>NC_089229.1:46489495-47129161 GCF_963924675.1 Phocoena phocoena | reverse complement strand
TTGTTGCAGAGCACAGGCTCCAGATGCGCAGGCTCAGTAGTTGTGGCTCACGGGCCTAGTTGCTCCGCGGCATGTGGGATCTTCCCAGACCAGGGCTCAAACCCGTGTCCCCTGCATTGGCAGGCAGATTCTCAACCACTGTGCCACCAGGGAAGCCCATGAGTCATGATTTTATCTTTAAAAATATATATCCTTTAACACTAGCCAAGTTTTAAGTTAGTTAACTTCGACTTTGTTTTATCTTAAGTTTGCGCCGGATTAATAACGTTTGCTGAGCATTTACCATGCATGAAGTACTGTTCCATTCACTTTACATTCATTACCTCATTTACTTTTTACAGCAACCCCTCAGGTAAAAAAGGAATAGAAAATGAAGTATGGAAAATCCCATTCCTCAGTTTACCTCACTTGTTTTCCATAGCTGTGACCTTACATTCTTAATTTGGTTCCTGATGGGTATTTCTTTTGGGCTACTGTGATAGCAAGATTCATCTTTTATTTCCCAGCTTTTTAGAACAGTTTATAAAAACTAATTTGAGACTATTTTATTGTTCATTATATTTAGTCTTTAAAAAGAAGCTTTCTAAATTGGTGAGAAGCTGTTTAGCTCATCCTCTTCATAAAGTCATGAAGCAGGTTCTCAAGTGCTTTTTGGCTTATCACGAAAGCAAAAGAGGAGATGCCTGTCCTGACTGAGCAGAGTGGGAAAAACTACATACAGTTGTCCCTCGGAATCCGGGAGGAGATTGGTTCTGGGATCCCCTCTGATACCAAAACTCCCAAATGCTCAAGTCCCTTACATAAAATGGCAGTAGTATCTGCATATTAACCTGTGTGCATCCTCTAGTACATGTTAAGTAATCTCTAGATTATTTATAGTACCCAATACAATGTAAATGCTAGGTGAGTAGTTGCTAGCATGTGACAAAATCAAGTCTTGCCTTTTGGAACTTTCTGGGATCTTTTTTCCCCAAATATTTTCCATCCTCGGTTGGTTGAAATCTGCAAATGTGGGACCTGCAGACACAGAGGGCTGACTCTCCTGAAGAGATCACATGAAAGCAGAAGAGAGAAACTAGCTGAAGAAACTCCCACTCACCCATTGAAGTTTGGGAGGTGAGGGGTAGCTCCTAAAACCAGAAGCTATGGATGGGCAGGAACCACTGGACAGCTCCTGAGATCTAAGAGGAAGAACAGTCCCTTCAGGAAGCTACTGTCAAACAAGCTTCAAGGTATTTTCTGCCCTCCTCTCTCTGCCTGAGATTTAAATTTCTAGTTAGCTATTATTAAAGTAGGGTGGTAGGGATGCAGGGTAGGCAAAAACATCTGCTACCCATGAGCTGTACAGGAATATTATGGAGGTGTCAAGTTTTTGGGAAAATGAAGAAAATGCTGAAGATTCTGGAGCAGAAAAGCAGAGACTCAAGGGACTGACCCAGATGGAATGGATCTAGAGAGGCTTCAAGGGAGGGTTGGTAGAATTGTTGAGCACAAGAGAGATGTAGCTTGGAAAAGTGCCCAAATGGTGCCGGCACATAGTAGACAGTAATCTTTATAGAATAAAAATGAATGAAGAACAGTGCACAGACTATTCTGTTCAACAGTTTGAACTCTAGGTTCGGAGCACCCAGCAAGTTCAAATATGGGAAGAAGAAAAACTTGCCCAGTAAGCAGAGCAGAAAGCAGCAGAAAGGTTCAGTGAATAAAACAGAGGCCACTGAGACAAGTGCTGCCAGTTTGTGGGAAGCCTCAGATTCCATTATCACCAGAGGTAAAGTCGTAAATGTCTTATGTGGTTCCTGTGTATTACTTCTCCAGAAGTGAAACCAACTCTGATTGGTTGACGTTTCTGAATTCCTGTGATTGGAATCAGAAGCTCTGAGCAGCTGAATGCAGTGTAGAGGGCTGGCCCTGGGCAAGACTGTATTGCAGGTAAAGGGTATCTTTGGCCTCCGGCCAGTCTCTCAGTCTTTGTCTTTCTTTCACTTTAAGACCACCAATTTTTCACCCTCTCACATAACCAGCATCTTTATGCCCTCTTCCTTCTGTCCCAATAAAACCTGAGTTTGCACAGAAGGTACAAATGGCAAAGGATCTGATGACACCTTACATCTCTATAGAGTTTTGTATTCAATGTGCTTTCACAGAATACAAAGTCGTTTTGATCATACAAGTCAAAAAGATTACCTTCTCGAAGAGTAGGTAATGGTGGAATTTTAGACATCATGTTGCATCCTAGAAACGCTGAAATTATCCCACAGAGGCAGGTTCTGCTTGTTTATTGATGAGGCCACCTCTGTTTCTGTTTTTGGAGACACTATGGACTTTCTAGGGGACTGGGAATGAGAATATGTCAGGGACAAGAAGAACAACCCAAATCATGCAAGCTGCTTATAATTATTTGAACACTTCTATCTGATGTTGGCAGGTGATTAGAAATTGTGTTGATTGTCATGAAGCATCCAGAACAGAGAGGCATGGGCTTGGTGCCATTAAGAAAAAAAATCCCTTTTCTTCTTTCACGCTGGGATCCCCAAGGTGAAGCCGATTTCATTAGAATTTAAAATGTGCTGTAACTAGGTCAGAGCTAACTTCTGTCACCTGCACACAACCTACATTTGAGAACTGCCAACGTCATCAGCAACTGTAGGGAATCCGGGAACAAAATCACTCAGACAAACGCTTCTAAGAGGAGACTACACCACCTTCTTTGGTGTTATTGATGTTGTCATCTTTTCAGCTTGGGAGTTAGAAGTCAGCTTCTGGAAGACTCCACAGTATCTTGGAAGCTAAACATTGAATACATGGACAATTGTGGAAAAAATAGATAACATAAAACAAGAAATAGTTATCACCTGTAATCTCACCACTTAGTGATAACAGCTGTTCACATTTCGGTGTTGATCTTGTGTGTATTTTTTTTTAATGGGATCATACTCTTTATATTCTTTAATAATGGAGTTTTTCATGGAGTATAGAGGGAAACATCTCTTCTTGTCATTACTTATTCATTTATAACAGGAGTCTGAAAGTAATGGCCCACAGGCTAAATCTGGCCTGCAGCCTGATTTTGTAAATTAAGTTTTATTCACTCATTCATTTAAATATTATCTGTGGGACTTCCCTGGTGGCACAGTGGTTAAGAATCGGCCTGCCAATGCAGGGGACATGGGTTTGACCCTTGGTCTGGGAAGATCCCACATGCCACGGAGCAACTAAGCCCGTGCGCCGCAACTACTGAATCTGCACTCTAGAGCCCGCGAGCCACAACTACTGAAGCCCACGCGCCACAACTACTGAAGCCCGCACGTCCTAGAGCCCATGCTCCGCAACAAGAGAAGCCACCGCAATGAGAAACCCGCGCACTGCAACGAAGAGTAGCCCCTGCTCGCCGCAACTAGAGAAAGCCCGTGTGCAGCAACGAAGACCCAACACAGCCAAAAATAAATAATAAATAAGTAAATTTAAAAAAAAATAAATATTATCTGTGGCTGCTTGGTTGCTGTGATGGCAGAGTTGAATGGTGGCAACAGAGACCTTATGGCCCTCAAAATCTAAAATAGTATCTGGCTCTTTTTAGCAAATGTTTGCTAACCCTTGACCTAAACCTAATTAATAATAACTATTATTTATTGAGCACCTACTATGTACTGGGCATAGAATCATAATCCTCCATAAGAAGAACATTCCAGGAAAAGGGAATACCAGTGTGAAGTCCCTAAGCTTGGAGTGGTTAGGGGCAGGGCTGGAGTGGGAAGAGGCAGGGGACAGTGTTGAATGACAGTGGGGTGGGCGGTCGAAGATGACGTCAGAGTTTGGATTTTTATTCTCAGTGTGATAGGAAACCAGTGGAGGGTTTTAAGCAGGAGAACAGGCAGAACTTGCAGATGGATGGGATGTGGGGGTGAGGAAGGCAGAGGAATCAAGGGTGATGCCTAAACTAGGTGTTGGTGTCAATAACTGGTGGATTTAGTACAATGTATTCAGCTGTGGAATAAGTGTGCAAGTGCACTTTTGTGTGTGTGTGCGTTCATGTGCATATGTGTGAAATCAAGAATTCATTTGGGACACTTTACGTTTTAGCTACCTTTTAGAGAACCAGGCAGAAGTGATGACGAGGCAGTTGGATGTTTGAATCTGGAACCCAAGGGAGGGGTCTGGGCCATAGATAGCAATTTGGGAGTTATCCGCGTATGGTTGGTGTTTAAAGCCCTGAGACTAGATGAGGTCACCAAGAAGAGAGTCGGACAAGAGGACCCCACGATAACATTTAGGGACCCAAGTGAGAGCAACCAGCTAAGGATGTTAAATGAGGTGGGAGGAAAGCCAGGAGAGTGTGGTGTTAAGCTAGGAAAGAATAGTGTTTCAAAGAGGGTGTGGTCAGATGTTTTAAATGTTTCTGAAATGCCAGTTAATTGAGCATAGAATTTGGGAAGGAAGGTTGTGGGTGACCGTGACAAGTGGTTTCCATGCAGTAGGGGAAGAAGAGAGAATGGAAGGTGAGTGGCTAATATGGATAATGCTTTTGAGAAGTCGTGTTGTGCCAGGAGCAGAGAAATGCGGCAATAGCCAGAGGAAGTGCGGAGGCAAGAGGGTCTTTACTTGATAATTTTGTTTTTAAGACGGGAGATACGAAAGCTTGATGTGCAGATGGAATGATTCATTGTGGAGGAATAAACGTTTGATGCGGAAGAGGGAGGGGGATAATTGTGGGAGGGGAACCTTGAGAAAGTGGATGAGGATGGGGTGGAGAGAGCTTGCCCTTAGGTACCAGGAACACTTACTGTCTTGCAAGGGAGGAAAAGAGGAGTATCTGGAACACATGCAGGTAGTGTGGTAGGTTTCAGGGTGGGAAGCTGAGACAGGTTACTTCTGCTTTACCTGTGAATCCAGGTGGTGGGGGACTGTTGGGGGCTTTAGGAGGGAGGATAAATTATGAAATGATCTTCTTAGTTGGTGTATTAATTTCCTAGGGCGGACATAAAAAATTACCACAAACAGGTGGCTTAAAGCAACAGAAATTTATTCTCACAATTCTGGAGATAAGAAGTCTGAAATCAAGGAGTTGGCAAGGCCACAAACGCTGAAGGCTCGAGGGAGGAATTCACTCCATGACTCTCTCTAGCTTCAGGTGGTGCTGATGATATCCTTGGTATTCCTTGACTTGTAGACTAATCACTCTCATCTCTGCCTCCATCTTTACATCACCTTCTCCATGAGTCTCTTGTATCTGTCACTTCTCTTACAAGGACACTCATCATTGCCCTTAGGGCCCACCCTAATCCAGGATGATCTCATCTCGAAACACTTAACTTTATTATACCTGCCAACACCCCTTTTCCAGTTAAGTTTGCACTCACAGGTTCTGAGTGGTCATACATTTTGGGGTCCATTTTTCAACTCACTACACAGAGTAAAAAGCAAATCGGCCAGGAAATAGTAAGAATGCTAGTCAGTGCCATGTTCACTTGAGATTTGTGGTTAATTACTTTAAGTGAGGTTAGTCACTACATTTGTATGATTTTCTCAGCAACATTCAGCTACTCGGTGCAGTCTTGGAGTGGGTGAAGAATTGGGTTTAACCAAAGTCAGGATTTTCTCATGTGAGTTCCACAGGTGGAAAGAAGAAAAGGGACTTACAAGTCTTTGCAAGGGAGTAATTAGAGTGATGGACCCTGGAATTTAAGCTGGGTAACAAAGGAGTGGAAGGGGGATGAAGAGGTTTGGAAAAGTGGGGATAAGGTTCATGAGCAGAGGATCTCAACAGGTGAAGGTATTAGAGTAGGGGTATAAATGTCGGGAAGGTCAAGCTGGTCAAAGAACACGACACTTGAAACAGATTTCAGAGAATGGTGCAATTATTGGTGATGCCGAGGTTTAGGAGAGGGACATGGGAAGTGGTGGCTGAGGTAGGATAGAGGTGAGGAGTTTAAGAACCTGAGAGGCTGTGATATTATTGGGTGGATGTTGAAGCAACCAGCAGCGATGGCAGGAGTAGTGTTAGAGAGAGGGAGGGAGGTACCAGATACTGAATGTTCAATGAGAAAGGAATAGTGACCAAGAGGTTGGTAGATGCTATTATTAGCAGGAGGTGGCCTGGTCATTGGCATATACCAAAGCTCGTGAAGGAGGGAGGAAGAAAATTGATCCGGAAGCAGCAATGAAGAGCAAGGAGAACACCTCTCCCGTTTTCAGGCCCCAGGTATATGTGGGAAAACCTTTATTTGAGATGTTCCATAATTTAACCATTTCTTATCATTGGACATGTAGGCTTGTGCTAGGTTTTTCCCTGTTAAATACATACCATTATAATAATTTTCCCCCAAACCCTTAGTTGTTAACTTTGTATGAATCTTCCCAAAATATAATTGTTGGAACATAGTATTTTTTTTTTTAATTTTGGTCTTTGGTATTGCCAAATTACCTGCTAGGAAGTTTAAAAAAAAAATCCATCTGCAGACTGTCCCTATCACCACTACCTGATATTAATTTACATTTTTTGGCATAAAAAAAGTTACTCTCTATTCAGAGTCCTTAACTTGGGATGAGATTCTGGAGGGGACTTGAACCCTCTGAAATTGGGTGGAAATGTGTAGGCACATACTTATAGGGAAAGTCTCTGTAGTTTTCGTCAGATGATCAGTGAGGTCTATGGCCCACAAGAGCTTTAGAAACTCTGCTCTAGCCCCAGGCTGTTGGCTGCTTCTCTCACCTGCCCCGCCTGGAGCAGCCCACAGTTGAGGAGGGTGTGCTCTGAACCAGGCGAGAGATTCTGAACTGGAGCATGCTTTAACAATCAAAGAATCTAGGAACAGATTCTACTGTTCCTTAATAGGAAGCAGCGAAGACTGGAATCAGGGAGGGGAAGGATAATGGGTTCCACTTTGAATGTACTGATTTGGTGAAACTAAGGCACACTCGGCACATACAAGTGTACATTAAACATCTGTAACTATAGGTCTGGAATGTGGCAATAGGCTTTGGGAAATGCTGATCCATGGGAGTAAATGAAACCATTCAGGGTGAGTTTTTGGTGCTCAAATAAAAGAGTTTCCAAAACAGGACCCTGGGGCAGAGAAGGAGGAGGGTGTACTAGCGAGCGCTCCTGAGAGGTGTGCTCTCAGGTTGTTAAGGGATGGGAAAGGGAGATTTGATAGCATGATTAAAAGCAATGATGAGGGACTTCCCTGGTGGCGCAGTGGTTGGGACTCTGCACTCCCAATGCAGGGGGCCTGGGTTTGATCCCTGGTTGGTAACTAGGTCCCACATACGTGTCTCAACTAAGAGTTCATTTGTCACAGCTAAGGAGCCCACGACCTGCAACTAAGGAGCCCGCCTGCTGCAACTAAGACCTGGCACAACCAAATAAATAATTTTTTTTTTTTAAAAAAGCAATGATGAAAAAAATCCCTATTTCATCTTCATCTTCTGAGCTGTAACAGTAGCAGTAATCATTTACACCAAAACTATACTGCAACCAGAAAGGGAGCAAATTCTTAAAAGTCTGTTCTCAGTTTTAATGGTGGATATAGAAAATCAGATGCCTTCTCCCTGAGCAGTTGACCTAGCCAGGAAAAGTGATTATTTCCTCTGCTTTGGGCTTCCTTCTATCCCTGAGGCCACATCAGTGGCATTTGAAGAGATGCTTCCAGGGGTCCAGGTGGTGCCCAGTTTGATAGGAGGAAGTCCCTGGCAG
Organism: Phocoena phocoena; assembly: GCF_963924675.1. Lineage (NCBI taxonomy): Eukaryota > Metazoa > Chordata > Mammalia > Artiodactyla > Phocoenidae > Phocoena > Phocoena phocoena. The sequence goes on along the minus strand of NC_089229.1, from coordinate 47,121,465 downwards.
TGGATCCACATCTCTTGGTTATCTGCTTCTAAAAAGACTCTGGAATTAGGTTACATTAAAAGATACATTAAAAAAATTGATGTGTATAAGGGAAGGGAGAGAGTAACAGAACTTCCTCAGGGGAACAATAGTGAAATTAAGTTATCTGTGGGTCAGCAAAAGATTCAAATCTCTTTCCTTGACTCTACCTCTCCTTCCAAATATTCATCCATCTTTCTCCTCCCTTTCGTCACCAAACTCTGAAAAATATCCACTCTCTTCATTCTTCACATCCCATTCACTTTTCAACCCAATCTTCTCTGGCTTCTGCTCCAACTTACCCTTCTGAAATTTCTCCTAGTTGCTAGATCGTATTAAAGATCATCGGCCCTCATCCTCCTGGTGTCCTCTCTTCATCGATGTTTGCTCACAGAAACTTTCCTGTTTGATCCCATGGCATCTTCGCCTCTGATTCTCATCCAGTGTCTCTTGTTACCTCTCAGGAGTGCTCGCTAGTACACCCTCCTCCTTCTCTGCCCCAGGGTCCTGTTTTGGAAACTCTTTTATTTGAGCACCAAAAACTCACCCTGAATGGTTTCATTTACTCCCATGGATCAGCATTTCCCAAACCCTATTGCCACATTCCAGACCTATAGTTACAGATGTTTAATGTACACTTGTATGTGCTGAGTGTGTTTCACCAAAGCAGTACGTTCAAAGTGGAACCCATTATCCTTCCCCTCCCTGATTCCAGTCTTCGCTGCTTCCTATACCCCCTTCGGTGTTCACCAAACCTTCCAAACTAGAAACCAGGGTGTCACCCTTACGGGCTCCTCCCATGCTCTACAGCTAATTGTTTACCAAACTGTTGCTAAATGTTTTCAACTGCAGCCTCCCCTTTGGATCTTCACCTCTTGCAAGAGCCTCCTAATTTGTTTCCCTGAGCTGACCACCTTCCACTTCACTATTGGCTCACGTGAACGCCATTAATTAAACATTTCTGTTGACTCTCTATTGCCTGAGCTTAGCATATGGTCCCAAGGTAGCATTTCAGTGTCCTTATCTCTGAGACTCCGCCATCCTCACAGTTGTGAGAGGCAGTTTGATGTAGTGGATAGGAGCTTGTTCCAAGACCAGAGTTCTAATCCTGACTCTGCCCCTTGCTAGCTATGTGATCTTGGGCAAGTTACTTAATCTCTGTGTGCCTCAGTTCTGTATCTATCAAATTAGATACTACTAATACCTATCTAATAAGGTTATTGTGAAGGTTCAGTGATTCAATATGCATGAGGTTCAGAACAGTACCTCAGTTACTATGTTTATCACCATCATCATCATCAGTATTGTTATTAATGTTTCTATACCCCAGCTGTGCTGAGCTTTTCATGGTTTCTTAAAAACACCTTTTTATAACACTGGGTGTTTGTGCCGTTTGCCCCAAATGCACTTTCCTACTCCTTGATCCTGTGAAGCCAAATTCTCCGTGCTTCTCCAGCACTTTTTCCGTACCTTTGGATGTGCACCTTTCGCGCTGAGGTTTAGTTTATAGGTCTACTTGTCTATCTCCCCAGAAGATAGTGAGTACCTCCAGGTGAGGACCTGACTTTGTCTCATTATCTATGCAGGCTTATTGTCTTGAATGTAGCTGTTACAAAAAAAAAAGAAATATTTGTTAAATATGTGTTAAGTCAATGAGATTCTTGACCAAAACTTCTGATAGAAAGGCAGGCACCTTTATTGCATCATGCAACGGTTGTGCTCCTTTTCTTATGTATATTTTAATATCAGAATCAACTCTGGTGGGGGGGAAATCGCAGCTCCTCATAAACATTTTTTTATGTAGATTACACTTAGATCTGTGACCCATGGCAGATATCTTCCCCTAGGTGTGATAACTCTGTTTCCCCTAAAAAGAACTCTTTATTAGCAGGAAGGGAGTGGAGGTGGTGTAGTGTTCAGTAGGAAACATGGCAGAGATGCTATCTGGGGATCGAGAGAATTCAAAAACCAAGTCCCTCTGTGAGAGGTTCAGGCTATAACTCAAAATGGGTTATAGCTGAGATTCAGAATCATTACCTGGGAGTCACTGGGAGACACTAGGAGACAAACAGAAGAGTAGACGCTCTAGTTTTGACAAAAGTAGAGATCTAGGCATCAGGAAACCAGTCAAGGTAATGGACCCTGGGTTGCAGGAATGATCTTGGAGTTTATCTGATCACAGCATCTTTCCCATTTCTGAGGTTGCATTTCACAGGCCACCCATATCAGCTCTAGAAACTGGGCACCAATGCACATCACGCACACTGTCTCTGAGCTCCCGACACCAGCCTGCATGTGTGGTGATGAGCGACATAGTAGTCAGAGCATAGGCTTTGTATCCAGATTTCCCTGGGCTCAAATCCCTCCTCTACCATGCACTCGAGATGCTGCTTTAGCAAATGACTGGGTCTCTCTGAGACTGTTTCCTCATCTATTAAATGAAGCAGGTATTACTTCATAGGAGAAAAATGAGAATTAAGTAAAATGATATACGTGAAGTACTTTGAATAGTGCCTGACCTACAGTTATTGCCCAATGAAACAGTATTATCAGTCTTTTGTAATTAAGAAAAATGTTTATTCTTTTAATGGAGCTCCCGGAAGCCGTCTGTGATCAGTAAGGAAACCTCTACCATTTAATGAATGCTTGACTTTATGCTAGACCTTATACAAAGGCCTTTAGCTGTATGTATTCTTAATTTGTACAACAAAATGAACAGGCAAATAATGTTATCATCATTTTAGTGATGAGGAAACAGAGATTCAGAAAAGGTTTGTACCTTGCCCAAGGTAACACAGCTATTATGTATCAGAGCTTAGAGTTGGACAGATGTCTGTCTTTCTCCAAAGGCCTGTGCTCCTTGCCACTCTGCAGTGTCCTCCAAACAGGTTGCAAGGGGACATCTGCAAAGTTAGCTGGAAGTTAATGGCTCCTCTTAAAATAACCAGAGCTTTTGTGTGTGTGTGTCACAATGTGCATGTAATTCCATTGTATAGATGAAATTATTCTGGAATGTGAGCTGTTGGAACTTAAGTGCCATCTGGCATTTTTTGGCAAAGCCCAGCTCTGGCACCATAAGATGAAGTGCTAGCAGTAAAAAGGCAGTGGTTTATGTTCATGGAGCAGGCAGCTACAGAAACTCAAAAGATAAGGCTACTAATAAGAATGCAAAGATATAAGAACAGCAACACTGACCTGTAGTACTGCTTGATGCAAAACAAGAATCCATAGAGGGAATTTAGGAAGTTGGGTTTGCTCAGAAGTGTAGTAGAAAATATTAACTCTCAATATTGTCCTTTTTGGTACCCAGACTCAAGACATAAAGTCCAGTAAGATGGTACCCCAATATTTGACACCTTGGTATTAGCAATATAAGAAACCATTGTCATGTAAAGCAACGGGGAGTAATGTGTTCTAAGGCTAACATCATATGACTTGATAATTGGAAATAGTATCGCTCTCATGGGATTAAAGTGATCAATATCCTCAAGTATTAGAAGCCAAGAAAAATGCTTCCTAGAAATCTCTATGATATGCACTTGATGGCAGAAGCCTTAGTTCAGGCAGACCTGGGTTCAAATCCTGATTCCTCTGCTTCTTAATTTTGTGACCTTGGGCCAATAACATAACATTGTAAGTTTCAGTTTTCTCCACCTGTAAAATGGAGATAATAACACCTACCTCTTGGCGTTGTGAGCATTAATGATAAAATATTAAAATGATGAAATGAATGATAGTTATTGATTTTTTTTTTTAGTTATTGATTTTGATTATAACATTTGCAAGTGTGGAGAAACAAAATTGCTTGCTCTATTTATTTTGAAACAAGAATGAGTAAAAGCTACATATATATATTCATACTTTTTTTTCAAAGAAACACTCCTGTCCCCAGGGAGTTATTACAACTTTTACGTGTTCACATTAATTCCAGAGCCTTTATAATCATAAAACCCATTTATAGCCTTTAGTTGCCAAGCAACAAAGGACAAAGTACTGAGTATTTCTTTTTATTGCAAAAGGTTCAGCTTTTCCGTGTTGGTCTTGGAATCAACATTTTTCAGAAAAAAACAGAACAGTGAAACTTAATACCATATCTTTAAGGGTTAGTGGGCATTCCTTGTTTGGAGGTTGAATCAAAGCTGAAAGGAATAAGTTGTTATCATTGTCTGTTCTTGAATAGTCTACAGCATTTGTCCTAATTTTATAGTAAACCTGTAAGAGGTTCTGAAGTTGGGACACTGCAAACTCAGTTTAAAGAGAGAACTTGTTTCATTTTACCTCTATTCTGTGATGCTCTACCTGTAAGAAAACTAGTTCTTTGATCTGTCAGTTGTCTTTCGGAAAAGGCTAGGGTGGTGTAAAATACATATGAAAAATGTTATCTGCTAACCTTGGTAACCGCTGACCTCAAACAGGTTATTCAACCATGCATTGGCAGGGTTTGAGAAGTTGGCTTTGAAGCACATAACTAAATTCCCTAATTCTTTGAAAGGTATCAAAGCTTTTAATTACTTCTATTATTTTTGTCTGTGGATAATCAGTAAGTAAAGGTTGGGAACCCCAAAAGAATCAAAAGAATATATTACTGTTTAACATCCTATAAAATATCCTAGTTGAACTAATATTTTTAAAAGCTTATAAAAGCACGTATGGAAACAGTTTTTTAAATTTGCGTAGCTATTTCTCTATTCGTGCATACTAAAACAATACAAAAGCAGATCGGAGTATCTTGATGGGAATTTTACTCTCTTGGCCCATATGCATTCTGTGTGTGCAGTGGGATTCTGTGGATGGAAAGTGTGGAGACAAGGATCCTCGTTTTTTTCTTCCCGTGTGGGTTAGAGAAGCTTGCTGCTTTGAAACAAATCTGTTAAGTCACATAAGATGTTTATATGCAGGAAGAGGCAGAAATGACACCTACAAACTATTTCTTATAAATTCTACAAGGTAACAACTAGTCAAGGTTCTTCTGCTGAGAGTAATGTCCTTTGGGAAGATTTTTGTGCCCGAGTATAAAAGTGTAAGAGCTAGCTATTGGACCAGAAGAGGGACACTTTATTATCCACACATCTCAAGAAGTGCTGTGCCTTAAGAAGCATTTGGAGTACTACTATTTCTTCTTTTTATTTACATGAGCATAAGACAGACACACACATATATCTCTCCCTTCCCCTGGGAGAAGCAGGCTTCTGTGTGAAGATCTGAATGGACCTTTCATGGTGGTGAGGATGACAGGGCTGTAAACCATGCTCAGGACCTGGTTCTCCTTTTACTGGCTGTTTATGGAAATGTTGGGAAAAAACCCCAAAAATCCATACCCAGCCACCAACTTTTACAGTTCCTTATTTTGCCAGTTCTTTCCTAACCCGTCTTCGAAGTTTCCTTCTCACTCTTCCATTTGTATTATGCTTGTTTATAGAGTTTGATATTTTACAAACTCTTTCACTTCCTTCAACTCATTGGTCCCTCGTGCAACCCTGAGAGGAAGACTTTTTATGGTGAAAGAAACGGATCCTTAAAGAAATTGACAGATGTGTCTAAAATCACAGGGCTGGTGGCCAAAGCTTTGTCTTTTCCTTCCAAGCCCAAAGCTCTTTCCATCTACATACCACTTTGCCTTCCCAAAGGAAAAAGTGGGTAAGGACATGTATTGGCTTATTGGCTTCCATATTCTAGGGCTCGATGTCAGAAAAACACTTAAGTCAACATGGTAGATCTTTGGAGAAAACTCCTCTTTTTTATCCTCTCCCTCACTTAACTCTAGTTACTACATACTCTACTGGCCACTGGCTATCCAACCCCTCTCCAGAACAGAGCCAGCAAGTGCCTATATTTTAGGCTTTCCCCTAACCTCCTACTTTGATGAAACTGATCTTCCCTGAGTTTAGCAGTTGGTTTACTCTTCTGACTCCTGTGTTTGGGGTAGGGGTGAGGAACAGAGAAGGAATAGGAAGGAATGAACACTTATTAGTACCAAGCACTAGTAGTATTAAAGGAAAAAATTCAATGACTCTTGTTAAAGCATGATAAGGAGGACTTTATTCAAGGGAGGGACTGTCATAGTAGGCAGTAACCACTGGGATGGAATTTTGCAGTGGGGCAGAGAGATTGGGCTCAACTCCAAATACAGCAAGTGGGAAATTATAGCCAAGGAGCAGGGTAAGGGGGAGATTCTTCATAAACTGGCCTAACAAGATTCTTCCTGTAAGTAGGCTCAGTGATCTGACACCACCCGGGGGCTGGTGGAGGATGAGGAACTCGATTGATATGGAGCGTGATCAGATATGAAGGACGAGGGATTCTGGTTAAACTGATTTATCATGATTCTTGCTAAAACTGGAAAATGAAGAGAGAAACATGGAAATAGACCTCACTGAAAAGTTCAGGGGAGCCTGAATACAGTCCGGTCAGGGAGAGAATCTGTTAGTAGTGGGATTATAGATAGATGTTATCACTTTTAGTCTGCAAGCAATGCTTTAAGGTGATAAAACCCACCTCCTTTTTTTGATAAGGAAACAGTCCCAGAGAGTTTCAAGACCTGGAATTTAACCCAAGTCTGCCTGACTTGCGATTTCCCAAAGCTCCTGCTTTCCTTGCCTCCAGGTTACACGGGGCTCCCTCCTTCCAGAACACCCTCGCCCCCTGCCTTGTCCACCTGGCTAACTGCCTTTCACTCTCAGGGTCTCTGCTTTGGCACCCTCCCTTCAGGGCTAGCACATATTCCATAGAACTTTGCATTTCACCCTTCGAAGCATGTATTGCCTTTTTCTGTGTCCGTCTCCTGTGGACAGCTAGAAGGAAGGAACTATGTCTGATTCATTCCTGTAGCCTCAGCAGCTAGGGACTGGCACGTAGTGGGCACTCAACCATATTTGCCGAGTCAATAAATAAACTCCAAGCCTGGTCTCTTTTCAGGATCCCAAGTCTTCTGGATTTCCCTCCTTTATTTCTTGCATCGGAGAGGACATGAGCCTGTCCTACATCTGGCTGAAGACTCAGCCCTCAGTCAGTGCTCTGCTGGGCTGTCCCCTCCCTATGAGGGTTGGTAGGAAGGAAGGCATTGCCGAGGCAGGCAGGAACCCTGAAAGCCACACGGTGAGCAGCTTCCTTGTCATATTTTCCTGAATTTGTGCAGGGTCTGCCCATGAGGCATTTAATATTTAATTTAATATTTTAAATGATTTAATATTCAGCACTGCCTGTTGCAGATAAGCCAACTCCCCTGTGAAGCCTGTGTGTGGTGTCTCCTCTTTGGCTTCCCTTCCTTTGGGATGTCTTCCTCTTCATCCTTCTCTTTCTCCTTCTTCCTTCTTCCTTCTTCCTCCTCCATTTTGGTCTTTGGCAAAATTAGACTTTCTAATAGAACAAATCACAACAATAATTCTTCAAACCCTGGGCATAAAATAAATGAGAGTCCTTAATGAATTCCTATACCATTTAAAAGAAATGTGCTCGGTTTCAGTTTCCCAAATTTGTCTTCCATGGTTAAAAATTAATATTGGTTAACATGCAGTTGATTATGTTTTATTTCTCTTCTTTTGTTTTATTATTCCTATATGTATTAACATTAGTATGCGCTTTTGAAGAGAAAATGGACAAAGCTTAACCTTCATGTTGAAGGGCTGGGAGGAGGCTTAGTTGTAAGGTTCCAAAACTCCTGGAAAAGTGAATCCCCAGGCTCCCAGAAAGGCCAGAGGATCTTGCTTAGTTTATATTTCAAATAATTAATTTAAAAGGAGAATAAGTATGAACTTGATAATCAGCTAGTGAAGACACTGAAATACTTTCATGAAAATTGAGATACCTAATGCAGTAGACAGACCGTTTCCCTCTCCTACCTTAAATCCTACCAATTGTTAGATTATTCACCCAGAAGCTGTGCCACAAGGGCAGATCTTAAAAGGTACCGAGCCAACCAGCCATCATTTATTATTTACACTGAGCGACCCTGGGTTTGTGAAAAAGCAATACAGGACACAGTCACATGGAATTGTAATAATGTTAATGCTGAAAGATCTTAGATCTATATTTCTAAGTTATAAATGGCAGGCACCATCAGCCGTTCCACCTTCTTTCCTCCTAACAGAAGCTTAATCTGTTCAGACAGAGGAGAGTCCTTGAGCCCAGGAAGGATAGGTTCTAATGTAATTGATCTAAACCAGTTATCCTCATCTCAGTGGCCTCCTCCCTCTTCCCTTGCCCTCATAATTCAGCAACCATAACTCTTCCAACAACCTTTTTATAAAGGGTAAATTCCTATATTTTCTGAAGTACTTAACAATATTATAGTTTGATGTGTCCTTTAAATTTCTATTAGGAATGTTATTGTTTTTATTAGTTTTTGACTGGTTTGCTCCAACCCAACTTTCTTTCATTATTTTGCATGATTTTGCAGAAGGCAGGGTGGTTCAGGAATATGTATGTTATGTTACAGTAGAAAACACTGCAGTAAGAACGCCTGCAATAACAACTGTGTTATTGCGACTTGAGGAAGTTACTTAAGCTTGCTGAGGCTGTTTGCTCCTCTGAAAAATGGGAGTAGTACTAGACCTATCTGACAATAAAATTATTGTTCGGATTAAGTGAGAAAGTAAATGTAAAATTCTTAGCAAGGTATTGGTACATAAAATGTGCTCAACAAATTTACCAAGCATTCTTATTATTATTCTCCATTGGCCGTCTCTCATGTGGCTTGACTTCTGATTCTTTCCTGCTTTGTTGGATCTCCGCCAGACACCCTCCTATTTGTCCACATTCCTCTTAAGGTATGGGACCCAGGTCATCAAGATTGGACCTGTGCCTAGAGGAACAGGGACCTTACCCTCCCAGTTCTGTCCTCAGTGCTTTCATTATTATAAGCCTACGTTAGTTTCTTTGTCTCCCCGATACTTCTTCATGATGACAAAATTAAACTGATGTCTTTATCACTTATTTACGCAAAAGCCAAGTCTCCCCATCTCATATTTACATAATGGAAAAAAATCAATGGAAAGCTGAATGCTTAATCTACTAAATTGCATCGTGTCAGAGTCAGCCATCAATCCAGTTGCCAAGATTTGACCTGACTTTTTTTTTTTTATTGGCGTATAGTTGATTTACAACATTGTGTTAGTTTCTGCTGTACAGCAAAATGAGTCAGTTATACATATAAATATATCCATTCTTTTTTTTAATTCTATTCCCATATGGGTCATCACAGAGTAGTGAATAGAGTTCCCTGTGCTAGAGGTTCTTACTAGTTAACTATTTTATGGATAGTACTATGTCTATGTCAATCCCAGTCTTCCAATTTATCTCTCTCCCCTGCTTCCCCCTTGGTAACAAATAAGTTTGTTTTCTACACCTGTGACTCAATTTCTGTTTTGTAAATAGGTTCATTTGTACCATTTTTTTAGATTCCACACATAAGCGATATCATATGATATTCGTCTTTCTCTGTCTGACTTACTTCATTCAGTGTGACAATCTCTAGTGACCTGAGTCTTTTATACTGTATTTTTACCTTGTTCATCTCCTTCAGGCCATTTGCATACATGGCAGGTTTGCCTTTTCTATACTTGTCCAAATCACAAATAGCATTATTGAGAAGGATGAGAGCAGAGTCATTTTATAGTACATTTTAGGATTTTCTCCGGGTTAGCATGTTAGGGTTCAGTTCTCCCAGATACAAATTCACCTAATTCTAATGTAATTTCTTTTACCTTTTTCTGTCTTAGCTACAAGTATAGCCATCCTTGACTGCCCTCCCCCCAGTTGGATTGGAAGGCCCTCTTACGTGTCTCTTGGGCCTGACGTACCACATTGTGTTAGTCGTGCCTTTTTACTGTCTGTGCTCCCGTCCCCTGGCTTGAGGGTAGGATTGCGTGTTGCTCACTGTTGTATCCCAGTGCCTAGCACATGCACTTCATTAAATATTTATTATTGGATGAGTGAGTTAACAATTTTGTTAAGTGTCTAGTTGAAATCAAGGTATACATTTTCATGCACAGGCTCCTAATCTGCTGATCAGGAAAGCAGATGAAATCCATCCACAGCAGTAGTTCTTGGTGGGCACTTGCAGGCTCCTGGATATCTTCTGCTGTCCTCAGAGGCCAGCAGCCAAGTGTTCAGCAATCCTTTCTAGAATTTTGCATCTGTGACAGTTATTGAAAAGCCATGTGGGTGTTGCCATCCTGTTACACAATGTGCTTGAACCATTTATTTACTCAAGTTGAATAAAGGTCAATTTTCATTTTATCTTGTGAGTATCGGGCATATAAATTTCAGGTGAGTCATATCATGTTAAAGTCCAGAGACAGTCTTTTAATTTGGTCACTGTTTCCAACAATGGGTCATGTTAACTCTGCTTGAAAGAACTGATTAGCTTCTTCCTGGATCGGTGCAGGACTACTTGTACAAGGAAGACTGGGGAGACTTCTGGGATTCCAGGTCATTAGGTGGAGGTTTTCTTGGGGGCAGTGCCCTGCAGTTCACTTCTCTCTCCAAGAGTGCAAAAACAGGATTGACATGACATGACCTGGAGCAGATGAATCCCTCCAGCTCCTTCCAGTCTCCTCAGCCAACTCTCTCCTGTTCCCTATCTCAAGGCACCAACACCACCTCCTACCCGTCCACCAAAACAGAGATGGGAGAATCCAGTCAGTAACAAAGTCCAGTAGGATTCTCCTCTCAAATACTACTCACAGCCAGGGGTATGCTGGTAAATGTTTAACAACCAAATCTTTGGAAAGAAATTCTCAATTTGTAATATTTCCATGGTGTAAATCTTCCCACTATTGCCAATTTCAAGTTACTAACGTGAAGACTCTAAATATGGAGTTGGGAAGAGATGTGCCCAAGCTTGTACGAGCTGGCTCCAGCACACCACTGCACACTCTTCCACCTTCCTGACCCCACTTCCACTGCACCAGATCAGAATTTCATGGCATTCAAGGCTCCAGGATCTGCCCCTGAGGACAGTTCAAGCCTCATGGACCCCTGTTCCTGGAAGCTTTACCTGGAACCCTTTTGCTCCTGTTGAATCATTAGATGACTTGTAATGCTCTGTGTACACTCAGTTGTCACATCGAGCACTATGGTACGCCTTTATGTCAGTCTTTCTCACTGGTTTATGAACCTCTGGAGCACAGCAAGTGATGGTTATGACAAAGGGCAGTATTTATTGAGCTGGGAACTGTGCTAAGCACCTTATATGCATTATCTCATTTAATCCTCACAACGCCATGAAGGAAATGCTCTTATTATCCCTATTCTATAGATAAGGAAACTGAAGCACAGAGAGGGTAGGTAATTTGCCCAAGGTTGCACAGCTGGGAAATGTTTCGGCCAGAATTGACCTAAGGCCTGATTGTAGAACCAGGACCCTTAACTACTAAGGCACCCTTGTCTTTGTGTCTCTAGCACTTGGCACTGTGCCTGCTCCATAGCAGGTGCCCGTTGATTGTGTGTTGGGTGATTTAGTGAGGGAAGGCTAATGCTGGCAGTGTCCTTGACTAGTCTCTTTGCTCCAGTCTCACCCAGCTTCACTCCCAAGAGCAGGCAGAAAGGCCTTTCAGAAATATAAACCTGATCATGTCTGATGAGAAATTGCAATGTCTTCATAACCTGTAAGGCGAATTCCTTACCTTGATACCTATGAACCTTCATGATCAGGTTTCTGAGATACGCCGGTTTCTCCAGATACACCTTCCACCATTCATCATCACATTTATTCATTCAAATGTTATTACTCATCTGAGAAATTCAATATTTATTGAATAACTACCACATTCCAGGCCTTGTCCTGGGTGTGTAGGATCTATATAGAAAGAGGCAGTTTCTACCCTGGAGGGGCTTAAAGTTGAGTGGAGAAACAGATGCGCAACGTGTAATTTCTACAGTGGCTGAAATAAAAGTACCCAGAGCTTGCAGCGGGGTCCGGGAAGGGTGCTGTCCTGTCTGTGCCGCGCTCTTCACCCGCCTCCCAGCTCTGGCCAGACCGCACACTCAGTTCCACGGGAGTCCTGCTGCAGGCTCCGTGAATTCATTGGTACATACTCTTTTCAGTTCCTGGGATGTTTTTTAAAATCACCTTCTGCTTATCCTTAAAAATTCCTCTCAAGTGTCACCTGCAGGAAGCCCTCGCCCCAGCCCGGCCAGCCTAACAAAAAAGGCTCCTGCAGTAGGACGCCCACCGCCACCCCGGCACTTACCACCCTCTGCTGCTGCGGCCGATCTTCCTGTCCCTTTTGCTGGACTGTGAGCTCGTCCCCAATTTTATTCCTGGACACATGGTGAACACTAAGTCAGTGTTGAATAAATGAGTGAAACAATTAGTCTTTTAATGATCGGAAACGTCTCTGGGAAAATGTTATCTCCACTAGCTAACTGAACGGGTTGTGGCTCTCACCACTGACATTAGATTTTAAATCCAGTTTTATTTTCAGTGGATTTTCAAGACAAAAGTAACCTTAGCAAATGAGGGTCTGGTTTCTCCTCCGACTTCTCCTCTGCTTCCCCCTTCCTCCTTCTTTGGAAAAGCATGAACATTTCAGCTCCAGTTCCTCATGAGCCCTGGCACATCAGAGGGAAACTATATGTTTAACCTTAAAGGGCAATCAAAGGGGGAAGGGAGAGACACTCATTGTGGCTTTTTAGAATCTTTAAAATACCTAGAGCTGCTGTAACAGACAAATGTTGTCATCTTGCCTGTCGTTTGAATACTCTGGGCAGCGCTGTTTTGGGACAAAGGGCAAAAGAGTAGATCAAGAAGGGAGGGGGGTGTCTGGGGATGTGATGTGGGAAGGGAGTCCCTAGGGTGGAAACGAGAAGTGTCCTTACACAGGACTGGGGGGCGGTGGCGGCTGGGCAGGTGGGTGGGAAGCAGAAAGGGAGGTCCTTGCTGGGCACACCCTATCCATACCTTTGGAGAAGCCCTGTTTCCCCAAAGGCATGTGTATGTCTATCAGCGGGTCTTGCGGATGCAACTTAGATTTGTCTGGGGCGTCCCTGGTGGGTTGATCCTCATAACCACGCAGTTTTTTCTTGTCTGCCTTGTAAGGCCAAGGGCAACAGCACAGGTGACCATTCTGCAGCTGTTGCGTGCCTGGAAGGGAAGGCAGAAAACTAGGGTGAAGAAGGGGGGCCCTTGTTTCCTAGAGCAGTTCTCCGGCACTCGCCGGAGGCCTGGGTAGCTTCTGCTTTTGTGAGCAAAACTGTGACAGCCCTTCCCGGCCACAGAGAGAAACGTAGAAAAGGGTGGAATCAAGGTCTGAAACTGAGCCTCCGTGACAGGGGGCGGGATGCCCGAGGACACACTCTTTGCAGGTTTGGGTGTTATAAACCAGGGTTTAAGACATTTAGAGCAAAGTGATTATTTTTAAAAGCATGCAGTTTATTTTAAGAGGCTTTTGAGAGTTGCCCTGTGTGTGCAGAGCCTCCTGAACACCGTTTTATCTGACACTGTGGATTTATCTTGTTGAGGAATTTCCTTAGGGTCTGGAAAGCACAGCTGTGACTTTGGAGTCCTAGAGAAAGCCAGCTACTCCAGGGCTCATCTATCCTTGTTCATTAAGAGGTTTGCACAAGCCACACGGGCAGGTCCTGTATGCTGTGGACCATCTCTTATTTCTACCTGGGAATGGAGGTTGGAGAGGGTGAGTGATGTAAAGCAAGTGGCACAAAGGTCAGGTCTGAGAATCTATGGGCTACTTCCTACTTCTATGTGGGGAATTGTGTGTATGTGTTTGTTGGGCGGGGGGCAGTGCTGTATAAAGCAGATGGGACACCAGCAGGGGCTCCAGTGGGAAACTAAACAGATCTTTTCCTCCATCTGCTTCTCTTAGCAATTGGCTTGACCAAAGCCCAGGGAAGTAGTAGTGTCAAGTTGCTTGTCTGCAGTTGGCTGGCATTGTTGGGAAAGGAAGAGGAACACGGGGCGAGGTGGGGGAGTAATGGGGCTGGGGGTGAGAACACCCTCAAGAATCAGGGTAGGTCTCGTTGGCTTCCCTGCAGATCACTTACTAGCTGTGTGACCCTGGGCAAGCTAGTTAACCTGTGTAATCACTTTGCCTTCTCTGTACACTGGGAATAATATTAATGTCCACCCCCTAGGGCTGTCATGAGGATTGACGAGGTCGGGCAAAGTGCTTCTTCTTTTGCTTGGTCCAGAGTAAGAACTCCAGACTCCCTCTGAAAGTCCCTGAACAACCGCGATAGTGTGCAAGTTGACCTCCCTTCTTCTGTTCTTGTTCCCTTATAGTCCTTTCCCTCAAAGCAACCAGAGTCACCTTTTATAAAAGCATATTAAAGCATATTATTTCACTTTCCAAAGGCTTCTCGTTGCTCTGGCCACCTCCTCTCCCCATCCTACCCCGCCCCGTGCTCCTGTGCTCTGGCCACACTGGAATGATTTGTTTCTCAAACACACAAGCACAGTCCAGCCCTGGGCTCTCGCGGTGCTGTTCCCTCTACCTGGCATGCTCTGCCCTTGATCTTTGCATGGCTGGCTCCTTCCTGAGAAAGCCCTACACACTGAAAGGAGCTCCTTCCCCCACCATCTATCATGCCACTCTGTTCTGTTTTCATCACCACCCGAAAAGATCCTGTTTATTTATTGTTTCTCATATGTCATGTAAGTCCTTCCCCACTGTTGCTACCTTTCCCTCCATTAGAATCCAAGCCTCCTGAGGGGATCGTGTTAATTTTTTTCATGGCTGTGTCCTCAGAACCTTGTACAGTGCTTGGCACATAGTAGGTGCTTAATAAAGAATGAATGAGCCTTGTCTTGCTCTTTCTTCCTTCAAAGTCTAGCTCAAGACAAAACTCCACTATGAGGTCATCTCTGACCATCTCAACTTTTAAAAATATCTTCCATCCATTTCCCTCTGAGTTCTTGTCACTGAATGGAGTTGGCAATCTCTCTTCTCTTCCCTTTTCCTTCTCTTTTTTTCTCCCTCCCTTCCACCTGTCTCTGGCACCCATCAATTTTTACCATTTGGGAGGTGCTCAAGATTTTTAAAATTTTGTTTTAGTGCCCTTGGATGAATTAGCAAGCCCAAAGATAAAGATGAAATGGCCCTCCTATACCTCCTATAACCAGTGCAGGGATCTAGTGCAAAGGTACCTTACACATGGGAAGAATTCAAGGCTCTGGATTACATGAGGGTTATGGGTGTGCAGGATAGACAGCTGAAGTATTGCATATTTAAATTATACCTGGAAAAAAAGTCCACAAAGTTTAACAAAGTTCTCATTAAATTATCGATAATCTACTTCAGATTTCATTACAATGAAAGAAAAAACTTTTGGCTTACCACTGTTGGCAAAAGCAAAAAAAATACCAGTTGTTTCAGATCCTATTCTATTTTATTTTCCTGGGCATTTTTACATTATTACACTTTAGAATCATTTTGTTATTTTAAGATATTTTTTATTGTGGATGTTTTAAATGTATAGATTAATTTAGGGGTGTTGACACATTGTGTAATAGCAAGGTAATGAAAATACATATTTCTAATATTAACGAAAATAGTTCTAATTTTTTAACCATTGAACGTGATGCTGTTATTTAATGTAGGTTTTCTATCACATATATGTATACGAGAGATATAGATATGTGTATATGTATGTGTATAAATATATATAATCTTAAGCATGTATTCATTGGAATCAATATTGAATGTTTAATGCCTTCTTGGCATCAGTTGAGAAGGTCAAATACTGTTTTACCTTTGATATATGAATTCCAATATTATCTTTTTGTTTCTTGATGAATTTTTCTCTTAATGGAAATGTTAAATTCTATTTGATGGCATTTTATTTAGGATTTTGGTATATTATTCACAAATGATATTAGTCTGTAGTTTATGCATCTCATCTCTGTCAGCTTTTGGCATAAGTTTTATGCTTCATAAAAAATTTTGGGTACTTTGCTTTTTTTCTATGTTCCAGAATTGTGAAAATGGCAGAGGAATTATCATCTTGTTAAAGTTTTAGAAGCATGACCCATGATGCCATTGGGACTTTTACCTTTTATGCAAGGGTGGGGGGATGGTCATGAGTAGAAATTTTCTCTATTTACTCCAGGGTTTGTCAGTTTAGACTTTTTCTATATTTTTTCGTTTATTTTAGCAATTTGATTTCCTACTTTTTTAGAAAATCATTTTATTCAAAATTGTGCAAAATAATTTTCCAAAGTGTATAATAGGGATTTAAAAAAAAAGAGATAACTCATTCTACCATCTAACTAGTGTCAACTATGGTGGAATATTATTTGATCATCTTTCTATGAATAGCTACAGATAGAAGGATGGATAGTTAGATAGTAGAAATAACTTAGTAAGAAATGGATCTTAGCTCCCATGCACTATTTAAATAAAATATTAAATAAAATATAAAATATTTTAGTTGAATTTAATGGGATAAAAAGAAGGGAAACTGAAGGAATTACAGAATTTAAATAATTATTTCTTTACTGTTAGCGATATCAGTTCTAAAGGAGTCTTCCAAGATTAAGAAAGGGGATTTAAAAGTTACTACAAAGTTGGAATAGTTATTTTTTTACTAAATGGTTCAGGTTTAGGGTAATGAAGATGAACTCTGAGATATGAATAGTAAGGTGATTAATACCACATCTCTTCCCATTTTCCCTCGCCCTACCTTCTAATCTTTGTTGCTGATATTTTTTCCTTTTTAAGGGTTTATTACTTTTACATTTTGATCTGTAACCATAATTCCCTCAGATATTCAGTTTAAATCCTATATTTATATGAATTCACTGTTCATCATAGTTTTTCCTCTTTGATTTCTAAATTTCTGAGTTCTTTATTTTGATTCATGTTTTGCTTGGCTGAATTTCACTGTCAAGGAATTATTTTCAAGAGGAAGTCATGGGGACTTTATACCCTGAACTTTTAAATTTTGGAATTGTCTGTTGCCTTTACGTTTAAAAACAAATTGGGTGGGTATAAGATTTTGCAAGCCACCTTCTCTTGAAATGCTGTAGAATTTATTAAATGGCTGCAGAGTATTGATATTTCATTGAATGAATGTCAATTAATGGTCATTTATTCTCAAAGATGCAGATGTAGAGAATGGACTTGAGGACACAGGGAGGGGGAAGGGTAAGCTGGGACGAAGTGGGAGAGTGGCATTGACATATATACGCTACCAAATGTAAAATAGATAGCTAGTGGGAAGCAGCTGCATAGCACAAGGAGGTCATTTCGGTGCTTTGTGTCCCACTAGAAGGGTGGGATAGGGAAGGTGGGAGGGAGACACAAGAGGAAGGGGATATGGGGATATATGTATACATATAGCTGATTCACTTTGTTATACAGCAGAAACTAACACACCATTGTAAAGCAGTTATACTCCAATAAAGATGTTTAAAAAAAGGGTCATTTATTCTCAATTTTCTGTTATTAAGTGTATTATCGTAAGTGTATTAAGTGGAATTTCTGGATCAAAGTATACATGCACATTCTTTTTTTTTGGAAACATGTGCTAAACACTTTTCAGACAGATTATTTAATATATACTCCTATCAGCAGTGCATAAGAGGGTTATCTTATTTCCATCAGCATTAACAGTGGATTTTATTAATTCATTGAATATATGCCAATTTGGTAGGCAAAAAGAAAATTTTCTCATATTTTAAATTCTGTTTCTTACTAATGTTTAACATGTTTTGTGCATCTATTAACCAATTTGATTTTTTATTTTATGAACTGCCTTTTAAAGCCCTTTACTATTTTCTGTTGGGGTGTAGCTGTTACCTTATTGTTTTGAAAGAACATTTTGGATATTATGGATATTTACTCTTTTTCATGTATATTGAAAATATTCCTCACTTGGTCTTTAACATTTTTCACGGATTAAAATGCTTATGATCACCAATGGATACTAAAACTATTAGATAAAAATTTAATGCGGAACAAAATATTTGCAAAATCTCAAAGTATCTTGCCACAAATTACAAAAAGAATAGTAGTAACTTTATAGTGGAGAAAGTTGGCAGATAGTACCTTAACTAAGGGATGAAAATTAACATCAATAATGAGACACTATGGTCCTCCTGATATAAGGCACTAAGAGAGACATAATATCATTTGTGTAATATTCTTGCCAAACATACAAAACTTGAATTTAACCTTGAGAAAATATGAGGCAAACAAGAATTGAGAGACGTTCTGTAAAACAGTTAGCCTACACACTTCAAAAAAAAAATCTAAAGAGGCATGACAGCTACATGTACTATGTTATACTGGATTAAATTCTGGACCAGAAAAAAATGCTATAAATGACGTTATTGAGACAATTGGCAAAATTTGAATATGGAATGTAGATTGTACAATAAAACTGTGTCAATGTTAAGTTTTCGGATTTTGATAATTTAACTGTGGTTGTGAAGATAATGTTTTTGTACCTAAGAATATATACTGAAGTATTCATGGGTAAAGGTACTTGTTCTCAAATGGTTCAGAATGGTATGTATAGGCAGGTGTGTATCATTGTGTTTTGTGTGTGTGTGTGTGTGTGTGTGTGTGAGAGAGAGAGAGAAAGACAGAGAGACAAGACAGAGACAGAATAATGCAAATGTAGCACAATGTTAATAATGATGAATATGAGTGAAGGGTATATGTGACTTCCTTTGTATTCTTGTAGCTTCTCTATTTTTTTTTTTTTTTTTTTTTTTGCGGTACGCGGGCCTCTCACTGTTGTGGCCTCTCCCGTCGCGGAGCACAGGATCCGGACGCGCAGCCTCAGCGGCCATGGCTCACGGGCCCAGTCGCTCCGCGGCATGTGGGATCTTCCCAGACCGGGGCACAAACCCGTGTGCCCTGCACCGGCAGGCGGACTCTCAACCACTGCGCCACCAGGGAAACCCTGTAGCTTCTCTTTAGGATAGAAATTATTTCAAAGTAAAATGTGAAACATTCTTCTCCCCTCAAAAAAAGGATAAAGTAAAATTTTATCAATCTTTTTTTAAAAATAGTTTTTGGCTTTCATGCCATGCTTGGGAAAACCTTCTTTATGTCAAGATCATAAGAATAGTCACTGATGTTTTCTTTCTATGGTTTCATTTATTTATGTTGAAATCTTTGATCTATCTGCAGATTTGGTGTGGAAGCAGGAAAATGATCCAGGTTTTTTTTCTCCCAAATATATAATCAATTTTCTCCACAACATTTATTGAATAATGAATCTTTCCTCACTAGTGTCAAAGGATATGCTTATCATGCATCTATCTGTGTGTATATATATATATAATATTTATATAAGTATAAAATATATGTTCCATATATATGTAATATTTCTTGATATATCCTGGACTTGTGTTCCTTTGATGTGTTCACTTGTGTGTTTCTCAGTACTTATTTACCCCCTTCCTCCCTAGTTTTTCTGGTCATTTTTATGTATTTATTTTTCCAGATGAACTTCAGAACATTTTCCTTGAGGATTATTTGATTTCAGATAACATACAAACCAATTCAAAAGGGTTTATTGGATGTATACAGGACTTTGTCATGTAATTAGAGTAGAAGGGGAACAACCAGCCTTATTAAGGGTAAAAAATCATGAAGGACCTGGGTAAAGGACCTGGCAGAAATATTTAGACTATCACTCCTGTCCTCTGCCTTAGCTATTAGGTGACTTAATCTCAACCACCAGCTTTAAAGTTTATTAGTTTAAATTTTGGGAGAAATAACTGAAGTGGTCACTGGCCAACCAATGGATTTTTTCTTTCTGATTCAAGTGCCTGTAAAGGTTGCAGGAGACTGTTTTTATAAGGGGAAAGTTCTCAGAAAATGACTGTGTATTTGGCAGACATCATAAATAATGTCTAGTAAAAGCTTTGCAATATTGAATCTTTCAGTCTAAGAACAATGAAGTTCTTTCCATTTATTGAAATCTCTTCTTATGACCCTTCATAGAGTTTATTAGCTTTTTAAAAAAATATGTTGTCCCTAAATATATGTTTAGATATTTTAGGCTTTTTGTTATTTTGAATGGAATCTTCTTTTTTTTTCATTATATTTATCTGAATTTTTGACTGGTTATTTTTTATACATATAAAAGTAATTAGTTTTTATATTTAACTTTAACCATTTATTTTATTGACTTTTCTGATCATTTCTAATCGTCAGTTGTTTCTCTTGAATTTTCTAGGTATAGAGTCATGTTATCTGCAAAGAAAAATTGTTTTGTCTTCTTTATAGCATATTTTTATATTTTATATTCTTTTTTTGTTATTTATATATTTACTTATTTATTTGGCTGCACCAGGTCTTAGTTGCAGCATGCAGGATCTTTAGTTGCAGCATGTGAACTCTTAGTTGCGGCATGTGGGATCTAGTTCCCTGACCAGGAATCGAACCTGGGCCCCCTGCATTGGGAGTGCAGAGTCTTAGCCACTGGACCACCAGGGAAGTCCCTGTATTTTATATTCTTTAAAAATTCTGGTGTCTTTGTTCTGGTCAGAAAGAAACCAATAAGCTTATTTTCATTTTGTAAATCAAGAAAAAGGACAGAACTATTGTGTTGCATTTTGGGAAGTCTAACAAAAATGTGAAGCAAGATATTGAACTTCTTGTTGAACTTAACTGGAAGTAATCTATCAGACCAACATGCCAATCATCAGTCTGTCCATTCATCCAGCCAGCCAGCCAGCCAGCCAGCTAGCCAATAAATGTTAATTGCTGCCTTTTTCATAACATAGATACAATAAGAAAGACACAGTCCTCGCCCTTAAAGACATTAGATAGAGGAATAAACACAAAAGCAAGCAATTATAATAGTGTATAAGGCAAAGTACATGGTGTTAATGAATGCACATAAAAAAGCACCTAAACCTGCCTTGGACAGTCAGGGAAGGCTGCTCGAGGAGGGTAACATCTAAAAAGATTTCTGAAGGAAATATTTGAATGGAAGAAAGGCCACACTGTCAATAAATGCATTATGCCATTTAGTTGCTTTGAAATTTTAGCGATTAGCCATTCTGAAAAATTCATGAATCTCAAGATTTTCAATTTGCCTTTGCAGCTCAAGGGGCCAGTGGCACTCTGGGGAACCCGACGCTGGATACAAGTCTGCTGGAGGAATTCTTGGGCAATGATTTTGATTTGGCGGCCTTGTAAGTAATGAGGGCACTGCTCTCCATTTGGTCGTTTATTTTTTTTATGTTTGACTTTTTTTAATATAAATTTATTTATTTATTATTTATGTTTGGCTGTGTTGGGTCTTCGCTGCTGCACGCGGGCTTTCTCTAGTTGTAGCGAGCGGGGGCTACGCTTCGTTGCGGTGTGGTGGCTTCTCTTGCTGTGGAGCACGGGCTCTAGGCACACAGGCTTCAGTAGTTGTGGTTCATGGGCTCTAGAGCGCAGGCTCAGTAGTTGTGGCTCGTGGGCTTAGTTGCTCCATGGCATGTGGGATCTTCCCAGACCAGGGATTGAACCCATGTTCCCTGCATTGGCAGGTGGATTCTTAACCACTGCACCACCAGGGAAGTCCCTCCGTCTGGTGTTTTTAAAATTATAAAATAATTAAATGAACTGGGAAGTGCTTCCTTCTTTTCTGTTTTCCAGAAGAGCTTGAGTAGAGTTGGTCTTATTTCTTTTATAAATCTTTGGCAGATTTCACCAGTGAAGCCAGCTAGGCCTGGAGTTTTTTGTTTGTTTTTGTTTTATTTAGTTTTAATCTGAAAGCCCTCACCTTCCAATTCAATATCATTAATAGATATGGGGCTATTCAGGTTATCAATTAGTAGTTATCAACTTAGGCAGTTTATATCTTTCAATGAATTTGTATATTTCTGAATTTACTGGCATAAAGTTGTTCATCATATTTCCTTTTTATACTTTTAATGTCTGTAAAATCTATAGTGAACAACAAGTGTTGCTCTTGATGTCAGTAATTCATGTCTTTTTTTTTTTCTTGATCAATCTAGCAAGAGGTTTATCAGTTTTCCTAACCTTTTAAAGAACTGGCTTTTGGTTAAATTTATATTCTTAATTGTTTTTCTGTTTTCCATGTCATTGATTTCTGCTCTTATTTTCTAATATTAATATAGCCATGTCAGCTTTCTTTTAAAAAACTTACATGCAATAAAATTCCATTTTTGTCTTGTGTATGGTTTTGTGAGTTTTGACAAATTTATAGAGTTGTACAATTACTGCCATGATTACCACACACAACAGTTCCCTCACCTGAAACGTCCCCCCCTACATTTCCACTTTGTGGTCAAACCCAACACACACCCCTAACCTCTGGTGACCACTGATCTTTTCTCTGTCCTTATAGTTTTGCTTTTTCCAGAATGTCACATAAATGAATTCATATGGTATATATAATTATAAGTCCAGTTTCTCTCACTAAGCATAATATCTTTGCTCATTTTTTATTGCTGAGAAAAATTCTGTTGGATTGTTGTAACAGAGTTTGTTTATCCAGTCACTCATTCAAGGACGTTTTGATTATTTCCAGTTTTTGGCAATTATGAATAATTTCTATAAATATTCATGCACGGGTGTTTGTGTGATCAAGAGTTTTAATTTCTCTAGGGTAATACCTTGGATAGTCTGCTGGGTCATGTTTTAAGTGGAAGCTTAACTTTATAAAAATTGCCAAATTTTCTAGAGTGGCGATACCATTTTACATTACCACTAGCTATATATTCTAATAAGCGTATAGTGGTATCTCATTTTGTTTTAATTTGCATTTTCCTATCAACGAATGATGTTGAGCCTTATTTCATGTGCTTGTTTGCCATTCGTATATTTTCTTTGGTGAAATCTTTTTTCAAATTTTTTGCCCATTCTAAAAAATTAAAGTTTTCTTATTTTTGAGTTTAGAAAATTCTTTAAGTATTCTGGATATAAGAACTTTATTGGGTATGTGATTTATGAATACTTTCTCCAAGTCAATAACTTAATGTTTTCATTCTCTTAACAATGTCTTTCCCAGAGCAGAAGTTTTAAATTTTGATGATATCTAATAGATCAAATTTTTCTTATGTGGTTTGTTCTTTATATCTAAGAAATATAGATATTGCCTAACTTAAGTTCCCAAGGATTTTCTCCTGTTTCCTTCTAAAAGTATAGTTTTACATTTAGGTCTATGATCCATTTTGCATTAATATCCATATAAGTTTTGAGATATAAGTTGAGATTAATTTCTTTGTGTATAGATGTCCAGTTACTTTCAGAATCCCTTGCTAGATAACCTTTCTCTATTGAACTGTCTTTACACTGTTGTAAAAAATCAGACGACCATATTCGTGTGGATCTATATCTAAACTCTATTCTGTTCCACTGATCTATATATCTGTTATTTTGTCAGTACCATGTTATCTTGACTACTGTACTTTTATCATAAGTCTTAAAGCCATATAGCTCCAAATTTGTCTTCTTTTGTAAAGTTGTTTTGGTTATTCTGATTCCTTTGACTTCTCACATAAATATTAAAATCAGCTTGTTTATATCTGTACAGTGCTGCTGAGATATAGATTAGGATTGTATTAAGTATAGAGATCCATTTGGGGAAAATCGACATCTTTACAAAATTGAGTCTTCCAATCCTGAACGTAGTATACCTCTCCATTTATTTAGGCCTTCTTTGCTTTTTTTCATCAGCATTTTACAATTTTAGCATACAAATCTTGTATATATTTTCTTTAGATCTACACCTAAATGTTTCATGTTTTTCTTTGAGTTATTGTAAGTAATAGTGGTTTTTAAATTTTTTTCAAATTTAATTCCCAATCATTCATTGCCAGTATACAGAACTATTACTGGTTTTTATATTTTGGGCTTAGGTCCTATCATCTTTTTTTTTTAATTTTTTAAATTAAAAAAAAATTTTTTTATTTGGTCTGGCCACATGGCTTGAGGGATTTTAGTTCCCCGACCAGGGATCAAACCTGGGCCCTGGCAGTGAAAGGGCTGAGTCCTAACCACTGGGCCGCCAGGGAATTCCCGGGCCCTGAAATCTTAATGAAGCCATTTACTAGTTTAAGAGCTTTTTGTAGATTTCTTGGCTTTTTATATCTTGACAATCATGTCTTCTGCACATTGGAACAGTTGTATGTCTTTCTTTCAGAACTGTATGCCTTTGAATATTTTTTCTTGCCTTATTGAACTGGGTAGAACTTTGGCTATGATGCTGAATAGGGAAGTAGAGAGATCAGACATCCTTGTCTTGTCCCTGATCTTAGAGGGCAGTCACTCAATTTTTTATTATTATGTATGATTCAGCTATAAGATTTTTTTGTAATGCCCTTTATTAGGTCAAGGAGTTTCTCTTCTGCTCCTAGGTTGCTGAGAATTATTTTAACATGAATGGCTCCTGAATTTTGTCAAATGTTATTTCTGTATTTATTAATATGATCATATGTTTGTTTCCCCTGTCTGTTATTATGGTGGATTACTTTGCTAATTTTTGAATATTGAACCAACCTTGTATTCCTGGGATAAACCTCAGTTAGTTTTAAAGTATTATCTTTTTATGTATAGCCGGATTCAATTTGCTAAAATTACTTTGAGGATTTTGCATCTATTGGTCTCCAGTTTTCTTATACTGTATTTTTATGGTTTTGATATCAGGATATTGATAGACTTCTAAAATTAGTTGGGAAGTGTTTTCTCCTTTTAAATTCTCTGGGTGAATTGTGTGGAATTGGATTTATTTTTTCCTTAAATGTTTGATAGAATTCACCATGAAATCTTCTGTGCCTGTAGCTTTCTTTGTTGGAAGACCTTACTATGAATTAAGTTTATCCAATAAATTCAGGACTATTTATGTTATCTCTTTCTGCTTAAATAAGTTTTGGTAGCTTGTTTTCTTTTTTCCCCAGGGAATTGATCCATTTCATTGTCAAACTTATAGGCAAAGAGTTGTTCATAGTATTTATTATGCTTTTATAGGCTTTTACAGGCTCTAAGGAGTCTGTACTGATATTCTCTTCTGTTTCTTATATTGGTAATCACTTTCCTCTCTCTCTCTCTCTCTTTTAATTAGTCTCTTTAGAAATGTATAAGTTTTGTTGACGTTTTCAAATAAGTATCTATTGGTTTCATTGATCTCTAATGTGTTTGTTTTCAATTTCACTGATTTCTACTCATTATTTCCTTGATTGCTTTGGGTTTAGTTCGCTCCTCTTTGTTTCGTTTCTTAAGGTGGAAGCTTAGTTCTTGATTTAAAGTCATCCTTTGCTTTCTAATTTAATCACTCAATGCTATACATTTCCCTCTCCATATGGCTTTAGCTGCCTTCCTCAATTTTTGATATGCTATATTTTGATTTTCTTTCAGCTCAAAATATTTCCTAATTTTCCTTGAGACATCCTCTTTAACTCTGGGTGGCTGGAATTGGGTTAATTTCCAAATATTCGGGAACTTTCCATGTATTTTTCTGTCACTGACTTGTAGTTTAATTCCATTATGGACAGAGAACATACTCTATATAATTCTAATTCTTTTAAATTTGTTAAGGTTTGCTTTATGACCCAGGAAATGGTCTATCTTGGTGAATGTTCCATGTGCACTTGAAAAGAATGTGTGTTCTGCTGTTGTTGGGTCAAGTGTTCTATAAATGCTAATTAGGTCAAGTTGGTTGACATTGTTTTTCCAGTCTTCTATAGCCTTGCTGATTTTTGTCTACTTCTTTTATCTATTACTGTGAAAGGAATGCCAAAGTCCTCAGGAATGATTGTGGATTCAGAGTCCTCAGTTAAGTTCTTTTTTTCTCAGCACTGTCTTCTGTCTTCCAACCTCTATGGTTTCTGATGAGAAATAGGCAGTTATTTGAATCATTGTTCCCTTGTATGTAATATATCATTTTTCTCCACTTGCAAGATATTGTTTTATCTTTGGTTTTAAGCAATTTTATTATAACATGGCTGGATATGGGCATGATTTTCTTTGAGATTATACTGTTTGGGATTTGCTCAGTTTTTTAATCTGTAAATTTTTGGTTTTTTACTACCTCTAGGAAGTTTTTAGCCATTATTTCTTCACATTTATGTTTCTGTACCAACGTCTTTCTTTCCTCTGTCTAGGACTCCAGTGATACAAATGTTAGATCTTTGATATGGTAGACAGGTCCCAGAGGCTCAGTTAATTTTTTCAATCTTTTTTTTTTCCTCTCTGTTGTTTATACTGGATAATTTCTATTGATTTGTCTTTAAGTTCACTGACCCTCTTCTGTCATCTCCATTCTGTCATTGAGCCTACCTTGACATTTCTGTAAATACCCTTCCTTCTCTCCCTCATGAAAGACAGAGAGTGGAACAAGATGTGAATCTCAATAGTAATGAGGAAACCTATTTGCAGGTACTTTGGTACCTGGCTCTTGCTGCTCTTTGCCAACAAAAACATCCTTGCCAAAATGACTGTGGGGAAGAAGGGAGGCTCAACATTTTGCAAGCTAGTTACACACACACACACACACACACACACACACACACACACACACACACACACAACTGGTGGGTTGCCACATGTCTGAGCCCACACTCTGAGCTGGCTCTTCTGCTCCAGGCACTGCATGGGCTGAACCCAGGCACTAATCACCCTTGTGCCTGCCTTCATATTCCTCTCAATCCATCCACGCAGCTGCCATGAATTCCTGTGAGAAGGGTGGGCAATGGGTATATCCTTACCATCTCTGCCTACAAAAAACCTGCCAGAATTTGTCAGTTTCTGTCCCCTACAAGACTTTTCCTCAAAAGAAGGTAGACCTGATTCCATCAGGGTTCTGTTTAATCATCTGGATCACTTTTATAACTGGCATAGAGTACTTTAGCTGTTTGCAGGGAAAAGTGAACAAGTGTTAAGTCTTGTTCGAAGAGCTGTCCTTCTACCTGGGAGTTCAGAAATCTATCATATGATCTTAGTCTCCATGATAATAATGGTCTTTCCAGCAAGACCAGAGATATCTCCCTATAGGCGATCGCTACTGAGATTCCGACATGGTTTGCCCAGTCAGATTCACTCTCTACCCTTGGGAGTGGGTGTCTGGCATTTGTAAGTGAGGTAGAGGAAGGAGTTAATAGTGTTGAGTATTTACCAAGTATTAGGCATTGTTCTTTGCACTTTACATATTTACTCATTTAATTGCATATTTGATTTTACACATTTCATTCTCTTATCAACTCTTCCAAATAGGCACAGTATTATCCATATTTTACACATGAAGAGGCTGAAGTGCAAAGAGGTTAAGTAACTCTTCATATGTCAATAAGTGGCAAAGCTGGGATTAAAATGTGCCTGGCTCTAGAACACCTGCCCTTTCTTCTACATTTGTCTTTTGGATTAATTGATGTTTTAGGGGATGTTTTAGACTCCGTGACTCTCAGGGAAATACATTAAGTGGGTCTACATTTATCTGCCAAAAGGTGTGACTCAGAATGGATTCTGAGCCATAGTTTGCGAAGATTGTCAGAGTTCAGGCCCGTTAAAGAAATGTCCTATGATCAGATAAGCTGCTATTTCCTGATAAAAATGGCTCAGGTGCATGCAGTTAAGTGGAGCTGCAATACAAATCCAAGAGAGAACAAGTGGAAACAGTCCCAGTCCGTGACCATGGATTTGTTGGGCTCGTCCAGTGATCATTGCATCTGTACAATGTATTCAAATACCCCAAGTGTTGAGTATTTCTAAATACCAGGCTCTCTTTTTGCAGTGCTGGGAGGCAGGTTTTCTTGCCGGGGCTCCCAGCTAATAAATAGCAGAGTTGGGATTCAAACATGAATTTACTACAAAGCCTGAGTTACTTCCTCTCTACTATATTGCCCATGAATTGTGCCTTTTAAAAGTATCAATGACAACCCTTTAAGCGATTTAAGAGAACACTAGGCTGTAAAATTTCTAGGAGCAAATTTGAATCTCATAGGCAGATTTTCAAGCCTCAAAGATATTAAAAAATGGAATTATTGGCTCTGTGAAACAGATGTCCCTAAATGCTCTATGGAAAACTGGTCCCCCGAGATGCTGTGGGAAAAAAAGTTCCATGATCAGTAATAAATAAGTATGTGACTCACTGGCTTAAACAAAATTAAATGTATTTCTTTACCACAGGACTTCTCAGGGCCTTTGATGTGCTAATATGCAACTGGGAAAGGGAAACGTTAGGCAGTGTTCTCAAACTTATGTGGCCATGGCCCCCTTTTGGGAGCATGTACCCACGTATGAGCATTGGGATGTGCTGAACAGGACATTCTCATCCTTCCGTGTGAATCTAATTGGTATGTTGAACCGGGGGCAGTTCTGTCAGGACGGGAAGATTTCTGACAGTTGCTCTTAACCCTGTATTTCTGTGTGTGGTGGAGTCCAGGGCAGCTGTCTGCCCAGGGGGAGTAGGAGCGGGCAGAAGTCCTCTCTGATCCCCTAGGTTAGCCAGCCTGTTACCTACTAGGCACACAGGTGAGCTAGGTGAGCTGTGGGGGCTGGACACACCGGGAAATGTCCAGGTATGGAGTGCCGCCTGGAGGGCGGGAGGCTAGAGATTTAGGGGAAAGCATAAATTCCTGGAGGTTGCAGTGAAAAAGGACAAGAAGTGTGTGTGTGTGTCTGTGTGTGTGTGTGTGTCCGTGTGTGTGTGTAGAAGAAGGAAGGCTCTGGAAAAGTCACCAGTGAATCTTCAAGACAGGTTTGTTTCATTCAAAAATGCCCAGAGATTCACCTGTTTCCTTCCTTTACTCAAACTGCAGGCCAGGTTGTAGCAGCAGCGGCAGCATCGCCTGGGAGCTACGACTGTAGCACCTCAGGCCCCACCCCCAAAATGCTGAATCAGAATCTGCATTTTTAACAGGATCCCCATGGGATTCACAGGCATATTACAGTTTGAGAAGCCCTACTTTAGGTCACGTGCATATGCCTCCTTCCCGACCACCTCCCAAGACCCGGACCAAATCATACAGTTTGGTTTGAGTGCGTTCAGTGCAAGTAGACAGTATACCGAGCTTTAGGCTGGCCTTGAGGTGCTGCAGATGGGGTAAGAGGGAGCTAGCTGAAGACATTGAGGTGACAGTTCATCACAAGTTCGAATGGGTGACTTCATAGGAGGGGAACCTAGAGACATATTAGGTCCGTGAGGAATCAACTCCGGGTTTCATTTCATTTCATTCTAATGGTTGAGCTTAAGCATCTAATATTCTGGGTTTCACTTAGGACATATCTTATTGAGGTTGGAAGGAAAAATGAGTTAGGCGTCAATGACCAGCTGCATGTTTTACTTCTGCCACCAGTAGAGTGGGGCTGATAAACTCTTTACCGTGATGTTGCAAAAGGGAGTGAGGTAATCCACATAATTCTATGAGATGAGCTGGTTAAAGGCTGAGTTCATTGACCGGTTTGATTTCTGGGTTCAAATGGATGCAGCAGGAGAAAAGGTAAACAGAATCCTGGGCAGAAACATTACCAGTGACTTCTAGATTCTAAAGATTTTGTAGAAAATGAAATAACATAGTAATTCATTTGATTAGGATATTTAAATATCTGTATTGAAAACATTGTGTTCTTTAGAGCATGAACTCTGGTGATAGATCACTTTACTCCAGTTTGACTAGATGCCAGATGAATAATCTGGGGTATGTTACTTAACCTCATCAAGCCTCGGTTTCATTGCCTGTGGTGTAGGGGCAGTAATAGTACCTTTTCACATGGTGGTAGCAGAGATTAGATGAAGCAACACCTGCAAGGGTTAGCTCAGTGCCTGGACCAGAGTAGGTCCTCCATAAAGGTTGTCTATTTCTAAAGCAGCAGGGGAGAGTGGTAAGAGGGAGGGTCAGGGTTCTTGCAGTTTGCCAAGATAGAGCCGAAGGGGAGGGGTGGCAACTTGCTTTTCTTGCTTCCATTGCCCTGTCATGAAATGATTTTCTTGGGCTACTTTATTCACTGATGACATTTCTGCCAAGGCCCTTTCCCATCCCAACTTCCAGGTAGTGGGTACAAACCCTATGCAAGCTTGGTCAAGTATTTATCAAGTGCCTACTACGTGCTCACCAGTGGGCAGTATGCAGGAGATACACACACACACACACACACACACAGACACACACACAGTATTAAGACATGCTCTTAAGTGAATGTCTGCGTGGGAGGACATGAATCATACACATGAAAAACTGGAGAAAATACTTTCAGTAACAACTATTTTTATGCTTAATTGGGTGATGGAGTACAACAGTGAACAAAACAGATGAAGTTCCTGCTAATAGTTTACCAAGGGCAATGTGGTGGAAAACGGTCTGCCCTGCAGGGCACCCAGGCATTTTTCTTTGAGTTGGTGGTGTGTGGTAATAATGATAAAGAGCAGATTGACTTTCTGTGGATTTGAGTATTGTTTTTAGGTTCTCAGCAGGCAATGCATTTCCTTATCACCTGCTCCTGGGGAGAGCCATTCCCATCCCTTCACTCTTGGTGCTCCGTTGTTGTGATGCGACTCCAGTGGGAAGAGAAAGACAATGCTGTATAGTATAAAGTCATTCAGTAAAAAGATGAAGAAAAATAAATGAAAGGCAGGGGAGTAGAAAGTGAGGGGTGGGAGAAGGCTACCATGTTAGATTGGTGGTCAGGAATGCCCTCTCTTGATATATGAATTTATATAAATAACATTTATGGCCATATGTCAGGTAAAAAGCAGTAATTCATACTTACTAAGTAATAACTCTGTACCAGGCAGTGTGCTGAGTTGATATCAATGTGCAGTAGAGCTTTAGAGAAGGTGTAATTTGTATGTGAAGACCCTGGGGGAGTCATTGGAGAAAACCAAGGATTGGACTGTTGAATTGTGAATAGTCCCAGATGGGTGTTCACGGGAAGCCCTGTGTCTTAATACTGTGAGTCCTGCAGTCCTGCCTAGTGTTTAGTAGAGTTATGAGCACGTACTAGGCACTCAATAAATACTTGATCAAGCCTGGCTGCAATCTGAAAGAAATCCTGTCTGCTTTGGTGGCAGCATGCAGATGTCATGGACGTGCTAACCTCAGCCAGCTGGAGAGAAAAGTCTATTTTGCACTCCTTTTGGTTTGCATGGCATTCAACCCCCAGGAGACCACACTTTGCCATTCACCCTCCAAAAAACAAAAGCAAGTTATGTGTCTGAGAGGAAGGGATTTAGAAAGCAAATTATTCATTTTATAAGGATTTCTTGATTTTTATAACCATTTCCTGTAGAAGGCAGAGATAGAGACAGCCCCTCAAGGAGTGACCAATGGTTCTGTCAATTTCTAGGTTCCTTCATGGAAATCCCTTCAGCATAATAGGAAAATTCAGAGCACGGAAGGCCCAAAACAGTCTAATGTGCATTGCTGACATCATGATTGTGAGTAGGGAGGAGTTAACTGCTTAGAAACAGTCTCAGACAACAGTGTTTTTCTTAAAGTTAATCATTGCCCTTGTTTTAAACAATTTGCTTAGTTTTGAAGGTAGCTATCCTTAAATCTTACGTGAAATTTTCTGAAAAGGAATGCAAAATTTCTCCCAATCCAGTAAAATGCATTGAACATGAAATGCAATGAACTAAAGGAGTAGCCAGAGTGAGTTTGGGAAGGGAGAGTAAACTGTAAGGAAAGTATTAAAACTTTTAAATTCGCATTTTAAAACCGCCAACACATGTTCCTGCTACTCAACACAGGGACCTTTGGTTCTCCACAAGGACCTGCTGGGTGAGCATGCATTCCAGTCTGTGATGTGCCATGCCATATTTCTCGAGTGTATTGATAATTTGCTTGTGATTTTCAGTTTTCATTAACGTTATTGAATTCAGTGGTGCCGCAAATGTAAAGGAAAGTAAACAACTGCCTTGAACCTTGAATGTGGAATTGTGAGATCACAGAGTCAATCACAAAATTTAATTTGTAAATTTTAAAACAATTAATTTATTTTTGGCTGCATTGGGTCTTCGTTGCTGCGTGCAGGCTTTCTCTAGTTGCGGCGAGCAGGGGCTACTTTTCGTTGCGGTGCGCGGGCTTCTCATTGCGGTGGCTTCTCTTGCTCTGGAGCACAGGCTCTAGGTGTGCGGGCTTCAGTAGTTGTGGTGCGCAGGCTCAGTAGTTGTGGCACACGGGCTTAATTGCTCCACGGCATGTGGGATCTTCCTGGACCAGGGATCGAACCCGTGTCCCCTGAATTGGCAGGCGGATTCTTAACCACTGTGCCACCAGGGAAGTCCTCGTTTGTAGATTTATACATGTAGAGTGATACGAAGTTAAATGGTGCCATATATATGGCTTATAATGAAAACCAGTAATCCTTTGCCCCACTCCTCCCCATGTCCCCAAGTTTGGCTCTCCCAGAGGCAGTTACTTTCCAACTCTTTTGGATGTTTCAACCACCTTTTATGTGAATAATGTTTTATATTGCTGTTCTTGCTTTATACATCTTAAGAACTTACTATCATCTTCCAGGAGGATTTAACTTTCTTATATCATATCCGATACCCACTTCTATCCCCAGCCTCCCAATATCATAAAATTGTATAAGAATTTTTGGTTAGGTTTATATTCAGGGATTACATTACTATCACTGTGTGTTCACATATAATTTACTAAGATTATATTTTCTTTCTTGAGTTTTTTTTTTCTCTGCTTTTATTTGCGTTTATTTGTTTGCAGCATTTGTTCCCGGGCCCTAAGTTTTTGTTTCTTCAGTCTCTTCTAGGATGTCTTTTCTTCTGTGCAACCTCTTCTTCTGGTTTAGGAACAATGTGTTCTTTTTCAGTAAGGATCATCTCAAGGTGGAAGGGAGAGCTCATGTATGGATCCAACCATGAGCTCTGTAAATCCTTCACCGAATCTTGGGAGTTTTGTTCACCTGGATGTGCTCAATGAGTCCTTCCATTTTTCGCCCAGTAGCTCTACAATCTCCCTGGATCTGTTTCTCCAGAGAATAAAGCTTTCCAATTTCTGTTGGGAAGTTGCCAGACTATACAGGTGGGAGAAGTTGATCTAAGGGTCCAGCTGTTCTTTAATTAAACTGTCAATCAATTCTTTCACTTTTAGCTCTACCTTACCCCTGAATTCAGAAACTGCTGGTGATGCCAATATCTTGGTCTTTTCTGGAGTTGTTTTCAAATTGGACAATGTCTTGTTGGTTCCTACATCCCCTCTACCATCCCCAGGCAGCTTTCCCCTTCTGCTAATTCAGTTACCATCCATCCTATTTCTGTCTGTTACTGAAATATGGTCTGTTGTAGTCTCTATTCACATATGTCTTTTTCTGTTTATGCCTCTTTATTCCTTTACTTTTATTTCGGTGGAGTTTTTGGAGTTTCATTTCAGCGGAGTTTTTTCGGTGGAGTTTTTGGAGGAAGGGAAATGTATGTTTTCTATTCCCTTGTTAATAAAAAGTGAATAAACTATAAAGGACCAATTTGAGGAGAAAGCATAAGTTTTCTAGTAAATAATAAAAACAGATTTCTCTCTTCATTGCATGATATTGAAATCTTGATGAAGCAAGAAAAATATGATAGCTTACTCTCTAGCAAGAGGATCAAGTGGAGGATGGTGGTGATTATATATAACTTAGAACCACAGAGTTTCTGAGCCATAAGAAACTTTTCGAACAGAAAAGGTAGGGTTTTTTTGAACAGACATTTTCACACTTTTCTTAGTGATGGTACTCATTTTTTAAAATGAAATTTTACTTGCACCTCAATATATAAAACAGAAAAAAGTTATAAAATATTTCCCCCAGGCATTTAAAATTTTTCTTTTGTAAAACACCTGAGCTCCTTCCAAGAGCTTGGAGATTCCCCAGAGCACAGGTGGAAAACCGTTGCTTTAGTGGTGACATTTTATACTGCTTTAGCCCAACCATCTCTCTGGCCTAAGTGCTTTGAGAATGTTAAGAAGACACAGTACTGTTAATTAAGCTTTGTTGAGCACTCACTGTGTTTGGGGATGTATGTTACGGGCTTTACACACAGTATCTCATGTAATTTTCACTATGATGCTATGAGGAAGGCATAATGATTATTCCCATTTTATAGGTGAGGGAGTGGAGGCCTGAAGAGGTTAAGTACTTGTTCATGGATACACAGCTAGGAAGTGGAAGAGCTGGGACTCAAACCCGGGTCTGTTTGATTCAGAGCTCACTCAACATGACACTGGGCATGTTCTGGTGGGCTTTGGCCCCCAGGAGCACCTGGAACCCTCCCTAGGGGTGCTGTACACAGAGGGCTGCTACCAGTTTGTGAAAAAAATATATAATGATGGAAAAAGTTACAAACAAAAGGAATGCATGTCTCTAATCCTCAGGCAACGCCAGCTCCCAGATACCCCACCCTATTCTGCATCAGACTCCTGCTCTCCTCCACAGGTCAAAGGTGAGTGGGACCCACCTCCCTCCCGCCCGTCTGTCACTTGCTTCTCTTCTTTTTGGACTCTGCATGGTGAGAAAGAGGGGCCTTTCTCACTTGTGTGTTTCCCCAGGTGCGTGCTGCCCGACTCTGACACCTGCCGCCGGGGGGATGCCAGCTGCTTTCCTCCTCTCGGCAGCTGCTCCTGGGATGCTGCCTGCACACCTGCCGCAGGGCTCGTCTGAAATGAGCGACTCTGCACATTCCCACAGTGCCTTTCACAACTGCTACCCAGACGCCCGTCATCTCAGGACCCCTCTGGACCAGTCTGTGTCCTCCCATCTGGAAACTGGTTGTTCTTACCATCTGCAGCCTCTGTGCCACAGTCCTGGGTAAAGGGCAAGATATTTAGTTATGAAAGACCAGCCAGCCCCTCTACCCTGCAGTGCTGGTAAAGAGTGAACTGTGGAGTCCTCTCCAGGAGATGGCAGTGTTGAGACATATATCAGACCCCCAGTGCCCTTGGCTTCAAACCAACTTTTAATCAACAATCCACTGAACCTAAGGCCCTCATTCAGTGGAAAGCTAAAATGTCAGAAATGTATAGGGAGATTCTGGGTGCTGGAGAAAGCACTGTTTGCATTTGCAGCCTCAACTAGACCACTCAAGTGATTTGTGAATGAGCTCTCTGAAAAATATCTGTCAACTGTCTTAATATTCTTTTCTTCTCTTTCCCTTCCTCTCCGCCTTCCCTCTCTTTCGTTCCTCCTTCTGGATCTAGAGGATGGCAAAAAGAGTAAAGGCCATCAAAAACTGTGATAAAATTCTATGTGAAAAACATTTTCAGGTATAAAATATACCCTTAAATTTTAAGTATCTTCTGTCTTTGTCTCAATGAGTCCTCTGCCTTTGGAAATGTTGTCAGTTTATTTTTCAAATAGGTGAATCCCAGATCCACTGGAGAGTGAAAAACTAAGTTTCAGACTAGTAGGGCTCATAGAATAGGAGCTTGCCCGTCTACTCCATGTATCCACCTGGTGTTGCAGACTAGTAGGACTCAAGGAACCTTAACTAACTAGAATTAGTCTTAGGAAGAGGCCCAGAGCAGAGTCCTGGGAAATTAAATTTGATTAACTTGGAGAGAAAAGAAGAATCCTAACCTTATTTTGGGTTCTTAATTTTAGACCCTCATTGCCACCGACCAAGAAGAGAAAGTGCACACAGGCGCTGGAAGACTCCGGGGACTGTCACGTGTGGGCCCACCACTCCAGACCAAGTGAGCCAATCCGGGGCCTGTCACTGCCATTAAATCATGGATTTTTCCCAGCCTTGCAGTAGCCCTACAAAATTAGTTTCTCTCTCATAGAAGGGCAATGATAGGCTCTGGGAATTTATTTCTTCCCTCTTGACATAATGTTTCATGCAGTGTTAGGTAGGGTCCTACGGGTGCTCCTGGGAAGAGATGCCATTGTCCCTCTGGTGGAGATGAGATGCTGGTCCCTTCAGTTTTAGGGGCAATTGTGTCTCAGAGGACCAAGGCTCCAGGCCTGGGGAAGCCGTGCCGTGTGGCAGCACCTACAGGAGCCCGCTGGTGTGCTCGTTGCTTCGTTCAGCTCAGTCCTTCTCCACTCAGACGTGCACACGTGTAACGTGGGGATCTTGGTAAAGTGCAGATTCTGGTTCGGTACGCCTGAGGTGGGGGCTGAGATCCTGCATTCCTAACAAGCTCCCAGGCGACGCCCATGCTGCTGGCTCATGGGAGGGACTCGGAGAAGCAGGACTTTAGAGCAGCGGTCCCCAACCCTTCTGGCACCAGGGACCGGTTTCGTGGAAGACAGTTTTTCCATGCATGGCGGGTGGGGATGATGGTTCAGGTGCTCATGTGAGCGATGGGGAGCCGCAGTTGAAGCTTTGATCACACGCCCGCCGCTCACCTCCTGCTGTGCGGCCTGATCCCTAACAGGCCGTGGACCTTACCGGTCCGCAGCCCAGGGGCTGGGGAACCCTGCTTTAGAGGATTTCTCCAGGGCAGCAGGAAGGTAGAAAGTTGAGCTTCCCTAGCACTTGCTTCCAATTAGCAAGTTCCCAGTAGATCTTTGAAATTCTGGAAAATCATTTTAAGTCTTTCAGCAGCATTATACAATGCCCAAGTGGTCAGCCCCCCTCATTGACATATCATGTTTTGAGCTTAGAGACCTGATCAAGTTGAGAGCAAACTGAGGCTTCTGAGCCTGAAGGCTTGAACTTCTGAATCTCCAGAGTAAACGCTGTGACACTTGTTAGGGGAAAGGAGAATCCTCCGTGCCAGTGCTATTAGCCACTATAAATACTTAATGTAGGCAGTGAGAATAGTGCCCCAAATACAGGGTACCAAGTCATATCTCTTTTACGCCCAGGCATCAGCTTGGCAAGGATCCAAGGTTTCCCTCTCGAGGCTCCCCTCCCTCTGTTGTCCCTACACTCCAGGGGTTTATGCTGCCTGGACAGGAGGTGCCCGTGGCTTTCTCCCCTGCTCCGGTTGCTGCCTTTGCCCTTCACAGCCACACGATGAGAGCTGGCCCTCTGTGTCCTGTGGAGCCTGCTGGTCCTTTCAGGGACGTCTGGCCTCAGCTCCATCATGGGCTGTGAGGGTCCTTCAGTGGACAATGACTTCACGTGGCCTTGTCCCACAGATCGTCACCCCCTGGGCATGCTGTGGTAGCACTGCACCGGGCATGCAGCCATTGTATAAACCAAACCTCTACTGCCTTCTTATCTTCTGCATGGATCCACCATGGCCGGCAGCTGCTTGACTTTTCTTATTCAACCTTAGAAACGCAAAATGCTAATTCAAGCCTTGTTTCTGGATAATGTGGAGCTCTCCATCCACCTTCCTGTGCATGGTTACTCTAATTTCTTCAGGTATCCCTGCATCCTGCCTGCAGCTTCTTTATGCTTCTCACATACAGAAAGCTGGGTAAATTTCTAGCCAGATGAGGGACCCATCTGTTCACTCTCCCACAGATGCAACAGCTCCCTGAGAGTACTGGGCAAGTCACCCAAACCTTCCAAGAGTTTTCTCATCAAACCAGATTGCTCCTCAAATTCTCCTGGCTATTTCAGAGTTAAGCTCCATCCTGTGAGGATGTTCTGTGGCTTGTCCCTAGAGAGGGCATTGAGAACAGCCATAGAAAAGTAACTGAAATGTTCCAACAGATAGGAAATCTTGCATCCCTTGTTTAAATCCTATTCAAAGGTCACTGAAAAGCCACCTAAAGATAACTGGCTCCAGACAACAGTTCCAGAATGAAAAATGAGCAGGTTCCCAGGGGAATTAAAAAAAAAAAAAAAAACAATCCAAATGCCATGTTTTCAGCAGAAGTTTTCCAGTGGAGAACTCGTATTTGATGTTGCAGAGGCCAAGGGTTTTATAAAGGTCCTGGGGAAATGGGTAGTGGAAGGAGGGGCTAGTCTTATGGGCCGGATTTTGATGGGGGAAGATGTTCTAAATCAATGAGTAAGACTTTTCCAGTGACCTTTTCCCCAGCAGTTCACTTTGGACAAGGATGCCAAGAATCCCTTTTATAAGGATCACAATGTAGAATTACTGGGTTGCTGGGGGCAAATGTAAAATCTTGCCTAGAGAGAATGTAGCTGCTGGGCAGGCTCCTGCCAGCTAGCTGGTTCCTGTCCCCCCATGGTCTGGACCCCAAATACAAGAGGGTTCCTGGTCTACCTGATCCTAACTCTAAATAAAAGAGGGCTCATAGCTTCATATGGTTTGAACTTCCAATGCATGAGGGTTTTTCAGCCCCAGAGTCGTAGCTTTTGGTCCACAGTGAGAGGTGCCTGGGCTGAAGTCACACTGTAGAGTCAGGAAAAGCCTCATGTCTCCAGTAATCGGGGACTTTTCAAGCCTGACTTTTCTTGATTATCAAATGAGAATCACAATTTCTACTTCACCCATTTCCAAGACTTTTAAAAAAAGTAACGTATAAGAAAATATTTTGAAAGACATTCAAATGCAAGCTGTGAATTTTCTCCAGAAAGTTGGGACTTGGGCAGTTTGCTACCTTCATACTTCTGTTTCTCTCTTCTGTTACATTTTCTCAAGAAATCCTCACTGTAGCATGAAGAGAAGAGAAGGTTTGAATCCCATCTCTTCCACATAACAGCTGTGACACTGGACTAGTTATTTCAGGTCTTTGAACCCCAGTTTCCACATTTGTTAAATGGGATTAAGAATCCTTACCTTGTAACCACTTTATAAATCTGTTTGGCTGCATCTACTAAAACATATCCAATGACCCAGTGATTCCCCACCTAGGAATATACCTAACAGAAGTGTATACACATGCCCACTAAAAGACATCCCCCCAAATATTCATAGCAGCACTAGTTGTAATAACCATAAACTTAAAATAACCTAAATGGCCATCAAGGATAAACTGTAGTATATTCATGTAGTGGAGTACTATACAGCAATGAAAACGAACAAACTACTACCATTTGCAACAACAATGAGTGAATCTCATAAACATGATGTTGGGCAAAAGAAGCCAACACATAAGAGTACATATCATATTATACCATTTCTATAAACTCCTCTATGGTTTGGATTTCAGAATAGTGATTATTCCTGGGCAGGAGAAAGTAGTGACCAGAAAAGGGCATGAGCGCTTCTTCTAGAGTGCTGGAAGTGTCCTATTTCTTGATCTAGTGGTAGTTACCTAGTATAATTCATTTTATAAGAAAGTATCAAATTGTGTACTAATGATCTGTGTACTCTCCTTCGTATATATTATAGTTTAATAATGAATGTTTATTGAAAAAAAAGGGATCCTTACCTTGAAGATGAGTTAACGAGTTCATGAGAAACTATGCCAAGTGTCTGGGACAGTGCCTGCAGCACAGAAAGCACACAGGACCAGTAGATATCATTATTATTATCATTAATCTTGAGGTCCCAGATTGCCATCCCTGGGGCTCACCCGCTGATAGCTAGCTCCCAGGGAAGCCAGGACTATGTCAGTCCTATGGAATGGCTGCCCCGAAAATCTTGCTGCTGTGATGGGAAAGGTCTGGAAATACCTTTATCCTTGAGGACAATGTCCCCTACCCACTGCCCACCCTCCCTACCAGCACTTGGAGGAGTGGCGCTGACCTTTGGTTGATTCCCCTGGCGCCTTACTGCCATACTTGAGTAGGAAGGGGTCCCAGTTAGCTGGTATTCACTCAGGCCCATGACATTAATTATTTCACATTAGATAGAGTTACTGTGGAGGCCAAGAACAGAAGTACTTGCCAAGGCTTGTTAGGAGTAACTGAGTCACCTGAGTTGAAACAGATACGTGTGATAGTGACACTGCCGCTAATACTAACCAAAGGCACCATTGTTTAAACTCTTACTGGTGGCAGACACTGGCTAAGCACTTACCGACCTGACTCACTGAATTCCTTCCACAGTCCTGGGAGGCATCATATTGTTACTCACATTTTGCAGGTGAAGAAACTGAAGCCTAGAGACATGAGACCATTTTCCTAATTGTGTAGCCAGTACATGTAGAGTTGTGATTCAAACCCAGTTCTGTCTGATTGCAAACTCCAAGCTCCTGAACTTCCTTTATCCTCTCTCCGCTGGAGGAGGGAGGAAGGAAAGATGGAAGAACTAGTTTCTCCCTTTCTCTGAACTTGGTATAAGTAGGCAAACCATGGAAGGTTTTTTGTTTGTTTTAAAAAGCTTTTGAGCCAGGTAACTTTTGGAGGAGTGAGGGCATGAAGAGCTACTTGCATTGCTGACCTCCTGTATCCTTTTTATTTTATTTTGGCTGCGCCGGGTCTTAGTAACCGCACACAGGATCTTTTTTTAGTTGCGGCACGCGGGCTTCTTAGTTGTGGCATGCGTGTGGGATCTAGTTCCCTGACCAGGGATTGAACCCGGGCCCCCTGCATTGGGAGCACAGAATCTTACCCACTGGACCACCAGGGAAGTCCCTGACCTCCTGTATTCTTAGCTGGGAAAAAGTTTTTCAGGATTTTCAGAAAATCCTTTTCCAAAACGGTTGTTTACAAAACCCCCAAAACAGATGTTCTGCTTAGGTGACAGGAAATAGTGATACCCCGAGAAAAACACAATTTCTGTGACATTTGGGACCCAAAGTAACCTGAGGCAGCTCTGCTGTTTACTTAAGAAGTCCTCAATAAAAGTATAAAGAAAGAAAGCTAGGTGAGTGAAGGAAAAACCAGACACATGCCCCTGCATTTTCCAAGCTGTGGGCTAAGTGCACATGCTGTATAGAAGCCGGTGTCATATCCCGTGTTGTTGCTTACAGCCGACACCTGATCTTATGTACACACACTATTTCCCTTTCACTCCTGATACCAGGCATGAGTAAAGGTAGGGGAGCTCACAGAAAAGGGTAACAGCAAACATCCTAATGGAATTTACATAAACTTCTGCGGTTGAATTGTACCATTGGGTACAATTAGACAAACTCAAATTAGACAAACAACTTGCAAGGATTATGCAAAAATAGTGGCTTGCACTTGTGAAATTGCTGTTATTGGACCATTTTTGAATACAAAAGTAGCAATTTCATATAGTTAATACTACCTTCTAACAAGAAATTCTGTTACTTTATCTTGGTATTAGCTTTGAAAGTCCTTTCGCTTGTATTACGATATTCTCTCTGCTGTGTGATGTGGCAAGATGGGCAGGACACCTGTTTCAATTTCCATTTTGCCGCTGAGGGAATTCAGACGCTAAGTGAATAAATAACTCATCTAAGTTCAAAAAGTAGAGACCACAGAATCTTGGTGCCACAAGGGACCTATAATAGATTAGAGCGTATTGGTTGCAATTAACAAAAACAAAGAAAAAAAGGACAAAACAAAAAACAAAAACCCTCAAACTGCCTTAAGCAAAAACAAAACAAACAAAAAATCAAAATGAGGGGCTTTACTGGCTCCTGTAACCCAAGATTTAGGAGTGGATCCCAGAACGCAAATCATGCCATCAGGACTGGGTGCCCTTCACTCTCAACTCTGCCTTCCGCTGTCCTGGCTTCATTCCCAGACAGGCTTTTCCCTCATGTCCCAAAATGGTGCCAGCAGCTCTTGGGGATGTGACTTATAGGTTCAAACCTCATGGAAAAGAATCAGCATCTTTGAACCCGTCTTCCCTAACGTGCTGAGATCCACTTTGCTTGGATTGAATTAGGCCATGTGTCTACCTGGTGCAATTACTGATGCAAATAGTGAATGCTGTAGTTTGATCAATCCTGCGTCCCCTACCCTCCTCAGGCTGGGAGTGGACTTCACCTGAGTCACACAAACTGGGAGTGAGGAGACGCCATGACAGAAATAGGGTAGATAGATACTGAGGGAAAAGTTTCTGACAAGTGCTTGCCATGGCACCTTAGAATCACTGACCCCAAGCTGCTCATCTTACAGATGAGGAAACAAGGCCAGCCACATGCCCCCTGCCTCCCAACACTTGTCACTCCCCACACGGTCCCTCTGCCTCATACATGGCCTATGCATTAGCTCCACGCAGCTGTCTGTGAGTCTAGGAAAAACAGCCTTGGAGGAAAGATTTAATGCACTGATTTCTTTGCAGTGACAAGTAGGAGTCACAGCAGCGAAGTGCAAGACCACGACAGTGAGAGACAGAACATGCTGCCTGTGGACCAGTGCTCTCCTGCTTTGAAGTGGCAGCCATACCGAAGCGTTCCTTGGCATAGTTTATTAAACAGTCAATATGGAAAACTGTAAGTGGCCTTAGGAACCCTGTGCTTGGCTGGAGAATGAGGGGAGAAAGGCAGTGCTGACTCTCAAAACTAAAGCCAAGTATTTGAGCTTGGATGCCACCCCTGATCAAATGGGATGCATCAGTCAGAAAGTGTGTCTTACTCCTTATATTTTGCATTTTAACAATAAATAGTTGGGTTTCTGGCCTTCAGGAATCGAGACCTGTAATTCTAACTCATAATTTACCCACTAAATGATGGAGGAAGAGGGAATCTTTCTGAGATCACATGCCCAGTTTAAACTAAAAGCTGGAAAATGGAGATTTCCCAAATCATTAACATTTAATCCTGCAGTTAGTTAAAAATTCCATAGAATAGTTTTGGGGGGCCACATTAAATTGTTAGCTGCCCCAACATCTACGCTGCAAATCAGTATTGTCAATTTATTGTCAATACAGCCTGCAGCAATCACAGTTGATGGTGGCTTTATATTTAGAGACTGAAATCAAACCATACAAAATATCCTTAAACTGGAAAATTTTCATCCTATTCTTATGCCATTATAGTTTCGAGACATAAATGTGGACTTATGCATTATTGCTCTTAAACATCCTTCAAGCCTTCTCTTTATTCCTTAGGATATAATTTACCTACCCAACTCTTCTAGAATTTTCATAGATTACAAATGCCTTCTTGAAACACTGAAGCGTGTTAATGGTTAAAGAATAGGATTTTCAATTAATAAACATAATATGAAATGAGGAACGCTGGGCTACAAACTTGAGGGTCTTCAGGGTATTTTCCAAACTCAAATATAGCTTCATTAAGAGCAAAACTTATCACTAGGACTTTTATGTTGGATGAACTAGACAGAAGAAATCTTTTCCCTAAAATCTAAGGAGTTAAACAGACTTTGGGTGTTGGTATGTTTAATAGGAGACAAAAAGAAGCAAGTTGCTACTTGTTTCATTGAAATGTCACAACTTGTATCTTTGTCACTGTGTGCAATAGAAAGAGAAAGGAAGGATCCATAGAGCTTGGTTTTGAGTCAGCCTTCATTTGATGAGTTTTTGGCAGTTCTTCCATATTCTATCCTAAGTACGAGTACCAAGGTATGAAACTGTCACACATATGCACAGTATTTTAATTGAAGCCTATAATGCTTCCTAGTCTGTATGTATTTGAGTTGATCAAGTTTTCAAGGCAACATTTATCTCTCTTCTTACTCGAGTAGGTTTTTTAAGTTTATTTGGACAGCCAATCTATGCTCCACTGATCTGGAAAAAAAGGAGAACACAAGTAGTATCAACTCAGAGGTGTAGAGGCAGATTTATTTTGAAGGCTT
The DNA here is from genome assembly GCF_963924675.1 of Phocoena phocoena. NCBI lineage: Eukaryota > Metazoa > Chordata > Mammalia > Artiodactyla > Phocoenidae > Phocoena > Phocoena phocoena. Next base: position 47,078,097 of record NC_089229.1, on the reverse strand, counting down.
AGCCGTAATTCACTTTTCTTAAGCAAAAAAGGAAGGCAGTATTCTTCTGGATTAGAACTCAGGCCATCTTGAATTCACTACTCACATCATTGAGACAGAAAATCACTTGTCTCTTCTTAGATTATTATGTCTAACTTGTTACAAAAATGTCATTTTCCTAAATAACCTAAAAGCAATAAAGTTAGGGGATTAAAATTTTCTTACATCTTTTTTTGGGGGGAGTGATATTTACAACATGTGTTAAAAAGAGCTTTAAAAAGGCCAGTTTAGTTGACTTTATAATTAACTTTTGATGTCAGAAACAGAATTGCTACTCTTAGGTAGGTAGAATAGTTTCTATAACCAGAGATTTGTGTTTAAGATTCAGAATACTCTTCAACTGTGTGTGTTGATTCAGTTTCTGCTTACAGCTGTCCCTCAGTTTCGGGCTAATGCTCATATATGAGCTACAAATCTTACCTTCTTTCCTTAGAGTTTTTGACAGTGAAACATGGAAGATCACAGAAAGATATTTCCTTTTATTTTTCTCAACCAAGAGAGTTCTTACTACCCTCTGTAGTAAAATGTATACAATTCAATCCATCCAGCCTTTCCACAAGCAAATTACAGATTAGTTCTAGAAACCTGAGTCAGTATGAAGTTCCCAGATGGCATAAGACATGTGGTCTTTATCAAATCCTTCATTCAGTGGCCTTTGCCTTTGCTGCTGGTGGGCACTGTGGTTGTCGGGCCTTTGATCAGCTTCTTGAGGGTAATCAGTGACCTAGTGAGTTGATCCATTGGTGAGGTGCTTAACTTGCAAAGAACACAAACACTCTTTTCCCAGGAGACCCATTCATATTTTCTGTCTCTGAAATTAGAGGAAAATTTAGAAACTCTATGTTGTTCATTAAATGGCAGCCATCCAAATTGAGATCCCAGGAAGCAAAGATCCACAGAGTGACCGAGAGCTAGCAAAGCAGTTAAGTACTGCCCTCCTCTGTGTGTTATCTGAGGAAGGAGCTCCCTTCCTGAGGAACATTTAGGAAACTTGATGCATTAAAAATCATCAAGATATGTTCCATATCTATAACGCATATGGAAAAAATTACCAAAGGAGTTTTCAACTTTTATATTTTCTTCTCTACTTGATAATGTTACATGTTTAATAGGTTTTATTTTTACTAACATTTAAAAGTATTTAAATAAACATATAATACACAGAGCATTGCTATTGAAAATGATTTGATAAAACAAATAAAGCAAGAGTCTGATCAGCCATCCCACCATCATCCCATTTTTTTTTTTCTTACAGGAGTAAACAGCATAGTAGGTATTCAGTGCTATTATCAGATCAGGAAGATAAAAAGGAAATGACCATACTTTAGTGAAAACATGTTTACAATCAGTAGTCTGACTGGCTCTGGTTACTTTGGTTTAAAGCTATTGCTGGCAGTTCTGACCAGTCTGCTTTTTTCATATGACTGCCAGGAGGCTGAACATTCATTCATCTGAGTGATATGCATTCATTCATTCGTTTGAGTGTGGCGTTGCTGATGAAATTGGAGATTTTTTTTTTTAAGGAGGAAAGAGATGAATTCTATCCCAGATATTTCATATGTCTGATTAATGTACTAACTTCTCAACTTCTAGCCTACGTCTTTCTGTTGTACAGTGGAGTCAAATTAGAAGTCTAGGGAGCACGAGGGGAAAAGGCAGGCTGAGGAAACAATGCTTCCATTTGGCAGGAATTGTGCTTCTTCCTCCTGAACATAAAAAGCTGGGAGAGAGCCAGCTGTACTCCGAAATACTATTTTCATTTCCTTGGTGAAAATTAACGAAATTGATTAAATATAGCAACAGGTACTTTCCACAATATATTTTCCAGAAATGGTTGTATCATTCATATTGTTCATGAAAGAAAATGTGTAGAAAATATTTGTAAAACCGGTTTCTTGCTTCCACTTTTCATAGACCTGACATAGGCTATCGAGTTGTTACAGACAAAGGATTTAATTTTTCACCAGCAGATGAAGCTTTTGTTTGCCAAAAGAAGAACCACTTTCAGATCACCATCCACATCCAAGTTTGGGGAAGCCCAAAATTTGTCAAAACCCAAATGGGTCCAAAGCCAATAGAAATGTTCTACTTGAAAGCTTTTGGGATTAAGGTAAGTCTTTTATTTAGTTCAGTTTAATTCAGCCAGCATTTACTAAGTGTTCCAGTTGTCTGTTGCTGCATAACAGTCTATCCCCAAACTTGGCAACTGAAAATAATCAGTCATTGATTTGGGTCACATATCTGTAACTTGGTCAGGGCTTGGCTCTGACAGCTCATCTCTGCTCAGGAGTCATCAGCTGGGGCAGCTCATCTGGGCCTGGATCCAGCTTCCAAGATGGCTCACTCACATGTCTGTCAAGTCTGTGCTGGCCATCAGCCAGGAGCTCACAGGGGGCTGTAGCTGGGAGGCCTTGGCTCTTCTCCATGTAGATTTCTCTGTGGGACAGCTTGTGCTTCCTCACAGCATGGTGAACGGCTTCTAAGAATAAAGGCTTCAAGGCACAGGAAATGAAAGCTGCCAATTTCTTAAGCCTGGGCTCAGAATCTGGCAGAACCTCACTTCAAACTACAGTTTTAAAGTCTTTTAGTGTATAGATCTTGCACTTCTTTTGCTGAGTGTAATTATTTTATTATTTTTGATGCTGGTGCATTTTCACATGCAGCAAGTTCGTAGTTTTCACCGAAATCTCAAAGAGGCCTCTAACTTAAAAAAGCCAAGCTAATCTAGTCAATGCCCCCCCCTTTTCCAGTTTAACAGAGGGGAAAACCAGGCCCAGTAAAGTCACACAGTTCATCCAGAATATTAACTGATAGAGCTGGGGTTAGAATGCAGGTAGGATGACTTCTGAGTGATCAACGCGTATTTATTACATTATTACCTGAGATCCAGCTCCTTAGGGTGAGGAACATCCATTACCTGCATATTTTTTTCTGACCTGGGCTCAGGCACTGAGTCTCCCAAAGTGGGGCTTTACTGCTGAACACAAACCAACAGAAAACAACAAGCAAACAATAATGGAGTGTGTTTTTCTGAGTATGGAATTAATATGAGTCCATTGTGAACATTATGGAACATAATAGAAAAGTACGAAGAAGAGTAAAATTCATTCATATTTGGGATCCACCACTTGGTAGCCTAATTTTTCCTCATTGTTTTCTATTATTAAAATTACTCTCATATTAATAATATTATACTGTGAAAATGGCATTATATAATCTCATTGAGGTCTATAAAATATTATTTACAAAGATGATACGGTTTTCCATTATATCGAGATACTACCATATTCCTGTATTATTGTAAATTTTGTTTATTTCCAATTTTTTATTGTCATTGATAAAACTGCAGTGAACATCCAGGTACATCCATCCTTGTATGAGGATAAATTCCAAAAGAGGGGTTGCACATCGGTATTTAAAAACACTTGATGTTGGTGGCCCAGTTGCTTTCCAGAAAGACTGTTACTATGCAAATACCTACAAACCATATATGATAGGGCAGATCTCACCAGGCCCTTGCCACTGTCTTCACTAATAACAAGAGTTTGTAGCAACTACTGAATAAATGTCATTCCTATATTTTATTTATTTTATTGTTTTTTGTTGTTTCTTTTTATTAGAATGCAAGCTCTGCAAGGGCTGGGGCTTCTGTTAGTCTCGTCTTCTCATCTGTAATGCCTAGAGCAATGCCTGCTGCACAGCAGGTGCTCAACAAGTATTTTTAAAATGAATGAATGAATGAATGAATGAATGAGTACATGTATCCTTTGAGCTGCCTTGCTCCTGTGTTTTACTAGTCCACTCTATATTCCCTGTTTACCTGAAATCCTCTGTTGTCTTGTGTTCTCTTTGTTTAGTTCTACAGGTATTTGTTTCTTTCCTCACCAATAACGCACTCCTTTAAGGTGCCCGACATCCCTTCAGCGACTCGCCCCTCCTGCAAAGTGCCTAACATGATGCCTTGGGAAACTTTAAGTATTTGAAAATTATTTACTAATGAACTTTTTAATTAATAAAGAAATTAATTATTAATTACTTTTTGTTGTTCTACACAGGTAGAGGCCACCAATCAGATAATTGCTATTGAACAGTCCCAAGCAGATAGAAGCAAAAAGATTTTCAATCCTGTTAAGTAAGAATTTCTTTTCTGAATTCCCTTGTGAATGTTTTGGGAAGAAGGCCTATTGCCAAATTTATTTTGTTTATTTAAAATGAATTCTGCTGTAGGAACTAAATTAGTAATAATGTGTTAATATTATGAACACAGGCTTATCAACAAAAGCAGGTAAAACCATTGAAATAATCACAAAAAAAGTCTTATAAAAAGCTCCACTTTAAGGTCATCATTATTTATATGATCATTTATTACTGACAACCTTGCTAACAACTTTGGTTCCTGGAGATAGATTATGATTAGATCTTTCTTTTAATTTTTCATTTAAATCAGCGTGAGGCTGATTGAATTGATTTCAAGGCTCTGGATCCATGCTGTGCTTACAATTCATTTTTTCATGTTTTTTTTTTTTAAAGCAGTGTTGATAGATTGCCTAATGGGTTCCAAAATAGAAAGCATACAGGACTGGGATTATTCAAAACAATGTGGTGGTCCAAAGCAATATGGCAGTAAAGCAAGAGGTTGCCCTACAGAATGAATGGGATTTGCTTTTCGACTGATTTGGCTGGGATGATTTGACCCTGAGTTAGTCCTATTTGGGGGAAGAAGATGGTCTTATAGCCTGGACGGGCCAGCGGGAGCTCAGCCTGAAGCTCAAGCAGGAGCCGCAGTACAGACAGCTCTGCTCTTGCCCGGTACATCTGGGTCTCCCTCGCCACGAGGCTGTGTGTGCTCTTCCTCAGGAGCACGCTGCCTTCCACAGCCAGGTCAGGAGAGGGCAGATACGTGAAGGAGATGCAAAGGAGTTCATGAGGAGCCTAGAAGAACCGCTTCAGTCGGGAGGCGAGTGTTCTAGCAACCGTGGCACAGGTGAAACAGCTTTTCTCCTGTTGTCGCGGTCAAAGAATCCGTCTGTGGGAGTGTGCGACCCTTACGAGTCCGAAACTCCGGGCTTGAGCTGCTGCTGGACGAACGTTTCTAACTATTCAAGAATTACTCCCTGGCAGCCACTCCTGACCAGGCTGTGGGTACTTTACTAAAAATCAGTGTCCTGCACAGTGTGATGAGAGAGCAGGGGACTGAACATACCTGAGAAGCTAAGAATGAGTCCTATATGATCAAAGACTTTGTGTTCTCTTACAGTCTCTCGATATTTTTGTTGTTTGTTTTAGAATCGACCTGTTGGCCGACCAGGTAACCAAAGTAACGCTGGGCCGGTTACACTTCAGCGAAACCACGGCAAATAACATGAGAAAGAAGGGAAAGCCAAACCCTGACCAGAGGTACTGGCGTGGTGTGTATGCCTCAGGCTGGCTGGTTATGTTACCTGATGGCCCAGGGCCCTCCAGCAGCCCTTCTGATCCTGTTGGTCCTACCAGCCGGCAGGCCGGGCCTCCCTCAGTTGCTTCCCTCCCTTCTCTGACTATTTCCGTTTGTTGACCCATCTCATTTACCCTTAGACATCTTTCTTCTTCCATCCTCACTCCCCACAATGCCTCCTCTCCTGCCCAGCGCCCGGTCATCTTGTCTTGATTCTCTCCATGATCCTCTAGAGGGACCATATGTTCATGTCTCAAGGCTGGCCGAGGGTTGAGGATTGACTGCATTTCTTGAGAATTCTGTGTGCTGGGCCACTAGTTTAATGACCCGAGCCCTGCAGCTCTGCTGTAGCATTTTTTTGAAAAGAAAATAAATTTGCATTAATGAGTTATACCTGTGGTTCTCATAATGTGGTCCCAGGACTAGGAGAGATGGCATCACCTGGACACTTACTAGAAATGCAAGTTGTCAGGCCTCACCGAGAACCTACGGGCTCAACAACTAGGGGTGGGGTCCAGCAATCTATATTTTAACAAGCTCCCAGGTGATTTGATGCATGCACGTTTAAGAACCACTGGTTTTAGAACATAGGTTTTGGAGTTGGAGGGAATTGAGTTTGAATATTTCATACTGCCATTTACTAGCTGGGTGACCTCTCTGAGGTTTCCTATTCTGTAAAATGGGGCCGAGATCCATATTTTACTCCAGTAAGGTTGTTCCGGGTTCTAAGTGAAATAATGTAGATAAACTGCTGCTTAGCCCAGTAGAGGATGGCTGCTCATCACCATCAAGACAATTGCTACTATTACTGACTGACTTTAGACAAAGGGGAGAACTCTTGCCCTCCAGGGATTAGAGACTTTAGAGTGTTACAGAAGTTGGTGAAGTGTTTTTTTTTTTTTTTATGCAGTTCTTAAAGCAAAAGCTTTTCTGATAGGGATAGTTTTTATTTTGACTTTCAAGAAATGGTCTAATAAGGACCTAACTGTATATAGCACGGGTAACTCTACTCAGTACGCTGTAATGACCTATATGGGAAAAGAATCTAAAAAAGAGTGGACATATGTGTATGTAGAACTGATTCACTTTGCTGTACACCTGAAACTAACACAACATTGTAAATTAACTATACTCTGATAAAGTTTTTTTTTAAAATGCATCATGCTTTATAAAAAAACAAAAAGAAATAGTCTTATCTTAAAAATGTCTCATCAATGGTACACATGAAGAAGCAATTAAAATCACAGTGAGGGGCTTCCCTGGTGGCGCAGTGGTTGAGAGTCCGCCTGCCGATGCAGGGCACACAGGTTCGTGCCCTGGTCTGGGAAGATCCCACATGCCGCGGAGCGGCTGGGCCCGTGAGCCATGGCCGCTGAGCCTGCGCGTCCGGAGCCTGTGCTCTGCAACGGGAGAGGCCACAGCAGTGAGAGGCCCGCGTACTGCAAAAAAAAAAAAATCACAGTGAGGAAGGTTGCCTTGACAACAATCGGAAGGGAGGGTTCTGGTCTTTGACTAAAGTCATGGCCAGAGGATGTGAAAGGTGCAGTTTCCATGGCCAAGAGCAGATCAGGGCGGAAGGAGACTGTGTGGCTGGGTCACCATGCATTATGGCCGAGGATGTGTGGCTTGGATGGCTCTGCACAAGGGGACCTGGAAGGTGGCTTCTCGTTGTGCAAGTGTGCGGCAGCAGTGCCGTGTTGAGGGCCCAGGAATGCAGTAGAGTAAGGTCTGCACCAGGCCAGCGCAGATGGGCTGAACCCAGGCCCCCAGCAGGATGTCTGCTCAGTGAGGGCTGCTTTGGGCCTGCAAAACAGCTCACACATCCCTCAAGCCGGGCAAAGGGCAGACCCAGAACAGCAGCGAGTGAATCAACTCCTCTCTGGTTTCGCAGGAGGGGCAACTTAGAGCAGCAGAGAAACTCTTTAAATACGCGAACCCATCTGGGTGAATTCACTCTTGATTAACTGTTGGGTGGCATTCGATTGCATACATTATGTCTCTGTTTCCTGATGTGTTGGCATTGGTCTGCTATTTCTGAACTAGGTACTTCATGTTGGTGGTCGGACTGTATGCTGCTAACCAAGACCAGTTCCACCTGTTGTCTGCTCACGTCTCTGAACGGATCATTGTAAGGGTAAGCTCAGTTCTTTGACTTTTCTGGATCCCACCTGCTTTTTCACCTGTAAGTAGACTTTGCATATTCAGTGGAATGCACGAAGTATGCAGTTTCTCAATTGCCAATGATGACAAAGATAATGATAGCAATAGCAGATGCTGTTATTTTTAGTTTTTACGCAGTGGTTCTCAACCAGAACTTTTGTCTCCCAAGGGTCATTTGGCAATGTCTGCAAACATTTTTGGTTGTCACAACTGGGGCTGCTACTGGCATCTAGTGGATAAAGGCTAGGGATGCTGCTCAACACCTTATGATGCACAGGACAGCCTCCACAACAAAGAGTTATCCCTCCCTAAACGTCAGTAGTGCTGCAGTTGAGAACGTTTTTACAGTATGTTCTAGGCACTGGGCTAAGTAATTTCTATATGACATCATTTTACGTTGTTTCATTTTTACATTACATTCTTTATACCCAGAGAAGCTAAGGCTTAGGAGGAAGAGAAAGTCATCCGTGAGCACAAAGCTGATAAATGATGGAGCCCAGGTTATAACCCAGTTCCTCTGACCCCAAAGCCCACAGGGTAGGGAAAGAGGTAGGAAGGCATTCCATGCCCCGGAGTGACTGGTGGCCGCAGGGACATCTGGGCCGCTGTGTAGCACATAGTAATGGCTCAGCACGTTTTGCTGAATGAATGAGTGGTCACAGCTGTGGACCGGAGCTGTTGGCAGCTGTAGCAGCATCTGTGAGGGGCCAGGCCAGCCAGCACAGAGAGTGCCAGGGCCATGAGGTAACAGGTGACCACAGGCCTGGCAGCCCTGGGAGGGACTGCTGTGTTACGGATCTTGGAAGTGGCACAGGGGGGCATGCACGCTCCAGTAGGGAAAATGGTTTACGATGGGCACGTCCACTTACATGGCTGTTAAACTTTGGCCTGGGGACAAGATCTGCCCATCTGGGGAAGTGAGTCTTCCCTTGCTTTTGCCTTGAGCTATTCTGAAACAAAGGCCCCTCTGTGTAATTCTTCTAGTCAATAAAAAGTAAGGCATCTATTACTGGAACTCTTGACACTGCATCTCAGAGTTTCAATGGAAGTAAAGTAATGATGGAAACGAGGTAAAGCACTGATGCTGAGGGCCGGTTCTGTGCCTGCCAGCATGCACGCCCTGGGCTGTGTTTTTATGGGGCCTGATCTAAGCTGTGGCAGAACAGCCTCCCTCGCGGCAAAGGCAGGTGGGGTCCCCTCCTTTGGTCATGAGCCGAGGGCAGAAGTTCCTGCCCTTCCCTCAGAAGGGGTCAGAGGGGTCTTCGACGCCTTACCTGATGTTATCTGGGATCGCTTTGCTGCGCTAACAAATCCGATTTAAGTCAAGTCTGGAAACCTAGGTTGCTTACTTTTTCTGATTCCTCACAGGAAGGAATAAAGACAGACAACGCCTTTCTTTTCAGAGTTAGGGTAGATTGGATATCATGAAAGTGCCTCTCTGAGCTGTGGAATTCATGCTTGAGTCAGGCAGTCTGCTAGTCACCTGCGTACTTAAATAATTTACCTGGTGTTGAGGTTTCTCCATTTCCTGCTGACAGCCCCTGCAAAGCTATACTTTGGCTGCCGTGCGAGTCTACACAGCAGCATCGTGAGAGGGGCCACACCCCTGGACATTCTGTTACCAGCACTCTGTTAACGGGCACCTTCTCGTATCCAAAGCACAATAATTTCACTCATAATGATGACTTTGAGAAGTTGAAAGTGTCTGCAATTTATGTTAAGTATGAATACTAAAAAGATAAATAATTAGTATAGGTTTGGTGTCATATTATTCACTACGTTTTTATTTTTTTAAAATGATTGTATTCCAGATTCAGTGGCTTTCTTCCAGCCATAATGTTTGGTTAAAGGGAATACCCTATTCTATATGTGTGCTGGGTAACACAAGGGTTACCTTAACAACAACGAGGAAAAAATGATGGTAATAATATCTTCCCCTCAAACTGGAAGTATCTTATTGATATTATTTCATTCTAACCCCAAAACGCTGAGTGAAAATGAATGCAGACTTTTGAATTTGTTTAATCATATAACGTTTAAACCAACCAAGAGAAAAACTGAATTTAAGAAATGGCATTATTGGTTGAATCAGTGAGTTTTAGAAATGTCCCCAGAGCACATGTCTTGCCCCTGAGATTCTAGAGGGCACTAAACAGGTATATGTAACATGGGTCGAGCAGAGGGCAGACCAGTCCACATTCTATAAAAATGCTAGATGTGCCCTCTTGGGTCATGGTCTGGGTCTGTTAGTTTGAGTTCTAGAACGAAGGAAGAAAAATGTGACAATTAAGACATTACAAGGCCTGACCACATTACATGGAGACCTGCAAATTGCATTCAGCAGATCCAGATTCATTTTGAGACCTAAGAGTCATTTCTCCCCATAGCAGAAATTAACATAAGGGCAATTGTATGAAGGCTGGAGTAGATGAATTTTAGGGCTGCAGGAGGGGTTCAGGAGACCAGGCTGGTCAGAATTCTCCTTGGAGAGAGAAATGGTGGGCAGGACCCAGCAATTATTCATCCGGGTTGTCAATCAAAACAGCTTTGGAAATATATTTTGGTCCCGTACTATAAACTGACCAATTTAATGGAAATTAAAATTTACTCCAAAGAACAGATTTATTTCCCAGGTCTTTGTTTTGGGGAGCATTCCCCAGCAGGATTCCTTCAGATTCTCCTTGTTAATGACTAGGCTTCCCTTCAGCTCTACTTTTCTTCTAAAACACATAATTAAACCTGGTTTGAAGTGTTGCAAGCAGGAGGGATGATTATTTTTGTCTGCCTTTCAAAGACACGCCAGGGTTTCCTAGTTTTGAACACTAATAAATTATTCCAGTTATCTTCCAGAATAATAGAAATGGGAACGTCCCCCAAAAGTCCTCCTTTATTGCTCTGCAACCGCAGGGTCCTGAAGGTGGGAAACCAGCCCCAAGGGCCAGGAGAGACAAGGGAAGCGATGCAGTTGCAAGGATGGCAAGGTATCGGGGGAGAGCAGAGCCATTTCAGGTGCCATCTGAGTTTTCACTGGCTCTTGCCCATTTCTGACCACAAATCTCCCTTCCCTTTCCCAACACACTAGAGCTACACACACACACGCACGCACACGCACGCACACCTCCTCTGGAGTTCAGTTGGATTTTTATTTACCCAAAGGAATCAAGTGTGTGGAGCAGTGTCTGTTTCACTCTGCAGTTGGGATTCAGCAGAACCGTCTACTGACTATGAAAGGGCTAACTCACGACCCCTTTCATAGTAGTAGCATGGAAGTAGTGTATGACATAAAGAAGTCCTTCTTAAACTTTATGGAGAATAAGAATACCCTGGAGAGCCTGTGAAAACACAGATACCTGGGTCCCACCTCCACAATTTTTGATTCAGTAGGTTGGAGATGTCTGAGAATATGTATTTCTAACAAGCTTCCTGGAGACGCCGATACTGCTGGCCTGTGGACCACACTTAGAGTAGCATCGGTAGATAGCATTTCTAGGCCCATTTTCGATAGTCTCTGCACAAGGTACAAGAATGAATTTCTTATGAACTGCCTTCCTTCAGCTCAAGCTTTCCTATTATGCTCTTTGACTGCTCTTTAGAAGCCCAAACAAGGGTAAAGCAAAGAAATTCCAGCTTTCCATTCCAAACTTGAATGGCCTCAAATTACTACTAGTGTTTCCTATTCCAAGCATCTGCAGGGGGCACCATTTACATTGTATTCTTTGTGAACAGAGTTCCCTTGGAACTGTGCAGCTCTGCAGATGCGTTACTGAGAGCAGATTCATTGAGTGTAGGTTGAATGGTTGTTACTCTGTACAGCAGTGTGTGGAGGATGAACTTGAGACTATGCATCCTCATTTTTACGAAGTGTTCATGCATACGTGATTTCATTTAATTCCCACAGCCCTGTGAGATAGGTAAAGAAGACACTATTATCTTTATTCCTCAGGGGAGAAAACTGGTACAGAAAGGTTAAGTAACTGTCCCGAAGTCACACAGCTAGTTTGTGTCACAATATAGACTAGCACGTTCGGGTCTTCTCTAAATATATGAGGCTGTGTGATAAATAATAAAAGTATTTTAGAAACTGTAATTCATTCTGATGTTTGATAGCAATCAACCGCTATTGGGCCACATCTGAACACAACTTCATGACTCCAGAATGTTTTTCTGTGATTCCATTTCAGTTTGCTTTGATCCATTAACATTCTGGATACCAGAGAAGGGAAATAAGTTCACACATTTTATAATAACATTTCGCATTACTGATGAGGACTCCTCCTTAGGGCTCTATATTTAAACCATTGTAGATATGTGACCCTTTCCAAAATGATTTGAACATGTTTTAGAGATTTGAGTTTTCATTTGATGAAATCCAAGTGAGATGGTTGTAATTGTTCCCCAAAATCGAATCTACTTATATCCGCCGTTCCAGTACTGTCAGGTTACAAACAGGATAATAGTTATCCCAAAGCTCATTAAGGAAAAGAAAATCCATCACTGTCCTATTCTGCTTCCTTGAAGTGGCCCATTATGTTCAGAGCAGAGGAAAATGCATCAGCATTTTATGTGGCATACCTTTGGATTTAGTTGATTGCTCGCTATAAAAGGATTTGAGTCAAAGCCAATTTGCCAATCACAACCAAGGAGGCTCTAGGGATCTTGCGGAAAAGCTCTTTGTTCAAGTGAATTCACACAAAATAATGTTCTAAGTTGTTAACTTTATATTCTTTCCCTACTTTTGTCTATCCAGTGTCAATAGTTGAGTCTTCCAAGCAGCTCAGGGTTCAGACAGGTAGGAATGAAACAGGAAATTGCACGCACCTAAGTTTTTTAACTGAACCCAAACTTAGATCTGAACTTTGAGATTTCTTCTAATTATTATTTGTAAATTGGTAACGCATGCCTATGGTAAAAACATTCAGATAATACCAAGAGAGTAAGAGAAGGATAGGTCATAATTTAAAAAACAATTTCGTTGTGAGGATTTTGGTGGATTCATAGATCCCTACTTAAAGATATGGTGGAAATATATTCAGTGGCAACAGGGAAATGGGAAGGAGGGAAGGCAGTACAGTGGAAAATTCTTGGGCAAAAAAATTTATTTAACAGTAAAATCTCCAGAACTTTCTCTAGTCTAATAGATTCACTTGGATTTTCTTTGAAGACTGCATTTGGCCAGGGCTTTTTTAGGCAATACCACAAAAACTCAAAGTTAGAATCATTATTTAATAATCAAAGGAAGCATAATCGCAGCTCTAGAACTCATTAACTTTGTGGCCTTGGGCAATTTGTTTATTCTTTCAGAGTCTCAGCGTCAGTAAAAGGAAGATAATGGTCCTATCTCATAGAATTGGGGTGTGGATTAGCACACAACAAATGCAGCTGTTATAGTTCTTCTGTCAGAATCATCTGTGTTTAGGGAATAGCTGAGGTGTACTAAATATATTTGTATTGTCATTTGCTTGTCAATTGTGTATGAAATCATAAACGTGAAGGTGTTTTGAAACTGTGGAAGGGCTAGCTAAATGCAAGGGTTTTTTTGAAATGATCTGAGCTTTAATAAACTTGTAATATTTTCTGATGTAATATTCTGGTTTTAAATCATTATTATTATTCTCCCTGAAAAAATACTCATTTTGAGTGTTCTTCTTCCTTATCATCCACCTACTATAACTAACACATTCTCAATTCCATATAGAGACTGGACATTGCAAACCATGACACACACGCTGAGCTTCTGCTGGTGGGGGCAGAACAGTTAGGAGAGCCTCCCTGGCTCTCCTGGGGTCACAGTTATTCGGATATATCAGAGTGTCCCAGCCAACATGTGATTCTCAAGTGAAAGACTTGGCTAACATTCTTTTTTCCTTTGAGGAATAAAGCGATCATCTATTCCTGCATCTATAACTTTAATTGTAACATATTTATGTATTTTCTCCAGGCCTCCAACCCTGGGCAATTTGAAAATGACATTGATGCATTATGGCAGCGAGGACAAGTTCCAGAATCTGTTGTTTGTCATGGTCGAGTGGGCATAAACACAGATGCACCGGACGAAGCCCTGGTTGTCTGTGGCAACGTGAAAGTGATGGGGACGATTATGCATCCCTCTGACAGCCGGGCAAAGCAGAACATCCAGGAGGTGAGCACGGGGCGGGCCTCGGACACCTCCTCTGACACCCGAGTCAGGAGTTCTGGGCCCTCCTGGCCCCCGACACGCCTGGCACAAGGCATCTCTCCATGTCACCTGCTGGTGGGAGACGAACATGCTGCGTAACAGTTACAAGTGTCGGAGTCGTTAGGCATCTCTGCTGAAATTGTAAAGCAGTTCCTACCCAAGAGAATGCACTTCCCTGCCGGGAGCAGTGGGCCATGACAGCACAGCACTGGCTTCGCAAGCAGGAAATCTCTGAGTTATTTCCCACAGGCCGTTGCCTTTCCATTGTCAACTGCTGGAGCTTGCCTTTTCCTTTCCATCTCCAAACTTCCATCTCCTTGTTCCTCTTTCAAACGCTGTCTCAGTCCAGTTCCTGCCCATGTTTCTCCTGGACCTCTCCAGCCCCTTCCTCCCGGAGTCCCTGGCACCAGGCCTGCCAGCCACTGTCTTCCCCACTCAGCATCCTTCTCTGAGGAGCAGTTAGAGAAACTCCACCCCCCCACGCCTCACTCGGGCAATCCCATTTCCCCAGGTTACGGGTCAAGACTTTCTCCTCCTGCGGGGAGGCAGGTGCCTAGTGGCCATCAGAAGTCAGGCCCCGAAACCGGGAGGCGGCTCATCCACTTCGGACTTGCCTGGATAAAACGCCTCACCTCGCCGAAACTCAGTGTCCTTATCTATAAGATGGAAATGGTGCCTCTCTGCCTGGACCCACAGAGTCTTTAATAATTTTTAACCCATTGAGATAATAAGTACTGAATCATCTCCGAAAGTCACAACTGCTGTGAAGACCTAAGGGATCGCGATGACGATGCCAGGTCACTCCTGGTTCCACCATTCAATTCTGTGTCCCATTCAGTGCTTCTGCCACCTCCTCACCTTGTCACTCACACTGCTTCTCCTGTAAACATTTTCGAGGCGGGGTGGCAGAATAGTTTTTAAACCTCCTTTCCTTATTCTTTCTTAGTTAATAGGAGACTTAATCTGTAAATCATTGGCCATTCTTCCAGACTGCATTCCTTTCCCAGTGCAAATCTGCACTGGTTTTTCTAAACCAGCCAAGGAATGTCCTCGTTGGCTGAGAGGATTCCAAAGAATGGTTGTAATTGTAGACTTGTATACTGGTCGCGAAGCTGCGGTTTGTGTTCGAAGAGCTGTGACCTCCTAACCTGATGGGAACTCTCAGGGCTAGAAGGTTCTCACATACATTTCAAGATACAAGTCTTAGATACCGTGCCTCTGCCTTTTAGAAAGAAATGAACTGGCTGTGTTTCAGATCACACCAACTTAAACTTATACTTGCAACTGGCTAAACAATTCTCCACCAGGCCTCATCTGAATGTAAATGGAAGATGACAAGTGGGGAAAGTCCTCCACCACCACTCCTGCCACCACTGGGCTTTCCCCAGAACTTCTTTTACTAAACCTCCTCATATGGTGTTCCTTGGTTTGAAGAAAACATATTGTCTCAAAATAACAAGGTTCCCTAGAACTTCTCAAATCCCTCTAGGAAGACTTCTCCATGAAGTGAAATGTCACTTAATCCAGGCTCTCGACATGAAGTTCCTGTATCACCTTCCTGCTCACAGAAGCAGGAGGGAATAAAGAGGAGGTGGTCTCTGGTTAGAAGGCAGAGTTTTAGTCCTGATTCTGGCACCCACTCGCCCAGGAACTTTGGCCCAGACATGCTCTATGACTCTACTATTCTCTGAACAGGGAATGCCCATATTTACTCACGTTAAGAACTTTTTCTAAGCTCCTATACGGGAAACATTTTTTAGCTGTATAAGGCTAAGCAAATAGATATTACTATTATTTACTTGCAAAAAATGCAAATTACATGTAATTCATCTATTAAGTTATTTCACATTAATATATTTGCCCTGAATAATTTGTCCACATTTATGAAATACATGTTTCTAGAAATCTTGTCTATCCTATTCACCATTTATTACAGACAAGAGACATGATGGTAATGTTGATGATGGTGCTGACAGATGTGTGAACTTCATCTTCACCTCTCTCTGACTCAGTTTTTCCAACTTTTAAAAGAAGGCCATTCTTCCAAATGTGCTGGGAAGTGAACCTTTGGTTGACCTGATTGCAAGTGTAGGACTGGAGGCATTTTCCATCAAGGACGCACGGCAGCCAGAGCTGGCTTCTGAATTAGCTGCTGTGAGACAACTGTAGTGGCCAAACATGTTGCCTGATACCGTGTTGGGAGGATGAACATCCGTTGCGGCCGTGTCTGACTCTGCGTCTCCTCGCTCAAGGCAGCGAACGTGGCTTTGCAGATATTAAGCACACAAGCACTCTGCGTGGAGAGGCCTGGAGAAGATCTCTGGGGCTCATCTGGACACACATCTAAGACACAGAGACAATAAAGCAGATATGACTGAAACCTGTGAAACGGAGGCCCTGGGAAATGAGGTCAGCTTCGGGGAAGAGCAGTTTCACTTACCCAGACTTGGTGTTTACAGAGGTGATGATAGACTGGAGAGGAAATGCAGCTTTTACAAGCAAAAATTAGGGTGAAAAGGGTATGCTGCAAACCAAAGGGGCGTGAAGAACAGCAACGTCAATGCAAAAAAAAGGAAGTTGAACGTTGAATGCACCAAATTCTGTGGTGAAGGCTGAAAATAAGGCAGCAAACGGCTAAAAAGAAAAGGCAGGGGAAAAAAGATCAGTTAAGGTGAAATGCTCAAAGGTAATTTCTCCCAAGCGCACCAGCAGTAAACTAGTTAAAGACAAATGTGTGAAGAGCTCAAGAAAGTCAAACATGCAGTCTCCCCTCAGGGCCACGAGCCAAATGCAGAAGTTCAGGGTGAGCCAGTGCCATTCAAGCTGCTCCTGATGGGAGACTGATAGTCCGGGCTGCGGGCCATGGGTAATGAGATATCCCTTCCTGAACGGACTGGAGTTCACGGTCTACAATGTCTTCTCTGCGGTGAAAGGCTTGAGTTAAGATACAGAAACCTTGGGTGTGAGGCAGCATGACAGCGATGGCCCTTTGCATTCATGGTCAAAACTTTCCAAAATTGCTGTGGGCAAGATCAGATTAGACACCCAAATTCACTTCCTCCCCTCTTACTCAGCACACATTGATGAGCAAGGCATGGTGTTGAGTCGTGGCCTTCGTACAGTTCTTAGTAGAGGATTACAAGGAGGCACAGTCCTTGCCTCAAGTGTTTTTCCTGGGCCAAGAGTACAGGCCATGGGGAGCATGCAATACAAGCAGTTTATATTTAGCTTTGGAAAGTCTACAACACAGCATTAGAAATCACAAGAGCATTTCCTTAGAAAAAGATTGTTACAGGTGTTTAGGTCCCCAAGCCAACCCTCAGAATTTTGTGTGGCCAAAAATCTGTCTGAAATATAGTGGTGGTAGTACTAGCGAACCTAACTGCTATGTCTAGGAATATGTCTTTGGGGAAAATGCAGTCAAGGATCCAACTTAGACAGCAGGGGTCATTTTCCCTCTGTGTAGCCTGGACAGTTGGAGTGAAGGGCACATCCTCCTCTGCTTTCCCCTTGCAGCAAAGGAACTGACACTGCCTCTGCTTTGGTCTCTGATGGGGCCTCATGCAGGAACCAAGGGGATAATGAGAAGCAGGCAAGTGGGCACGGGACCCCCAGAGTGCAGGGAGTGGGGAATAGGGCAGGGCCTGGCTAGTGCAAGGCCAGACTAGCCAGCTCCTGACTGACCCCCTGCCTTCGATTCTGTTAGCATCAGGGATTGTTCTGCCATTTCACTACCTCCATTCTTTCATTCCTTCTTTCCTTCATTCAAAGTTTGGGTGCCTGTTACCTGTCAGACACTGTGCTAGGCACTATGCAGGTCCTAAGACAAACAAAACACAGGCCTCACCCTCAGGAAAGGAACTTTCATTAAAATTTAAGCTCCAAATAAGAAAAACTCATTGAATCTCCAGGGCCTGGCATAGTATTTGGCACATAGTAGCTACTCATTAAATATTTGTTGAATGAATGTAGGAGCTCAGAGTGACAGGTGTATGCACAGGGCAATATGAGATTGTGACTGTTCCTTCCTAGCATGGCCTGCAAGGCCCTCCCTGCTCTGATCTTGATCTTTACAGTCTAGTCACGCCAAACCCTGCCTTGGTTGTGCAGGCATAATTCAGGGGATTTGCTGCCTCAGGACTTGGCTTATGGTGTTCTTTCTGCCCAGCATCCTTATCTTAGTCTTACCCTTTCCACCCTCTTCCCCACCCTTCATCTTTCCCTGACTAACTCCTATCTTAAAGTTATTAATTTATTTTATAAATATTAGTTAAGCACCTACTACATGCAAGGAATGGTGCTAGAAACCGGTGATGTGGTGACGAACAGAAAATCATGGCCTCAAATATGTCCTTGCCCTCATGGGGTGTTTATTCTGTAGGAGAAGACAGATAATAAAAGTGACTCACTAGTTGTCTGGTGATAACTTTGATTAATGCTATAAAGGAAAAGAAGGGGTGCCATTAGCACATAAGGCAGAGGGAAACTTCCTAGTCTTGGAGGTCAAGCAATCCTTCTCTGGTGAAGAGGTGTTTTAAATGGGGAGAGGTGGAGGTAGAGGAGTGGAAGGGAAGAGCTTCTGAGGCAGGGAAATGCCCTGAGCAAGGGCCTTGTAGTGAAAGGGGCAGAGCGTGTTTGAGAACTGAAACAAGCCGAGATCTCGGTTGGGCTTCACCATCTCTGGGAAGCCTTCTTTTACGGTCCCCTGATAATCTTTTAGGTGCTTCCTTGGCGTTGCCATGATTCTCTGTTCATAACTCCATCATCACCCTGCATTTCTCACATTGTAATATAATCTTAGGGGATGAGTCTGTTTTCCTGTCTAGACCATGAACTTTAAAAAGGCAATCATTTTGAAGTTCCAACACTCAGGGTAGTGCCTGGTATGTTGAAGGTGATTGGTAAATATTAGTCAAATGAAGCAATGAATGAAAGAACTGAACCAAGCTTTTGATAACAGCAATGATCAAAACAGCAGTGAGCTCAAAATTAGACTCCCCAACAAGTACCTGAAGTAAAGTTAGTCCATTTATCCAGGTAAGCACAAAGTCACAACATTTGATAACCCACCAAACTGGTGAAGGAAAGAGAACCTTTATGATATTGGAGGAACTTTCCTGCTCACTTGACAGAGTGGATCCAGGGAGGGCTTCAGGGCCAAAGCAAGGGTTTCTTAAAACAACAGAAATGCATTTCTGGTTGCTCCAACATATGGATGAATGTCCAGGCAGTATATTTTTAATTGCCAAGAGACCACTGGTTTCATAATCCAGTTATGTTCTCTAAAAGAAAATTTAAGGACCCACATAGGACTGCCAACTTTTTACTTGTGGAATAAGGTCGTTAAAAAAAATCAATCATGCTATTACCATGAATTCATTAAAAAAAAAAAAAAAACCTCAAAAGGGAAGGCTTTGAATCAGCACATTTAGCTTTAGGAAAAATCCACTATATTGTCTTTAGTGTTATCATTTTGCTGGGACCCAGTGAAATTTTTTTTGAGGAACTTGCAGTGACAGTGGGAGTGCTTTTAACTACCTGTAAGAGTGGCTGGCTCCAAGGAGGACACCATCGCTGACCAGGGTGGTCTGGGGGAGAAGCCATCTGTAGGAATGTAGCCTGGATTCTGAGGGACCAGCAGATGGGTAATCCAGGCTAGCAAACTGCCACTTGAAACAATTTTCTCCAGCAAGATGTCCATAAGCAATTCAATGATGTACGGTGTACCCATTCTTAATAGGTTGTTACTTAAACTAAGCACTGCATTTTTAATTTATAAACACAAGGTCAGCCTGTATTTCTTAGCTGCTTATATTGCATGCTCAATTGGAAATGATACCTTGCCATCCTGGACAGAAATTGTTTCTCTCCAAGGTGATCAACCCCCATTCCAGAAGGACGGTTCAGCTCTCAGTGGACAGAAGTGAGGCCAGAGTAATGAATGAGGGAGGTTTTGCCCTGTAATTTAGCCATATAAACTCTGGCTCAGTTTATAAGTCAGTGGATGGAAGTCGCCCACATGAACCTTGAAACTTGCTTCTTGGAGGAGAAAAACATAAATTTCTCTTAAAATAGTTTGGGCAAGAGGAAAGGACAATCCCATTCCCAACATTCTTCATCTCTCTGGGTCACTCTGGGCCTTGATTCGAATAGCAAATATCTAAGCGGGTGAAATCTGATCTTCTTAAATTAGGTTGACACAAATGAACAGCTGAGAAG
The DNA here is from genome assembly GCF_963924675.1 of Phocoena phocoena. Classification (NCBI taxonomy): domain Eukaryota; kingdom Metazoa; phylum Chordata; class Mammalia; order Artiodactyla; family Phocoenidae; genus Phocoena; species Phocoena phocoena. The sequence continues at coordinate 47,058,070 of NC_089229.1, read as the reverse complement.
AATAGCCCAAATGAGGATCGTCGAATACGACTACAAGCCTGAATTCGCATCTGCGATGGGAATAAACGCTGCCCGTCAAACAGGTACACACACAGCTCCCTTCTTAATTTTATATTGTCAGCTGTTAACGTTCTAATTCCCTCTTCATCTGGAGGCTGTATGCTAGGGCACTTGACGACATCCTGTCGGTCTAACTTGTCGTCTGTGAAAGCCATAATCACCAGAGCAGGAAAAGTTAAAGAAATTTCTGTGATCTTTCCTCAACAGCCCCATCCCCACTCCTGCCCCCTAAGGTACTGGTGGAGGATTTGGAACACATTGTCTCCTTTCACTGGAGGCCTCTTGCTCGTGGGATGAGGGCCGAGGGGCGGATGGCAGCACAAGCTGTATGACAGGCAGCACTGGGCAGCATCGGGATAGAGAGGGAAGGTGGAGGGACAGGCAGGTCCGGGTCAGAGAAGTGCAGAGTGATGTTCATACTCCAGTCCAGGAATTCTAAAGAAAAAAAGGACCATTTAGAGGGCAGGGTCCTCCTGCAGAAAAAGAAAGAGAATCAAGCCCGTGCCCTAGCCTCATGTCTACGTACAGGGATCTGAAGGTACTTAACCCCTTCCAACATTCGGCTCGGAGTCTCAAGAAAGAGTGGAGAAAACAACACTCCCTCTTTTAATCCTCTAGTGGTCCTTGGCTCCAAATTCCTCCTTTGCTTTTTAAATGCCTCGTAGATCAAATGCTGAGGGGGGATAAGCATCTATTCGCAGAGGCATCCTGTGTAGTTGTCAGGGTTCCCATTCTGAGGTAGGCCTGGGAGGATTTTCTCCAGAAAGGTCTTTTCCTGACAAAACCTGTTGGAGTGTTTGTGTCTAGGGATGATCGCCCAGGAGGTGCGAGAGATCCTGCCCAGAGCCGTGAGGGAGGTTGGCCATGTCACCTGTGAAAACGGAGAGACGCTGGAGAACTTCCTCATGGTGGATAAGGTAACCCTGAACAGATACCTACCCTAGAGCTCTAACCGCATGGGCGAATTCCCCTTCTGTGGTATCACAATGCACGGAACATCCAACCGGGAAACGGGACAGTAAAAAAGAATTCTTCACTGAGTTGTGGAGTAAGTAGGTATCAGTTATCCCACACTGGTCCTAGGTACCAAAAAGGAGTCTCATAAGGGAAAAAGGAAAAAGGACTATGCAGCAGTAAGCACTGGAGTCCAGTGAGTCCTGTGGGAGGAACACTGGCCCTGGGACAGTCCACTGAGCACAAGTGCCCTTCAAACAAGGACCAGACAACAGGAGAAATAGTGACAGCCAGTTCCGATTAGACTTTGTCTTGAAAAATGGAACTGAAACTTATGAAAGTGTCATTTCTCTCACATAATATCATTTAAGTTATAATTAAAACAATGTGCTCCTCCTTAGAAATGATTGAAGACTGAGTGAAGTGTTGAATTATTATTTTTTTTTGCAGCATAGTTTTTCAACAAAACTATATGTTTAGCTTTCGCAGCACAATCATAAAGTGGGTCATTTTTACAAAGATATTCATGAGCCTCATCGTTTTTCCTCAGGGGCCTGTCAGAATTCTTTGATGTTCAGATCATTCTCTTTTGAAGGAATGTCACCATCCTCGTAGATATTTCCTCTTCGCTTGTTAAGGAGTCTAAGCCTGCCGTTTCCTCGCTTGAGGATGCTTTGGTTGTGACTTGAGCGGCTCTCTGAGATCACGTCTATTAATTCTGTGAAACCCTGCATGTTTTGCGAGGTTTGCAAATTCACTCTGCGGCTGATTTGCTTTATGTCACATTATTATATTTGATGCTGGAGGGAAGGCTGACAGGCATGGGGATTTCAGGGCAGTAGGTAGAGATGTTTGAGTGGAGACTAATTCATAATTTGTCAGTTCCTCGGGGAAGTACTTCCCAAACTTCAAAGTGTACACGAATCAGTAAGGGAGTTATTAAAATGCAGATTCTGGTTAAGCAAGAATGGAGTGAGACCTGAGATCCTGAATTTCTGACCAGTCTCCAGGTGAAGCCAATTTTGCCAGTCCTGCTGGTCAGGAAGGCACACTTTGGGTAGCCAGGTAGCGGGTATGTCTTCATGTTGGGCCCTTCCACAGTCTTCTGCCTACAAGCTCTTGGACAACAAATACTTCGATAACAGCGCCGGATGGCCTGCTCACTGGGCCGCAAGGGCCAAGTGGCGGAAGTCAAGTTACTTCCTCCTGTCTCCCAGGACCACATCGTCCACAGAAGAAATTCTTTGGTCTCTCACAGCGAGGCTATCACTTCACTTGAGAGTTGTTACCATCAGAAATTTATCTTTTTTTAACTAAAATAATTGTTTTGGCCATGACATGCAGCGGGTGGGATCTTAGTTCCCTGACCAGGGATCGAACTTGGGCCCCAGCACTGAGCACGCCGAGTCCTAACCACCGGACCACCAGGGAATTCCCCAGAAATTTATTTTTAATAATAAAACACAAGTTTTTTTTATGTAATTTGTTTAAAATATAAACTATTTTATATATACTAAAATATAAGATATATTCAGAGGTATCTGTAAAATAAAGTCACCCTCACTCTCTTGCATTTTCATAAGCCTCCTAGGTTGAGAGAAAAGAGCAGAGGCACAGCTGTCAGCCTCAGGGTACGGCCTTGGGAGTGTGTCACCAGGCAGCCAAGGTGGGGCTCTTGGGGTTTCATCTGGTAGCAGCTGTATCACTTCTGGGTGTGGCCCTTCCCTAGAACACTCAGGAAAGAGATTTCTACGTTTCCTGTGTAGGTAACGCCTGCCCGGGGCCTTAGGACTGTCACTGTTGAGCAAAATAATTAGTTCTCCCCTGGCCCAGTGTTTTCCCGTTCCCAGGTGAGTTGAAGGGAGACAGTCAAGATGATTAGCAACAGGAGTTCCGAGGGCCAACCCCTCACTTTCCCAGGGGAGGTTACACCCGAAGTTCATGCCTAGGAAGCCAAGTGCAGAGACCTGGGAAAGCGGGGCGTGGCATTCCCGTTCCAGGCAGCCAGGTTCATTCATCACCTGAGGAGCAATCCATGCCAAGGGGGCACTGAGTTTATAAATAAGTAAAACTGACAGGAGTCCAGAATGGAAAAGGGGCGATTCTCTTAGTAACAGGATCTTGTAGTGATACAATCTATGGTGACGTCACTAAGGCCACACCTCCATACTCCGAAGGCAGGCTTTCTTCTTTGGCTCACTTCTGTGGATAGACTTCAGTTGCTGGTTTAATCCTCAACACTGTGGAATATCCCTCTTCTACATTATAAGTACTTCCCAGAATACCCTTTATTCTCTCATTAAGAACGCAGGGTATGTGGCTCCTGTTGTCCTGTGCTCTTTGTTAACTGATAAGAAAGATGTACAGATAACCTCTTGCTTTCCCGGACTCTTCCTTATTCACGTGGGCGCCATGGCAACCTTGATTGCCACGCCCAGGGCTGTTGGTTTTCAAGACCTTCGCTAGGATTTCCCAGGCTTTGTGTGCTATAGTAACAGGTGAAGATCCAATTAAGATAGTCTCTCCCTCTGCACTCCAGTTCTCTTCCCCCAAATGTCTCTTTTTTTATAAAGAAATTCTCATTGAAGCTAAAATGCAAACTAGAACATGGAAATGTTAAAATGTTGTGCTCCGTGACTGCTGTATCATTTCCACACGTACTTTGCAACGTGGTGCCGAAATAGGAAAGAGAATGGCTGGATCTTTACAGGCTGTCCATACAACCAGCGAATGCTGGAGATCAGAGATGTCGGCCAAAGTTGGTACAAGCCACTTTTTTCTCTTCTTAACAGGAGAAATGACCTTGAAAGATAAACTTCTCTTATACAGGGTGATTTACTGCTTCTCATAAATTTCTCATGGTTCGCGTGGCCCAGTGAAAGCTCAGCCAGGGGAGGTAGAGTGAAAGGACTCGGGGCTGATACTGAGAGCAAGGGGGCCTTAGAGTGGACACCATCGTCTCCTCCTGCATTCGACCACTGGGGCTCTGCTTTTTGGCGTGTTCATCTATCTCTTTACTTGGCAACTTTAAAAATTTGTTTCTGTGATTATTTGGGAACAGGTGGTTACATTTCCTGAGCATTATTATTAGGTGTACTTGGTGTAAGAAAAATGCACACAGTAAATGTAAGAACTGCCTTAAACAAATTCACAACCGAGTCTACGTAAAGATGAGGTTCATCTTATCATTCACTAGCCTTGAATAATCTGTATGTGCGTGTTTTTAAGACTGCATGTCACAAGCCACCCTGCCATAACTTAGTATGTGGCTACTTTTTACTCATTGATTCTATTTTTCCTGTAACCATAATACGGCAGGGATTGTCTATTTGAGTCATGAAAGGGTAAATAACACTTGGTTCCTATCTTCAAGTAGCTGACAGTCTAAGCAGGATGATGTGACAGGTACACAAGAAATAATGCTCTAAGTTACAACGTGAGACGTAATAAATCTGTGGGATGCATCAAGTGCCGCATCAGTTCAGAGGAAGGAGAGAGGCCGTCTGGAGACTAGGCAAGTGTTGTCAGATGGAAAGGAAGGGGGGAGATTGAGAGACAAGGGAAGGGAGACATTGGTGGACTGTGGGGACTGAGGGTGTAGCTGGCGGCAGTGGGGAGAGCATCACAAGAGGCCTCCCTAGCCTTCCTTTTTCTCATCCACGGGGTCCAGTTAGACAAGTCCTGCTGTTCTTACTTAGGTACTATCTCTTGTATATCACATTCCTTCTTTATTCTCTTTATTTTCTCCATTTTTATCCCTAGCTATTATAACAACCTCCTAACTGACCTGCTAGCTGCCGGTAGGATCATTTTCCTTAAAAACAAAACAAAACAAAACGAATCTCTGATCCTATAATCTCCCTTTCCCAGTTTTGGCTCTTCACTGGCTTATTATTATAACCCTCCACAATCTGGGTGGAATCTTCTCTTTCTGACTCATTTCCTAACACTCACAACCCCCAACCCCCAGACACCTTCAGAATATGATGCGTCTGTGCGCGCACAGTCTTGTTCCTAGCTCCTCCCCCGCCAGCCTTTTTTCTGTTCCTCACACTCCAAGTTTGTTTCTGCCTCGAGCTGTTCTGTTGATTGTTCTCTGCCACGAAGACTCTCCCTTCAGATGATCTCATCATTTGGATTGCAAAGCAAGACCTTCCCTGACCACCTTGTCTAAAAGAGTCTCCATGGCACTCGATTTCACTTTGTAAGATCCAGGGCCACCACGAGGGTGTAGAGTGCCTTTGCAGTAATTAGAAAAAGGAGCTCCCTCTGGCTGGCGCAGACCTCGTCCTCCCCCTCATCTGGGTCTCTGTGCAGGGGATACACTGCAAACTTGCTCACAGCAGCCTGGAGACTTCTGTCCCTAAGTGAAATGATCTTGTTTATTTGCCTACTTGTTTTTTGCCAGTCTCCCTGGGTAGTTGTATGAGAACAAAAAATCTTCTATATTTTTCAAAACTGTACCTCCAATACTTTATATGAGGTGTTAACCCCAGGGCTTAGAGTACTGGAGGAATTCAGCATATCTTGGTTGATTGAGTTAATGAATTCCGTGATGCCTGGATTGCTCCTGTCCTCACACTGCCTTAGGCCTCTGGATAGACAGCTTCTAGAGTATCCATCACATTGTGTTGTCATTCTCTATTTGGTATCTCCTCCACTGGACTGTGAGCTTCTTGAGGTCAGAGAATGTGTCTTGTCAATCCTGTGTTGTTTAGAACAGTATCTGATACCTCGTGGGTTCTCAATAAGACTTTACGTTAATGCATGACTGTTTGAATCTCAGTGAAAGGAAGAGACGTGGTTCTATCAACATAAGGGAGTTTGAAGGAGAAGTGGTTTTCTAGGGGAAAAGATGGGCTCAGTTTCGAGTTTGAGATGTCAGCTGAACATTCAGATGAAAACATCCAGAGGTGACTGGGAGTGTGGAACATGAGAGAGAAGTTGGGGGTCAAGGGGGAGCTACAGACAGGGGTGAAGATATTAATTCATAAGGAAAAGGTCATGGACGCAGGTCACAGATGGGAAGCCTGTGGCCCAGTCTGGCCTGCAGACGTTTTTCCCTCACAGTGTTTTAAAAATTTTCAAATGTGTTGCTTACCTTTAAAAATTAGGAGATCTTCACACAAATTTTGGATTTCCAGTTCCCTTGAAACATCAGATCTGGTGACGTGGTGCTGAGAAGCGACGCCCCCAGAGGGGCTTCGGCAGCCTCACATCTCTGCTTCCTGTTTTGTTTTTTTTCATTTATTTATTTAATTTATTTATTTTTGGCGCGTTGGGTCTTCATTGCTGCGCGTGGGCTTTCTCTAGTTGCAGTGAGCGAGGGCTACTCTTCCTTGCGGTGCGTGAGCTTCTCATTGTCATGGCTTCTCTTGTTGTGGAGCACGGGCTCTACACACGTGGGCGTCAGTAGTTGTGGCGCATGGGCTCTAGAGCACAGGCTCAGTAGTTGTGGTGCTCGGGCTTAGCTGCTCCGTGGCATGTGGGATCAGGATCTTCCTGGACCAGGGCTTGAACCCATGTCCCCTGCATTGGCAGGCGGATTCTTAACCACTGCACCACCAGGGAAGCCCTCTGCTTCCTGTTACCTGCCTGGCCCAGCAGGCGCTCGAGTTCATATAGGATGAGAAACAAAGAGAGCTAAAGACAGCAGAACACTTCCAGGAGGGTCTATAGGAGAAAGAGAGGCCCTGGGAAGGCTGAAGGATTGGGTGAAGGTAGGAGGAGAACATGGGGCAAACACAGTGTCAAAAAGCCAAGTGGGCAGAGAGGATCGATAAGGAAATGGGGAGGAGATGGAGGAGATGGGAGGAAAATGAACCTCACCAAAATCTCTTTGATGATTAAAAATTCCCTGATCGTACATGGCACACCAGTTTAAGAGCATGAATTTCAGCATCAGATAAAAGTTTGTCCAGAACTTGGCTCAGCCAGTTTGGGGGATTATAAGGTCATCTTTAAAGCTATTCAAAACAAATTATTTTATTCTTTACAGTTCTACGGTAAACTAACTTTAGTGTGGTGAGTTGGAATTCTACCCTAATCACTTTTTCCCCCAATGAAGCGGTTGCTTTCATTAATGAATTTTTTTTAATGCAGATCTTCTTAGGACCACAACTCTTAGGTCCACAACACAGTATAACTGATAAATGGTTCATCGTTAATAAATTTTTTTCAGGTGCCGCTCAAAGATACCACCACTTTGGGTGTCACCGCTCAAAGATACCACCACTTTGGGTGTCTGTGAAATGACTTATTTTTTTTTATAGAGTGACAAATACTATTTTTCACTTTTAAATATAGAAAAACTGAGTTATAAAAAATTATATTAGTTTAAGTTCATATAGCCAGCCCAGAATCGAAATGGGTTTTTTTTAAAGGTCCTACTCAGCAGTTAGTTTAAAAGTCCCTTCTTTTCTCATCAAGAGAGGAAATAAAATTCGTTCATTAGTTGCAGTGATGTTCCCCACAGGAGGTTAGTATTCCCCGTTGCACTCACTGATTGATTTGACTCCAAGCCGAAGGATTAGAGTTAATATGCTATTAAAACCAACCCTGGATATTTTAACAACTGATCACCTGTTTGTAGATCATCATCTTTCCCAGGAACTTCTTACACTGGGAGCAGGGAGAAAATTCTCTTGTTTCTAAATTTTAGAGAGAAATATGCCATTTATTGTTTTCTTGGAAAATTTCTTTCTTAAAGTTATGTCTTCTTAAAAAGTAATTGCTATTTATTTTTTTCCATGCATTTAAACAAGATGGGTTGATGGATGGACAGATGGAGAGACGTGTGATCAAGGAAATAGAGCACTATGCTAATTGTGGAATTTACGTGGGGGGGTATATGGTCATTTACTCTACAATTTTTTAAAAACTTTTCTGTATGCTTGGAAATTTTAGTAATAAAATGTTGGGAAAAGAATAATTGTTCCAGACATCTAAAACTGCAATTTAAATATTGTGTCAGAAGATGATGGCAATGCTTTGAAAATCAGATAGCCCCGTTTATTCAGGCCTTCACTGACTGAGTACCTGGAATTTCACATTTTATTTACCAAAGTGGAATTAGGTTAAAATGGCTGAACTTATGCCAAAGTTTTCAAAGAGACTGTTTTTTTTAGTAATTTCTTATAAAGTCTTTAAGGATACTTCAGTCCCTTTCTGATGATGCTGACTTTTCTTCATCTGTGAAATCTGGCCACTAGGTCAGAACTGCTTCCTCCCTGTAGGTATAGTTTAGTTCCCTTGGGCTTCATCCATGAAGTTCCCAGTCTACTGAGCTTGGTCTCAGATATTCAGAGTCACTGCCTTCAAGCTACTCAAACTGAGTAAGATCACTGAGAGTAAGTAAATAAACTTTGGACTAGAGTGGTAGCTCTCAAGATGTGAAATCCCTTTCATTTTTTTTTTTTTTCCTCCAGTAGATTTTCCTCTTTCCTCTTTATTATTGGAACTTTAGAGTGGAGGTACTACCCTCTTCTTTGTACTGCTCTTTTTCTTCATTATATTTTTTCTTCTCTGCATTCTCATTTCCTCTTCCATCCAACTCCCCACAACGATGGCAGCCACGCTAATGTGTTTCATATATATCCTTGGATAGTCAGCCTTTCTGGAACATTATTAGTGTTGTTTTTGAATCTGTTTTAAATTTCTTTGAATTATATACATCTGCTCGGAGTCTGATACGTGGAATTCCTTGGCATATGTCCTTACGTTCTCTTCCTCGAGTGATGGCCTCTTCCAACTCTGCTGACCACAACTGTGCAGTGATGAACGTTCTCACACAGGCCTCCTTGTGAACCTGTGGGAGGTTTTCTCTGGCACGCATACTGGAGGTGGGGTATAGGATACACACAGCCTTAATTCTATGAAATGCTGTCAGATTGTTGGTCAGCCCCAACTCATAACAGCAGCACATGAGGTTGACTGCTTCTCTGTATCCTCATCAACACCTGACATTATCAGACTTTCTAAATTTTTCAATTCTAATTGGGGTAAAGTGGTATCTTACTGTTTTAATTTGTCTTTCTCTGATGAGTAACTAAGTTGTGCATCTCTTTCTTATGTTAGCTCTTTAGATTTCTCCTTATATGAATTGTTTGGCCCAGTTTTCCATTGGGTTACCTTTTTCAGGATGAGAATATACTTTTCCACTTGATGCTGTTATTTTATTTTTTCCCAGTGCTCTCAAAGATAAAATAGACCAAATCTATAGCAATGGCTTAAGATAGTAACAATTATTTTCTCTTTCAATGGTTTCCTTCCTGGTGCCAATTACAACTTAAAACTATATCATATACTTCTGGTTCACTTGCTCTTGGCCAGTCTCCCCACTAGGAAACATGCTCTATGAGGGCAGAGATCCTGTCTACCTTATCTAATTGTTTTCTCCCTGTACTTAAGACAGTGGTTAGCACATCATAAGTGCTTGATAAAGAACTATTGATTCTGTTCATTAGCTGAATATTGAGCTACGTGTGCCAGGTACTGAGTTGGCCCTAAGACACTGCCCTCAAAAGGAGCTCATTGGTCACCCAGAAAGAGAAGAAATCAAAGAATTACAATAAACAGTGCCATGTGTTCAACTGGAAACTTGCCTCAGTCAAAGGACTCAAGCCCTTCCACAGAAAATTATGTTTAAACTGAGATAACAAAAATTAAGCAAGAGTTCTAAAGCAAACAAAGGGCAACAATTAAAACACATAATTTGAAACAGTTTTATGAACTTGTGCTCTCCCCATTTAAGGCAGAGGTCAAAATACAACATCCAGGGAAATGAGCCCAGGAGTTGTCTTCTTTGCAAGAGAACTCTGCATGGGAGGGAAAGCTCACCTCCAGGGATCTGTGGGAAGTTCAGCTGAAGTCTGAGCTCCTACACCATCTCGGCAGCCTGCTTTTCTGGTTTGAGGATTCTAGTTTTTTTTTTAAATCCATGTCAAGGCCTGGTGAGCTTTGTACACTCTTGGACAAAGATCTAAAGCTGAGTTTATCCAAAGCCTAAACAATTGCCAGGCACACCCATTGGCTAAAAGACCATTTTTCTCCCTTTGACAATCACTTTCATAATACTCAATTACAGGCTGTTTTAGTCCCATGATTTTATCATAAAAACATCAGTCCATGCAACATCAGATGCCACAAGGAGAGATTTTCAAGTCTGTGACTCTCACTGGAAAAGAAAGAAGAGCCTATTTCAACTTCTCAAAGCATTCTTTGCTCTCAGGCTTTGTTACCCTTACTCTGTTTTTGGACAGAGGACAAGCTGTAGTTCCCAAAGAGAGGAGAAATCAAGTCCACTGCCTGGCTGCTCCCCAGCATTGGGGCTCATTTATCGTCAGTCCTGCAAGGGACCCAGGAGCTTGCAAACTGCCTTCTACAGAGTCTAAGTGTTTCCTAGGCGATGAAGGGGAACTGAAGGGACGGTCATCTGTTTCCATCAGTGGAGGCCACGTGGCTGGTTACAAGAGAGTCACTAGCCCATCGCACTGAGGATGTTGAACACTAGTGTTTCTTTCCTTAATTCAGCTGCATTTCCTAACGTGGAAAGGGAATTTGGAATATAGACTTTGCTTTTCTGAGAAAAACCTCAGGTAAAAAAAATAAACTGGACGTTTGGCCACTTTCTTCAGTTTCACCAGAGAGCAAGGTTATGAGTGCCTCAGGGCATGCATCACCACTGTGAGAATATTCACTCATTTAATCTTCAAGTCTGTCCTGTGTTACTGCCCTGTGCTGGAGAATCTACTGTGGACAAGAGGCCGGCCCTGTCTCCAGGGGTTTATAACACTGGTAAACATGACACCAAGTAAAAGGAAGGTGGGCGGAGAGGGAGGACAGCTGGTTTAGGCAGAGGGAGCAGGCAGAGACGAGGGGATACATGATCCGTGTTCTGTGACTGGCACAAGGTTCAATATGATTAGAGCACAGCGTGTGAAGGGGGCTATGTGAAAGGAGAGTCTTCAACAGAGACACACTTTAAGCTAAATAATGTCTCTGATTTCACAAACACCTCCCTGTTTTCCTGTGCACTTATACTTGCCAAACTGCCCTACGTGTCCTTTCAAAAAATATGCTCACGCTGTCCATAAGTCCCCTCACCCCAAAGCAAGTCTTTTAAACAGTGGGTGAAAATTCGCATGTGATTTGAAGCAGTTGCCACTGCCCCCAAACCCAATCTCATGAGCAATTTTTGGTGGCAAGCTGGTTTAACCATTTTTACATCACAATTATAAAGCTGCATTTTAGTTGAGGTAGTGGATTCCATTTGAAATGGTTAATAATAACTGGACAGAGTTGATTAATTAAATTAGATTCAATTATAAAATAGTTCTTAACCAACAGTGGGTGTCAGATGGGGAAGCTTTTCAAAATGCCCCAGCCTTATGCCCTTCTCTGTCCTAACGAATACGAACCTCTATCTGCAAGTTGGACACTTAGAAAAAGTTCCTGAGGCATCTAGGTGCACATTTGTGGTTAAAATGAACCCATGGAGACCTCACCACTTGCATTGAAAAGGTTATTTTCAGAAAACTCTAGATTATGTTTTTGAACATATTTGTACTGACTTTACTGTGATGATAGAGGACAAGAAATCAGAAGTCTTTTAATAAGAAGCAATCCCAATAACATGTCCTAGAAATTAATTTTTTTGGTAACCTCCGATTGGATCCATAAAGTCAGGGCCATCATTACTATCAGGAAGGTAGTAGTAAATTCCCTCTCCACCTCTGTTTCCTCTTAGATAGGAAAACACATGAATTATCTTCTTGCCCGTTGAATCTACTGGGAAGATGTATGGTGTTGGCATATTTGAGTTGCAGAAATCAGAGCTGGCTTTTCATCATTATTGACACATAACTGGACAATTGCAGCGGTTGCTTCTATGCCATTAGCAGCATTAAAAGTCCTATGGGGAGACATGGCAGAAAGAACTGACTGTGGTTTAGAGGGGACATTAATATCATTCTCCACTGTCTGCTTTGGTTTGAGCTAAATCACAAATTACTGTATCAAGCAAACATTTTTTTAAAAGAGGGAGGAAAAAAGGGAGCCAGTTGCCAAGAAAAATTAAAAATATTATTAGGTACGGTAGTGCCAGTGAGGATGGAGAGAAGTAGGTAGATTCAGGAGATTTAGGATGTTGAACTGACAGCACTGTGTGATGGATTTCCTGTGGGGAAAGGAGTCAGAGATGATGGCTGGGAACCTGTGCTGGACTGCTGGGTGGACATCGACTGACCATGTGACCGACTCTAAATATTACAGTTATAATTCTACTATAAGGCTTTCTACTAAACACAGTAAATAGTCATATGACATTTACTATGATTTACAACCATAGAAAGTCATTCTTATCTTCATGATTTCTGCCTTATTTTTATAAAACAAATTTATAAGGAAAATCTATACCAGAATTAGAAAATTTAGAACAGCTTGTGTCAAGAGATTTTTTTTTTTGCTTTGTTTTTGTTTTGTGATTTATTTTTTAACTTTTTTTTTTTTTTTTTTTTTTTTTTTGCTGTACGCGCAGGCTCAGCGGCCACGGCTCACGGGCCCAGCCACTCCGCGGCATGTGGGATCTTCCCCGACCGGGGCACAAACCCACGTCCTCTGCATCGGCAGGTGGACTCTCAACCACTGCGCCACCAGGGAAGCCCTTATTTTTTTAACATTTTTAATGAAAAATTTCAAACATATACAAAATAAGAGAGAATAGTAATGAAACACATTTATACATTTCACTCAGATTCCAGTTATTAATTCACGTCCAATCTTGTTTTATTTAAACTCTCCTCCCATACAGCTACATTTTTTTAGCTTTGTTGAGATAAAATTGACATACAGCACAGGGTAAGTTTAAGGTGTACAATGTGATGATTTGATAAACTTATATATTGCAAAATGAGTACCACAATAAGGTTAGTTGACATACACATCGCCTCATATAATTACATTTTGTGTGTGTGTGTGGTGAGAACATTTAAGATTTACTTTCTTACCAACTTTCAAGTATATAATATAGTATTGTTAATTATAGTCACAATGCTGCACATTAGATCCCCAGAATTTATTCATCCTAAACTGAGTTTGTACATTTTGACCAACATTTCCTCATTTCCCCCACTATCTCAACCTTTGGCAACCACCAATCTATTCTGTTTCCACATATAAGTGATATTATACAGTACTTATATTTCTGTGTCTCACGTATTTCACTTAGTATGACACCTTCGAGGTCCATCCATGTTGTCACAAATGGCAGAATGTCCTTCATTATCATAGCTGAATAATACATATGTATATATATATATACACACACACACTCTTTCTTCATCCGTCCACTGATGGACACTTAGGTTATTTCCATATCTTGGTTATTGTGAATAATGCTGTAACGAACATGGGGGTGCAGATATTTCTTTGAGATAGTGATATCATTTCCTTTGGACATATACCCAGATATGGGGTTGCTGGATCATATTCATATGGTAGTTCTATTTTTAACTTTTGTATAACTTCCAAGCTGTTCGCCGTGGTGCCTATGCCAATTTACATTCCCACCAACAGAAGGATTCCCTTTTTTCCAGATCCTTGTTATCTCTTGTCTTTTTGATAATAGCCATCCTAACAGGTGTGAGGTGATATCTCATTGTGGTTTTTATTTGCATTTCCCTGATGATTAGTAATGTTGAGTGTCTTTTCTTGTACATGTTGCCCATTTGTATGTCTTCTTTGGAAAAATATTTATTCAGGTTTTCTGCCCGTTTTTAAACTGGAATATTTGTTTATTGCTATTGAGTTGTACGCATTCCTTATATATTTTGAATATTAAACCCTTATCAGGTATATGGCTTGCAAGTATTTTCTCCCATTCAGTAGATTGCCTTTTACTTTTGTTGGTTATTTCTTTTGCTACACAGAAGTTTTGGTTTGATGTAGTCCCACTTCTGTTTGTTTGTTTGCTTTCGTGGATTGTACTTTTGGTCTTGTCCAAAATATGGTTGCCAAGACAAGGAGATATTTCCCTATGTTTTCTTCAAGGAGTTTTACAATTTTACGTTTTACATTTAAGTCTTTAACACATTTTGAGTCAATTTTTGTAAGTGGTGTAAGATAGAGGTCCAATTTCTTTTGCATGTAAATATCAGATTTTCCCAACACCATTTAGTGAGGAAAATATCTTTTCCCCATTGAGTATTCTTGACTTCCTTGTCAAATATTAATTGACTGTATGTGTGTGTTTATTTCTGGGCTCTCAGTTTTGTTCCATTGGTCTATGTATCTGTTCTTATGCCAGTACCATACTGTTTTGATTATGATAGCTGCTTTGTATTATAGTTTGAAATCAGGAAGTGTGATGCCTCCAGCCTTGTTCTTTCTCAGAATTGCTTTGAATATTTGGGATCTTTTGTTGTTCTGTACCAATTTTATGATTAGTTTTTCTAGTTCTGTGAAAAATGCCATTGGAATTTTAACAGAGATTGCGTTGGATCTATAGATGGCTTTGAGTAGGATGGACATGCTAACAATGTTAATTCTTCCAATCCAAGAGCACAGGATATTTTTCCATTTATTTGTGTCTTCATCATTTCTTTCACCAATGTCTAATAATTTTCAGTGTACAGATGTTTCACCTCATTGGTTAAATTTATCCCTAAGTATTTTTCATTGTTTTGAATGCTATTGTAAATGGGATTCTTTATTTCTTTTTCAAATTGTTCATTATTAGTGTATGGAAACTAGCTTATTTCTGTAAGTTGATTTTTCATCCTACAACTTTACTGAATTCACTTATTAGTTCTATTTTTTGATGGCGTCTTTAGGATTTTCTGTATCCAAGATATCATCTTCAACAGAAACAGTCTTACTTTTTCCTTCCCAAATTGGATGCCTTTTATTTCTTTTTATTGTCTAGTTGCTCTGTCTAGGACTTCCAGTACTGTGCTGAATAGAAACAGGGAGAGTGGGCATGTCTTGTCTTGTTCTTGACCTTAGAGGAAAAGCTTTCAGCTTTTCATCATTAAGTGTACATGTTAGTTGTGGTCTTGTCATATATGGCTTCTATTATGTTCAGGTATATTTTATCTATACTTAATTTGTTGAGAGTTTTCATCATGAAAGGATGTCAAATTTTGTCAAAATCTTTTTCTCCATCTATTGAAATGACCATATAATTTTTATCCTTCATTTTGTTAGTGGAGTGTATCACATTGATTGATTTGCATATATTGAGCCATTCTTGTATCCCAGGAATAAATCCTTCTTGATCATGACATATGATTCTTTTAATGTATTGTTGAATTCAGTTTGCTAATATTTTGTTGAAGACTTTTGCATGTATGTTCATCAGGGATATTGACCTGTAATTGTCTCTTCTTGTAGTATTCTTATCTTGCCTTGGTATCAGGGTAATGATGGCCTTTTAAAATGAGTTTGTAGTGGATGGAGTTTCCATTTTTTGGAGGAGTTTGAGAAAGATTTGTATTAATTCTTTAAATGCTCATCTTATTGTTTTCTAGCTGTTTTGTAGTTCATTTGTTCTTTTCTTCCTTCTTTGCTGTCTTCGTTTGTGAATCAGTGATTTTTGTAGTGTTATGCTTTGATTCTCTTCTCTTTACCTTTTGTGTATCTACTGTAGGTTTTGCTTTGTGATTACCATGAGGCTTACATAAAATATTTTATAGATTTAACAGTCTATTTTAGGCCAATAACAATTTAACTTTGATCACATACAAAACTTCCCTTTTACTCCCCCCCCCACCCCATGTTTTATGCTTTTGGTGTCATAATTTACCTCTTTTTATGTGTGTACCAATAACAGATTATTGAAGCTATAGTTATTTTTAATACTTTTGTCCTTTAACCTTTATGCTAGAGTTAAGTGATTTATACACCATTATATAATGGTATTAGAGTATTCTTAAACTGACTATATACTTACCTTTACCAGTGTGTTTTATACCAGTGTGTATGCCTTTAAACTCTATGAACTAAGCCTTAAATCTATAACATTCAGCTTTTGAATCCTTTCCAAGTGGTTGCTTTACAGTGTTTGAAACCCAGAAAACTTCGGTTTGCATGATGAGAATCTCAAAGACACACAGCCCTGAGTTTGATCCCCAGCCACAAAACAGTCTTTCTATTTTGGCCTTGAGCTCATCACTTTACAACAGTGGACCAGCCTCTATGAGCCCCAAAGAGCGCCATGACATTCTAAACTTGTAAACAGAGGAGGGTGGGGGAAGAGGAGTGGTCATGGGATTGGGGTGTGAGTTGATGAGAGCTTTCCAGGATTTTTGTATGGCTAAGAGACAGACACACATGTTCCCAAAACAACTGACGTGTGTGGGTGGGGGAAGGGGTGTCTGGATCCCTGTGGTTTTGGTTGATCTCTCCTTTCTTGCTCTTTCTGACATGTCAGTAACTTTCTTTGAATAGGAAGAATTAAGTGCTGTTGTTTTAAATTTTGTTTAAGCTAAAATGTAAATTGCATGTAATAGCTTATGGGATATTAAGACAGAAATCAACATCTCAAGAATCATCCTCTCATTTACAAATGAAGAAACTGAAGCTCAGAGAAGTTGTTACATTTTACCCAGGATCTCACATCTAGCAGGTGGCAGAACTCTGAGAAAAGCCCAGGTCTTCTTTCCTCCCTCCTTCACCTGAGCAATTTGATGCACATTTTACCAGGGAGAACTGGAGTCATTCCTTCTTGATTTAGTGATGCAAACACAAATCAACATTCAGAAGCCTGTTCTGACTTTCTTTACATGAGTTTTAAATAGAGCATAATGGCCACTGAAAATAAATCTTTGGATTGGAAACTTGACAGTGTCCTTCAGCTCTGTTCTCTCTCTTGGAATACAAGGACATATTTCCATTTTATTGCAAATTGAACATAATTAGTTTTACTACATAGCCAGAAGTTTGGCAAGACCACTTTAAATTTCAAGCCTCCAGATTTATCTTGAATGAACTTGAGGCTGTGTGTGTGTGTGTGTGTGTGTGTGTGTGTGTGTGTGCGTATGTATGTAGCCATTTTCAATGGAGTTTTCCAACTGTCTTTGGTTGGGCCATGGACAGTTGTCTAGTGGTCTCAAACTGTATGTGCTCTGAATTATTTTCATTTTTAGGACCAGATCTTTATGGAAAATGTGGGTGCAGTGAAGCAGCTTTGCAAACTAACCAACAACCTTGAAGAAAGAATAGAAGAGTTAGAAATATGGAACAGAAGACTGGCCAGGCTAAAGCAGCTCAGTAGTTGGAAGTCCTCCGCCAGTGAAGTGAGCTCGATCAGGTACTTCCAGGATTGCCATAGAAATCTGGAGAAAGGAGAGAATGGAGTCTTTCCATAACTAGATCACTCTGAATGGTTTGTTCTACCAAGCAGCAACCATTACTTTCTTTTAATTAAGTCCCTATTCTTCTTTCAGAATGTTTTGGAACACAGTTGTTTTATGTGATAATTTTCTTATTTTTTCTGTTGCTGCTTTTAAAATAAAACAAAATATAATGCATCTGTTTAAGAGCAGTGATTATAGGAAGTGCTACATTTTAACAAAAGGGTGGCCTTTCCTTTAAGGAGGAAAGGTGGCCATTTCTAAATTTAGAGAACCATGTTTGGTCCTCAGGGAAAAAACTTTTATTCTATTTTTTTTATTACTTAAGGAGGCACGTGCACATTTTCTGGGATATATTTTGAGAAAAAGGGAAATGTTAACTTTTAATGCATTTATTTATACTTACTAAGTTTCTTGTACACTAAAAGAACTCTCAATTGCCTCGACTCTTCCTTTTTTAAATTACCACTGAATAATAATAATAATAATAAAAAAGCATACTGCTGTGTTAGTGACAGCCTGGGCCTTTGTCATATAACTCTTGGAGAGGCAGCTGAATCAAAACTAATTTTCTCTTTCTCTTTTTAAAGCAAATTTAGCAGAGCTCTTAGTGCATCTTCTCCAAAAAGGACCATTCCCCAAAAATCCAGCAAGGTAAATAGACTTAAATTTATAATGAACAGATGTGATATTTTCTATTCAAATAGTCTTTAGAAATTGATCAGGAGTTTTTTTCTTCATTTATTTGTTGACGGGTTCCCTAGGCATCCTTATGCACTTAAGGCATTTAAATATTATCCTTTTAATAGATATTAACTGGTTTTTCAAAGAGGAGTTTGTAGAGATATGAGTATAGAACCTGTTCATTTCAGAAATATTGTTCTGCCGCTTTTTGTGTATATAGTCCCCATCAGGTGAAATTCATCAGCAGATGACTCTGGGCTGCAAGATCTGTGTGGATGCCTTGACTCGACTCAGGCCCATATCTTTGTCTCCAGAAGATCTCAAAGGGATGTCAGTTAATCCACAAATCCCTCTTTTCCCTTTGATATTTAGTACTATATATGCAAGTGGAGACTAGGTATTCACTTGCTTGCAAAGGATAAAATGTGACAGCTTTATTAATGAACAGAACATTTAATCAAATAGGATAACATTTACATTAAAGGTGAAGGTTAATCATTTAACTTAAAGGACACCCTCTCCATTGCAGAGAAGTGTCAGTGAGGGAGAAGCGGCAATACTCTCTTTCTAGCTGCCATTCATAGATAGCTGTGAACCTCAGCTCGCTCCCTCAGATCCACTAGTTTTCCAAAGGTGGCCTTTCCCGAAGGAAGATATTTATGACCTTAACCTATATCCTGTTATGGGCTGACCTGATGTTTGGGCCATTGTCCCAATTTACTCGCTACTCCTCATGTTGTACGTCACTGAACTATTCTAAGAGGGTTTAGAAAGTTTAATATTCTACTAAAAACTACTAAAATGTTATGCTGTGGACAAGCTTCTTGCTATACCAATAGGCATAAATACATGGATAAATGTATATGTAGAAGTGTTTTGGGGCAAGTTTACTTAATTGCATTGGGAAACAGATAATAATAATGTCTACCTTACAAAGAGTATTGATAGGATTAAATGAGTGAAAGCCCTTAGCACAATGCCCAGCACATAGCAGGTTGCTCAATAAACACAAAATACTAAAAATATTGTGTAGGGAAGGTGCTCTTTGTACTAACCAGTTTGAAAGGGGATAGAGGGAATTGTATCTACATCCATGGAGGCCCTGATTGGTACAATTTGGTG
The DNA here is from genome assembly GCF_963924675.1 of Phocoena phocoena. Lineage (NCBI taxonomy): Eukaryota > Metazoa > Chordata > Mammalia > Artiodactyla > Phocoenidae > Phocoena > Phocoena phocoena. The sequence goes on along the minus strand of NC_089229.1, from coordinate 47,038,901 downwards.
CCTGTGCAACCTCTGTAGCGCCCATCTTGCACACAAAGAATCTTTATTTTGCAGTTTTCTCAGAATATTAACTAGAACATACGGTCCATGAGAACAGGCTCTGTGTCAGCCTTCCTCACTCTGTGTCCCCAGGGACAGACACAGAGCAGGTACTCAAGAAATATTTGTCAAATGAATGAATGAATGGAGAGCCCAGTCTGAAAATATTCCCTGAAGGCTCACAATCTAAATTTAAAGCATTAAGAGATTCAGTGTCTTGGGTGTATGGGTGGTGGGGGAGTTGGGGTGTGGACACAGGCTCAGGGACTTATATGGACATCCAGACATTAAAGAGCACCCATTTAATTCAGAGACTTCATGCAGTCACTGTCCTACGCCCCTGTGCATGCAAAAGTTAGTAAGATGTGGCCCCTTCTAAAGAATTGTAAGGTAGCCAGGGAAGATCAGAAGAGAATACAAAGAACAGTTGTACCCGGATGTGATAAATATTGCAGAGGCTCAGAGCACCGTGGGAGTATCATGGGACCCGGGCCTTCAAGGGGGCGTAAGCTTTGGCTAGAAAGTAACAGGTGCTGCTGGAGAGGTTTCAGATGGAATGGCACAAGCCAAGGTCCGGGAGCTGGCACCAGCTTCCTTGAAGGACTAGGTGGGAGTTTGTTAGGGAGGAGAGTAGAAGTTAAGGCTGAAAATATGTCAGGCTCAGTTTCTGGATCACCAGTTAAGGAGTTCATTTGGCAGCCATGAAGACTTTTTGAATAATAACAATAATATCTAAGTTGTATAGTGTATCCTTTCTTTACAGACAGAAAAGGGAGGCAGCATGGCATTGGGGTTAAGATCACAGATTCCGGAACCAAGTGTTTTTTGGTTCAAATCCTGGCTCTGTGACTTACTAGCAGTGTGATCTTGAGTAAGGAACTTAGCCTTCCTGGGACTCATGTTTCCACATCTCTAAAATAGGGATGATAATAGTACTTGCCTTATAGAGTAGTTGAGGATTACTGTGAGGTTAAATAAATTAGCATACATAAAGCACTCAAAAGAGTGTGTGGCACATAAGTGCTATGTAAGTGTCCACTGCTATTTAGTATTTTCAAACCCTCTATTTCAGTGGTTCTCATACTTTGGCATGTATCAGAGTCTTCCAGGGAGCTTGATAAAATACAGGTAATGGTGGTGTTTTGCTCTCCCTGTACTGTCTTTCTAGGAGGTTTTGGCTGTTTCTCCGAGGTTAACTTGCCCTTCCATACACCAACCCCCTAGGTAACCTTTATTCCTCAAAGCCTCCAAGATCCTTGGAGCATTGAAACACAAGCGTACGGGTGGAGAGTGGTCCTCCTGGGTTGAGTGGGGACATTAATGAGCAAAGTGCTGGCTATGAGCAGTTGGTGGGCTTTACCTGATGGTGAGAAGCCTGGCTGGGCCAATGCTGGTCAAGATGATGCTCATTCTGGAGGAAGATTAAGGTCTCATCCACTCCAAAGGGTTCCTCTCCTTTCCTTCTCTTTCTTTACTTCCAAGAGGTAGGTGGGTGATTCCTGCTGTGTGTTGATGATTGGGGCGAGGTGAGAAAGACCTCAGGGTTCGAGTAAAAATTCAGAGTACGTGGAGAAGGGAGAGAGGGAAGGAACAAACACAGGCTTCTTCTGAGAGCCCGCCTCCCCCCACAATTCAGGGTATTATGAAAATTAGTAACATAGAGGTCAAATGGATCATACTGAATAAATGATGCATCATCTCAATGAGTACGTTTATTTTTAAATTTATTTATTTATTTATTTATTGTTTTAATCGGGGTATAGTTGTCTTACAGTGTTGTGTTAGTTTCTACTGTACAGTGAAGTGCAGTTCCCTGTGCTGTACAGCAGGTTCTTATTAGTTATCTATTCTAAACATATTAGCAAACACAGATACTTTTCATTATCTCACTTCTTACAGATTGACAGTCCCCCACCTCACGCTACATGGAAACCTATTGAATCAGAATTTTTCAGGGCATTTAGATTTTTTAACAAACTCCATAGTAATTCTCATGCAGACTTGAACTTGAGAAACATTTCTCTGTTAATCAGGTCACCCAATAACTCTGAAAGGTAGGCAGGTATGATTTTATCTTTCCTATTTTATTGATGAGGAAAATGAGGATCAATGACACTTAGATGACTTGTTCAGGGCTTGACTCCAGGTCTGACCCCAGGTCTTAGGCCATTTTCCTATACAAGGTCAAAGGCTTTTGAGCAAAAGCATGGAGACTTAAAATAATCTGGCAGCTTTGGGGAGTAGGTTGGAAGGGGAAGCCCTTATTCTGAGATTAATACTATTTAATTCTAATCAATTCAGCAAATTTCATTGCATTGAGTTCTTTCTTTGCACAGCACACTATTAGGATGTCCTCAAAACCGTTCCAGTGGGATGTAGGAAAGGTATAAACCAGCCACTTCTTGGTATTCAAAGTGGCTTCCTACTGCACTTATGGATGACTCAGTTATGATAACCCTAAAATTTGGGTACTTGTTAAAAAGCGTGTAGTTAATTCCGCCCCCCTGACCCCCGATATTACATTGAAGAACATTTTCTTTATGCAGATAACCTGCCCAAGAAATTCAAAGACCAATTTTAAACTATTTCTGAACTACCACCATCCTCCAATTCCCTTCCAATCCTGTACCCGCAGAAGGAAGCAAACATAATACTCCCTATTACATTAGTAGGAAACTCATATTTAAGGAGCACCATATTTAACTGGGCAGAAAGCCTCTCGTATCTCCAGCAATATTCCTCACCAGTTGCACAGCTGTCTCTCTCCTATGGTTCTTGGCTCATTCCTTATGTGCAAGCTTTTAATGCCAATATGTACCAGTCCTAAAGGTTTGTCTCACTCACTTCCTAGAGAGTGTAATTTACTTATTTTCATATCCCCCTATAACGTTGCTCATAGTAGTGCTTAATGAATATTTGTTGAATGGATATAAGAATAAATAAGGCATAGGCCCAGAACAGTCCTCAAAAATAGGTGGCAGCATTGGAAAAAATTGTATATGATTTAAGGAGTAATTAATAGTATTTCATGCCACAAAAATCTTTTCTACAATTTGTCATGCTGCCTGAAGTTCTTCCATTGGGATTTATTCTATTATGTCTTGAAGACTTTTTGATTTTCAAAAGTAGCCTATTAAAAGAAATGGACCTCTGGGTTCTGACAGTATATTGTCTGGTAGGTCTTCTCTCATAAAACTTCAAGAAAAAGCACTAATGAATGGCACAGACAGTTGTCCTGCAGGGAAGAGAGAGTGTAGCCTGGAGTGCCAAGAAAAGGGAAGAACTTGGCTTTGAAAGGACTTTGTTTTCAGAGGCAGAGAGGAGGAGGGAGATGTAGGCTGAAGGGAGCAGCGAAGATCCCCTGGGGAGTGAGTCTTCAGGCATCCTTCTCAAAGTTGGCATCACTGATTTTTCATTTCTCATTGCTGAATTTTTTATAGGTTTCTTTTTCAGGAAAAAAACAGTCGTGTCCCAATTGGGTTTTCCAGACCTTGGTTATAACTCTCATTGCTGTGATGGCATTTTGGTAAGAAAAACATCAGTGTTGTGCTATGTCAAGCTCTTTTTCTCTTCCCATCTCCCTTTTCTCACACATGAACTGGGGACTGACTTTCTATTTACTTTGAAGACAAGGAGCCCTTTAAACCAGATATTGGCCTTTGATTTAGCTTAGAGATACAAGAGCCCTTTATAAACTCATACTTTGAAGAAAAGAAGCACAGGCTTTCTGCTCTTAAATATGAGATAAAGGATGATCTTTGTTTTTAATCAACTGATATTTCTTACCAGCTCCCTGTGCCTTTCGTGTGTGTGTGTGTGTGTGTGTGTGTGTGTGCGCGCGTATCTTTTTTAGCCTTGCAAATAACTTTCTCAAAATCTTTGCTCTCCTTCCTATCTACTTAGGCGAAAAGAGTGAGTAGGTAATCAGGTACAATCCACTCTCCCATGGATATTCATATTATTAGAATTCTTCTGGATTTTATACCAAAGGAGACTGAGATTACCCCAAGATATGCAATATGATGAAATTGTAGCCAAATGTACTAAGCAGTTAAAGCAAACAAATACATTTGCTATGCAAGCATCACGTGCCTTTTGACTGCCATCCCTCCTCCGCAGGGAGGAGGGGTCATCCTTTACTGGGATGAGGGGTCTTTACCAGGTCTCTGGTCTTCAGGCTCGTGCTGCTGCTATGATGGCTCCTCAGCCTTTGAGCCCGGGTCATCTTTCCTGTGTCCTCCTTCCCTTCTTGTTTTCAGTCTATTTACATGATGGAAGGGGTATTTATCTATCCCTCCAAAAATGCTTTGTAGTGTGGAAAAGGACTAGCTTCTGGGCCTTGTCTCAGAGGAGACAATTATCCTCAGAGGCTAAGTAAGGGATGGTCCCAAGGATGCTTCCAGTTTCTTGATCCAAAGCAGCTTCTCAGTTATAGGAGACATTGTGGGTCTCTCTGTACCCTCCTCTCCCCTCAGCATTTTAACTTTTCACTTGCTACTGCCCACTGCAGGAAGCATCCCCAAGTATTTGACACCACTACATAGAATTCCCAGTAGAAGCTGGTGTACTTTTCTCACTCTCCTAAGTGAACTTGTCTTCTTCTGGGATTCCCAACTCAGGAGAGTGTGAGCATCTACTTTGCACAGACATGCTTAACATTCTCTAGAGACACAGATTCCCATGAAAATCCAATGCAAAGCTTATAGGAAGTCTAATTTTGATATGAAGAGACTGCTTTTTAAATGTGCTTATCAGATCATACAAATTCCAATGTTGTTGACCTCTAAGACCAGAAATGGGAGGTATTGGGCTTAATGTCTTGTTTCCAGCCTGTGGTGTACCTGAGAAGGATCAAAACCCTAAAGAAAGAAGCAGATGTCTATTTCATTCTGTGGTCCTAGAAGTTGCCCAGGCCATGCAATGATGCAGATGGCAAACAAATCAGAAAGAGTATTTAAGGATTAGTAATAGGGAGATAGAAAATGGGGAATGTGGGAGAACAAAGTCAGGGAGACTGGACCACAGCAAGTAGTTGCCAGGGCGACGCCACAAATTCTGTCTAACGGCATCTTTGGAGCTCAGCACCACTTTTCCCAGGCAGGGCTGTGCCCACTGGGCAGTAACCAGCTGCTGCTGAGAACACTCTGGGGATCCTTTCTTCATGAGCAGAATTCAAATGTGTGGCACGTTCCTTTGTGTATATTTAATGATGGTAAATCCACGACCTTTGGTGGGGAAAAAGATATCAGTACTAATGAGGAGTTGAGTCTAGAGAACCAGATGTGACATCAAGCCGGCAAGAGGTCAAGTAAGGTCCCCTGTGTCAGGCCCAGCTCACAGTGGGATTGTAGAGAGAGTTCTAGAGACACCCTCGAAAGAGGAGAATGCTGAGTGTTTGGATGTGTGAGCAATATTGGGAAGAGCTTCCCAAAGCTCAGGACCTTTAAGGTAAGCTTCCTTTTGGCTATATAAGTGCTGATAATTGGGGGGAAAGATACACTCATTATTTTGAAGTCATGTAGTGTGGAAATGGATGCTTTACTGTACTTTTTTCCTTCCTTTGTCCAATTTGGTGTATTGTGCTCTGAAAAGACAGGCAGCAGGAAGATGTAAGAAGCGGCCAAAGGGTTCGGCACCTACTGCTGACTAAACCTGTGTAGCCTTTCATTTCCCAACACCACAGTGTGGATGCCCTCCACCAGGGGGATATGAACTTTGCTCTGAGTTTTTCCTGCAAGGAGCAGAGGGCTGCCTCCAGTGATTTACATGCTTCCTCTTGTAATCTTCCACTAGTGACAGACGTTTCTGAGACAGCTTGCCAGGGCCAGGGGGCTGCTTTGTGGAAAAATCCGTCAGCCCGGAGTAGCCAGGGAGCCTCTGAGCTCCGGGAAGGTTGGGGGCTTTTTCTCACCAGGGCTGAGAGGCAGAACTGTGCTGGCTTCCATGGCGCTTCTGTCAGCCCTGGCCGCCTGCCCCCTCCTCTCCCATCTGTGTGGCCTGGGAGAGGACATCTCTGGCCAGCTGGTTGTGTGAGATATATCTGGAATCAAATCTGCCACATAACTCTTTTTTTTTTTTTTAACAGTGGCTTGACAATAGTCTCCCTTTACATACTTAGCTTAAAAGATCAAGACCGATGTACCCCAAGTCTCCCTTTGAGGTGAGAGTTCCAGTCTTGTTTTCCTTTGGGGAGAAGGATTCTTGAAGGCCTCTTTCATTAATTATTTTGTTCTCCTCCTCCAGCAACCTCACCAGCTCCCAGGATCCGGCTCTGCCACCCACAGCTTCCCCCTTGGGTAAGATCGTCACATTCCTCACCCTCAAACCCAGCCTGGGTTTCATGTGAATTGTCAAGAGAAGAACCAGCCTTTCAGGTTAACCTTGTCACTCTCCTCCCCTCTGTCCAATGCCTTGCAGCACCTAATACATCTCTGGCAACCACACAACCCCCCTTGCAAGTACCAGAGATCACTTTCTGTGAGATCCTGCCATGTCAGGAGACTTACTGCTGTCCCAACTGGGGAACAAGAAGAGGCCTCTCAAGCCCTGTGCAAAGACAGCCCAAGGAGAAGGAGCCCCATCAGAGGCCATGGGCAGGTAAAGAATGTTCAAAGAGTAACAACTAGTGCTTTGAACCTGAGGTTTTTCCCTCCTCACTATTTACTTGGATAGTCTGTTAATGGTTCCACTCTTCTATTTGGGGTGGCAAGATCTTTGAAAACACAAATACACAAACTTGTAATCACTTGTAATATTGAGTTCCCTACCCAGGGATGAAATTTTGGTTGATTCAAGTGAAAGGGTCTCATTTGTTCACTGCCAACCAAGATAGTAATAGTAGCACAAGAGAAGTAATTATGTGAAGATGGGTAGATCTTTTGGCTCACTTAGAACTTATAAAATGATATGGCATCTGGGCTCTCTGCCCAAACTAAAAGGCTATCAAGATTCTAATGAGTTCAGGGTAAGCTTTAAGTCCTTGAAAAAGGCTTCCACTTTCAGATTATCCTCCTCCTTGGGACACACACACACACACACACACACACACACACACACACACACACTGATGCTCTTTAAGTAACAGAATTTTCATGTTAAAAAAATTGGGACTTCCCTGGCGGTCCAGTGGTTAGGACTCTGTGCTTCCACTGAAGGGGGCAGGGGTTTGATCCCTGGTCTGGGAACTAAGATCCCACATGCCGCGCGGCCAAAAAATAAATAGATAAATATAATAAATTATGGAAACTTGATCAAGGACTAAAAGTGTAATTATCTCTGTAAGATCAAATACTATACATCCCAATGTATACTAAGTTATTATTGTTTCTAGAAATCTGTATACACACATTTTAACAAGTGTCTAAAATAATGATGACGATGATGCTAATAATAACAATACATACGTATCAGTGTGACTTATCAATTAAGATGCTGTGGTAACAACTCCCAAATCACTGTGGCTTAATGTGACAAAAATTTATTTGACTCTCTCTATATGTCAAATGTCGATCAAAAGAGGGATCTTGTTCATCACGCCATTCAGGACTCAGCTGACAGAGACTCCTTCTCAGTACATATTTCCACAGCCTCTATAGAGGTGGTAAGAGAATGGGGCAGATTGTGCACTGGCTCTTACAGCTTCCATGTGGGTGTAACACAAGTCACTTCTGCTTACATGTTACTGGCCAAAGCAAGTGACATTGGTCATGTCTAATTTAAAAACAGTTGGTGAAGTGCAGACCTAACACGTGCCTGGAAGAAGATGAGCCAGAATATTTTTGAGTAGACCTAATGACTAATGACATGTAGACTATGGTCAGTGGTTGAAGTTTGGGGGCAGAAGTGTAATTTCCTTTGATATTATTTCATATTCGAGGCTTGAATAAATAACTTCTACAAATCATCATCATCACCATCATCAGTAACACCACATAATGAGGTATTACTATTGTATGCAAGGCACTGTCATAAGTAGGCTACACGAGTAAGTCCTTTAGTCCTCACAAGCTTGAAAGATAGGCACTGTTATTATCCCCCCTTTTTTTCCAGTGAGAAGCTAAGGCACAGAGAGTTTTCCTCCGCACCTATAGGAGGCAATGCTTGTAGTGCTTTTCTCATGAAAGCAATTTTTCATTGAACTTGGGAACAGATGCATCACTATAGAGTGAGGATAAAAGTTCAATGTGAAGGAAGAAATATTCAGTGTCGGAGATCATATCCTCAATAGTTTTAAATATGGAAAAATCCATTACTGTCTCAGAAATGCCCCAAAACCTCCCTTCCCTTTTTAAAGCATGTGGAACCTTGTGGCTGGTAACCCTTTTCCTCACCTTGGGAGTCCACCTTGAGGATACTGGGTGTCATTTTCTGAGAGCAGTGCTCAAATGAGACCATCTGACCCATGTGAGGTGGATAACAATGAATCCTGAACAGGAAGAGGTTGGGAACTGGCCCAATCTTCATTTTCAGAAAGTTTTTTGACCCTTGAGCAAATTCACTCCCATAGCAACCAGCTCTTCACATCAAGGGGATATTGGGAAGAGTAGCCCTTATCAAACCACATGAAGGTTTATTGCCATCTTCTCTTGGACAATGAGTGTCTGCTCATCTTATGTTTCCATAACGATGAGAGACACTGAAGAGACTCCTAAGAAAGAAGATCTGCTCCAAGGTGTCTGGCTGTGTCCTCCTAGACACAACTATCAGCAGCTTCTCTGGCTAAAAACGGAGTTTAAATTCTGCTTTATCAGGCTCTCTGACACACTGGGAAAGTGGTTTCCCTCTTCCCTCTTTCAACTTGAGAAAAAAAACGGAAAGGATTTAAATGTTCTATTTACTATAACCTTCAGGAAACTTGAAAACTCTGGGGGATTTAGAGTCATAGAAGGTCAGAGAGCAGCTACACCAGTGGCTCCGTGACTTTTTGACCCCGAGATTATGAATCCATTATGCTTTTACAATTATTTGACTGAGAAAGTACGTAGAGGGAGAATGTAACTATAAATTCTCTTAAGCTTTTAATCAAATTATTTTTGTTAATTCAACAGCAACATTTGAAAAATGGTACAAATCTATGGGAGAGATTGTTACTTTTCAAGTCCACAGCCAACACCACAGACCCCTTTATGTAATCATCTGGGATTCCAGAGTCCCCAGGTCAGAAGAATCTCTGATTTATACCAATTTACCCATTTTATGACTGATGAAATAGAGGCTGAGGACTTTGCTTAAGATTCTGCAGTGAATTATGAGCAAAGTAGAAATCGAAATCTGGGTCCCCTGTCCCCACCATTCTGCCTCCACTTATTTGGGCTTGGTGTGTGCATGTACCTGGGAACAACTCTAGAAGATGCAGAAAGTATCTACTCTATGGCTCTAGAAAGCCCTTTCAGCACCCTCTGCCCCCTCCCCTTTGCCTACAGCCATTAAAAAAAAATGTTACGGAAATATAGTTGATTTACAATGTTGTGTTAGTTTCAGGTGTACAGCAAAGTGAGATAAAAATATATATAAGATTCTTTTCCATTATTTGTTATTACAAGATATTGAGTATAGTTCCCTGTGCTGTACAGTAGGTCCTTGTTGGTTATCTATTTTATATATAGTAATGTGTATATTTTAATCCCAACCTCCTAATTTATCCCTCCTCCCCTTTCCCCTTTGGTGCTATAAGTTTGCTTTCTATGTCTGTGAGTCTCTGTTTTGTAAATAAGTTCATTTGTATCATCTTTTTAGATTCCACATATAAGTGATATCATATGATATTTGTCTTTGACTTACTTCACTTAGTGTGATAATCTCTAGGTCCATCCATGTTGCTGCAAATGGCATTATTTCACTCTTTTTATGGCTGAGTAATATTCCGTTGTGTGCCTATAGCCACTGAGATGTTGACCCCAGTGTGGGATATTTCTGGGGGCCCGAAGAAAAGCATTTCCCCTCTGCTGCTGCTCCATCTTTTGCCTCTGTCCAGGGCAACATATGACATCAGGGTTCCTAAATCCAAAAGAAGAGAAAACCAGGCAAATATTCTTTTCAACAAGATGTTTCTGAGGCATTTAAGACCAATTACAAATTTAAGAATAAAAATTTTTTAATTAAAAAAAACAAGACTAACTCTCAGTGAGATGTGGAGTAATATTTAATAGTTTACCAAGCCCCAGAACACACTTATGAGCCTCCTTCCTGAGGAGTAAGACTACTAGTAAAATAAGTACAGGGAAATCAGCATTTTTATGACATGCTGAGCTCAAGCCATTATTCTTCCTTTGGGCCTAAGTTGGTTGCTTAAAATGTCTTTCAGAAAGGTTATCCCCTCTTCTCACACTTTAATAAAAGGTTTGCGTAAGACTAATAGGAAGTGGAAAGTGGGTATTTCAAAATATTCAGCTTCTACTCTGAGGAACTGAGTGTGATGCATCAGATTTTAATCTATGGAACTAATAAAGATTTAAATAGGCAGCAGAGTTAGATATTAAAAACTTAAGAGCCTGTGGGAAAAAGCATCAGTGGAGTTCTACAGATTTTAAGAGATTTGGTAAAGACTTTTAAAATCTCACAAAGCAAAGGCATCTGTAATTCATGCTTATTTTGATTTGGAGACCAGACCTCTGAGAAGAGTCAATGACTGAAAGAAAATGTTTCCCTGTGTTAAAGGACTCAGTCGTCGATTGGTTGGGCTCATTGACTTTTTCTTGGCCTGAGCCTGTTTTAATCATGAAAGAAAAAGGTATCCAAGATGTATTGGGAATCAGCCATCAGTGCAGTTTTACAAGTAGTGCAATACACACATTCTACCACAACAGGATATACTTTGGTTGGACACCATCTTAAGTCTCTCCTCTCCAGAAGCTTCTAATTTAGTTTATGGGGAGATCTCATCTGCTGATTGTGAAATATATCTCCAACTTTACAATGGAAACCATTGGGAATGTATATTAAGTTTATAGGGAATACTGCTGGAAGGCACTTGTAAAACGAGAGCCACCCCTGTATGACTACAGGAGAATTGATGGTTTTCCAATAACCAGCCTTTCGGAATTGAATAGTCTTGCCTCAGAGAAGTGACAAAGTCGAGGTGTTTTACAGGAGACTCAAAATTTATTTCCAATTCTGCTTTTGAAAAGCCATTTTCATAATTCTAAGCTGTAAGATTATCTCTCCTCAACTTCACCTTTTTATTACTGTTAAAAAACACTTTATCCCATTAGATGCTAGATCTTAATCACAGGGTTCTACGTCTCCAGGAACCCAGAAATACACTTCTGTGGAAGTAAGACAACTCTGTAGTTCTATTGCCAGACTTTACAATTACGTTTTTCCTGAAAATTCAGCAGGAAAATAGAACAAAAGGTAGGGAAAGAAAACAGACAGGATAGGGAAGTCGGGTTTCCCCTTCTCTTTATGTCTCATTTGCCTTGTAAATAAGCCTTCTATGGAAGCAGTCATAAGCAAAATTCATAGCAGGAGACGTGTGCTCGAAAATTACTATTTGAATAGCTGGAATCCAAGAAATCTGGAGGCCTTTTAGACAGTACGCACATTTTTAGGTAAAGGGAAATATTCAGTTTTCTAGAAAATCACCATATATCAAGGTCCGTTTCTTCTTAAAGGGAAGCATCACGCTGGGGAGGAATTTCAGGAAACTTGCCTCATCTTCAAGTTTTCTCACTTCCATTTGCTAACAGGATGAAGAAGCCCAGCTCCCCCGAGTCCACTCCTAGCACCCCTGCGCACCCATCCCCTAGGGGTGTCTCCTTTGAGTGTGGAAGAGGAAACATTTTTCTAGAAGATACATGATTGGCTTTCCCTCCTCCCTTCCTCTTTTCCTGACTCTCCTCCTTCCATCCTTCCACAGATATGTAGTGAGCCCCACAGTTGAGCCTGGCATTGCCTTATGTGGGGATACAATAGTGAACAAGATGCAGTCTTCCAAAAGCTCACAGTTAGGTTTCTAGACAAGAAAACCAGCCCTTCCACTTAGTGTGAGAAGTACTAACCTGGACAGATACTTAGGAGCGACTAACCCCCAGAAGTCTGCACCGTTGCTTTGCTTTCTACCCTGAAATTCCATACAGAAACTTGTTTTAGCTCTTGTCTCTTTTTCTTTCCCATGAAAGCAGCACATATTGTTTTAACTTACGTCTCTTGTTAAATAAGGTTAACGTCTTTGTGTTTTGCCCCAAATTATATTGAAAAACATAGATATTGTTTAATGAAAATGAAGGACTGCAGTAGAGTACATATACTTGAGAAAACATCTGCAAATTTAAAAACTGACTGCAAAAACTTTAAAATTCTTTTGTTAGGTTTGCTTAACAATTCACTAAATGGTTGCTTTTACCATCCACTTTAAAAAGATACATTTTTTCCCCATAGCCTTAACAATAGTCATCTGAGTGGTTACCTTTTCAATATTGCTTTTAAAATGCCTTTTCGGCTCTGACGGGTCATAACCACTCCCGTGGCTTCCTTCCCCACAAGCGAGCTCTGGCCCCATACCAGTGATTTGAGTCCTCTCCTCTGCTGGCTGCAGCTCAGTTTTTAACTTAAGCTCGCTTTTTTCCTGAGTGGATCACATTATGCTTGGAGTTATAGATGATTCAAAGAATGTTAGTAGAGGTTCCCTATTCTGGAGTTTTTGAAAAAGGGCAAAGATACAAGAAAAGTAACAATCCAGAGGTAATGTGCCCTTTGGTACAGTGATAGAGAAGGTATCACTGATTGATCACCACTTAGAGGATTCGGTAATAATACATGCCGTGGCAGTGGAAGTGGGGGAGCTGTGAGCTGCAGTGAATCTAATCCGGGATGGTGTCTTAGTCGGTGGGGGTTGCCATAACGAAATGCCACAGACTAGGTGACTTAAGCAACAGAAATTTATTTTCTCACAGTTCTGGAGGCTAGAAGTCCAAATTAAGGTGCTACCAGGTCTGGTTTCTTGAGGCCTCACTCCTTGGCTCAAAGATGGCCGCTTTCTCTCTGTGTCCTTACAAGGTCTCTCCATGCAAGCAGGCCTCTTCATGTCCTAATCTCCTCTTCTTATAAGAATGCCACTCGGATTGGATTAGGGCCCACACTAACAGCCTCATTTTAATTTAATTATCACTTTAAAGGCCCATCTCCAAACACAGTCACATTCTGAGTGAGTTACCAGGGGTTAGGGCTTCATGCATAAGAACTTGGAGGACATAATTCAGTCCGAAACAGGTGGCTTTTTGGAGAAGGGTGACAGTAAACTAGCTCTGTATGAAATGGCATAGGGATGTGATGGGTTGAAGGGTGGGGGAAACATTCAACTGACAGAGACAAACTAGGGCACACACCGGGTTTCTTCTCATCCTGAACAAGCTTCAAGACTGACAGACTTTCTTCCTCTTCAGGAGACAGGAGCACATCATTCTTGGCAGGACAGGCGCTAACCAACCTTGACTGGGGGAGCGACTGTAAGTTTGTATTTAAGTGACTCTCTTCTTTGTTTTTGTGGAGCCAGGCAGAATACTAACAAGCTGTGAAAGCATTACTGGAGTAAGGCACAGGGACGGAGGCTGCACTCTGCCACAAACACCCGTGGGAGTATGTTTTGATAATCGACGCCTCCCTAACCATTAAGGAGGCATTAGAAATGGTTGCATACCGCTAGGCCTTTTCGTTGATCTTCATGGATTTTAATAATTTATTTGAACTTCCTGCTCTCTTCTTCTATTTTTCTGCTAAATTTTTAGTTGGTTTTCTGATTTTTGTTGAATCTTTCTTTATTGGCCAGATTGCATATCACATTGCGCTCTCCATTTTCAATAAATCTCAATTTAGTAGGACTTCCACGATCCAGGCATTCTTTTGGATATTATGAGGCTGTCTATTGGAGCTTTTTTTTTTTTTTTCTTAAAATTTACTGTAACAACAACAAAAGCCTTCTCCCCTTTCTTCTCCTTTTTTCCCCCATTTGAATGCAAATAGATCCATTTATCTAGGAAACTCTTATTTCACATTCTGCAATTTGGAGCCTGCGCTGGAGCACAATGCTCTTTTTCTCTGCAGAAAAGTTTACTTTATTTCTTCTCAATTCAGGGGTTGATACAACCATCAGTTCTATTCAGATTATGGAAATCCAGCAAATAATAGATCGTCGGTATTGCAGTAGAAGCCTCCAGTGCGGGTGGGTAAGCCTCCCCATTATCCCCTGATTGTTTCTGGAATTTACTCCGGGCTCTGGGTTTTTGAGACTGGAATGAAAGCTAATGCTACCCGGTAAAACCGATGTGTGCTTACATTGCTCCTTAAGTGAAAACACATTTGTTGCATGGTGGAAGAGGGAATCATAAAATGGTTGGTATTAGCAAATGTCAATAAACCACGGCTCCAAAGATTACAGTCTCCTGGTTTAATGGCTAAGTCCAAAGCTAAAAGCTTAGGGGGCAGCTCTGTGGCTGACTCTCTGAGGCCACATACCATAGGCACAGAGCTGTTAGTTAATTTTATAGAAAAGAAAGACATTATTACTGATGGCTCCAAGTTATGAGTGAGCTGATATTTGTATATTTTAATAACAAGGGATATCATTATTTTAATTGCTGAAAAATATAGCTTATCCTAACCTTTTCAGTTAAGAGAAAAAAATCTGGGTACTGCAAAAGTTATCAGCAATGTTCATCTCTAGTGTATTGCCTGCATCAAGGTAACAATGCATCTAGACGCATAGAGGGCAAGCATAGAAGCTTCAGCAAACACAATATGCAAGTTGTAGGCATTAAGAATAAGGAGTTATTTTTCTTTATTTGATCAGTATTTACTGGTTTAGTTAAGCCTGCTAATATTTAAGCCTGCTAGGTTAAAGGCAAGGCTGTGTATTTTGAATTGGTGTCACAAATCCTACGGATTCTCAGCCTTATTTCTTTTTCAGCCTAATGTACCTTAGGCTTCAGGCTGATGGTCCTGACTTTTGAAAATAACCTGTATGGTGCTTTATGATTTGTTTATGACCTTTACATTCATTATCTCATTGAATTCTCACAAAATCACATGAGGCTGGTATTATCCCCATTTTGCTGTTACAAAACTTGAGGCCCAGTGAGCTTGAAAAAGTCAGAGACAGACATATTTGGTTTGGTAGAATGACATAATGAAGAGTGAGGTGATTTGGGTTCAAATTCCAGCACTTTGACAAGATGTTTATTCTCCCTGCCTACCCGTTTCTCATCTGTAAGATGAGGATACTTACTAGCTAAGGAGTTGGGTGCCTGGAAAGCACACAGATGTTGGGAGGCACGTAGTAGGAAAAGAATTCTATTTACCCAAGCTTCCTCCAGTAGGACAAAGCCCTCCCGATCCCAGTTCAGATCTATTGCTTTTATTTTTGCTTTATTTTTAACAACCCAGTTTAATATTCATTAACGGAAATTTTAAATGATTGGCCCTTTCCCCCATTTATCTGGTTTTAAGTTATTTCTCCATATAATTCAAGGGATGGCCAGTCATAAGAACTTGTATTAGATACAATAAGCCTTTTTGCTAGGGTTTTCATTACAATAGAGATCAATGGAACTCCCCCCTTTCCCTAAGCATCCCTCGTCAAGGGCGGGAAGAATGTCTGTATAAGCATTTCTGTCTTGCAGTTTTCTCCATTACTAAATGGTAATTAGGACTATAATAATTTTAGTTGATTCCAGTTCTGAAAGTACATGATATTTCCTGCTAATGTTGCCTAAAAGGGAGTGGTTTACTGTAAAAAAGCTGGTATTTATTATTTCCAATTTTCCTTTCCAGAGGGATTGTTAGTTTGAGGACTTTGCCTCATTTGTCTTCTGAAATCTGTATCTCCTTAAGGGGAACTGAAGTCATTTCCTATTTGTTTAGTTTTGTGCATATGGTCTGGGATTTGACTTTCTGTCATTTCTTCTGTGTATTTTAACTAACCATAAATCTTTGTGGTATATTTCATATATAGTAAGATCCGAAAGAGATCACTTTGAAATTTAAACTTGATTTTCTGTATCTGTTACGTATTATAGAATATTTCACAGTTTACATAGTATACAAAAAGTAGAAAAAACCCTTTCCTGAGTATTTTGATTTGTGTTTTTTTTTCCTTAATTAGGTCTGGAAATTACAATTACCATATTCCTGTTAATAAGTACACACCCACCAATGTAAAATTCTCTCTGGAAATCAAGTAAGTGCATAGCTGTAAAAGACAATTCTGTTTTTATCATTATTTGAATAACAATACTGAATTTCCTTCACAGTTTGATCAATAAGTTAGGAGGTGGAAAGTTATCAGTTAAAGAATAATGGTTGGGTTGAGAGTTAGGCCAGCTTGAGGGAGGGGTTCTCAAAATGAAGGTTTGGGCCTTCCAGGCTCCCTCCAGTGGGATGGAAAGGCTCTGTGCTGTATACTCATACCTACAAAGTGACAGTGACCCTGGGTTTGATGCTCTCAGACTGCCCCTGGCTGTGTCCCTTGGAATTGGGGTGGGAACTAGAGTAATAGTGTGGCCCTGGCCCCCTGGATGTGGGGGGCTGCACATTTTTGTGAGCTTCTGGGAGCAATGCTAATGCAGACACCACCCCCTTCCCCCAAGGGAGTTGAAAAAAAGAAGTCAGAGTTTGGAGGTGGGCAGACCAGTGTTCGGATTTTGTCTCTGTCACTTACTAATTCTGTAATCTTGGGGAAACCACTTATCCTCTCTGAGCTACTGTTTATTCATTTATAAGATGTGTTTGACATTATACCATAACAAGGAGAGCTGCTGTGAGAATCACAGATAATAACAGTGAAATTAATAACTACCATTTGCTGAGCACAGACTATATGCCAGACATTCTACACTTTACTACTGGGTCATATAATCCTCTCAACAACCCGCTGAGGTTGGCATTTTTTTTTCTAGTTTATATTTTTCAGATGGGAACACTTAGTTTAGAGAGGTCAAAAAGCCTGTCCCAAAACTCATAGTGAGTAAGTGGTGGAGCTGGGCTTCAAATCGGCCCTTCCTTTTAACCATCACTTTCCTGCCTCCCCAGTGACATGAGATATTTAAGAACATTGCCCCTTCCTGGCACATAGCAGGCACTTCATATTATGACTGCCTTTCCTCCAAAAATCACAAAACTCTAATCTATTTTATCAGCTATTTAAAATAATTATGGTACTTTAAGACTTTTGCAGAAATTATGCAGTGAGATACCATGCAGATAGATGGTGTTTATTTTGTGTCTCGATGTCAGTTTCTTCTTTGTCCCTTCCACATTTCCTCTCTTCTCCCTTTCCTTTCTCCCTTTCCTCTGTCCTCCCCACTTTCCCTCCGTTTCCACAGCTCTGTTACTCTTCCTCCATCAGTCCCTCCCCCCTCCCCACCCCATCTCTTCCTGTTTCACTCAGACTTCATACTCCTTCTCTCATCCACTTTGCTTCTACAATGAGCTAATGACACACGCCAACTGCTTGCCTTGGAAAGGTTTGTTTCAAGCAGCTAAAATTCCATGACTTAGAACCCACCATATTTACAGGCAGAGCAAAAGCTAAATGTACTATTCTCTAGCACTCTCTAAGCAACCTGGAACATCGTTTCCTCATTCGTTCCTAGCTTCGATGGAGGGAAATAAGTGAAGTGGTATATCCCCTGAAGTGGCAGAAGGTCATCTTGAACCACTAAATCAGGCTATTTTTTTAAAAAATATAAATTTACTTATTTATTTTTTGGCTGTGTTGGGTCTTTGTTGCTGCTTGTGGGCTTTCTCTAGTTGCGGTGAGAGGGGGCTACTCTTCGTTTTGGTGTGTGGGCTTCTCATTGCAGTGGCTTCTCTTGTTGCAGAGCACGAGCTCTAGGCATGTGGGCTTCAGCAGTTGTGGCGCACAGGCTTAGTTGCTCTGCGGCATGTGGGATCTTCCCGGACCAGGGCTCGAACCCGTGTCCCCTGCATTGGCAGGCGGATTCTTAACCACTGCGCCACCAGGGAAGCCCCTAAATCAGGCTTTTTAGATTAAGAACCATTTTTTTCTAACATGGGTGATCTTAAAATAACACATATACTCAACCAAGATTGTAGGTTGTCCCACTTGTGCAAAAATATTGTTTCCAAAGACAAGATGGATCTCATCCTCTTGATGATGATTCTTGGGCCAGCCTCCAGAGAAGAACCATTCTTTCTGACAGGTCTTCCACCCTGATACTTGAAGGGTTTATAATTCCTAACGGGGCTCACCTGCACATCCCTACCTGTGTTGTTTGCCTCTCTGATTCAAACAATACCTACCCAGAGCAGGAGTCTGCAGAATCTGAAATCCTGGAAACTTCAGATGGAAGCAAATTCAGCTGCCAGTGAAAAGAGAAGGAATACATCCAAAAATTATTTAAAAATCTAGGAAGATAAGAAGTTCTGATGTTGAGGTGATTTAAGTCATGAGATTAGGTTTTAGAGACTGTCATATGTTATCTCAGTTTTAGTTTTAGTCAGTTCCAGGCTACTGTAACAAGAACCCCATAGACTGGGTGGCTTAAACCACAAACATTCATTCCTCACAGTTCTGGAGATTGGGAAGTCCAAGATCAAGGCACTAGCAGATTCGGTGTCTGGTGAGAATCCACTTCCTGGTTGATAGGTAGCCGTCTTCTCTCTATGTCTTCACACGGCAGAATGGATGAGAGACCTGGGCTCCTTTTTATGAGGTCACTATTCCCACTCATGAGGGCTCCACCGTCATGACCTGGTCACTTTCTAAAGGTTCTACCTCCTAACACCATCACATTAGAGGTTAAGATTTAAACATACGAATGTTGGAGAGGACACAAACATTCAGTCCATAACAGTAGTCATCTGAGATTGAGTTTCTGTTATAATGAGATGTGAACTAGTATATTGGCATCCGTGAGCTTTGTGTAATAACATGCCTATTTGGAACTTTGAATGGATTTCCAAGGTATGTTCCCATTAGTCCCTCTTCTTATCAAGATGTAGCCTAGTGGGAGCTGGTAACTTCTTTTCCATTTGCCCTTTCTTTTCTTTGTCTCTTGAAGCACAACAGAGCCATTGATAGTCTTCCAGTGCAAGTTCACCCTTGGAAATATGTGTTTCCATAGTAAAAGGGAAGCCAAAGGCATGCAAAGCCACCAAGAAGTCTCCCAGGAGATAACACAGGTAACGTTTTCCAGCTCCTCGGCATTCTGTCGCCATTCTAGAAGTGTGTCTACAGTTGTGGCACAGCCTCTGTTCTTCACTGAGAGAGATGACATGAGCCACAGGCCAATGTTTCCCTTTGCTGACTCTGATCACAGAGCTTTGTTCAGCATCTTCTGTGCATCCTTCAGAAGCTGCAGACTTTTCCAGCAACACCATCAAAAGCTGTTGTCACAAATACCTCTCCTACAGCAGTCAAGGGAATGCTTTTTCAGCCTATGTTCTTTCCAACTGAGTGTAAAATACAGTTATGAAATGGATCTCTCTTTCATTCATTATTTAGGGATATCAGCACATTTGGAGCCTCCCTGCAGCCCCATTCTTTGACAGCGCATACCATTTCCGGGTAGCTGCGCCGGTAAGCTTTTTTTCCTTTTCCTTTTCAGTGAGAAAGAAATGAGCCATTAGATAAATAAACTTTAGCTACAATTAATTCTTACATTAATCATTCTCTCTTTTCTTTTCCCCCTTGTTCTGACAGGATTTAGCTGACTGTTCAACGGATCCTTATTTTGCTGGGATATTCTTTACAGACTACTTCTTTTACTTCTATCGACACTGTGTCTAATTTATTCAAGTTTGTTTGGGGACTTTACCAAAGAAAAATACTCAAATACAGTTAACGGAAACTTACAACCTCTTGCAACTTCTTTCTTCTCTTTGTAAAACATTCACATTTATTGCCAAAGGGCTTTTTCCAGGCTTTGGCTTCCAACAGTTTTGAGACATTAATGAGGAGAATAAAGTGTTTGCTGGAACTTGAGATAATGTGGTTTGATTTTGCCATGACTATGAGGAAAACGTTTCCTGGAGTAAACAGCACTGTTGGATTTGAAAATACTGCTTCTGTTACTAAGGAAGCTGTGAAGTCAAAATGGGTAGGTTTAACTTTACTTTGTCTTAATGTATCTCAATGCTTTTGAGAAAAACAAAAAGGCCTATTTCAGCCATGTCAACTTGGACCCACTAAACACAGACTCTTGAGAATTTGTGATAACCAAATGTGTGTTGGGGGGAGGGGTGGGTGGTGTCTGATGCTGAGCTCACATTCAGGCAAACTATTGCTATGTGTAGGTATGTGTGTGTGCACACGCGTGCACACTACGTACACTAGCGTAGAGAATGTAGCTTGCTAATAAATTGGGCTTAAGAAAAATAATTGCAGTTCTACTTTGTAAGGTTTGATGGATGCTAACTTTCTGTATCCTCTTGGGAAGCACTAGCTTGTGACAAGTCCTTTAAGGTAACCCAGACAGTCTAGGCTCAGATAGTTGCATTTGATCTTCCAGTTGTCATTGATTTGTTTTGTTGTTCTTCCTCTACTTATAAGGGGTTCTCTTACAGATCATTAAGACCCATTTCCATTGTTTATAGCTGAATTAGCTTTGGATATTTCTACCTGGTTTATGGGTAGATCTGTATGCCCTTCCCAACTTAGAAGAGCCGGAAATCCTCTAGCTGGAGTGTTATCAACTGTATCTTTTATTTTCTGTATTCTGATGTTTTGACGTCTTGGGGTCTTGCTGACCCTCACGGAACACCACCTCCCAGGGTTAGCCAGTTCCTAGAGATAGTAAACAACTTGCCCACCTGCGATTTTTCAAATACAAACCAGCAAATCTGGAGCTCACACTCCAACCACCTCCTTTATCAAGTTCTCATACTGCGGGCCATTATCCACCTGCCCTAATCACTCCAGGGCCATGTACCAGACAACTAGGGACAGCCCCTATAGCCCAGCGCCTGCTACGATTACTCAACTAGCCAGTCCCAAGCCTGTTTCCCCTGCCTCACCTGTTCCTTCCGTGGGAACCACAAAAAAGGCTTTTGCCCAAGGTTGCTCCCTCTCCCCCTGCCTCCTGACTGACCCTGCTGCTTCCCAGTGTGGTCCCCCAAGGCGTGGCATGTCTCCTCCTCTTGGGAACTGTAACAAACTACCTTTTCAATGGTGATCATCTTCTGATCTGTTGACCTTACTATACCTTAAAATTTTCATTAATACACTATATTTTAGGACATGGCGATTCAAGCCACTCTAGCTCTAGCTTCAGGTAGCAGGGCTGCTGAATGGCTTATCTTACTGCTGGCATGTGTGATACTGTAATTTACAATAAGAAATGTATATTTGATTTTGTCCCCAGTTCCTGGCACAGAGCTCCCAAAACCTTTGGAATTCCCTAAGTGCTGAGAGAGATAAAGGTGTCTTTTGTTTTGTCAGTGAGGTGACATTTGGATGGCACAAAAGGATGGGGGCTGGTTGCCAGGACAACCAATCATGTGATTAGACGGTTTGAACTTCCAGTCCCACCCGTGATTTCTGGGGAGGGACAAGGAGCTGGAGGTTGATTTCAATCAATTAATCAATCATAATTAATCAATTAATCATAATTTAATTAATCATGCCTATATAATGAATCCAGAGTTCGGAGAGCTTATGGATTGGTGAACACGTGGAGATTTGGGAAGACTGGCAGCCTTGGAGAGGGCATGGATGTTCTTCACCCTTTCTCTGCCCCTAACCCTGTGTACCTCTTTCATCTGGCTGTTCCTGAGTTATATTCTTTTATAATAAACACAGAATCTATTAAGTAAAATGTTTCTCTGAGTTCTGTGAGCCACTTTAGCAAATTAATCAAACCCAAAGCAGGAGATGGGGTCAACTCTAATCTATAGCTGGTAGGTCAGAAGCAAACATGATAACCTGGGCTTGCAACTGGCATCTGAAGTGGGCAGGAGGGGGGTGGGGGTGGGGCGTCCTGTAGGACTGAGCCCTCGGCCGGTGGAATCTGCAGCTGTGCCCCGAGAGACAGTACGAGAACCGAGCTGAGTTGCTGGACACCTCACTAGTGTCTGAGAATGGTCTGGTGCTGTGCGGTGAGACTCCTCCATACAGTGGAATTGGGTCCCAGAACCGTGTTTAGCCTATGAGTCAAGTAGGATGAGGCGGATGGATATTTTTTCGCCCATGACAGTGGTAATCAGTAGGAATAAGTCCCCATTTGCTTATTTTCAAATGTGATTAAACACGTGCCACATGGATGGAAATTACAAGAGCTGTTAAGAAAAGACACGTTCCTTACTGACACAAAAGGCATTTCGGAATAACTTAGGGACACAAAGGTAGTTTAACCCAGTAGGAGCTGAGACTTTGAAGCCAAACAGTCCTTACCTTGGTCCTGAATCCTGACTTTGTGTATCCTTGAGCGAGTTACTTAACTTCTCTAAGCCTCAATTTCCTCATTTATAGAAGAGGATAGTGAGTATCTGCAATAGATAGGATTAAATGAGATAAAATACGTAAAGCACAGATAGGCTCTAAATAAATATAAGCTGTTATTGTTATACAGAACAGAATAGTTATAAAAATTACAGTGGGATAATAAAGGGACTGAGTAACTGAACACTCACACACAGAGGCATTCCATCAACTGTAAAAACCAAACTGCAGACAGAGCATATGCCTGTGTATTACGTAATTAATTACATTAATTTGACTCTTCTACTGTTAAATACTGGTCAGTAGCCAAGTTACAGGAGTTCCTTTCGGCACATAAATCCCATGTTCTTATTCACTCACATATGTTCAGGATAATATGGGGGTTTCAGATATCTAGTTGAGTAATGTTGCCTATAAGGAGATTTCTGTAAAATGAATAGTTTCCCCACTAATCCATAAAAACCTGAAAGTCTTTTCCCCACAGAAACCTTATTACAGGAGATGTGTTGAAAGACTTCAGAATGAAAGGATTTAAGATAGTGAACAGACCTGTGGCAACCTGTGGCTTCTTGGAATCAGTTAGGACTAGAATAGACTTTGCTGCAAGTTTCTTTTTGTATTTACAGCACTTCTCCAGTTGTTAGACGTCCACTGTGGACCGGGCTGCTTCAGGCCAAAAAACTTTTCCTTGTGCCAGAGAATTTTCTGAATTTCTACTGGAGTATTCCCAAATTCACAGGATTAAAATGTCTATAAGAGTATTCCTCTCAAAAGCCCATAACCCCAGTCTAATCATAAGCAGAACATCAGACCAATCCCAGACAAGAGGCATTCTACAAAATACCTGACCAGCACTACTCAAAATTCTGGAGGTTACCAAAAACAAAGGAAGTCTGGGAAATGGTCACAGCCAAGAGGAGCTTTTTTATGTTTTTTAAACATTTTGGCCATGCCGCGTGGCTTGCGGGATCTTAGTTCCTGGACCAGGGATCGAACCTGGGCCCACAGCAGTGAAAGTGCAGAGTCCTAACCACTGGACCGCCAAGGAATTCCCAAGAGGAGCTTAAAAAGACATGGTAACTAAATGTAGTGTTCTAGAGGGCACCCTGGAACCAAAAAAGGAGATTAGATACAAACTAAGCAATTTGAATAAAGTGTGGACTTAAGAATAATGTACAGTATCAATATTGGTTCATTTTCCGTGACAGATATACCATACTAACGTTAAGATGTTAATAATGGGGGAAGCTAGCTGTGGGGTTTATGGGAACTCTGTGTACCAGCTTCATAATTTTTCAAAATCTAAATTTGTTCTAAAATAAAAAAAATTATTTAAAAAAAGTAAGAAATGAAGTCCATTAACAGCTGGGCTGAAATATCACATGCTGCCACAAGATGTCATTTGTGGTAACATGAGTTCAATTCCGTGCATTAATTTAATTAGCTTCCAAATACCATAAAGAATACTATATGATATAAAATATAAATACTGTAAAATATACAATAACACATAACAAGTAAGATTACAACGATTTTTCTTGAGTTCTAATATAGGAACTCAAGCTCTGTCAGATTTTTTTTTTAAACTACCACACCATAAAAATTCACTTAAAACAATTAGCATGTATGGGTTCAGACCTCCAGCATTTAAAACTAAAAACATTTTGTAGAGCTCTTAACCTACCTCTTCTTCCATTTTTATTTTTATTTATTTTTCCTACACAATTTTTCAATTTCAACTTTAGTGGCAGATTCCCAACAACACGTTATTTGAGTCGTGAAACTAAAGATCCTCAAGAGGAGAGCAACAAAGGAATTCTGTTGGCAGTTTACAAACCTCCTCTTACTGGATTCTCACAAGAACCTTGTGATGTTGGGAATGAGGGGAGTTACTCACAGTTCCCCACTCTACAGATAAGGAGACTGAGGCAGAAATAGGTTAAGCAAGGATAAGAGGTGAGCCAGATTTTCTGGTGTTAAATTAATCCACTTCCACTATATACATATCTTATTCAGCATGGGCTGTCATACAAAATTGAAGTTTGGGTGGCTTAAACAACAGGAATTTATTTCTCACTGTTCTGGAGACTGGAAAGTCTAAGATCAAGCTGCCAGCAGGCTCAGTGTCTGGAAAGGGCTGTATTCTTGAGCTGAGACAGCCGCCTTCTCACTGTGTCCTCACATGATCTGTCCTTAATGCATGCATATGGAGGGAGGGAGGGAGAGAGAGAGAGAGAGAGAGAGAGAAATCAAGTTCTTTGGTCTCTCTTTTTACAAGGGCATTAATCCCATCATGAGGGCCCTATCTTCATGACCTTGTCTAATCCTAATTACCTTCCCCAAATCAGATCTCCAGATACCATCACACTGGGGACTAGACTTCAACATAAAACTGAGCAGAAGGGCTTCCCTGGGGGCGCAGGGGACATGGGTTTGTGCCCGGGTCCGGGGAGATCCCGTACCACAAAAAACAAAAAACAAACCAAGCGGAACGCTGAAGGGGCCTTTCCAGGAACAGACCACCACCTTATCCCTTACCTCTTGTTCATAGAAAAGCTTTAGCCTCCTAGGCCTTCTCCGAATTCCAAAGAGCAAATTTAATCATAGAAGTGAGAAAATGAAGAAACAAAGGAAAACAGTCAAGCAGACAAAAATAATAGTTTAGCCATAAAACAAAGTCAAGGACCTTTAGTTTCTCCTCAAGGGCTATTGATAATATCCTGAGCCATATTCTTGAATTGCTTTGCAGATACTAAAACCCCCATCAGGTGGAAGAAGTTAATTGTACGCTGACCACCAGCACGTAAACCCCAGACTGGTTGGAACCAGAAGGTTGATGGTTGAGATTCCCGAAATATCACCCTGTTACCTCATCATCAACCAATCAGAGAACTGCGCACAAGCCGATCAAGCACCCTGCAACCCTCTCCCTCACACTGTCTTTAAACACCCTTCTCTAAAAATGCATTGGGGAGTTTGGATCTTTGAGCATAAGTTGCCCAATTCTCCTTGACTGGAGATAAACCCTGCAATAAATGCTGTACTTTCCTTCACCACAACTGTTGTCAGTAGATTGGCTTTGCTTCAACGTCAGGTGAATGGACCCAAGTTTGGTTCAGTAACAAGCATATGAATTCAACAGTGAGACAATTCAGTCAATAGCATTACATCACTTTACCCTTTGGAAATTTTTTCCTTTCTTCACAACTCTTTGAAGTTTGCAAAAGACCACCAACACAGATAATGACCCACCAAAAAGGCACTAACATGTTAATGGCTCTGGTAAGTGATACACTTACCAGGCCCTGTGAGCTGATAGGATTTATTAGAGTCCATTTAGTCATAATACAGAATAGAGGGCAGAGGGACAGACATGAGGGGAATCTCCTGTCACCAGCCACTAAGTTACATCTATTTATATTGCACCAGGGCTTAACAGCTCACTTAAGAATGCTAAATATCAACCTCACTCTGAGGAACACTTTAGGAAAAACTTCACTTGGCAAAGCTAAAAGTGTTTTGGTTTTCATTTCTTCAAGGACATATGTGATTGATTTTTGTGTCTTATACTAAAGAGCCAGTTGAGCTCTTAAGAAGCATCCAAGGATTTAAAATCTAGTGCATTTTTGATGAGTGGTTTTTTAAAGCTTGCAGAAGCACAGCTTCAGAAACCTCCAGTTTACCAACAGTGTTCCATATACAGCTCCCTCTTTTCTTGGCTGGATTCTGTGAATGGAGAAAGTCTTTGTCAATTCTTAGGATGTATTATTGGAGGAAGGGATGGATGCCAAGGATCACAATCTCAATCCTTCAATTTCTTCATGGCCCCACACAAATATAAACAAGATCACATTTTAGAAAGACTCTTGATAACATGTCTTTTCCAGAGTTGAATTCTCAAGCCATTTTTAGCTGCATCAGTCTGACCTCCTGTTGAAATGCAGAATAACTGAGAAAAGAACTAGACTCAGAGCCAGGAAACTTGGTCCTGGTCCTGGCTCAATAACTCGCCATTGGTGTCATCTTGGATACTTTACTTCACTTCCCCAGTTGCAAAATTGGATCCATAATAGTCCTGCCTACACTAAGGATTACTGTGGACCCTACGTGAGATATTTATGTAAAACCTCTTTGTAAAGTGGAAAGTGTACAAGTACAAGAATCATTAACGATGGTCCCTGGGAAGACATTATTTTGAAAGAGTAAGAAGTTAGAAATTCTCACTTCCTTTAATGAGCTTCAGTCTATCATAGAGTAAGTTACTTACATTTCCATCCACCATCTTCTTCAACTGGAAAACATGTAGCGCACAATGGATGCTCAATCAACATTTGTTAAATGAAAGGTGAGTAAACAGAAACATTGCCTCTCATTCACCAGGGAGTATGGCAAGATGACATACTGAAACAGATTTGAATTCCTCTCACTCTTCCATCATGATATTTTTTGCTATTATTTGGAATAATAGAGTGTTATTATTTTTTTCTTCCAGCACATCTAAAATATCCGTAAATGACTTGCAATAGAAACTAGAAAGTCAAATGGTCTATTGTCTTGTTAGAGGATTCCAGACCCTAATAGTCCATTATGGCTTATTATTCATCATTTATATTTATACTTCTGCATTTTATTCTGTACAGCACAACTATGTAAGTTTCTAAATTAATTGCAGATTAATTGTAAAGTCTTTAATGAGTGTTTCATACTGTATCCAAACATTGAATGAATTATGACAGTAATTAAACTGCTGTAGTCTTCCCCTGAAGTGAGTTGTAAGATCTCAAGCGTCTCATCCTATACAATTATGGAAAAACATTTCCTTTTAGTGTAGGTATTCTTGGCTCTTAGGAGCAATCTCTGGAATTATCTACCGTAGAGAAGCTACTCAAGATTATGTTAAGAAGAAAAAGGTTCTTAGTCACTTCATGGAGGGCCATTTACCTCTAAGAAAACACTGTAGTATAGATGATCTTCTACATATCCAACCCCCGAGCTCTGTAACAGTTTGCTCATTTTCACTCTCTCTCACTCACTGTAACATCTGCGGAGGACTTTCTATTGCCAGACCCTGAGTACAGTGCTGAGGCACAAGAGAAGCCTGGCATCCTTCCTGACCTTTCTGAGGCATCCACTGTCTGGTGGACTAGCCAGACAGCCATCACACAATATGAAAAGCGCTGTAACTGTGACATTGACATTGTGCTGTGAGAGTACAGGGAAGGGGTGATACATCCTGCCTCTCAGGTAAATGAGAAAGTGGATTTAAGGGAGGAAAAGGAGAGGCTTCAAGCAGGAAGAGATATCTGACCTATTTGGATTTAAAAGGATGATAAGTATTCTGTGTGTGTGTGTGTGTGTGTGTGTGTGTGTGTGTGTGTGTTTAAACAGAGCAATGGAAAAAGGTAGCAGTTACATAGGAATCAATTTTTTCTAAGAAAGAAGCTGCTTTTAAATGCACCAGGAACTGCGAAGTGAATAATTAACGCCTCCACCCACCTGAGCCAGCTCTTCTGCTAGCTTTGCTTACGGGAGAGGCACTCCTCTTTCTGAAAGACACCCCTTCTCTTCTTCGGCTCCAAGAGCTGGTCATCTGTCCCAGAAGATTCAAGGAAACTGTGGGAAAGGCAAAACAAGTTGGGTGGAGCATGGGATGACTCAGGGAACTGACGATGAGACTTTGGATGAGGAGGAAGGAGGCTGAGCCTCAGGACAGGGACTGACTCATCCACAGGTACCGCTTGAGCTCTCTCTGTGGTAGAGGCATGATAAACGTTTGTGCAGTGGGCAAGGGCCAGCCGTATGTAACAAATGCCCACAAGTCTTTTGGTCACGCTGCCCATTTTAAAATGCAGAGGCTTTCCTTTCTAAAGAAAGCTTACTTCTCATTGTTAAGTCTCAGGTGCTCACCGTATCTCCTGGAATGCCTTCCTCCTTATTTTGGTTGTAGCACCCACCGATTTTCTTTTTGCAATTACCTTGCCCAGCTTTCAGTCCCTGTGAATCAGGTGAGGTTGACACCATTCCCTCACTCGAGAGAAGAACCCAAGCCTGAGCAAAGAAAATACTGCATTCCCTTGGCAACCGTGATTGGTTTAGCGGTAAGCATGTGACCCAAATCAGGCCCATCGGAACCATCCCTGGGAGTCTGACTGGAACTCTAAGCAAAGAGGTATTCTCCATGGGAGTTGTTAAGCTGGTAGGAGTAAGCCCAGAGCCGCTGGGTCCTCCCAGCATCATGGTGGATTGCTCGCCTGAGAATGAAGCTAACACAAAGGAAAGTGGAGCTGAGATAGGACAGATTTCCAAGCCTGACATCTGCTCCCCTTCCCTCTGCCCCATTCCATGGATGTAGCACTTAGGTGGTCTAACACACTTCCAGTTTGCTTTAGTAGATTAAATTTGGATTCTGCCACATAGCCAAAAGAATTGTGATGAATCTCAGCCCTAATCAAGATGACTCCAGATCCTGATACCTTATTTATGAGTGTGTTGGTCACTTTCAGGGTTTGGAAGGTGGTACCTGGAGCTGCTCTTGCCTGGAAGGCCAGGCTGCTTATCCATTCCTCCTTTCCCTAATGGCTGCTATGTCCTAGGTGACAATCAAAGACAAAATTAATCTCATATTTGTATGGTGCTTTCCATGTTACGATCTTACAATTATTTATCTTCTTTTTTTTGCAAGCAACAAAAACTTAAAGGAGCTAAACTAAAACTATAACAGTGGGTTTATTATATTAGAATATAGAAGAATTACACACCAAATGTAGGGAGTAAATTTGAGCTGACCTTTATGGGAACTAGAGAGTTACTAGAAGTTTCTCCCACCATCTCTCTTTTGGGAAACACACAGCATCTTGCCTGTTTCTCTCTGAAAGGCCGCTTCATTCTTTTTCTACAGGCCAGCTTCTCTGTCCACTCATTTGCTTGCACCCATTAGAGCTACTCCTAAATGTAATCTCAGGCCCCAAGTCTCCATCAACTTCCAACTTGGCTCTCCAGGGCTAAATGACTCAGTCTCTCAAATTTCAAATTCCTGTGAAAGAGACTCTGACTGGTCCAGCCTGGCTCAGCTGTCCACTGACATCTAATCAGCTGAGGCCAGGTAAGAGGGTCGTGTGGCATGTAGGGCTGCCCCTTTTAGGCTGGAGGTAGTGGTGGACAGATTCTCTAAGTAGGGAATATGGAAGGGAAGGAAATTATATCTTCAGTTAAACCTCTTTGTCTCATTTGATCCCCATATTTCTGACAGATAGAAATGATTCTCATCCCCCATTTAACGTAACTATGGATCTTGAAGAATGCACTGTTATCCATTAATGAAGAAGTGAGCACGAATGAGAATTCTATTAGGAAAAGTTCAACAGAAAACACAGTTGGAGAATGGTGGCCCCTGTGCTCCTGGCATCCATGTGGCTTATCAGCCGCTGCGGTGGTTTTGGCAGTAGTTGCGGTGGCTGAAAATCTGATTTTTTTCTTCAAGTGACAGTATTATAGTACTATCATTTTTCATACGATGCATTTTATTTATTATTTTATTATCATTTTTTAATTGTCTAAAATTGGCATATAATATTTTACTGCAGATAAGCAATGCCAATCTGTCCGGAGGAGAAGAGAGAATCAAAAATAAAATTGAATCTGACAAAAAACTTTATAAGTTTGAGTAGTAAATGCTGCCAACTGAATAGTTGTATTTTGTATTATTTTAACAAAATAATAGTATTTTGTTAAAAGTTCCCCATTTGGGCCTTCTGTGAGCACGGATGGCTGAATCTCGGATTTATAGCTCATTCTTCCACAAACTTGGACTATTCTGTCCTTTGTTTCCCATATCCCACCAGTCTTGGGCTGGGGAGAGGGAAGCAAAAAGTTCATTGTATTTCTTTGTCTCTGATGTGACCTGTTGTGCAGGACTCACCCCCCACCCCCAATCTCACCCCTCTTAAATTCAATCTTAAATAGTTCTCAGAGTCCCTGCGGGTATGCCATTCATGCAAAGTGGTCGTCCTTAGTTGTGATGTGACAGCTGCCATTCTCCTTTTCTCTTTTGTGGTACCTTGGCGAGTTATCTTGGTCGCTACCACTGCCAAATTTAATGGCTCGCCCACTGATACCACAGACGGCCACTGAAGGTTCTGCTGTTACTGGCCATCAGTGTCTGCACCTCAACAGCCTCTGCCAAGCCTGTGTTGAGAGCTCTGTCTGCCACCACTGCCACCGGACTGCTTGTCTTCCATAGAACCTGTGCTGAGGTAGCTTTTTTTGGGCAGTCTCCTCTTCTGAGAACTCAGCCTTGACTGAATCACATGGCTCAGGGGATGATCTGAAAGATGGACTTTATTAAAAACACTTCCTAGGAGGCTACTTTTCATCCTAGAACCAAACTTGTGGATCTCTACTTGCTTTCCCTGGGATGAGCCCCTTTGTGTCTCATTTAAAAGACCCTGGGCACTCACTCCATGGCCAGAGATGCTTGAATCATAGGTGAATGTAGATTTCAGAACAGAATGTAAATAAATATATGCGAATGTATGGGCACCTTCTGACAGACTTTCAGAAGTCTGTTATTGAATAGTGCTATATATATATAATCCTACCTCTGAGGTAGAGTAAAATCAACTCATGTAGAAGCTTTTTGGAAGTGCAAATGTGTCCCGGAAGACACACAGCTCTCCCATGTTCTGGGCCCGGGAGGATCTCGATAGCCAAGTCCTCCCAAGCAACTCTCCATGCCTTACACCAGATAATCGCTGCTCAAGGAGAGGGTGCCACTGGCCCTGCCAATGTGCTAGCTTCCATTTTCTTTTGTGGTAAGAGCTAAAACAAACAATTTGGAATTGTATAACTCGTGAGGAGCACATAATCCCAACTGGGATATTCTCCAGTTGAGACTTTCTCCAATTGGGAGATTTTTTCCCTCTCCTGATCCACTTCTATTCAGCAGAGATCTCCAGCCTTTGAAGTTTTAGAACAATGCACAATTATTTAAGTCTGTGCACTAATACTTCATTAATGCATTTTAGTTTGTCATTCATGTCTTAGTCATAGACTTTCTGGAAAAGACTGTTTCTTAAACCAAATTTAGGACATCTAAATTTTGCACTTTTGAAATGCAAAAAAAAAATTTGTCAATAGTGATTTACAAGTGGAATCATTCCACTTCCATTATGACATTTTTGACAGATTATATATATTAAAATTTGTGTGCTCACTTGGTTGATCTTTGACCAGGGAAATGGAAGATGGAGAAGAATGATAACAGTGATGATTAAAGAAGTAACAGTGATGCCTGTGTGCATCTATACATATAAAATGGAGTTAAGCTAGTGCAAGGGAGGAAAAAAAGTTTTTCTTGACGCTTTTAGGGTCCCTGGCCGAGTCTGAAAATTAAACCAACAAAGACAGATAAAGAGGAGAAAAGCATACAATGTATTTAGTATACATTTTACATGATATGGGAGCCTTCATAAGGAAATGACCTGAAGAAATAGTTAAACCTGAATATTTTTATGCTGGGTTTGATGAAGAGTGAACAGTTGAAGTGAAATATTTTAGGTCAAAGAACATGAGGTAATTGTAGTAAACTGGGGGAAACTTAGTGAGACCTGTTTGTTCAGATTCTTCTGGTGGTGTCACTTTGTTTTCTGAGATAAGGACACTCCTTTCCTTAGGGTGTAGGGAGAGCGCCTCTCACATGGGGTTCTTGTGCCAGTGTTTCAGAGGAGAAAGAAGGACAGTGGCGGAGTGGGGAGAAGTCCTGTTTTCTCAAACTCCTTCAGCTTAAAATATTCAATATCCCAAAGTGCTATGTTTTGGGGGAGCATATCCTGAACCCCCTAACTAGTCAAACATCAGGGAGTCCTTACATTCTATCTATCCAACCCCCGGTGTCCTAGCAGTTTCACAATTAAAGATCTCTTAACAGGTAAGGGAGCTGATAGAGTTTTCAATCCAGTTTAACATGTTCAACCCTGTTACATGTCTCCCATACACAATAGGGATCTAATAAAAGACAAATTTATGACAAGAAGCCCTCCCACTCTGAGCTGCTTCCTTTAGCTGCTGCTCTCAGGGGCTCTGAGCAGGAAAGATTAGCACCCACTTCTACTATTCCCCTTCAGTCTCATATTTAACAACCTTTCCAAGGGCTGAGACAGTTATGAATATGTGGGTTTGCATTTTATTGGTTCTCCTAACTCAAAAATGGCCAAGGATTTTACAAGGCAATGCCTCTCTCAGGTGGTCCTTTCCTGAGCAGATGGAACTGCTCTCTAGGAATAACCTGCTTGGTCATATGGGTGGCAACTGTAGCCCCACACTGGGCACACTCATCAGGGCCCAGGAAAGGAGGATGTAGAAGCCTTTGAGAAGACCCAGTCCTTGAAATTTGGCCGTATTATATTTCATTGGTGGTATATGTAAGGAAAACAGAGCCCCAAATTGCAACAGGCTACATTTATTTGGTGCCTTAGAGCAGAGCTTCTCAAATTTAATGTGCTTATGACTAACCTGGGGAGCCTGTTGAAGTACAGATTCTGACTCAGTAGATCTGGGGTTGGGGCCTGAGATCTGCCTTTCTAACAAACTCCTGAGTGATGCTGAAGCTGCCGGTCTGTGGCACCACTTTGAGTAGCAAGTCTTTAAAATCTGCCACGTATTCTCCTTGTCATCCCATTCAATCCTCATGACAAGCCTGTGAGGTACTTGACACATCCCCATTTTACAGAAGTGGAGGCAGGTTCAATGAGGTAAACAGACTTGCCCAGGGTTGTACAGCCATTCAATCATCGAAAGCCAAGTCCTGTGCTTTTCTTCCCACATGACTGGGGCTCTGCATACCTCAGCTCTTGGCCCATAAGGTTGCTTAGGGAAATTATAGATCAAGTCTTCCCATTTCAGAGAGCTGGTTGAGCAGTACACACACAGCTATGTATAATCCCAGTCCTTGTATCCTGTTAGATCTGCTCCTTTATGTTGCCTGTCAGCATGTTTTGGTTGGCGATTCTGTCATCCAACATACTTGCTATCCCTGTTCACTTTATACTGTATCCACAGGTAGGTACAAAATTCCTGATTTCTCATATTTGGGTTATAAATAGGCTTTTCAGCGATGTTTGGAGGATCAAGTATTGATGGGTACATGGAGGAGAAGTAATAACAGGCATATACATAGAATTGCAAGAAGAGATTAAACATCTTCCCATTGATGATAACAATTGACAAAATGAGAATAATAATAATATAAGCTAGAAGTTGACAAAAGCAAAGTGGGTAAGCACATGGGCTTTTTTTTTTTTTTTAAAGCACATGGGCTTTGAAGTTTTGAATCTTGCTTCTGCCTCTTACCAAGTGAATAAATTTGGACCAGTTACTTAGCCTCTCTGTGCTTTGATTTCCTTGTATGTTAAAAGGAGATATGGTTTTTTTTGACAACTAAAGGATTTAATTAATTCACAACAGTGCCCAGCACACAGTAATTGCTCCGTAAATAACAGTAGGCATCATTATTACCAATATACCAACCTCCTTATTTTTACTACAGAGCAGAAGAGGCCCAAAAAGCTTAAGTGACTTCAACATTTATTAACAAACAATTATGGAGCTTTTGCTTTGTAGCGGACATTTACTAGTTGGTAACTAGACTAATGTTATAAGTTGGGAAGTAGTGGAGCGGATAACTGAACACAGACCCTTTGATTTCTAGTCCATTATGATGAGTGTATGTTCAACACACTTGCTGCCACTCTGGGTTTGTAATAGTTCCTTGATATTTCAAATAGTTCCACAGGCAGCAGTGACAGCAGTAGCCACCAAACTGTATCTTCTGTCCCCATTTATCTTCTTGAGACAGAGGAGCCTGGGAGCATGGACTGAAAGGCAGGGGGCCTGGAGCTGAGCCATAGGCGCTGCAGAGCTGGCGGATGGGGTGCCTGGCATGCAGGTTGGGAGTGCTCAAGCCCAGTGCCTGGTATTGTTCGCTCCAGGAATAACTTTTCAACCCCACCCAGAGATTGTTGGGTTTAGAATCGGCATCGTTTACCTGGCTGAAGGTAGTGCTCCTGGTGTCTCTCCCCAAGTACAGCAGGGAATCTGGTTACCCTGTGCTGAGAGGCAGGGCACCTCTTGCAGCTGACCCTTCTGCTGCTTTATGCAGCTCTCCGTTTCGACTGGATTTAAAAGCCGTTGTCACCAGGGCATCTCTGGCTCTGAGCTTTGGTAGTTTTGTTTGGAACAGCCTCTCCCCAGTGTTCAAGTTTCAGGTAAGGCCTCTGGTGTGTAACTAAAAGATAAGAACAAAGAGAAATAAAAATCTTTTATTACTTCTGTGAAACCAGGTATGTGCAAATAAACAACAAAGAAGTGCAACTGAATTCAAGAGAATTGTGTGAACTCCCAAGGGGCTATTACCCTTCTCTTCAAACCAAGAGTTGCTATTTCACTACTTTGTTTTCCTCTTCCTTTAGAATGTAAATTTATGGTCACCAGTGGCAATTGGAAGGGTACGTTCCTTTAAAAACAGCCTCTTACTGCCAATATTTGTCTCATTGCAAATTATTTCAACGTTAGCAAATAATTCCTTCAACAAAACTACCAAACCAATAATATCTCCTGTATATGAAGGCTGTGTGGGCAGAAAACCCAAGAATGTTGAAAACAGATCTTCATAGAGACTCTAGCCCAGGGGAATTCACTGTCCCAGTTACAGTGTTTTTGGATTGCAAGGCATAGAGGGCTCCAAATTGTGGAGTGTGCAAGCTGGGAGATGCTGTGGTCCTTTGCCTTTACACAGGGATTGAGAAGTTAGTAATGCTGACTTCCCAATGCATTTGTGATTTATGGAATTGGACAAAGTTCAATTATTTTAAATGTTGTTTTATCACAGTAATACATGAATGTGATTTCAGAAGTTGAATGGGACTAGTAAGCTTACTGCTGGAGATACATTTCTCTCACGCATACACATTTCACACTCCAAAGGCAACTATTTTCTGTTCTTTAAGCTCTTTATTCTTGAACTGGGTCCATTTTTCTAAATAATACACACACGCTGCTATCGTTCATCAATTTAGACATTGAAGTGTATGAGGATTCTAGCTCTCTTACCTTCTACCCCATCCTGCAATATATCAAAGTTTTATAGCAATTCAGATTCTGGGTTTTCATTATTTTGCATGGAAATATCATTCATTGCCAAGCCTAGAAGTATGATTATATTTTCCGTAAATGTTGTTACTGTTGTTGTTTTCTGGGCTCAGTTTTCTGCAGCTGTTGGGACATTTTTCATCAAACACTCTCTCCCCCTTCAATGACCAGAATTTGCTGGGTTTTGTGGTCGATAGACCGCTCCACTGCCAGCATCTCTTCTGTCAGCACATTCATCTAGATTGATTCCCTCTGGCTTCCGCCCAACCTCCCTGAACAGCAAGATGTGAGGCCCCACAATGGCCTAAGATTCGTAAGTAGGCAAGAAGAGAGGACAATGTAAATAAAGGGAGGAGGCAATCTTGAGCATGCAACTGTCTAGAAAGAGTTTTCTGAGCTCTTTAGATGCTGCGAGCTATAAAATCTTACCATAGTGTAAATGTGGACACTGAGTCAGGGGACAGCTTTAGAATCAAGTGGGGGTTGTCTGTTCTCTTCATAAATATGCCGCGTACGTTTGGACAGCCTGAAAATCGATTCCATTCAGAAACACATCATCTGGCTCACAAAACTTGGACTCACTCACCCCATGTTTAACCATCAGGTCCCCTTTGACTGTGTCTTCCTACTCCTCCTTTTCTCATCACTAGTTGAGGAAAGTCAAGCATCTGCCAGCACTTACATTCCAGCCTCTATCACAGATCCCTAGAAGTACCAAGCACAAAGGGAATCAGTGCCTGTGCAACCACACACAGGCATGCACATACGTACACACATCCCCAGATATAACAAAGGGATCAAAACGTGTGCACGTATGCATGCACACACGTGCACACACACGTATACACACACATATTGATCTGCTCTGGGTTTTTAATTCTCTGTGATTCTTGCAAGACCTTGAACACAGACATCAGAACACCTTTTAAACTCTGAGATGGAGACAACATGTGACATATTTGCCAGACTTTATGTGTATTCCTGTCTATGAGGATGAGAACCACTCCGGAATGTCTGTTTCTTTCTGGCTAGAGAAATAGAAAAGGTAATAATGGATAGAGGCATTGGCAGGGAAGGGATGATGGAAAGCTTGAAGACCAATTCTGTTGCATTTTTGCTTTCAAACCCAGGATACAGGAAAACATCATTTAAATAACCAATGCAAGTTTTTCCAGATTATAAGCCAAGGACATGACAAGAAAAATTCTGGTAAGTAGTTTTAATAAAAACTGAAAATTTCCCATGTCCTTGCTAGGGATGGAAATAACTCTCAAAAGATTTATATAGTTTTCAGTCTTCTCATGGCAAAGGGAGACTCCTACACTTTCTTCCAGGCTTGTTACTGGTATTTAGTCCACTACAGTATCAACTGAGATTTTCTTTCTGAAAATTTCACGTTAAAAGGCATAAATTCCAAGTGGGAAAAACAAAGCCTAAAAGTGCATTCAAACCTTGTCTAAAAGGAAAAGAAATGTTTGATTAATTGTTGGAATATATGTGAAGGTAGGATTTGTGGTCCATAAACCAAATGGGGTGGTCTGCATATGATCTAAAGACAGAAAAATTGTCAGTGAGTCTTTAGCATTGTTCTTAGGAGAAGCTGCTAAGAAGCTGGCACTATAAGAATTGGGGCCACGTAGCAGGTGTATCCCCAAACCCGGAGATGGATCTCAGAGGATATTAACCTGAAGCCTGGGCCTTGCTCTTGACTCCCGTTCCTCTGACTCCACATTTGATAAGAACACATTTGATTATAATCTGGCTTTCCGTATAGAGTTTCCTATAGGGAATGAATACTTGATCATATGGCATGAACATCCCAGCTGGCCTGTCAACTTTGGTTCTCGTTGCAAAAAAACTGGCCATCGGTTTGTGCACCACTTGCTTGAGAGGTGGGTTTTTTTTTTTTTTTAAATATAGCTTCATTGGAGTATAATTGCTTTACAATGGTGTGTTAGTTTCTGTTGTACAACAAAGTGAATCAGCTGTAAGTACACATATATCCCCACATCACCTCCCTCTTGAGCCTCCCTCCCATCCTCCCTATCTCAACCCTCTAGGTCGTCACGAGTGGTGGGTTTTGCATAAGCCTGACTTCTAGAGAGCTAGCATGTTATGGTATAAAATCAGATTCATTAACCTGCAAATTTGAGGTGATCCAACTAATTCACTCCTCTCTCCCCCTACAGTCCTGTTCCTGCCATTTGCAGAGCCCAGGGCAAAAGTACAAATAGAGGACTCAAGCCTGTCTTACCCCACTTTTCTTCCCACCAACAGCTCTAACCATCACAACAGGAGGGTGGGGGGTAGTTAGGGGGGCCTATGTGAGCATCCATAGGGACACCCCAGTCATCAAGTCCAAGATCTGTCCCTGTCCCTGCCTACCCAGTAGCCACTGCTTGGCCATTTCTGGAGCCCAGGGGTGTGGATATGGCAATGGCTATCTTTGGGAGAACAGACTCGAGGAAGAGTCTGGCATTTGCTATAGGCCATTTGGCGAGGATGTTCTGGGGCTGAGGGCTGACCTCAGGGCAGACACATCTCCTTGGCTTCATGGACACCCTCATTATGTGGAGAGGGGTTTGCCCAGAGGAAGACCAGAGTGGGGCCCAGGCCATTTGACAGAGTTGCCCAGTTCTAAGGGTGACACTGCCCGCATGACCAACCTTTCTCTACTTTTAGGACATTCAGGAGTGACCGTATTACCTCTTGGGAGGACCTCTCTATCTCAGCTCTCTAAAACTGCAAGACTTCCGAATAGAATGTTATTTGCCAACTCGTGATCCAAGGGGTATCTGACGCAAGTCTGTGGGCCATAACAAAGCCGTATACTGTTTGAAATTGCTCTTCAGAGAACTAGAAGTAACTTTGGGGTTCTCTATTAACATTTATAGAGGTTCCTCAGGCAATTAGACTGAATTCTGACCTATGTAGAAATGAAGGCCAGGGTCACAGCCTCATCTCTCTTAATTACAGGGTCAAGGACAGGAGACTTGACTTAACTGCTAATGGAAATCCTTAAACTGAATGAACCCGAAACGCTTGGCCCAGGGAAATTAGCACATAGTGTTAGCAAATGACATTCAAATTGTTTTAAAATAATCTAATCTTCCAGAGCTCTGTGCTTGGCTGATGAAAACAAAAATTTGAAAGGAACAACCTGGAACTTACTGGCTTATAAATGTGCTTTGGGGCAGAATGATTGCAAAAGCGATCACATTTTGTTCCAAGAGATTTCACTGCTTTTTCACAAATACTCTATCCAATCTTGCTTATAGAACAAAACCACAGAGCTGCATTAAGAGTGGAGCAAAAAAAAAAAAAAAGAGTGGAGCAGAAAAGGATTTTAACCTACTCAGCCAGCTGGTCTATCACCTAGATTATACGGGGTGAGGAGGAAGAGAAAGATGTAAACATAATGTGACACACAGAGCAATTTCATGTGATTACCTGATAGAAGATGCCTTAAAGGTAAATGGATGGGAAATCAATATTTACAAAGTTCAGGGTGGGATGACCAGTTGGTCGTTTCTGATAATATTGATATAGCTAAAGAGCTGTGGCCAGGAGAAGACTGGCCTCATTGGCTGTTCATATAATTTTATTTTTATTTTATTTTTTTATTTCATGTCAATCATTCATCCAGCAAATATTTAAGTACTGGCCAAATGCAAGGCATTGTTCAACATGAAAGTATTTCTATAGATTCTTTCCCTTTGTTTCCTTTCTTATGTTTTCTTCTACTTTCCATCTTTATTCCATCACTAGGGAGGTAGTATAACAAAATAATTAGTCATGCAGGCCATGTAACCTACAGGAAGTTATTTCACATCTCTGAATCTTGTCTTCCTCATCTGGGATAAATAAATAGGGATAGTGAAAGTGCTTAGCTTACATTGGTGGCTCAGCACACTCTAAGCTCCCAATAAAAGTTAAATATGAAAAAAGGTTAGGAAAGAGATCATGATAATTTGCTTTACAGGTTGCTGAAGCTAACTTAGAGGCCACTTTTAGGAAAGAGCAGCATTAGCCAGAAATGAATCAAGGATGATATTTGTGACTTCCAATGTTTTATATTTCTTGAGCATAAAGAAACCACCAACATTAACTGAGCATATACTTTTCAGGATATAAACAAAACTTTTTGAATATGTGATATTGGTTGGGGAGAAAACCAAAAACTTTTCCTCTACCCTCTTAGGTTTGGTGGCTGAGGCCCTGAAAAAGAAACTGACAAAAGACAGATTATCAGAAGAAGAAGGTTTATTTGATATCAATAGGGGAAGTCTCACAGAAATGAAGCGAAAACTCCAAAGAGGCAGATAGACCTGGAGGCTTATGTACCATTTTAACAAAGAGTGATAAATGTGGAGACATGACAAAAGAAAAAGGATCTGAGCTTCCAGGAGTAGTAAATTATGGGAAGGTAAATATATGAGAAAGCTAATGGAAGATAAGGGTTGTTCATTTTTGTAAGGTTTGTAAGGCAGATTCCTCTTAGTGCCATCTCTGGGCTAAGGGTCTAGAGTTGTCTCCAGTGACTAAGAATCACTCTACCCTTCCTGATACTAGAGTGTTGGGCAGGGAGGACATCTTCATGAAGGGAAATTTATGTCCTGCTTTTACACAAATAGGATGGAAGCTAGAGAGCTTTGTTCTGTGTCTCTCAGTTGCTTTCAGCTCAAAATAATCCTTATGCCAAAGTGGCATATTTGGGGTGGTGTAGTCTTATCCCCTTTATATTATAAGGGGACAAGCCACTGTACTTACTCTCAGCTGTGATTCCATAGTGACCAATCATTCCTTCCTTCTTGGTTTGCCCACTGGAGATCAGAAACTGTGTTTGGCACTTGGCAGAGTCCTTGTGCATTTAAGTGGCTCCCTGTTTGTGGAATGAGAAAATTTTGGTAGATTGGTGCTCCTCTCTGTAGATGAAACAAAAAATACCACACAACTGGATAAAAACAATTCGGGCCATTAAAAAATCTTTAGGGTGGGTTAATCTGGCTTTATTAGATAATCAGTGTGTATGAAATGAGCAAAGAGAAACTAGTTACAGAATCCTGCCATGCACAGGGTTTCTTTGGTTGTTGTTTTTGTTTTAACTCAACAAATGTAAATTCTCAAAGCCTAACTTCAACTCATCAAATTCAATTCTCAAGCAATTGGTTCTATTGTTTTGCCTGCAAATTTATCATGAGTCTTGATTACTTGGTCTGCCTTGCTACTAGAGAACCTCCAGAATTCATTGACAGGTCCTTTGGTTTTCCCACTGAATGGCTCTTAATGTGTTTCTTCTTGTGGGGGGGGGGGTGGAATTCTGGAACCATTTTGAGTTGGGAAACCACTTGTCAGTTGATGCCTGGTCAAATAGGTTCAGTCCCCACCCAACCCCATACCCATGTAAGGCCAAAGTAGCTTGAGGCTAGAGCAAGTATGAAGGTAAATTCAGACTATTGAATACATATACTCTAATACTGGGGTACAGAAACATATCGATTATTTATTTATTTATTTTATATATAATTTATTATAATATATATAAGTTATTATTTACTTATTTATCTATTATTTCCACACCAAACTCTCTCTCCTGTGGATAAAGTCTAGGCTCCTTTACACAAGAGGAAGTCTGGTGTAGTGGTTAAGAATGCAGTCCTGGAGACGGTCTGCC
Organism: Phocoena phocoena; assembly: GCF_963924675.1. NCBI lineage: Eukaryota > Metazoa > Chordata > Mammalia > Artiodactyla > Phocoenidae > Phocoena > Phocoena phocoena. The sequence goes on along the minus strand of NC_089229.1, from coordinate 46,997,652 downwards.
CAGCCATTGGTCTGCTACAGCCATCTTGCTACTAGGAGAAGGGGGTCTGCCTGAGGGTGAGGCCAACATGGCCAAAAGCAAAGCTAAGACAGAGCGAGAAACCAGGTCCTGGAAATGCTGTAGGGGAAAAACTATGCCACCCCCAAGTACGCCATTTGGGCATAAGGATTATTTTGAGCTGGAGGAAAATGAGAATCAACAGATGCCAAAAGAAGCCTTCCTGGAGCTTCTCTTATCTGACTAAAAGCAGAAACTTCTGAGAAATGAAGACTGCCATAAATCTCCTCTTCTGGGGAAGTTTTATGGCCATGAAGAGATGGAAAGTTGGCTCCGAGATGGACCTACCCAAACAAATCTTCCTCCATTAGTTTTCCTATATTTACCTTCCCAGAGTTTGCTGCCCTTGGAAGCCTAAAACCTTTCCATTGTCTTGTCACTTCTCTACAAATGTATTGTTCTTTGTTAAGATGCTATGTAAGCCCCAAGTTCTAATCACCCCTTTGAGTTACTCATCACTGAGTCTTTTTCACGAAGTATATGCACACTGCACATATTAATAAACTCTGTTTTTCTCTTGTTAATCTTTCGTCAGTGAAATCTTCAGCGCTCCAGCTGGAGAACATGGGAGGGTAGAAGAAAAAGTTTTCTTTTCCTCCCCTACAATGCTATTAAAGAGCCCTGATCAAGCTGAGCTCAAAGCCAGAACTATCCCTAGATTTTCAAACATGTAAGCCAAAAACATTTTTGCTTTGCCTAAACTATTTTAGGTCGGGTTTTTCCATCATTCATATTCTCTTCTCCATCTATCAAAATTTTCCCCGGTATCCAAGCCCAGTTCAAACGCACGCTCTATGAAGCCTTCCTTGTTCCCTCCAGGCAGAATGGCGTCTGCCTGCCTCTCTCCCTCTTTTCTGTTCCTGTGTAATACTCAATTAACACTCCTCTTAATGCCCTTACCAATTATGCCATGGGCCGTTAAGTGCCTGAGAACTCTAAAGCTAGATTGCTTATGTTGCAGTCCTGGCTATAACACCTGCTAGCTGTGTCATATCTTCCCTAATAGAATATAAGGGGCTCAAGACAGAGATCTTGGCTTAAGCCATTTTCCTGTTGTGCCACCCATCTTGTTGTCCTATTCCCTTGAACAAGGCCTGTTTATAGACCTACCTATGAATCCTTGCATTGCCCTCCACCTGCTCTCTCAATTAGAAGACTGATGTTCCCTTGGTCTTCCTACTATGCTCAGTCTCCAGGTCTTTGCCAGGCCCTGAAAACATGTTAGAATCCGGGACTTCCTAAACCTTCTCCATTCTGTTGATGCCTGATCAAGGTTATGACATAAACGTACAATCTCAGTGACTGACTCTTCCTTTCTGGATTCTGGAAATGGCTGGTACTTAAAGACAGATAAATGTTGCTTCAGTGGTCTATCTTGACTGTAGTTGACTCATTCCCAGAAATACAAAGTAATTTCTATTCCCTGGCTACTAATAAATGTCAGTTCCAGATCCGTACTGTCTTGCCTTTGCTTTCCTGAAAGGCAGTCTGAAGGGTTAACCGTTGACATAAACCCTTTATTCAAATGAACAGACTCCAAAGAGTTTGTGGAAAGAATATTAAATCCAGATGTTCTACTAAGATGTTGCCCTTGAGCTAATGGGAAAATAAAAACAACGTAATTTAATAGTGTCAAATGCATATAAACACAGAACAGAAAAGATTGAAGGCTTTTAGACAATGACCTCTGTTATGGTCCCATTTCTGTCACTTAATAAATAGATGACAGTGGGCAAATCACATAATTTCTGTGTTCCCTTCAGCAAAATGGGATTAATAATAAGCTATTTTACCTCTATTACTGAGATCATCACTGAGTTGTGATGATGACCAAATTGGCTGGTGTATAATGGCTTTGCTACACATATAAGTTATTGTTGTTATTATTACTATTACCAAGTGATCCAGGGTGTGAAATCTAATTTCTTATTGAGACTTTTACACAACAACATTTGGTAATGGTTGAAATCCAACATCCTTGTGAAAAGCAAGTTTGACTCTTTATGAATTGGTCCCATTTATTTTGTGGGTAAATAAAGTAATGTATGAGTTTCTGAAGTCTGTTCCTGCTACTTTCATGTTTAGAGCTGACAACTGTAATTAGATTAGGAAACAATAATGTAATATAACTACATAATTATAATTCTTATGACAGATCAATGAAATGGAGCAGAAAAGCAAGTGGGAGTATTGAACTGGAGGAATCCAAGTTTGGGTGTTGGGTAAAAGGTTCTTGAGGCTCCTTGTTCATGCTGCTTGAGCTTACCCCATCCCAATTGGCATGGGTTTTCCTGCTTTAGCATCATCCAGGTTACACTCAGACTTCTTCTCACCATGGTGTGAACTTAGATTCTTAGGAGCTATGAAATTTGTCTCCCTAAAGTACTCCTTGGCAAGATTAATTTAGCTGATGTCTGCCTGTAGAGTTACCATGTTGACATTGCAAAAGCAATCTGGGTAAAACTGATGGTGCCCTAGCACTAATCAAAGCAGTGACACCTAACCTTACTAATAGTCACTGATGGTATTCCTTAACACCAGCAACTCCCAACCTTGACTCCCTGAACACCTCTACACAGACAAGGTCTCCTCATAGGTTGGCCACGCAGTGTCTTTGGGAGGCTGGACTACTGAGGCATTGAGCACAGGCAAAGATGCCCTATGCATGCCAGGGAAGCTGACAGCATCTGGACTTCGGTTTGAGCAACGAGGAACTCAGGAGGAACTGCGATATACTAGAGATTAGAAGACCGTCTCTCAGTTCTGGGTCCTAAGAATTCTCCTGCTTTCTTGTCTTATCTAGGAAGCAGTTTCAGGCTTCAATAATGTCTAATGAAACTTTGCACCAGAGAGGAAGGATGAGCACTCAGAGGAAAAAATGAAATTGATTTAAAGGAAATGAGAAAATGCAAAGGGAATAATTCTGGCACACACTTTGTAGATCAAGATAAATATCTGCTACTACGATAAAGGGTACTGCATTTGTATTCTCCCTGTTTAGGGGACTGCTTATTTTATGAAAGATGTGTCATTGAAGTGTGTATCTGTTTGACATTTGTCCTAAAGCCAAGCTGAAGTTTATTAAGCTCTGCTGAGACATTAATGTCTTGCAGAATGGAAGTGTTTTTAAGGCAATTGATGACACCACAGAAAGGGCAAGATCAGAATTTGGAAAACCTTTGGTATATCCTTTGGAAAATGGACAAATATAAGCAGAAAGGAATCTAATAGGGAGAAAAGCAATTCACTAAAAGAGGAAAAATAAATGGGGTAGAGAAGATTGACTTTGCACACACATCTTCCACTTAGTCATTGGATCAGAGGACAAACACAAATCAACAGTTCCAGTCAACTCCCTGAATTCTCATTTTCTCTAAATAACACCACCTCTCATTTTATTTTTTCTTATTGCAGTATAGCTGATGTACAATATAAGTTACAGGCGTACAATATAGTGGTTCACAATTTTTAAAGGTTATACTGCATTTGTAGTTATTATAAAACATCAGCTATATTCCCCATTTGTACAATATATCCTTGTAGCTTATTTTATACATAATACACCCTCTCATTTTAAATCTACTGAGATCAGAACTTTCCTTTTGCTGCAGGAATGCAATTAACCCCTCCTCATTTATTTTCTTCTTTTGGGAAATATTTACTGAATACTTCCTAGGTGCCAGTCATCACATATACAAAGAAAATGCCACATGATCTTTGCTGTAATAACAAAGATGAGCCCAGTGCAGCAGCAAACCCTGTTTCTTTTTTTTTCTAGGCACACAGATAGATGGAAATAGGCTGAGAGAAGGCTAAATAAGTTGCCTAGGGTCATACAGCTAGTAAAGTTGCAGAGCAGGATTTAAACTTAGGGTAGAGCAAATTTCAAATGTAGGTGACAGGCTCAAAAATAGACCATTCACTGACCATTGCCTGTATTTAAATCTCATGCCTATCCGAATTTCAGAAAGGACTTCACTAGAAGGTAAAGTTCATGTGAGCTGCCAACTTGCCCTGCAGTTAAGTAGCACCATGTGACTGAGTCTAGACCAGTAGAATGTAGGTGGAAATGGTAAGAAAATATTATACACCCCCAAATTTCTTGACAATTAGAGCTAGAAAGGGCCACTTAGGGACATCTAGGTGATATCTCCCACAAGAGAACTATGGCTTCAATGGACAAACTTACTTGTAGACAGTTATCATTTAGCCAGTAAGGTTTTTAAATTTTTTGGTATGGATGTGCCATTTTCTAGTTTGGACCCATTTCCCATGACACCCACTGTCTCACATTTGACTACTGTCACATACTCGCTCACACTCTTGGATGTAAACGCCTGGCCCTTCCAGGCCTGACCCCTAAACACTTCTCTCACATTCCTTCAGGGGTGTTATTTTCCCCACCTGCCAGCCAAATGCTGATGAGCTAGTGGAAGATTCTGAGGACTTAGAGGATAAAGAAATCACAAGATGGAAGAACCTGGGATCCTGAATGACTGTGTGGGGTAAATCATGCCCCACTGGACTATGACATGAGTGCAAAAAAAACCCAAACCGAACACACTACTGTGTTAAGTCATTGATTGTTGAGGCTGATTTGTTTTAGCAGTTAGACTACCATGGCTAAACTGTGTCCTAGGAAAAAAAAAAGTGCATAGTCCAGTATTTTTATATTTATAGAAATATAAAAATATCACATCCCATAATAATTACTCCTCTCAGAGACTTCATGGTATTTATAAACTCTCTTTGGTAACATATTCATAGAATTTCAGCCCTAAAAGGGAACATGGCAGCTCTTTCTACATGTGCTATTGGAAATACGAATAAAACACACAAACGTTTCAGGGGCCAGGCTTCACATGCAAGAGTGTGAGAGAATATGTGAAAGCAGTCAAATGTGAGACAGTGGGTGTCACGGGAAATGGATCCAAACTAGAAAATGGCACACCCATTCCAAACAGCAAGCAAACTGACTTTAAAACTTTACTGGGTAAATAATAAATGTAAGTAAATTCGTCCATTGAATTGAATTTACTTGTAGGTAAATTCGTCCATTGAAGCCACAGTTGTCATGTGGGAGACGTCACCTAGATGTCTCTGAGTGGCCCCTTCTAGCTGAGATTGTCAAGAAGTTCTTGGGTGTATATTTCTTATCCATTTCCCTTGAAAATATCATACAAAGGAGAACTTCCTAGTCCAAGATGCCACTGTTTCTGGATCTTAGTGCTTTATTCCATTCATCTCTAAGAGTCCAAATCATTAACCTAATACATAATTATTGACAGGACTAGCTACATAATTTGTGGGGGCGCTTTGCAAAATGAAAATGTGTGGCCCCATGCAAAAAGCAGGAAAACAATGACATTAAAGGTATTAAAACAAACTTTTCCTTCTTTTGTGGTTTCTCTCTTGATCTGTCATGGTGTTTTTTACTTAATGTTTACTTAATTTAATTTTGCTACTTAATGTGTGCTCCCTCAGGTACAGGGATGCTCTTGGGGAAAGCAGATCCTCACAGGCAGGTACGGCCCCACTCTAAGACTTGCTGCGCAGCACTGTGCCTGATGCATCGGGCCCTGGGTGGGACAGGTACGTCCTCTGAGGCAAGTGCACCTCCATACCAGCGTGCACTTGGCACCTGGATCAGGTGTGAACAAGAGCTTTGCCACCTCAGTCACCCTCTGAATGCATGGTGGTGTCGCGGGTCCAGGGCAGGATGGCTGCTGCCCAAGCCCCTCCCAGAGAAACCACGGCCACTCGCATCCAGGCTTCACACCACGTCCAGACCCCTGCCTGAGTCACAGTCCCCCTCACCCCCACCATGTAACCGAGCTCCCACCCAAGGCACAGAGAGTGAAGAGTGGGCAGCCAAGAACCCAGGGAGGCGAGTAGGTGCAGAGGTGGCCGGAAGTGGGACTACATGTGAGCTGAGCCAAGACTCCAAGTGCCCTGCCCAAGTTTCACTGTCCCATCAGACTTCACCCATAAAATACAAATTCAAAGGTAAAATTATTAAGAATTTCAAGATGGCGACCACAGAGCGTTAACCCCGAGTGTGGAGCTCTTCTGAGAGGGGCCCTGATTATGGAGCACCTACTAGCTGCTAAGCACCAGGGATACAGTTATGATCAAAATAGACCAAGTCCCTACCCTGATGGAGTTTACATTCTAATAAAGTCCTTACTGAAGTGCAGATAAGTGTGGGAGGGGTCATACTTTGATGAACAGTTTAATTATAAGAAACAGTTAGCAAATGGTCAGTTTTTAAGCCTACCAAAGAGACCTGAACTTTGCACAGCCCTGGGGTTGGACACTGCTCTTCCACATTTACTAGCCTGTGACATTGTGCAACTTACTTAACACTCTCTAAGCCTATTTCCTTATCTGTAAAGTGGGAATGGTAGTAATACCAATTTCTATAGGCAAAGAGCCTAGATGGGCACATCCTCATGTTCCGTTACTACTTTTTTCTCTTTTTAATTGAGGTATAGTTAGTTGATGTACAATTATTATATGTTACAGGTGTACAACATAATGATTCACAATTTTAAAGGTTATACTCCATTTAAAGTTATTATAAAATATTGGCTACGTTTCCTGTGCTGTACAGTATACCCTTGTAGCTTATGTATTTTATACATAGTAGTTTGTACCTCTTAGTCCTCTACCCCTATCTTGCTCCTCCCCCCTTCCCTCTCTCCACTGGTAACCACCAGTTTGTTCTCTGAGTCTGTTTCTTTTTTGTTATATTTACTAGCTTGTTTTATTTTTTGATTCCACATATAAGTGTTATCATGCAGTATTTGTCTGCCTCTGCCTGACTTATTTCACTCAGCATAATACCCTCTAAGTTCATCCATGTTGTTGCAAATGGCAAAATGTCATTCTTTTTTATGGCCGAATAGTATTCTTATATATATTTATATATATATGTATATGTATATATACACACACACACACACACACACACACATATAACTTCTTTATCCATTCATCTGTTGATGGATACTTAGGTTGCTTCCATATCTTGACAATTGTAAATAATGCTGCTATGAATATTGGGTGCATGTATCTTTTCAAATTAGTGTTTTCATTTTTTTTGGATGTATACCCAGGAGTGGAATTGCTGGGTCATATGGTAGCTCTATTTTTAGTTTTTTGAGAAATCTCCATACTGTTTTCCCCAGTGGTTGTACCAGTTTACATTCCCATCAACACTGTACTAGGGTTCACTTTTCTCCACATCCTCACCAACATGTTCTTTTTGATGACAGCCATTCTGACAGGTGTGAGGTGATATCTCATTGTGGTTTTAATTTGCATTTCCCTAATGATTAACAATACTGAACATTTTTTCATGTGCCTGTTAGTCATCTGTATGCCTTCTTTTGAAAAATGTCTTATCAGGTCTTCTGCCCATTTTTTTTTTTTTTTTTTTTTTTTTACTATTTTTGCTGTTACTATTTTTTAGTAGTAGTTCATAGTATTAATATCCATTAGTTTTAGCTTAAATGAACAGAAATAAAATGCATGGAATTGGAGAAGTGAACAAGAGTATTCAGGTGGAGGAAGCATTTTTTTATCTTATTGCAGCTAACGAACCCAAATTTAGGTTATTTTTACTTATGTAATGCCAGCTGAACGAGATTGTATCTTTTTTAGTTTACTGAATTGACTGAATGATTTGGTGCTGTATGAAAAAGGAATCTAATAGTATAGCTTCCTTTTATTTTTGTAAAGGAAAATGAAGTTTTAAAGTTAAATGAAGCACAGTTTATTTTTGATTTCTAGAGGCAAGAAAACGATCGTATGTCATGGATTTCTCACTAAACTATGAGTAATGAAATTTGGTGTTTATATTCACTTCCACCACTGACCTGTTAAGTGCATTCTTTTTAATCTCCGGAGAATTGTAGTGGTAACACTTGTCACATTTCCTACTGAGATATTTTGAGGATTAGGTCAAATTCTTAAAATACTAGCAGTTTAATGAAAGGCACTTAACTTGAAGAGGAGAAAAAGTAATGCAGGGGCACTGTTTCCTGATTTTTAAAAAGAATATAAGAATTGTTTGAAATACAGTTGGATTTCTACACACTTGATTGTGACCTTCCAGAAAAGCATTCATAAGTCTGGAATTTCCCAGAATGCTTTGCCAGGAATTAGTGTTGAATAACCAGAAAATCAGTATGACATGTAGCACACATTTTTCTAGATAGTAATTCACACACACACACACACACACACACACACACACACACTCACTCACTCACAAACACCTTTCACTGTGGAGCTCCAGTTCAGGAGAAAAAGGAGTGTCCTACTCAGAGATGGAAAGGATTTGTTTACAATTTGTTTTAAAGAATCATTCCCAGCTGGAAATATACTTTTATTCATGAGGAAATACAACCTCTTTAGTTTTTATACCTTCCCTGAAAAATAGATTTTCTTTCAGATTTATTTTAGATTTTATTTTCATAACTTCATACAATTCTGTCAAGTCCTGCCTAGCATCTCATTAATATAAACTGCACCTAATCTAATCTAAGTCATCTACATTTTCCCCTCCAACTTCTTTCCTCCCATTTCGTGTGTGTGTGTGTGTGTGTGTGTGTGTGTGTGTGTGTTTTCAGCAATTTTCCTTTAGCATAATGATGCTATGAATCTTTGTTAGAATTCAGCCATAGCCCTTTTCCTGAGAGCATGGGTGAAGCCTCCACAAATCTGGTCAGGAATTGCTCCTTATTTTGTCTGAGGATTTCTTTTCCACCCCTGGGTCTTCACGTTTCCATACTGCCAGAAGTCCTTTCTGTGCCTGGCTGAAAGCCCAAGATATTTAGACTCTCTTGCAAAATAAATCCTTTTCGTCTCTGGTTAGTGTGCTTCTTGAAAATCTGTGTGCTCGGAGGGATCACAGGGTTAAAAACTTGAAGAACTGGGGGGCAGGGGGCAGAGAGAAAGAGAAGGGAGCCTGGGAAAAGTAGATAGAAAACTTCTGGCTTTTCATCTGGACTGAATTACTTAATCACTGTACCTTCAACTAGATTCTCAAGAGACCCCAAGAGAATTCCTCAACTCTCTCAGGAAACAGACTACTCCATCTGAGTGAAATCTTCCTTGGAAAATAAACTGTACAAAGACAGAAAAGATAATGTAAAGAGCTCAGCAAATATGTTCAGCAGTAGTTAGCTGTTATCATTATAATAATATATCATTATTATATATCTTATAGATATAACATATCTTATTTAATTTTCTCAAAGCCCCTATAAAGTTGGTGTCATCATATCTATTTTCTACTCAAGAGGAAACAACAAGAGGTTAGGTAACGTACACGTTTGCTTAGCTTATAAGAGATAGAGCAGGAAAATTTAAATTCAGGTCTTTCTTGATTCCAAACTTGTTCTCTTTTCACTATGTTGCAAAAAAATTCACCAATTTATTGTATAGAAACATTGGCTTCTGCCCTGTGGCTGCAGGGTTTCTTATTGCCTACGACCCTGCTCACAGGTCAGAACTTTGTCTCAGCTTTGCTGAGAAGAAGGATGGGCATTCCCTCTGGAATGTGAGGGTATTTCCACAGATGGGTTCAGTTGTTGCTGTCATTATGTACCCTTCCCCAACTCTCTACCTGGGAGAGGTCCTGGTACTACCACCACTACCACCACCACCATCACCTTGCTCTGACTAACCCTTGCTCACCTTCCAAGGCTTGGTTCAAACATTATGTTCTTAGGAAGGCCTTACCCGAACCTTGACCTTCTATTCTTTTAGTCATTTATTCAGCAAATATTTAATGAGGGCCAACCAGTGTCAAGTACTCTTCTGGAAGCTAAGGTACAGTATTGAAAACTCCCTCTGTCATGGCACTTTCATTCTTGTTTAGGTAAGGTTCCCCACGGCATCCTGACATTCTTATTCCTAACACTGCATGCTTGTGGTCATTTATTTGTCGGAATTTGAATTAATGTCATTCTTTCCCACGAATTCCCAAATCCAAAAAAAGGCACAGACCCCATGAGATTTTATTCATTAGCATGGAGCTTTGCACTTAGTAGGCACTCAATAAATGACTGAACAGCAGTGAGACACATTAATCCACCTTTCTTCTAGGGCGCCCAAGCAACGAGTATTCTCAGTACCAACTCCCAAGAGTTCCTCAAGTGCTGTGCTCAGGCATTTAGTCTGGGAGCAAGACACAAAAAAGTCCATAATCTAAAAGGGAAGGGCTCCTCCATATGGAGACCTACCTCTTATAAATGGTTCCTGCCCTGGAGATGTGGAGAGAGGAATTTTTACACAGTGCTAATGCAAGTAGAGGTTGGTGCAGCCATTCTGATAAGCAATCTTGCAGAATTTAGTCAAATTAAGTATACATACATTCAGCGTTCCGACAATATAACTCCTGGGTATATGTGCCAGGGATATTCTCACATAGGTCCATAAGAGGACATATACAATGGTGTTAATTGCAATATTATTTGTGAGTGTCTGTCTATCCCTGGTAAAGCAGATGGGTAAAACGTTGTGGAGGCACATGACTGGGCATGAGATGGCAGTTAGGAAAAATGGATTATATATTCATATAGCAATAGATATACATACAGCGATAGGGAATATAGCAACATATAGCTAATATTAATAGACTAATATTTAGTGATTTAGAGGAAGAGGTAGAAAACAGAATGAGATGTTTAACATAACCATTTATGTAATTTAAAAATCCATGGGGAATTCCCTGGTGGTCCAGTGGTTAGGACTCTGCACTTTCACTGCTAAGGGCATGGGTTCAATCCCTGATCAGGGAATTAAGATCCTGCAAGCCACACGGTGCAGCCAAAAAAAAAAAAAAAAAAATCCTTGAACACAAAACATTATGCATTCTGCAAAAACACCTGCAAATAAAAATATCCAAACTAAACACATTAAAATGACTGCCTATGGTGAAAGGAGCATGAGGGTGGTGGTGGGAATAAATGGAAATTAATTTATGTAACAATTATTTAATAACATAATTTATTGCATAAATTAATTTATAAGTAAAATAAGGGAGAAGCCTTGTGTGGACACTGATGTCACTGAACAGAATGTTCAAAAGTAAACAAACAAAATTGTTTTCCAGAGCATTTGCCCTGTCTGTGGCACTACTTGCCAGACTTGTCTGTGTGTTGTGCCCATTCCTGATGCCACCTATAGATCACATGTCTTGCAGAGGTGCTTTGGAGTATCTTAAATTTGTTTCTTCTTCCGTGATGGTCACCCTTGCTCAGTTGCCCACGGTAACTGCTTGAGTACTCTGAGTTCCCAGTGTCTGCTCCTGTCCAGCTTACAGGGGAATTTGGCAAAACAAGGAATGTCGCTGCGGTTGGCTCAGCTGTTTCTGCCCCAGGAAATCACTGTGAGTGATCCATCTCTGTCTTGCTGAGAACGCTGAAGCCTTGCCTGCCCAATCATTCAAATGTAGCATCTGGGCAGGGCCTAGTCTCTCAGTTATGGAGAAAAGTTGACATAACTCCTGCTTTCAGTTTGGAGCTTGATGCCACATTAGTGCAAGTGTGGTCTTGGTCTATATCTGTTTTTGTATGTTTCTCTGAACACAGGCAAGTGCTAATGCTCCTTGGTCCACCTCTAGCCCTGTGGTTCCCCCTCACTGACACTGTCATCTTGTCACAGCTCCCAAATCACTATTTCTAGAACTTTGGTTCTTCAGGCCACAGAGAAACCACAGCACCATGATGTGGTATTGGGCCCTTACTAGGTTGCATATATATATGCTAAGGGCCTAAAAAAATGGAAATGGCCTGAACATCTCAACCTCTGAGAAGCCTGAGGTAGAGGTCCAACTAGCAGATGTCATGAAAAAAGCAGGATCAGAATTAATTTTAACTAGAGGGTTAAAACTAAAGGAAGAGGACAACCAGATATCATTAGTTCTTAGGGAATTTTTTCTTATGTAAATTTTTTTCTAAAATATATAATACATGCTCATTCCTGAGAATTCAGAAAGTACAGAAAAATATAAAGCTTAAAATTAGGCTGAGAAATAACTGCTGTAAAAATTGTGCTGTTCAGATTTTTTTCTCTGTGTGCACACCCCCCCCCCCCCACATAGAATCAGAGGACACATAGTTTTTTCCCCACTTAGCAACATATAAACATCTATATTTTCATGTCTATAAATATATATCCATATCATTCTAGTTAATGGCTTCATGGTTTTCATTGCGTAGATATGTCAAATTATTTAACTGAATTCTTTTTTTTTTTTTTTGCGGTGTGCGGGCCTCTCACTGTTGTGGCCTCTCCCGTTGCGCAGCACAGGCTCCGGACGCACAGGCTCAGTGGCCATGGCTCATGGGCCCAGCCGCTCTGTGGCATGTGGGATCTTCCTGGACTGGGGCACGAACTCTCAACCACTGCGCCACCAGGGAAGCCCCCAAATTCTTAAATGACTACGTTTGTGTCATTTCAAATTTATCAGTACCGTAAAGTCGCCAGCAGTTAACATACTGTTTGTTCATCCTAACACATTTATCCAACTATTGGCTTAGGGTAAATTTCTAGGGGTGGAACTTCTAAGTCAAAGACTTCAAAAAGGCTTTTCTACATGTCGCCAAATTTTCCCCTAGGAAGGTTGCACCAATTTACACTCCCACCAAAAGTGCATGCTTGTACCTGTTTCCCCAAATTCTCAGCAGCACTAGATACCATCCGTCTTCTTGATCATTACCATTCTGACATCTGGTTCTTTGTTTGAAGCCTGGACTCCATCAGCGGTAGCTTGACCTTTTTCAAGGATAAGCAGGCACGGCATTTTATTATCTAAAGAGCTCGCTTCTCAAGGAGACAAATCCGCTTTCTCCATAAACCAGTGAATGTTCAGCCTGGTCTTCACGGTTGAACCAAAGTTTCCTTTAACTGTGTGCCTGGATTTCTGAGTTTTATTGGCAAGGACAGATTGGGCTTGTTTCAAAGCTGAGTAAAATTAATGGCCAAGTGAAGGATCATCTGTGGTCAGGGCTGACCTAAACTGGAAAATCATTGTCAGGACACAACTCAATTGTACCCAGGTCACCATCCCTCTGATTTATCTTAGAACTCAAGCTAAACAGTTATTTATGTTCTACATAAAAATCTATCTGTTATTCAGTCATACTATCTGTTTTAGGCATTTAAAAATGTTTTGTTAATAGTGAAACATTTCACTTAGATCTAAGAATATTAACATTTTAGGACTTCCCTGGTGGCGCAGTGGTTAAGAATCCTCCTGCCAATGCAGGGGACATGGGTTCAAGCCCTGGTCTGGGAAGATCCCACATGCTGCGGAGCAACTAAGCCCGTGCGTCACAACTACTGAGCCTGTGCTCTAGAGCCCACGAGCCACAACTACTGAAGCGCCTAGAGCCCGAGCTCCGCAACGAGAAGCCAACGCAATGAGAAGCCCGCGCACCGCAATGAAGAGTAGGCCCCACTCACCGCAACTAAAGAAAGCCCAGGCGCAGCAACAAAGACCCAACACAGCCAAAAAAAATTAAATAAAAAATTAACATTTTAAATTTGCTTCATCTGAATTCTTTTTCACTAAAGTAGTGGTAAGATAATTACAGAAATTATGACATTTAATCTCCTAGGAATAATTTAACCTTATAATTTATGTTTTCTTCCTATTTATGAATATTACTTCCATAAATACACACGCATACACACATACAATAATTTTTTTCCCGCCAGGAGTCACTGTCCTCTCAAGAATTAGTTTTCTTTCCCTTCTTTGAAATGGTGTGAACCAAAACTCCTAGCTTTGTCCTCCCAGTCAAGGGCGAAGTCCAGCCAGGGTCTCTGCTCCCATTCTCACACAACCCAGATGCCTCTTTTTTTTTTTTTTTTTTTTTTTTTTTTTTGCGATACGTGGGCCTCTCACTGCTGTGGCCTCTCCCGTTGTGGAGCACAGGCTCCGGACGTGCAGGCTCAGCGGCCATGGCTCATGGACCCAGCCGCTCTGTGGCATGTGGGATCCTCCCGGACCGGGGCACGAACCCGTGTCCCCTGCATCGGCAGGCGGACTCTCAACCACTGCGCCACCAGGGAAGCCCCCCAGATGCCTCTTTTTAGCCTGATTTTTTGAAAATATATTGCAAGTGCTACTCAACCTACTTCCATATTTTACGGAGTTCTTAAAAAAAGATAAAGTTGCAAGTGACTTTGCTCATCTTATTGTTCTTCTGGGGTAACTTTGCTGGATGGCTGCTAGGGCCTGTGAATGGGGAGAAAAGAATGAAAGAGGGAGTAGCTGCAAGCGACTGGCTGAAGGAGGGTAAATATATGAATTGGTGGTAAGTACTCCACATTATTTCCTGCACACAAGACCCTGGATTTCAAACAGGGGTGGCATAGGCTAAAAGTACAAGTTTCAAATTAGGGAAAAATGGGTTGAAACCCCAGCCATCTCTGCCATGTTCCCACTGTGTGACTTTGGTCATGGTATTTTTCTTCCCTAAACCTCAATAACAGTGTTTATTTTTGGATCACGTTAACGATTAAATGAGTGAATGTATATAAATCTCTTAGGATAGCACTTAGTACATACACTACTCAATAATGAGAGTTGTTATTTCTATTCATTGAGACCTGGCAATCATCTTTTCCTTCTTCAACACTATTTTATTATACAATATTATACTTCAAGGCAAAGTATAGCCCCTGGACTATACTTTGTATAATTAAGCAAACTACAGCCCATGGGCCAAATCCAGCCCACTACCTGATTTTGTATAACTGGTGAGCTAAGAATGGAGTTTACAATTATAAATGATTGAAAAGAGATCAGGGCTTCCCTGGTGGCGCAGTGGTTGAGAGTCCGCCTGCCAATGCAGGGGACACGGGTTCGTGCCCCGGTCCGGGAAGATCCCACATGCCGCGGAGTGACTGGGCCCGTGAGCCATGGCCGCTGAGCCTGCGCGTCTGGAGCCTGTTCTCCGCAACGGGAGAGGCCACAACTGCGAGAGGCCCAAGTACCGCAAAAAAAAAAAAAAAAAGTTAAAAAAAAAAAAAAAAAGAAAAGAGATCAAAAGAAGAATAATATTTTGTGACACATGAAAATGATATGAAATTCAAATTTCAGTGTCCATAAATAAAATTCTGTTGGAACACAGCCATACCCAACATTTACACATTGTCTTTGGTTGTTTTTGTGCTACAGAGGCAGAGTTGAATAGTAGCAATAGTGACCAGGTGACCTGTAAGGCTGAAAATATTGACTATCTGGCCCTTTACAAAGTTTGCCAACCTCTGCTTCAGGCAGTTGTTGAGCATGGAGCACGTGAGGGCTTTCGTCCTTGCTCAGGATCAAGAAGGATACTGATCTCTGTCCCCTTTTACAAGTTTTGTCTTGTTTTTGCTAAAGGAACCATTTGGTCAAAGCTGTTCCCTGCAATTTAGAAGGATCATCCTTAGCAATGGTGTGCTAGTAAATACATAACAACCAAGGAAAAGAAGACCTGATGTGTACTGTTGGCTAATTTCTATGGTTTCAATACTCCCACCATGGCTGATTTCAAGCTACAAAATGTGTCATCAACTGGTTTACAAAATTCTTAAAACTTCAACCATTGGTTCTTGTGAGCCATGCCAGCCAACATCAGCATGTCATTGTCCTTCATTCCCACTGAGAGCCTCACTACTGAACTGCAGTATGGAGCTCCGGGAGCCAAGTCTCACTGCAAAGAGGGACCATGATTGTTATTGAGTCACCAAGGGGAGGACTCACTTAGTTTCTGTTAGGGCCTTACATGAGAATACATGATCAGAAATACTGATCACCTATGAGAGATTTAGCACACAGGAAAGCTGACACACACGTGGGGAAAATAAGTGCTGTGAGCAAAGAAGTTGTTGGTTAATATGGTAAGAGATTTGGTACATTTGGTCTTTGATCAGAAAATCTTAGGGATGCCACAGACCCTATAGATTCACCCATCTTATCCTTTTTTCCTGATGCTGGCCCTTTTCTGAGCATGGCTGAAAGGGTAAGCCATGAAGATATCTCAGGAGAGAGCATCCAACCAGAGAGAATTACAAGTGCAAAGGTCCTGGCTTGACTGCCTCTTAATTAACTTCCTCCTCTGTTATTCTTGTGGGTCCTGACTCATCAATTCTGCTTTTATTTTTGGAAAGTATTGGGTTGACTGTTTACACATTGATTAGATTGTGAGCTCCTAGAGGCTAGAATTCTCTTACTGGCCTTTGCATCTCCAGTGTCCACCACAATGCTAGTTACATAGTAAATATGCAATACACAGGACACATCATACAACACCTGATTAATCTACCTCCCTCTCTGTGCCTCTTCTCGGTGTTCTTCCAGCAATTTGTTTAGGCTTTCTGAGAGAGAAGCTTATCTCCATGAAACAAGCACTTCCACACTGGCCCACTAGGTCCCTTTCCTCCCCCTTTTGCAGCCCACACTTTCCTCTTTCCAATATTCATACATGTTGGGGATGAATTTTCTTCTTTACACATCCTAGGAAAAAATTTGAAAGTTGAGACAGAGAGGCATAGCAAGGATTTGTAAACAAGGGTTGCCCACAGAGTGAACAGAGCTGTAGAAGAGGCTAAGGCTCCACCCCGATTTTCTACTTTCAGATCAAGTCAGAGGCTGGAGGCAGGGAAAGACATGAATTGTAGTTCCCCGTTTGACCAGTGTGTGAAAATGAAAGAAAATGAACCCCGGTCAATGAAAACTGTCTGAAGAGCTTTCATTTAGTCATCTTTCTTCTTCAAATCAAGTGCCAATCAGTTTCACACTCATCCCTCTCTTTTGCTTCCTCACACCTTCCCTATGTTCCATCAATTCATCACTTTTTTGCGGTCCATGATTTTATATGGAGACAGGTGGTCTTGAATCTGCGTGATGTGGAGTCAATTCCAGGCTGTTTCCCAATGTAATCAGGGCTGTGCAGTGCCAGCTAGAGTAAGAACTTATTTGTGGCAGGAAATCCATTGACTCATAAAGTGTTATTTTTGCATTCCTTGTTTTTCTGATTATAACTATACTCTAGAAACATACTTGGACTGAAGCTTAAGCATGATGCATAAAAGCCCACAGAGTGTTCTGAACAGAGGATAATTTTAGTTCAAACCATTGGTCATGTTAATAAGCAAGGACACTTTCCATTTTAGGTTCTCATTCCTTCTCAGTTTGAACAGAAAACAAACTTCTGATTTGTCTGTGGCTTGTGTGCTAGGTTATTTTGCTCTTAAAACTGCAAGGCTTTGTTGGGTGACGTAGGTAAGCCCTTGGTTAAATAAAACAGGCAGACTAAAGATGGCGGTGTGGGAAGACACGGAATTAGCATCTCCCCACACTAGGGCGTCTGCCAGCCGCTGGAGGGGGGCTCTGACGCCCAAGGAGATGGGAGGAACCCCAAAGTGAACCGCTAGGACATAGGGGGACTGAGGGGGGAGAAGAAATGGAGGCCAGACAGGATCAGGGCCCCTGAGGCCAGGGAGATCAGAAGAGGCAGGCAGGAGGGGCCCTCTGGGAGGAGCAAGAGAGAAGCGGAGGCTGATCACCTGGCCCACTCAGGCATGGGGTGCCTGCCGAGCTCCCAGGCTGATCCCCTGCCTTCCAAAGCACCCTCCAGGCCACGTGGGTCCTGGGGGCATAGGAGGGAGGCCAGGGAGATCAGGAGAGGTGGGCGGGAGGGGCCCTCCCAGACCAGAGGAGCAGGAGAGGAGAGGAGGGCATTTGCCCCGCTCACTGGAGCCCAGGAAGCCTGTTGGGGTCCCAGGTGAGGTCCTCTGCCCTCTGAGATGGGGGGAGGCGGGGGGGCATGCCTGGACCCCTTCTGTTCCTTGAGCCTAAGCCCCACCCCCAACAGCCCTCAGGGCCTTTTCCAGCCCTGGGGGTCCTGAGCATTGGCCCTGCCCACCACCCAAACCTCGCCCTTGCTTAGGTCCCACCCTCCACAGCCAAGGCCTTTCCCCCTCCGCTTTTTCCTTTTCCCTCTCCTCTTTTATACTCTTGTGGTACTGATGTACCTTCCAGTTGTTGATTCATCTATATTTTTGTTTCTATATTCTTCCTAACATATCTGTTAGTTTCCTAGTCTAATTTTATTTTTTACTTTGTTGTTGTTTGTTTTTTTGCCACCCCAGGGCTTGTGGGATCTTGGTTCATGAGCCTGGAATCAGGCCAAAGCTCCTGCAATGGGAGCTCTGAGTCTGAACCACTGGACTAAGAGAGAACCTCAGACCCCAGGGAATATTCACCAGAGTGAGGTCTCACGGAGTTCCTCATCTCAGCACCAAGACCCAGCTCTACCCAATAGCCTACAAAGCCCAGTGTTGGAAGCCTCAGGCCAAACAATCAATAAGACAGAAACAAAATTCCACTCATTAAAAAAAAAAAATGAGATGGCAAAAAAACACATCACAGAAGAAGGAGCAAGGTAAAAACCTTCAAGACCAAATAAATGAAGAGGAAACAGGCAATCTACCTGAAGAAGAATTCAGAGTAATGATAGTAAAGATGATCCAGAATCTCGGAAATAGAATGGAGGCATGGATTGAGAAAATACAAGAAATGTTTAACAAAGATCTAGAAGAACTAAACAAAGAAACCAGAGATGAACAACACAATAACTAAAATGAAAAATACACTAGAAGGAATCAATAACAGAATAACTGAGGCAGAAGAACGAATAAGTGAGCTGGAAGACAAAATGGTGGAAATAACTGCCGAATAAAGAAAAAAAAATGAAAAGAATAAAGAAAAAAGAATGAAAAGCATTGAAGACAATCTCAGAGACCTCTGGGACAACACTAAATGCACCAACATTCGAATTATAGGGGTCCCAGAAGAAGAAGAGAAAAAGAAAGTGTCTGAGAAAATATTTGAAGAGATTATAGTGGAAAACTTCCCTAACATGGGAAAGGAAATAGTCACCCAAGTCCAGGAAGCACAGAGCCCCATACAGGACATACCCTAGGAAAAACAAAGGCACATATTAATCACTCTAACAAAAATTAAATTCAAAGAAAAAAATATTAAAAGCAGCAAGGGAGAAACAAAAAATAACATACAAAGGAATCCCCATAAGGTTATCAGCTGATTTTTCAGTGGAAACTCTACAGGCCTGAAGGGAGTGGCAGGATATACTTAAAGTGATGAAAGAGAAAAACCTACAACCAAGATTACTCTACCCAGCAAGGATCTCATTCAGATTCGATGGAGAAGTCAAAAGCTTTTCAAATAAGCAAAAGCTAAGAGAATTCAGCACCACCAAACTAGCTTTACAACAAATGCTAAAGAAACTTCTCTAGGTGGGAAACACAAGAGAAGAAAAAGACCCCCCCAAACCCACCAAAACAATTAATAAAATGGTAATAGGAACATACATATCGATAATAACCTGAAATGTAAATGGATTAAATGCCCCAACCAAAAGACACAGACTGGCTGAATGGATACAAAAACAAGACCCATATATATATGCTGTCTACAAGAGACCCACTTCAGACCTAGGGACACATACAGACTGAAAGTGAAGGGATGGAAAAAGATATTCCATGCAAATGGAAATCAAAAGAAAGCTGGGGTAGCAATACTTGTATCAGATAAAATAGACTTTAAAATAAAGACTGTTACAAGAGATAAGGAGGGACACTACATAATGATCAAAGGATCAATCCAAGAAGAAGATATAACAATTATAAATGTTTATGCACCCAACACAGGAGCACCTCAATACATAAGGCAAATGCTAACAACCACGAAGGGAAAAATTGACATTAACACAATAATAGTAGGGGACTTTAACACCCCACTTACACCAATGGACAGATCATCCAAACAGAAAACAAATAAGGAAACACAAGCTTTAAATGATACAACAGACCAGATAGATCTAATTGATATTTATAGAACATTCCACCCAAAAGTGGCAGAATACACTTTCTTCTCAATTGCACACAGAACATTCTCCAGGATAGATCACATCTTGGGTCACAAATCAAGCCTTGGAAAATTTAAGAAAATCGAAATTGTATCAAGCATCTTTTCTGACCACAACACTATGAGATTGGAAATCAATTACAGGAAAAAAACTGTAAAAAAAAACCCCAAAAATACATGGAGGTTAAACAGTGCACTACTAAATGACCAAGGGATCACTACAGAAATCAAAGAAGAAATAAAAAAATACATAGAAACAAATGACAATGAAAACCCAACGACCCCAAACCTATGGGATGCAGCAAAAGCAGTTCTAAGGGGGATGTTTATAGCAATACAATCTCACCTCAAGAAACAAGAAAAATCTCAAATAAACAATCTAACCCTACACTTAAAACAACCAGAGAAAGAAGAACAAAGAAAACCCGAAGTCAGTAGAAGGAAAGAAATCATAAAGAGCAGAGCAGAAATAAATGAAATAGAAACAAAGAAAACAATAGCAAAGAACAAGAAAACTAAAAGCTGGTTCTTTGAGAAAGTAAACAAAATGGATAAACCCTTAGCCAAACTCATCAAGAAAAAAAGGGAGAGGACACAAATCAATAAAATTGGAAATGAAAAAGAAGAAATCACAACTGACACTGCAGAAATACAAAGGATATTAAGAGACTACTACAAACAACTATATGCCAATAAAATGGACAACCATGAAGAAATGGACAAATTCTTGGAAAGGTACAATTTTCCGAGACTGAACCAGGAAGAATTAGAAAATATAAATAGACCTATCACAAGTAATGAAATTGAAACCACAATTAAAAATCTCCCAACAAGCAAAAGCCCAGGACCAGATGGCTTCACAGGCAAATTCTATCAAACGTTTAGAGAAGAGCTAACACTGATCCTTCTCAAACTCTTCCAAAAAATTGCAGAGGGAAAAACACTCCCAAATTCATTCTACAGAGCCACCATCACCCTCATACCAAAACCAGAAAAATATATCACAAAAAAAGAAAATTACAGACCAACATCACTGATGAACATAGATGCAAAAATCCTGAACAAAGTACTAGCAAACAGAATCCAACAGCACATTAAAAGGATCATAGACCATGATCAAGTGGGATTTATCCCAGGGATGCAAGGATTCTTCAGCATACGCAAATCAATCAATGTGATACACCACATTAACAAATTAAGCAATAGAAACCATATGATCATCTCAATAGATGCAGAAAAAGCTTCTGACAAAATTCAACACCAATTTATGATAAAAACTCTCCAGAAAATGGGCATAGAGGAAACCTACCTCAGCATAATGAAGGCCATATATGACAAAACCACAGCAAGCATCATACTCAATAGTGAAAAACTGAAAGCATTTCCAGTAAGATCAGGAACAAGACAAATATGTCCACTCTTGCCACTCTTATTCAACATAATTTTGGAAGTCCTAGCCACAGCAATCAGAGAATAAAAAGAAATAAAAGGAATACAAATTGGAAAAAAAGAAGTAAAACTGTCACTGTTTACAGATAACATGATACTATACATAGAAAATCCTAAAGATGCCACCACAAAACTACTAGAACTAATCAATGAATTTGGTAAGGTTGCAGGATACAAAATTAATGCACAGAAATCTCTGGCATTCCTATACACCAAAATCAAAAAATCAGAAAGAGAAATTAAGGAAACACTCCCATTTACCATTGCAACAAAAACAATAAAACACCTAGGAATAAACCTGACTAAGGAAGTGAAAGACCTGTACTCAGAAAACTATAAAACACTGATGAAAGAAATCAAAGATGACATAAACAGATGGAGAAATATATACCATGTTCTTGGATTGGAAGAAGCAATATTGTGAAAATGAGTATACTACCCATAGCAATCTACAGATTAAATGCAATCCCTATCAAACTACCAATGGCATTAACAGAATTAGAACAAAAAATTTTACAACTTGTATGGAAACACAAAAGACCCAGAATAGGCAAAGCAATCTTGAGAAAGAAAAACAGAGCTGGAGGAATCAGGCTCCCTGACTTCAAACTATACCACAAAGCTACAGTAATCAAGACAGTATGGTACTGGCACAGAAACAGAAATATAGATCAATGGTGCAAGATAGAATGCCCAGAGATAAACCCACACACATATGAGCACCTAATTTACCACAAAGGAGGCAAGAACATACAATGGAGAAAAGACAGTCTCTTCTATAAGTGGTGCTGGGAAAACTGGACAGCTACATGTAAAAGAATGAAATTAGAACACTACCTAACACCATACACAAAAATAAGCTTAAAATGGATTAAAGACTTAAATGTAAGACCAGACACTATAAAGCTCTTGGAGGAAAACATAGGAAAAACACTCTTTGACATAAACCACAGCAAGATCTTTTATGACCCACCTCCTAGAGTAACGGAAGTAAAAACAAAAATAAACAAATGGGACTTAATTAAAGTTAAAAGCTTTTGCACAGCAAAGGAAACCATAAACAAGACAAAAAGACAACTCTCAGAATGGGAAAAAATATTTGTAAATGAAACAATAGATAAAGGATTAATCTCCAAAATATACAAACAGCTCATGGAGCTCAATATCAAAAGAACAAACAATCCAGTTAAATGGGCAGAAGACCTAAACAGACATTTCACTAAGGAAGACATACAGATGGTCAAGAGGCACATGAAAAGATGCTCAACATCACTAATTACTAGAGAAATGCAAATCAAAACTACAATGAGGTATCACCTCACACCAGTCACAATGGCCATTACCAAAAAATCTAGAAACAATAAGTGCTGGAAAGGGTGTGGTGAAAAGGGAACCCTCCTGCACTATTGGTGGGAATGTAAATTGATACAACCACTATGGAAAACAGTATGGTGGTCCCTTAAAAAACTGAAAATAGAACTAGCATATGACCCAGCAATCCCACTACTGGGCATATACCCTGAGAAAACCATAATTCAAAATGAGACATGTACCACAATGTTCACTGCAGCACTATTTAAAATAGCTAGGACATGGAACCAACCTAAATGTTAGATGTGGCACGTATATACAATGGAATATTACTCAGAAATAAAAAGAAACTTAACTGAGTTATTTGTAGTGAGGTGGATGTACCTAGAGTCTGTCATACAGAGTGAAGTAAGTCAGAAAGAGAAAAACAAATACCACATGCTAACGCATATATATGGAATCTAAAAAAAAATAAATGGTACTGATGAACCTAGTTGCAGGGCAGGAATAAAGAGGTAGACATAGAAAATGGACTTGAGGACATGGGGTGGGAGGGCGAAGCTGGGGCGAAGTGAGAGTAGCATCAACATATATACACTACCAAATGTAAAATAGTTGGCTGGTGGGAAGCAGCAGCATAGTGCAGGGAGATCAGCTCGGTGCTTTGTGATGACCTAGAGGGGTGGGATAGGGAGGATGGGAGTGAGGCTCAAGAGGGAGGGTATATGGGGACATGTGTATGCGTATGGCTGATTTGCTTTGTTATGCAACAGAAACTAACACAGTATTGTGAAGCAATTGTACCCCAATAAAGATCTATTAAAAACCAAACCAAAACAGAAAGAGGCAGACTAAACCAAAGGAAAGATCTATTTTGTTGGGGCCAATTTCCAATTGTTGGCTTCCTCAGGGACCCTCAAATAAGGATCCATACAGGGCCAGGACATGCTTTTCTTCTTCTTCACCTTTCCTAATTGCTTGTGGGTATGTATTTTTAATGTTGGCATAGAGGTAGAAATAAAGAATGACTATAGATCCATAGTTCACATAGACTATAGATCCATAGACTATAGATCTGAAGTTCACCATAGTTTAATGTAAATACAGTTGTCCCTTGTTATCCACAGGGGATTGGTTCCAAAACCTTCCATGGAGACCAAAATCCATGGATTCTCAAGTCCTTTGTATAAAATGGTGTAGTATTTGCATATAACCTATGCACATCCTCTCATATACTTTAAGTCATCTCTAAATTACTTATAGTAATACAATGTAAATGCTATGTAAATAGTTACCTGCACACGGCAAATTAAAGTTTTGCTTTTTGGATCTTTCTGGAATTAAAAAAAATTTCTTTTGATCCACAGTTGACTGAATCCATGGTTGCGGTACCCGCAGATACAGAGGGCTGACTATACCATGTTTCATCAATTCTAAGGCACACATTTTTTTTCACATTTTAATATTTCTAATATCAGAATGAGCCTCACAAACTATAATATACCATAGCTTAATTGGTAGTGATTTTTTATTTTCTTAGTGATACACAGAATTAATGGTGTGTTTGACAATCAGTGGTGCCTTAGATTCAATGACATATGATATCTGACTTGGTTACTTTATCTGTGCCTGGAGCTGTAAAGGCAGAGCACACCTGTCAAAGTCTTCAAAGGTCATAAAGGTAAGGTATTGCTCCATGAAAGCCCATCTGTGTCACCTTCAGTATTACTGTCCAAATGTGCTGCTGTGTCTCTATGTATTATATAGTTCACAGTTATTGGATTGTTAATACAGCCAGGCCACATTCTAAGCGCTTTCTACACCTAGCCTCACAATTCCATGAAGCTGGTGTTACCCTGTTTCAGTCAGGATCCAGGTAGGAGACAGAAAATGTATTAGTCATTTAAAAAGGAACAGGAAGCAGGCAGGAGGAACAAATCCCTTCTTCCTTCTCAGCCAGTTGGCAAAGCCAGAATGTGTTCTGCAAGAGTCACAGACCCAGAGACACAAAGCAGAGCATGGAAGCGTGGTTTGGATATACGAAAAAAATAGCGAAATATCTGGAACATAGTTTGTTTTGACACATTAAGATATCGAGGTGCAAAACTATTAAAAGTAATGAGTACATTACCCCAAATCACAAAAATCTGAAGATACAAAACCAATATCTGAACTCAGGTCCACCTGTGCTTAATGACACAGACTCCTATCTGTTGCCTTCTATGTGTTTCTTTGTCTCACTTTTTCATTTATTCAGTCAACAACTATTTATTGTCTATCTACTCTATGTCAGGCACTGTGCTTGGCTCTGGAGAAAAGAGCAGCAAACAGACATAGTACCTGTCCTGAGGGAACTGCTCTACTTCTGTAGACAGTATTTTGTTTTTCTGTGGCTTTCTCTCTCTCTCTCTCTGACTCTCTTTCCATCAGCATGTCTAGTCTGCAGGTGTATGGTCCTTTCTTTTTCAATTATTTAATGTCTGCTCTTCTCTGCCTTGCCGTCTTAATCTCTTTATGTCTTTTTAATCTGTCCTGACCCCTTTCTCTTCTTCTGTTACCTTCTTTTTCCTTCCTATTTTTCTTCATAACAATGGCCAAAATGTAGACCCAAATGTAGGTTCTGTTTTTGTTTTCTTCCCACAAGTCTCACAAACTTTGTCCTTAAAATTTTTTAAGTGAATGAGTGAAACAGTTTATGGTTCTGTCTTAAAACACAGACAAATAAATCAGTGCAGTGCACAGACCTCTGGCAAAGGAGAGAGGGTGGATTTGCTGGGGAGGATGAGGCTGGATTCCTCTGAGAGGAGCCAAGCACTGAGAAACTGGGCAGAACCCAAAGAGTCTGTCAACGCCCCAATTTCCCTGGTGGGGCTCTGAGAGCTGAGCGGGAGCCGGTGAACCAGCTAGCAGGAATGGCTGGGCTGGGGGCAGCAGCGTGGAATCCTTGAAAGCTGGAAGCCTTGGACCCCAGAGTCAGGGAGTTCAGGATAACACCTCTGGCCAAAGGAATTAGGAACTCGGTGGCCAGGACAGTTGTTTCCAAGCTCTGAAAATTTAGGCATGGCCAAGGACTTCGTGCTGTGCTGCGCTGGAAATGCAGGCAGAGACCCACTGAGACCCCGTGAAGCTGTTTGGATGACCTGCTCTGCGGCCAAGTGTTGGTGCTTCTGTATCTGTTACCCCAGTGACTCCCAGGGGTTTACTTCCTGTGCCGGTGGAGACTGACAAAGGCTGCTTGTACCCAGAATGTCATCCTTCGGGAAGTCTGGAGGCCGGGAGCTAGCAGTGTAGGAAGAGGACTGAAGGCTGGAAAGCCTTTTTTTCTGACCTGCCTCTGCTATGCAGGTGGCTGCAGTGTTTACAGACTGGGTGTGTGGGGGGGAGGAGGGGGAGGAGGTGGCCCATCTCTTTCATCCCTTCTCAGGGAGGTTGCAAAGGTGCCTGAGGGAAGTCATGTTTCATTTCTGACAAAACTTGGTCGAGGGCCACAAAAGTAATTCATTGTTTTGTGGGATCTTTCTGGAAGGCAGAAATACAAAATGTTCTAATTCATCTGCTTTAAAATTAAAAGCAGGAATCACAGTATGGAGGTTCCTTAAAAAACTGAAAATAGAGCTACCATATGATCCTGCAATCCCAATCCTGGGCATATATCCAGAGAAAAACATAATTTGAAAAGACACATGCACCCCAGTGTTCATTGTAGCATTATTTACAATAACCAGGACATGGAAGCAACTTAAGTGTCCATCAACAGATGAATGGATAAAGAAGATGTGGGGGGTGTGTGTGTGTATACACACACACATATATATAAATATACACACAATGGAATATTACTCAGCCATAAAAAAGAATGAAGTAATGCCATCCAACGTGGATGGACCTAGAGATTATCATACTAAGTGAAGTAAGCCAAAGACAAATATCATATATCACTTATATGTGGAATCTAAACAAATGATACCAATGAATTTATCTACAAAACAGAAATAGACTCATAGACATAGAAAACAAACTTATGGTCACCAAAGGGGAGGGGAGGAGGGATAAATTAGGAATTTGGCATTAAAATATACACTACTATATGTAAAATAGAGAACCAACAAGGACCTACGGTGTAGCACAGAGAACCATACTCAATATCTTGTAATACCCTATAATGGAAAAGGTAAAAAAAGAATATTTTTATATATGTATAACTGAAACTAACACAACATTGTAAATTAACTATATTTCAATAAAAATTTTTTAAAAAGAAAAAAAAAGCAGGAACCATATGAGTGTTCAGTAAAAACAAGTAATAAAAAGCACATATAGCTGTTGCCCATCTATTAAACTTTGGACAGGGATGACATGTCCAAAAAAAAACTCCCACAATTTAAATGTTCTATAACATTCTTCTTTTGACTTTTGAAACATTATATATTTTGCTGCCTGCTAAACCAGAGTATATGGAGTACAATCTAATCACCTTTTGGTGAATCAGCATTGTCCTTATAGACAAATTACAGTAAGTATCTCCAGAATCATACTTTTCCTAGTTTTCTTTCTCTCATCTCTGTTAGGGTTTTACTTATTGCTGCTGTGAATGTTCTCTTCTAGAAGCAGACTACATATGCTCTTTTTTTGTTCCAATTTTTTGTCCTACTGTAGGGCATGAAACTAGACGCACTTATTAGAATTCTACCTAAACCTCGACTTTTAGATATAGACACAGAGACACACATAAGTGCACATGGACATGTTTTTTAAAAAAGAAATTTAGATTAATTCGCTAAATATTTATAGACTTCCATCTGAATGCCAGGCACTAGGTTAGACAATGGAGATCAAAGGAAATGTCTCAGTGTCTTTCATTGGAAAACACACAGTTCATGGGGTAGACAGACACCCATAATGGTCCCTGACAAGATGATCAAATGTTTTAAGTAAGTGCCAGAGAAGCACTGCTGGACTACCAAGGAGGGGTCTTAGCCAGGTCTGGCCTCGTGGAGAAATATTCCTCAGGGTGAGCCACAGAAGATTGTATTTACAGGACTTGGCTTACCTCCCCTGCCTTACCACAGCCATTTAATTTACAATTTTGTAATGGGATTTTCTTTCTTTTACCCTTAAAATAGTTGAAGTCCGTAGGCTTTAAATTAAAAGCAAACTAATGGGGGGCTTCCCTGGTGGCGCAGTGGTTGAGAGGTCGCCTGCCGATGCAGGGGACACGGGTTCGTGCCTCGGTCCGGGAAGATCCCACATGCCGCGGAGCGGCTGGGCCCGTGAGCCATGGCCGCTGAGCCTGCACGTCCAGAACCTGTGCTCCGCAACGGGAGAGGCCACAACAGTGAGAGGCCCACGTATCGCAAAAAAAAAAAAAAAAAAAAGCAAACTAATGCATTTTTAGTATAAACTTAACAGTTTGAATTTAGGCACAAATGTCATGTTTGAAAACTAAGAGTGTAATTGGTACTTAATGAGGTAAAATGTAGTCATAGCCCTTATAGAGAGCAGTTAATGATTAAAGGGCCAGGGGGTTCATACTAAAGAAACCCACCAAATCTTTAAAAAATGACATTATCAAATGCTAGTTCTTTCTTCCTCCAGCCTGGTTGTTCCAATTCTTTCCTTAGTTCCATGATCGAATCAATATGCAGGCAATAAATTCCATTAAAACAATAAATAAAAACAAATTGAAATCAATCTAGTCATACCATACCCTCATTTTTAAATTGCCCAAAGATATTCATAAAAGAATTACAAGTAATCTGTAGGTATGTTAGAAGTGATCAGTCTTATGAATAATGAAAAAAATGTTTCTCCTAAAAGCAAGGATATTTTCCTTCATAATCATAATGACTAAGATTAAATTCAGGAAATTTGATGTTGATTTAATACTATCATCTAAAATGCATTCTGTGCTTAATTTTGACAGGTGTCCCAGTAGCATTTTTATAACATTCTCCCCTGCCAGTATAACACGTTGTGTTTAGTTGTCACGTCTCTTTAGCCTCCTTTTATTTGGAACATTTCCCTAGCTTTTGTCTTTCATGACATTGATATTTTTAGAGTATATTTCACTTGTTTTGAAGGATGTCCCTCAGTTTGGTTTGCTTTCTCTTGATTAGATTCAGGTTACCATTTTTGGCAGGAATGCATTTTGTGTATTTTTTTGAGGGTGAAAATCTGTGTCATCTCTCTTCATGTAACACCGTGGGCTCTGGAGCCCCATGAGATTTGGTTTGAAATCCTGCCTGTGCCATTTCTTGGATGTGTCATCTTGGCCAGGTTACTTACTTCAGCCCAGCAGCCACAGCCTCAGGATATATTATCTATCTCTATGAGCTACAGTAAAGATTAAGAGAATTAATGAATTAAAAGAAGTTAAAACAATGCCTAACCACTAAAAAGTGCTTCACCATTTTTATTTTAAATATCAAAGGACTATTAAATAGGCTAAATTGAGTGGTTTTGAAGAATTATTTTTGGGCAACGGTACTGTTTTGGGGTAGTGGTATAGCCTCTACCCCAACTGTGCTCTGGGATATATAATTTCTAAATTTTGAAATTTATGTTAAGAAACATAAATGACAGATTTTTGTCAATGTACTCTCTTAATGTGGGAGACTAGCCATGATACCACCAGATAATCCCTTCCTGAGAATTCCTTATATTTGTTACCAGATAGGTCCATTGGACTCTTCCCAATACACAATTTCAAGCTGATATGCACAAGGCCCTAGTAAAGATGTTGACAGACTTCATATAGGCAGAGACTGCCTAAATGAAGTGACCTTGTCATTTGAAAGAAATGGAAGTAATTGGGAAATATCTTGATGCAGTACTTGAGTGTGTGATGCAAATTTGCTTTTCATTTTGTTTTGCTGTGTTGAGTACATAAACAATACTTGAAAACACTCTTTTTGTAAAAAATACAAGAAAAAGTGTACAGAGTAGAAGACACAAGTCTACACTTATTTCTCCCACTTCTTTCCCCAGAGGTGGCCACTATTATTATTTGCGTTTGTAGTCTCTCAGAAGTTCTCTACACATTTACAAATGTATACATACATGAAGAAATGTGCCATTTTGTTTGGTGATACTGCATTTTGCTTTTATCACATAATAATGGTTTGGGGATTCCATGTCAGTGTGTATAACCCATCAAGTTCTTTTTATCACATAATAATGGTTTGGGGATTCCATGTCAGTGTGTATAACCCATCAAGTTCTTTTTAACTGCTACAGAGCAATCCACAGACTGTAGGTAAGGGACTAGGCTTGGTTTAAATAAGGAAGGAACATATTAAAGGATATTAGCCAGTTCACAGAATTTGTGGAAGGGCAGCAGGACAGAGCCTGAAGCCATGCAATCAGGAATGCCCACCCACACTATATGTGTGTTTGGAGGGGGGGGTTCTGTAGTGGATACCCCACTGCCACCACTTCCCAGTCCAGTGGGGCTCAGGGCTGCACTCTCAGAGCTCCTCAAATGCCGTGCTGAAGGACCCAGATGTCTCTACCCCACACTTGCTGGAAAATTTCTTTCCCCTCAGCAGTCTCCTCCTCTATGACAGAATCATAATTAAAATGACAGGTGTGCTCTTGAATTAATCAAGTCCTCACTTTTATGAAGGATATACTGCAACATGAAGCTTATTTGACTGTCTACTCATGCTGAGTATCCCTCTACTAACCTCCACCACACACACACAAAGTGAGGAGGAGAGAGAGAGAGACTGGCACGTGGCTCTTCCAATGTAACAGCATGAATAAAATCTCAGTTTTAAGAAGCATTTTTGATGATTTCCTATTATCATGTTACATTTACATTGGTCATACTTTCTGAACCATAACTCAGCTGCCTGCTTTGAGCAAAAAATTTTGCTGAGTTTTCTCTTGGTTTCATTGGTCCTCCCCTCCCATGGCCCCCGAGTTCAGTAATGTGGTAAGGATTATTTGTAATGAATGTATTGTGCTGTGATATACATAGCTTTGAGTCATGATCACTTAAAAAAATCTGTTCCACGTTGGGTGTGGACCTTGGGCAAGTCATTTGGAATCTCTTGGTCTCTTGGAAACTAAGAAAATTACACATACCTGGCAAAAAATAAGAGTTAAGTGAGGTAATATGTAAGAGAACATTTTTGGGGGGAGTGAACTAAGCTGTCCAAATGCAAATGATCTCTCCTTAGGTTGAGCTCCTGGGGGGTCTGGAGAATGATTCTGTCCTTATTGTATTTGGTGATCTCCCCATTGCCTGGCCCACTGCCCAGTGCAGAGGCAGAGCTGAATAACTGAAGCCACAGCAGCAGCAGCAGCAGCAGCAGTAGCAGCAGACATTTATCAATCACTTACTTTTGTATGTGGCACGGGGCTAGACATATGCACTTTCTCACTTTATACCTCAAAAATTCTTTTGTATAGATACTATTATTGTAATCTGCGTTTTACAGATAGGAAATGGTGATTTATTTATTAAATTAAAATTCTAAACACCAATAAGATCTCTCCCTGCAAACTTCTCCAAAGCGTCTTTCTACTGATGCCTAAAACTATACAATTAGAGATTGCTTCATTTGACAAGAAGCTTTGTTGCCTCTTAAAATGCAAACACTTTGGGACTGTGCCTCCTCAGTGCAAGCCAGGTTATCAGGTCTTCTGGGACCAGGTTTCATAAGAAGGACAGAGATAATCAGAGGAATTTTGGGGGTTGATGAATAAAAAAATGGATTTTTCTCAGAGCTTTTTAATCAAATATCCAAGCCCACTAACAGAAACAAGATGGGAGAGCAGGAAGGGGGCTGGCAAGCAAACTGAGCTGGGCAGCAGCCAGACATTAAGATGCCCTGTGGAACAGAGGCAAGAAGCTGAAGGCATAAGGACAGAGACACACAGACAGCTGCAATGCTAGCCTATAAACATACTGCACGCACACAACTGCACATCTATCTCTGAGGCACAGGCCCAGCAGAGCAACCCATCAGTCTACATATCAGAGGCTTCATTCTCTCAACTTATTAGGGACTTAGGCCCTCATTTCCTCCTCCCAGGAAAATATTTTCCTCTCCACCCATTCTTACTGCCCTTCCATCACCTGTCATGTAGTCTGCCTGAAAACAGGTTTAAGGTTGTAGGCCAAGTCCTACATAGTAGTTTTATTTCCTCATGCACTCAGCCCCCAACAGGCCACTGGTCTGCCTAATGAAGGGAGCACAGCTAAAACAAGTTCCTGCTTGAATAACAGGGAAGAGCAGGCTCCCCTTGCTCAACACACTGCTTACCAGACCAGCTGGATGGGAGGAGGCCCTCTCTGGCACAAGTTTCCCATGTAAAAGGCCTCTGTTTCCTATTAAGGTTACACATTCAAATCCAAAGACTCCACTGTCAGGTCTGAAAGAATGGAATGCTCATCATACACTTTAAAATGAGAAGACTACATCCTGGGTATGAATTTTTTAAAAATATCAATAAAATCTAGAATTTTTTCTTAAAGGACACAATCATATTATTCATTTTTATGTTAAAAGCATTAATGTGTTAAATGCAAACAATTATAACATGCCATACTATTAAAAATCTTATTTGGACATTTTTTAATACAAAGAGGCTTTCTGAGAAGCCATTATTTGGCTAACTTCACTGTTCACTTTAAAATTAGGAAAGCGAGGAGACTGTCCATTTGCTTATTATTCCTATCACTGAATTTTTAACATCTTTTTTTCAAGTTCTATGATTGTTTAACTATTTTTCTTTTCCCACCTACAGTTGTCCCAGGCCATTTTCACATCCCACCTAGTCCTAGCTGGGTTCAGTTGTTGATAAGAATATATGTATTTAACTAACTTTTTAATATTCTCCCCCCCCAATCTTTTTGAGGTGTGGAGCTTTCCAGGGGTCTTTGGGCTCTCACTCCACGGACAGTCTGGAGTTCTGAGTCTCTCTCCCCACCCTCTCTTCCAGTAGCCCTACTGGCCTTCCTTCTCCAGAGTCTAGAGCCTAGGTGTAAGGTGAGAAAGTGATTTAACTCTGATTTTATTGCTTGCTTTGCCAGTTGAATAATTTCACAATGCTCAAAAGTAGAAGTTCTGTCCAATATTTAGAAGCTATTACATCACTCTTCTAGAAGAAGCCATCTGAATAAGTTAACTAGTAACAGCTGTTGCTAAACTGAGTGTGGGTACAAATATCCTCTTTGGAAGGCAGTTGAGGGACCCTAGAGGAGGAAGGTTGGTGGGGCTACGGGAAAGAACTGGCTGGGAGGGGAAGTTAGAATCCCAGGCTGTCTCTGAGAGCTTAGGGTGAAGGAACCTAAAGGCCCCTGCAAGATTTCATATCTCAGAAAGATTTGAGGAGTATTAAAAAGCCAAATACCTATATTCTAATTAGCTGCTTAGAACATAGCTGGATAGGTGGGACAGAATAAAATGGCCTGGGTCAACCCTTAGTGGGAGAAGATAAATAATAAAATATTTATAGATCTTAAAAGAAGAGATGTTAAAAGTTAAATAAGAGCAGTAAACAAAAAATTATAAAGTGAACAGTGAAGGTGGCCAAAGTATGCAGGCCTTCTCAGAAAGGCTTTTTGTATGAAAAAGTGAAATGCCAAAACAGCATTTCAAAAAGTGTAGTGTATGGTAATTGTCCATATTTAACAAATGCAAACATAAACAGGACGACTACCTGCACAAAATAAGATTAAAGAGGAAACAGAGTAATCTCCAGGATAGAAATGAAATCACTTGTCCTACAAAGAACCAGGAAAATCTCAACTTGACTTAGAAAAGACAATCAACAAATGTCAACAAGGAAATGACACAGACTTTGGAGTTGTCTGACAGGATTTTAAAACAGCCATCATGAAAATACTTTAACAAGCAATTGTGAACATAAGTGAAACAAATCTTTTTAAAAATAGAAAGTCTAGGAATAGAAACAGAAGATACAAGAAAGAATAAAATGGAAACTTTAGAACTGAAAAGCACAACTGTTTTGTGTGTGTGTGTGTGTGTGTGTGTGTGTGTATATGTCTGTATGTGTGTGACTATCAAGCCTATTTTTTTTTTTACTGGGGACATGGAGAATTCATGAATACACAAACTACTAAGAGATAATGGGAAAACAACAAGATATATCAAGGCAATTCAAAGAATTATAAGGGAATGCTTTGGCTAGCCCCCAAACTGGATAAAATAGTTACTAGGAAAATAAAAAGTTACCAATATTTTCTTGAAAAAGAGATAGAAATTAGACCAATAACCTCAGAAAAAGTTGACAATTGTTTCAGATCCAAAATAATTTCAGATATCAAGAAAAAACTAACCTGTGAAAAAATGTTTCACAGGTGAGTTTTTTTTAACCTTTAAGGAACAGATGCCACTTTAATCCCCACATCATTTTAACTATTCCAAAATATAAGGAATGCTATAAATACTTCCAAACATTTTTTATTGTGGCAAAATGTGCAAAATGAAATTTACCGTTTTTAAGTGTACAATTCAATGGCATTAAGTACATTCACATTGTTGCACAATTATCACCACCATCCATTTCCAGAACTTGTTCATCTTCTCAAACTGACACTGTACCCATTAAACAATAACTTCTCACTTCCCCATCCTGCTAGCCCCTGGTAATCCCTATTCTGCTGTCTGTTTCTATGAATTTGACTATTCTACATACTTCATATAAGTGGAATCACACAATATTTGTCTTTTTATGTTTACTTATTTCACTTAGCATAATGCCTTTGAGAGTCATACACCTTGTAGCATGTGTAAGAATTTCATTCCTTCTTAAGGCTGAATAATATTCCATTGTATGTATATTCCACGCTTTGTTTATCCATTCATCCATCAATGGACATTTTGGTTGTTTCCACCTTATGGGTACTGTGAATAATGTTGCTATGAACACTGATGAATATTGAATATCCATTTGAGTCCCTGCTTTCAATTCTTTTGAGTACATAACCTCCAAATTAGTTTTTAATATATTTTAAAGCCAACTTTATGCAAAATACCTGAAGAATTCCTATTAAAGCTGGAGCAACCAAAGGGTGGCCACAATTAAACTTATATATCATTATTGTTCTGAAAGTCCCAGCCAAAGCATATGGACCAAAAAAGAAAAGGTACAAATTTTCCAGTGTTTGTACTGGAAAAGAAAAGGAAGTCAGCAAAGTTGTCCATACGTGTGATATATATTCGTATAGCTGAAAATCCCAAATTTATTCAATTGAAATTATTACAGAAAAAAATTTAGTAGATTTTCAGTATATGAAAATGATAATAGAATATATAATAAAAGAAAGTAAGCTGTGGCCAATAACAATAGATATATTGGGGGAAAACTTGAAGTATACTTTTATTATTATTTTTAAAAATAAATTTATTTAGGGCTTCCCTGGTGGCGCAGTGGTTGAGTCCGCCTGCCGATGCAGGGGACACTGGTTTGTGCCCCGGTCCGGGAAGATCCCACATGCCGCGGAGCGGCTGGGCCCGTGAGCCATGGCCGCTGAGCCTGCATGTCCAGAGCCTGTGCTCCGTAATGGGAGAGGCCACAACAGTGAGAGGCCCGCATACCGCAAAACCAAATAAATAATAATAAATAAATTTATTTATGTATTTATGGCTGTGTTGGGTCTCTGTTGCTGCATGTGGGCTTTTCTCTAGTTGCAATGAGCAGGCATTACTCTTTGCTGTGGTGTGCGGACTTCTCAGTGCAGTGGCTTCTCTTGTTGTGGATCAGGGGCCCTAGGTGCACGGGCTTCAGTAGTTGTGGCACGTGGGCTCTAGAGCGCAGGCTCAGTAGTTGTGGCGCAAGGGCTTAGTTGCTCCGCAGCACGTGGGATCTTCCAGGACCAGGGATTGAACCTGTGTCCCCTGCATTGGCAGGCAGATTCTTAACCATTGTGCACGAGGGAAGTCCCGAAGTATATATATATATTTTGTTTGTTTGTTTTTTGCGGTACGCGGGCCTCTCACTGTTGTGGCCTCTCCCGTTGTGGAGCACAGGCTCCGGACGCGCAGGCTCAGCGGCCATGGCTCACGGGCCTAGCTGCTCCGCGGCATGTGGGATCTTCCCAGACCGGGGCACGAACCCGTGTCCCCTGCATCGGCAGGCAGACTCTTAACCACTGCGCCACCAGGGAAGCCCCCCGAAGTATATTTTTAAAAGGGATAATTTACATGATAACAGGTGGAATCCTTGACTGAGTGACTGGATAATACCCACTTTGGATCTCTGCCCGTCTTGACAGGGCGGTGAATCGTGCTCCCACAACACTGCTAAGCTACTTTCAAGTACAAAACCTTATGTCACTAGAGTCATTGACAGGTCCATCTCCTCCAATAGTCTGGGAGCTCCATGGATAGAGATGGACTCACATTAGTATTTGAATTCCTACCTAACAAATGTGTTTTATTTGACCTGCCCAAATTTTTAAGTTTAAATTTTAATTTCTTTGGGTAAGGTATGCACTCTGCATTTTACCATGGGCTCAGCTACTCTCTATTGTATTACAGCCAGCCTCATTCAGACGTTTATGTTACCAGACTTATCTCTGTAGGAATTTTATTTTTCTACCATTGCATGAATCTAGCATATTATTTTATATATAGTATATAACAAGGTTGTATGAATAAATTAATTAAATTAACTGATCACTATTTTCAAATATACAATACAGTATTATTAACTGTAGTCACTATGCTGTATATTATACCCCCAGACCTTACTTATCCAACTGGAAGTTTGTACATTTTGACCACCTTCATATAAATCCTTCTCTTGTATAGACCTTTCTTTCTTGGCAGTTTTGCCTGCTATTTCACTTTACTTTCCAGCTCAAACTGCTACTGTCAGCCTACCCATCTCATGAAAGCCTTAGTAGTAAAAGGATCGACATTTACAGCATAGGGAGGCTATTAAAATGTCTTCCTGTTTATCTGGGTTCTGGCTGCT
The DNA here is from genome assembly GCF_963924675.1 of Phocoena phocoena. Lineage (NCBI taxonomy): Eukaryota > Metazoa > Chordata > Mammalia > Artiodactyla > Phocoenidae > Phocoena > Phocoena phocoena. The sequence goes on along the minus strand of NC_089229.1, from coordinate 46,960,925 downwards.
ATGGCCCCTAAAAGAAACAAATCAAAGAACCACATTTCCCCCAAATCCCAACCCTTAGCCTGATAAAACAATTTTCCCCTAAATCTGTGAATTTATTTATATAAAAGTTTCCACAAAAATCATATTATTGCACTTTTCATAAATCACCCTTGCTAAAAAGAGTAAGCTACATGAAACTGGGACTATCTAAGGAAACTTCCAATCCTCTAGCTGAAGTTTGAAATGTGCTCTTTCAATTCATTCCTGGTTTTATTTCCATGTATACATTGGCCTTTTATACCTTTGACTATATTAACATTTTTTTATTTATACCTTGAATATAAATATTTCCCAGTGCCCTTGGATTTAGTATTTCAAAGATCACTCTTTTTTCCCATAGCTTCCGTTACATTTTTGAGTTTTTTACCTAGATATAGTGGATGCTTGATCTCTTTTTGTGTATACTTCCTTCATTTTTAAAATGTGCATTCCAGGACCTGAGGCAATTGCTGTCTTGTATTGCTGAAGCTGGAGTTCCAAACCTGTTAGGTGATAATTCTGAGAGCCTGTATATTATTTCACCAGAGCCCCACATCCTGTGATTATTACTGCCTATCTGCTAGGGGTACTGTCTGAAGCTGACAGTGTTTTCTCCTCACTGGTATACCCAGTCAATCTGAAGCTACACTCCAGAAAGCAGCAATAAAAGCTGGATGGTTTATGGGCTTGTATATTTGCTTTGGAAGTGTTCTCCAGTGCCCCATTTCTGGGCTAATAATTTTCAAACATTAGTTTGTTACGGTAGTATAAGACTCTCTTCAAATATAATCTTACGTGGTAGCCCAAAAGGTAAACTAGATAAAAAGGTTGTTGCTCTGCTTGATGCAAGGATAGGGCCTAGATCCCTGTGTGCTCAGTGCTCCTCATCCCCTGCTCGTTCACCTAGAATAGCACCGAAATGTCTTGGTAGAAGTCCTAGCGTGAAGGTCTCAAGATGGAAAAGTCACAAATAGTAGACCTTAAGTTAAATGGTTCTGTTAATGTATTTTGTTTGGCCTCCATAGTGTTCTTCTTCCCTGTATTTTTTTCCAACTGCTTTATTTTCAAAATAATCACAATGAACTCTTTCAGCTGCTTAATTTGATACTTACCTCCACACTTCTAAATATTGTGTGTTTGCTGCCATTTTTTTCCTTTTTACTTTTTTACTGGTTGGTATTTACAAACATACCAAGAAGGCTGGTATTTGGAGGCACAAAATCCAGAATTTGAACTACATAGCAGCCAAAAGGTGGAAAGCTATGTTTTACTATAAGTTACCATCAGCCACTTTTTTTCTACCACTAACTAAGCAAACCGAGGATTTGAGAATGTCTTCTACAGCACCCCTGTAGATTTTCTTTGGCCAGAGGAGCCTGAAATGGTTTCAAAAAAAGACAAATTGCTAGATGCTCCTGAGCTTAGCAATCTCACAATTAAATATTCATATCAATTAGATTTTGACCAAAGGTCAAATATATGAACAGATATACTAGTGAAGTGTTGTATGAGACTTTGATCATGTTAAAGTTATTTGTATTAAATATCAGGATAAATGTAATGAAAAAAAGGAGTTACTAGAAAACAGGGGGAACAAAACTAAGACTATGTGTTATATTCAGTTTAGTATGGTATTTGGTTCCCATAAATGTGACTCAGAAAGACCACAGAAAAAGTAGAAATTACTGATTTTTTGGTAATGCAAAAAAAATCTGATCTGGAAACAGTTTCTTCCAGAACTCCAAGTCTAACTTACATATTTGAATAGAAGAATTAGTTTCTATTTAAAAAAAAAAAATTCAGTTTGTTCTTGTGGGGGGAAAAAGGGAGAAAGATATATGAAATATCAGACAAAGAATAAACTCTATAGCCAATTCTGTTGCTGTGGAAATGCAGAAAGTCCAAGGTTCTGCCTCTAAAAAGCTCCTCTTTCAGATAAGTGTTGTGATAACTTCAGATTCTTCATATTAACTGCACCAGAACTCTGAAATATCTGATACATCACAGATTAGGCCAGTTCAAAGATCATGTTACTGTGACAACTGATTATTACTTTTTTTTTTTTTTTTTTTTTGCTGTACGCGGGCCTCTCACTGTTGTGGCCTCTCCCGTTGCGGAGCACAGGCTCCACACGTGCAGGCTCAGCGGCCATGGCTCATGGGCCCAGCCACTCCATGGCAGGTAGGATCTTCCCGGACCAGGGCACAAACCCGTGTCCTCTTCATGGGCAGGCAGACTCTCAACCACTGTGCCACCAGGGAAGCCCCTGATCATTACTTTTTAAGGAAGCATATAAAATTGTGCTTTTGTGATAAGCATATTTTTTAAAACCTTAATCCTGAAAATGCCATTCGGGTTCCTAGTGCCTAAGGAACATAATTTTTCAATATTAAAAACTATAGTGATATAAACTCTATTAACTGGTTAAAGAAGAAATAACATGATTATCTCAATAAATAATTTAACCAAATCTTATATTCTAAATCAAAATCTTAATAACAGGATTTTATATACCTAATCTTCCTTAACATATTTTTAAAAATCTCTATGTCATACCAACAAATGACATTATGCTTAATGGTGAAACTCTATAAGCTTTCCTAATTGTGCAAATGTGATTTACTATAATTACTATTATTTTATTGTACTCTATAAGAACAGACATGAGAAATATGGGAAAGATAAAAATATATCAAGAACCTACTATGTTTCAAGTACTCCATTAAGATGTTTTTATGTATTATTCATTTAATCTTCACAACTTTATGAGGTAGATACTATTGCAACACCAAATTACTGATAAAAAAGGAAACTGAGGCTAAGGAAATTTAACTCAGAGATGTAGTAACATATCCAATGATGGCAAATTGAAATTATAATGGAGTAATCACAGTTAAGGCATACAAAAATGGAGTTGGGTAGCCATTGAGGATCTGGTCTCAGACATGTCCCTGTACCACTGAGAACCTGAATTTCTTTGAACTGTACCAGACCCAAGGACACCATCAGGCATATTCAGAAGAACACCATCCAGCTGCAATTTTATGGTCTCAAGGTCTCCCCTTGTAACAATGCAACCATTTCAAACCTCAACCAATCCTTGCTTAATAAGCACTGTCACTTCTTGCCAGCTCCAATTATAATTCTTGACAAACAACTTACGTAACTAACTAACTGTGGCCCTGCAGCTTTTTGCCTTTATATGCTTCCTCCATTTTGTAGGCCAGCAGAACACAACTCAAGTGTTTATTGAATCTGTGTTTCCAAGGTGCAGTTCTAATAAACCCCAAATAAATACCTTTCTATTTCAATCATGTCTCCATTTCTGAAATTTTGATTAACACCAGCAAGTAGCAGAGCTAGGATTCAAACCCAGGAACTTTGACTCCAGCTCTTAATTATTGTAGTATATTAATTTTAATTAAAAAATGTGTATTGAGTGTCTACCATGTGTCAGGCCTATGGGCACTTAGAGGTATAGCAGTACATAAAAGAGACAAAAATCCCTGCCCTTATGCAGCTTACAATACAGAAAAAAAACCAAAAAAGATTGATTTTGGAAAGAAAGGCAAAATTATGATTTTATGTGGATGATATAATTGTATACATAGAAAACCTGCAAATTTCAAATGCATGATTATGAGAAACAGGAACTCTCAGCCATTGAATAGTTTCTAATTAATATACAAATCAATATTTTCTATATTCAAGCAATAAAAAACTGGAAAATTATAGAATATTAGTTTCTATTTATGATAGCAAAAATGATAAGATATTTGTGTGAAAATTTCCAAGAAGATGTAGAGGGCTTATATATATAAAAAATTTTAAACCAATGAGGTTCATACAAGAAGATAAATAAATGAAAAATTTCTCTAAATTTCATGTTAATTTTTTCTAAATTTAGATTGAAGTGTAATTTAGTCCCAAACAAAATACTAATAGTAAACTTTTTGTTATCTGTCAAAATTATATAAAATCTCATCTGAAAATGCACAAACTAGCAGAGGCATTCTCAAAAATAAGAGAGATGAGAGAGTATTGGCTTTACCAGATAGTAAATATGTCACAAAACTATATAATGAACCACTTTGGAACTGGTAAAGGAATAATAAAGAGAAGATCATTGAAACATAATAGAAAATTGAGAAATAAATAGGCCTACAAAAGAAAATTTAATGTTTGATAAAGGCAACAATTCAAATGAATAGAAAAAAAGATAAACAAAAATCTTGTTGGGACAACTGGAAAATTGTTACATAACAAATTACCCTAAAACTAGTGGCTACAACAACACTATTTGATTATATCTTGTGATTTTGGGGTCAGGAACGTGGGTAGGATGTGGCTAGGTGATTATTTTGCTCCACATGGTGGTGACTATGTCACTTAGTGATATTCAGCTAACAGCTGAACTCGTCTAGAGTGTCCAAGAGAGGATCACTCATATGCCTGGAACTTTGGCAGAAACAGCTAGAAGACTGAGCTCCTCTTGGCTCCCCTCTCTCTCCAGATAGCCCCAGGGCCTCGCCATACAACTTCTCCAGCAGGGTGATCAATCCTCTGACATGGCAATTTAGGGCGCTAAGAAACTAAGGTGGAAATTATCACTGCTATCAAATGCTGAGCCCAGAACTGGCAAGCGTCACCTCTGCTGTTTTTTACTGGCCATGGACATCACTAAGATCAGATTCAAGGAAAGGGGAAATAGAATCCACCTCTCATTGGGTCCACAAATTTATGAATGTCTTTAATCTTCTACTCTAGTTAGCTGAAAACAACAACAACAAAAACCTGTATACTACCTTCACTCCTTACATCAAAATAAATCCAGAGAAATCAAAGATTTAAATGTAAAAAAGTAAACCAATTACTAAAAGAAAATGGACGAAATTTTAATAGTAATTTATTAGAAAAGGTCTTTCATAGCATTAAAGAAAACCAAAAAGTTTGCTAAATTGACTTTTTATAAAATTCTTAAACTTCTAGACAGCAAAGAAAGAAAACCACCAGAAAATTGAAAAGACAAAACATAGATTTCTGCTTCTGTCCATGATGGAGTAAATGGTACTGCACTATCACTACCAAAATAAACAATTGTCTTCAGACATTGGACAATAGGCAGCCCAGAACTGGAATCCCTAGGAGAAGGAAAGCAAATGAAATGAGCCCTACGATTCTGCTGGCTTTTTACTTGGGCACACTTTCTGGACTGCGGTAAAGAGTGTGGGCGCCCGAATAGAGCACAGTTTTCTTAGTGAGTTGAAGAGACAAAGATTGGAATTTGGGGAGGCTAAGGCAGAATTTGTAGGACAGAGTACTGTAGATGAAAAATTACCTAGAGAACTAGATCTCCACAAATTTGCAGAGGGGTCCCTTGAGCTCTGATTAAACTATAAGTTAAGTGTATATAGGGTAAGATTCCACAAGGATGGGCAAAAACCAAATATTGATAGAGCTGCCAGATTTAACAAATATAAACATAGGATGCCCAGTTAAAACTGAATTTTAATAAACAACAAATAATTGTTGAGCATCAGCATGTACCTGTTGTATTTCATCTGGCAACCCTAATTACTAGAGAATAAACTGAACAATTACCAGATCTTGCACTTGGCAGGGAGATGTTCAAGTTCCAATTAACCTAGGTGGAGAGGCAGAGTAGACACCTGGAGAATTCAGTCAAGACTCCTTTTTAGGGACTAAACAAGCCTTAGAGTGTAAGTCAACCCAGACCCATGATGACAAAGCTTACAGAGACTGGATAAGATCACCAGGGTAGTAAATGTAGATAGAAAAGAGAAGAGCCCCAAAGACTGAACTTGTTAATAACCAGTGTTAAGAAGTCTGGGAAAAAAAGATGGAATCAGTGGAGGAAAATGAGAAGTTACCAGTGAAGTGTGAAGAAAACCAAGATTATGTAGTGTCTTGGAAGTTAAGTTAAGAATATATATTAGAGAGAAGAATAAGAATATGGTAAATCCTCCTGAGACTGACCATGGAAGTTAATCATGTAAAAGTCATTGGTGGAGTTGATAAGAGCAGTTACAAAGGAACCATGGGGGCAACAGCCTGACTGCAGTGGGTTATTCAAGACACAAGGGGAGGAGAGGAATTGGAGAAAGGAGGTATAAACAATTTTTTGAGGAATTTTGCTGTTAAAAGTAACAGAGAAATGGGACAGTAGCTGTAGGAGGGACTGGGCCCAAGAGATTTGTTTGTTTTCAATGAAAGAAATAATATAATGTTTAGCAGCTAATCCAGAGAGGAAGAAAAATATAATGCTGCAGGAGAAGGAGAAGAAATTTACTGGAAGAAATATACTGGAGTAATATCTTGCATACATGTGAAAGGGACTGGAGGTTCTGGCCTTAGCTAGGTGCATGGATAGCTCATCTCTGGGAAGAGGCAGAAAGGTAATGTATATGGTACAGATGCTGCTACAGGGTAAATGTGTAGCAAGGGTCTGAAAAAATACTCTTCTCAGTGCTTCAGTTTTCTTAAGGCAGCAGGCAGGAAGGTTATCATCTGAGGGCAAAGATGGAGGAGGGAGTCTGTTAAGAGTTTGAGGAAAAGATGGCAAATAGTTGTTTAAGAAAGCTGAATGACAAATGGACCAGGGAAATACAGTGATATTGCCAGGCAGCTTTAGGTCCATTTGATGTTTGTCGTTATGAATTTAAAATGGGGCTAATCAAAAGGAAGTGTAGCTGCCTTCAGCCATATATTGTACATAGTAGGTGGAGAGTTAGATTTAATCAGGTTTGTGTTTTTCCAAGTTAATATGAGGGAGAGGCATTTCTGTACATGCACAGAAATGATGATAGTGGCTGTCACAGACTTTAAGATGGTAAAGGAGGGATGTGAAAGTGGGGTGAGGGACAGGAAAAAGGTAACAGGACTAATATACTAGAAGTCCTGATGAGGTCAAAGGATGGTTAAAGTTGAAATTTAAAGGGAGTGAACTGGAAAGATAAGAGATGGGGATGTGAAACTGAGAAAATAAAGGAGCTGCAGTTATTGGTAATAACAAGATTTACAGTATGATCATGGGAATGAGTGGCTGGGGTAGGTAGGGTGGAGGACAAAATCACCAGAGGAAAGGAAGTCAAAGGAACAGATGGATCAGGCTATTGGAAAAATCATATTTGCTTATAACGAAGTGACTAAGAATTTAGACAGGAGAAGTGTCGGAGAGAATGACTCTAAGCATGAAACGAATTCTTTTGATTTGATCGATTTCTTTTGACCAATAGCATGACAATGCAAGTAATATAGGCTAAGACAACTGATGTGTTGGTAAAGACCCAAGGAAACATTCTAACAAGGTGTTCTCAATTCTACCTGGTCCTCAGAGGGCTTCAGGTTTATGCTTCAGAGAGAGCTAAAGGTTAATTTTTCTGCACTACCCCCTGGCAGGCCTCCCAGAGTGAGAGGTGTCTTTCTGCAGGGTGGGACCATTTGGCAAATGTCCTGAGAGAATACTGAGGTGGAAGCACAGGACTGGAGGCCAAGGTTCCACACAGACATCTGAGACTGCAAGACTTGTACCTGACCTCTTGTTCACTCCAAAGAGGACCTAGTGCTGCCCCAGCCATAAATGCTGAGATGGGAGAACAGTGGAAGCCCAACAAGGCTTGGACCCCAGGCCCTCATTGCATCAGAGTTGATGCTGGTGCTCCCTTAAGCATGCAGCTTATTAGCCCAAAGTTTAGACTGCAGTCCTGGTGATCACTTTGTACTATCCCAGAGAGCAAATGGCAAACAAGGAACTGCACATCTACTCCTCTTCCTGCCTCTGTAAGTTTCTCTGAATAAATGCTATTCCAGGCCTAGTGTGTGTGGTCAGGTCATTCACCCTGTGTGTGGTCTATCAGCAAACATTATCAAACTCCCCTCTTTTCTTCTTCCTAGCTTTATATTTGGAGAACACAAAGGAAAAAAAAGATATATTTTTCTTTAACTATACATCCGTATCACATATTATAATGACTTGTTTTGAAACGGTTTGAGGAGCTGGCCTGGGAAGTCCTGTAGAAGGAGGAAACTCAAAGCATTAAGGCATTTTTTCAGTACCAGCAATGGGTTGCTAAGGTAGAAATGGCAAGTATAAATTTCCCTACGCATCCATTGTACTCCGAAGTACTCCATAGATGTCAAGGCCCTCTTTTCTGCTGATTCACTCCCAGAGGGATTTTTGCACAGTACTCCAGAGAACCACTGCAGTTAGTTGGAGTTAGCACCAAACATCCTCATATGTGCCTTCTGTGATAAAGATGGCATTGATCATAATACTCAAAGGGTATCCAAGGTATCCAAGACTGGCTGGGAGCCAGTGCAACACATCTGAAAATTTTTATTTAAAACAACAATTACAACAAAAGTTTTTGAAGATCTATTCACTTCCTCAATAAATGCATAGACCAACAGGCTCTAACAGCCTTTTTGCTTCTACCTCATTGCCACCAATTCACATATTAGCAGTCTTGGCTCAATTACTGGTTGTATTTAAAGCTGATTATAAGTCAAACCACAGTTTTTTAATGCTTAATTCCACCACGAAACTGAACTACTGTGAGATTACTGACAAAAAGGAGATACTATACTGTAGTACAGTATTGTGGATTTTAAAGTCAAACAGATATGAATTTGTATAAAATTACCATCTCTTTCACCTTAACTAAGTTTCCTAATATTCTCAAACCTCAGTTTCTCTTCTACAGAATGGAGATAATAATACTAACAATCCTGAGGGTAATTTTGATTTATCATGAAAACTTAATATTATATGCAAAGTATCTAGTATAGATGCTAGAACAGAATCATTGCCCAATTTATGATAACGACTACTATAAATGTATAAGTAACACACTCAACTCACTCTGGGTCACATGCAATTTTCCTATGCAAGGGTAGACTTCTCCACTCACTACCATTAGCCAAAAAAGAAAAAAAAATTCAGACAGCTGTTTCCATGTGGATTTCTGATCATGTGAGTCACTGTTAAAAACCTTGGCTGCACTGACCAAAACTTTGATAGTTTTGCAAGCTGTTCCAGAATGGGTCACAGTATTTTTTTCTCTCTTTTAGTGGGAAAATAGAAGGATAGGGTTTTAATGTGTGAATGCTGCAATTTGTTAGTCTTTTTGTTTCTTATAAACTTATTACCTTCTAGAAGGAAGCAACTAGGGGATTTTAACCACAACTATACCCCTGTGCACAAGGAGGTACAATTAAACTGTAAGGATTGTGTCCCCAGCCAATTATTCTAATCCCAGAACAAAGGACAGGGGTTATCATCATGTTTTCCCCAAAGCCAAAAAACTCTGAAGCCGCAGAGGAGATATCACCATTGCTGGAGAGGGTTTCCTGAGCCAGAAAAAAGAGATAGAAATGTCCTAGTTTCTCCCTTTTGCTCACCTTCCAATCTCCAACCAGTCTCTTCTGTTGACTCTGTTCAGCAGAGCCATCTGACAAGACAGCCTTACAACCTGCAGAGTCAGGTCCCTGTTATGCCAGCATTCCAGGGCCTGGGGCAGGAATTGATCTGAGAACCAACAAGAAAACAACTGATAGACAGCCTTCTTTCAGTTCCTTGGAAAGGCCAAGCTCTTCCCAATGTCAAGATATTTACATATTCTTTAGCCCCTACCTACAGTTGTTTTCCCTCAGCTCTTTACCTGGCTGACTCTTTCTTCATGTCCCAACTAAAATACCATTTCCTCAAAGAGGTCTCCCCTGATTATTAATATAGAGTAGTCTCCCCTATTATTCTTTCTTTAAACTCTCTTCTTACTAACCTTTATAATTATATATACATGTATGTGTAGTTATCTGTTTAATATCTACTTATCCAGGGGCAAGACATATCTGTTTTGCTTCCTACTGCATTGCCAGAATTTAGCACAGTGCCTAGCATACAGTCAGCACTCAGTAAAAGGTAGCCATAATTATTACTACCTATTATTTTTATTTTATTTATTTATTTTTGGCCGTGTTGGGTCTTCGTTTCTGTGCGAGGGCTTTCTCTAGTTGTGGCAAGCGGGGGCCACTCTTCATCGCGGTGCGTGGGCCTCTCACTGTTGCGGCCTCTGTTGTTGCGGAGCACAGGCTCCAGACGCGCAGGCTCAGTAGTTGTGGCTCACGGGCTTAGTTGCTCCACGGCATGTGGGATCTTCCCAGAGCAGGGCTTGAACCCGTGTCCCCTGCATTGGCAGGCAGATTCTCAACCACTGCGTCACCAGGGAAGCCCACTACCTATTATTTTTAATGATAGTTGAACAATCAGACAGAGATATCAACCCTTTCTGGAGTGTACGTTAATTCCTTTCTGATTCCACTTTCTATTTTTTCTTCCTAATGTTTAGTTAACACAAGTTGTAAGTTCCAGTTCCATGAATACTTTTTAAACATTGTCTAGAATACCAAATTTCTACATCTCGGGCTTCAAAGGCCATTGGAGAAAGTTGATACATTCCTTGAACTGTCAAAAACAAAAACTGTGTTGGCAAAGTTGGACTAAACAAATTCTTTTCATCAGATGATCTGTAACTGAAATGAGAAAAATGTGTACAGGGGAGCAATTTATCATCTGCAAAATCTGTTTATGTTTCACACATTCTGGTTTGGATCTTTTGATTTTTGTTCTTTAAAACTATTGAATGATATATTTTCCTTGACATTTCCCAGGGGATCTTCATTATTTTTTTTCTACAATCAATTTTTTTTCCCCAATAAAATTCAGCTCCCTTTTCTTTCTTCACGTGGAGTAGAGGAATGCACCATCTTTTGTAGATAAAATAAATCTGGACTCCACATAAGGAAGGGCTGTTTTGTCTTTAGAGACTTTGTCTCTAATGTTCCTAGGCTTTCATAACCCCAGGCTTCCCGACCCCATCTGTCAAATCTTCCCATGTTATCATACGCAGAAAAAAAAAATCCTGCAAGCTCAGGAAGTGAGGCGTTAGGAAGGTCAACAGGCTGGCACTGGGGAGACTAAGGTGACCGTCTTGGGGCAATTAGCACATATGGAGCTAAAGAGTCCACTTCCAGGTTCATTTTTGTCATCACTCTAAGATTTCATCTTCAAACATTTATTGAATGCCTACCGTGTACTGAACACTATGCTAGAGTTAGAGATTTAATTATGAATAAGCTATGGTTTCTGTTCTCAAGGTGCTCATTTTGTGGTATAGGGAGACAGGCAGGTAACAAATATTTATAACTCATTATGTCAAGTGCTCTAAGAAAAGTAAACACAAAGCACAGATCCTAGAAACCTAGGAACCTAGGAGGAGGTCCCTAAAACCTAATCTTGGGCAAGTGTGAGGTGGGGATGCTACAGCAAATGCTTCCTGGAGGAAGTGATGTTTGAGCTGAAAGATAAGTAGGAGTTGCCTGGACAAAGAGTAGAAGAATGTTCCAGGAAAGGAGAAATAGTATGTGTAGAAATAGTATGTGTAGAAGTTCAAAGCAATGTGTTTGGGGGAACTCTAAGTAACTTAGGCCAGGGTCAGGGCAGGGAAGGGAGTTGGAGATGAGCTGAGGAGGTAAGCGCAGGACAGGGTGTTGACAGCCTTTACAGCAGGTGAGAACCCATTCTTTTTTTTTTCTTAACATCTTTATTGGAGGATAATTTCTTTACAATGGTTAGTTTCTGCTGTATAACTAAGTGAATCAGCTATACATATACATATATCCCCATATCTCCTCCCTTTTGTATCTCCCTCCCACCCTCCCTATCCCACCCCTCTAGGTGGACACAAAGCACAGAGCTGATCTCCCTGTGCTATGGGGCTGCTTCCCACTCGCTATCTATTTTACATTTGCAGAACCCATTCTTTATGAGCAGGTCTTTCTGAACTAACTCTGGTTAAAAGGAATTGATGACAGACAGTGGAAAGAAGGCAGTCTTTTGGAGTCCGGCAATTTGGGTTTGAAACTTGGTCCTGTCACTAGTTTGTGACCTTGGGCAAAATTACTTAGCCTCTCTATGCCTGAGCGGTTTCATCAATAAAGTGGAGATAATTATATCTTCTCTAAAGGATAATTATTAGGATTAAAAATATAATATCTGTACTATCCAGTATATTGCACGGTATCATGTTAAGCCTCAACTATCATGGAATAAACTGCTATAATCAAGATTATCCATGCAAAGCCTTGAGTCACATGGTTAAGTGAACACAAAGTAGACTCTGGTTTGTCTCTAGTTACCAAAGAGACATTATCCTTGCTTGGACCTGTCTGGATCCTTTTGTTTGGTCTCTTTCGCTCTTTTATTTTAATGGTAACATATATATCTCACAGTTTGGTGTTAATTCACTGCCTAATAAATGAGTTGTTTGGAAGTGAATTATTATGTCCTCAGACTCATACTCATTTCATTTCCTTCATGTCACAGAAGTTTTGAGCTAAAAGAGTCTGTAGAACTCATCTACAGAAGCTGGGAATAGAAACGTGGGCTACCAGCAAACAAACTAAATATCCACCAGTTGGGAAATGGATAAATAAACTTGTTATCTCTATGCTGTGAAATACTATGCAGGAGCTAACAGGAATGAGATAGCCCTCTGTGTACTTATTTACCTAGATCTCCAAGATCTACTGTTAAATGAAACAATAAGCTGCACTAAGATACTTGCAGAATGATACCATCATTTTTTGTAGCAAAGTATACAAACAAACATGTATATATATAAACACTATTATACGCTTTCTATGGTTACATGCATAGAAAAACTGTGGTAGGATACACACTAAAATGATAAGGTTATATATGGTGACATGAGAAGGGAGGAGGGGGCTAGTAGTCTAAGGAGACTTATTGTAAAGACTGAAAATAAAACTCCTTGTACATTATCAGTACTCCCATGTGTTAGTTTTCTTCCCCTATCGCAGTTAGTTTTCTTTCCCCTATGGCAAGTCCAATGGCTTTTCTTTCTTTCTTTGTTTTCTTTAAATTTTTTTTTAAAAAAAGATTAGGAAATCAAAGTAATTAAGTCACTTCCTCAAGGTCACACATCTGGTTGATGTGAGAGCAAGAGCTGTAACGAAGGTTTCCTATATCACAATAAATCAGCCTTAACTCTACTTGGGAGTTGGATTACTATGTGTGACATGGTTGTTTCTGCTAGTGGTTCCAATATTCAGATTCCATGTGGCAGGTTTTGCAGATTTGTAATGCAGAGCAATATATTCTGGGCTTGGGCAGCTGTTCGACCAACCAAACCAAGGAAGGCCAGGCAGGGAGTATTATGTAGACCTGCAGGGTTATGTCTGGCTTGATTTTGTTCTTTTAACTTTGCTAGCTATCGAGGAAGTCTAGCAGGAAATATCAGGGACCTAGCTACAGGGAGAACATTGGAATCAGGAAAAGAATCAGTTAACAGGAAAGGGAATGGGGGCAAAAACGTACGGACATCTGACATTCTTTTTGGCTACCTAGAATCTGAACCCCCTTCCTATGTTTGAGTAATTTTTCTAATTTGTGAGGCAAAGATTGACACCCACTATATTAGTTGATAATGACAGATACTTTCCCAGTTGCCCTTGTAGCTTGGGTATAATCAGGTGGCTTAGGCTCTAGCAATCAGAAGTACCTCCCTCATCAGGGTCCACTTTCCTCCAGAACTATAGGGATTGGTTTCAGGTCTGTGGACAGTTATCCACCAAGGGCTTTTTACCATTAATTTTAATGGAAGCCCTAAATTTTAATTTTAACTAAAACTAATTTTAACTGTCACAGACTCCTGCTGGGCTTATGGCTATTATTATCTTGCTGAGTTCAAAACAAAGGGGATTTTGTTTTCTGAAGCCATTGCTTAGGAGCAGGACACTCTACCAGACTCGAGGTCAGGGCACTGCGCAATGGTATTCTAAGTAGTTCAACGGTCTTAACCCAGATGGTCCAACACAGGTGAAACCACACCATAGTTGGTTGCACTTCCCACTCCAGGAAAGAGGGTGCACTTCTTGAGAACCTCCATGAACTTTTTGGATCCCACTGGTTAATTTTCTGGGAAGAATTAATGACAAAGTGGCTATTCTTATATTCCTCTTCTCTACTTTTGACCCTTTTTGTGCTTTGTACCTACTGTTTGTCTAAGGTGCCTCAAGGCTCTGCTTTCTGGACTAGAGCAGGAGAATTTGCTTCAATATCTTTGTGAGGTTACAAACTACCTTCCTTTAGTCATTAATAGGCATCCCAACTACTTGTAACATTCTAGAACTGAGTTGCTTCTTTCTAACCTGCAGAAGAGAAGGACACGTATGTCTCAGACACCTCTGAGGTCTCAGATCCTCCCAGCTTTATGTCTCTTGTTTTAATACCAGCAGTTCTATATGGGCTCCTGCTGACAGTGCCTCACATCAGGCTGCACCATGTGCCTCTCATTTCCAACCCCAGGGAGGTGTTAATGCCAAGATAAAGACTGCCACAGGATTCTGCTTGTGGCACACATATGTAAAACGCTGAAGTGCATGGAGTTAGTGCCCCATGAGGCAAACTTTTGCAAAAGGAGACAGCTAGTAAGTATATTCTCTCTTTCTCCCTCTAGATGGACTGTTTTGAGATGCTGTTTATGTGACTTCCTGGAGGATGAGCCTGGGGATTTGAACAATCAGTCTCACTTGACAGCTACCAACTTGATAATGTAGTCTTATATTGGCTCCTCCTTTTCTGCTTCACTTTCCTTGTCCTTCACAGCTGGAAATGCACTCCCTAATCACGTAGAATTACTACAAGCTCCTTGCCTCAGGCTCTGCTGTCTGGGTTACACAAGCTAAGACAACACCACAGGATTCATAGACAAAATCATGCCAATTTCACCATCATTAGTAGCTTTCCTTACTTAGGGATAATTTCTGGCTTTTCACTCAGTTCTATCCTAAATGTGAGACTTTGGAAAAATTACTTAAATCTCTCCAAGCCTCCTATTCTTCAAGGTAATATGGAGATAATAATAATGCTTATCATGGGCTTCCCTGGTGGTGCAGTGGTTGAGAGTCCGCCTGCCGATGCAGGGGACACGGGTTCGTGCCCTGGTCCGGGAGGATCCCACATGCCGTGAAGTGGCTGGGCCCGTGAGCCATGGCCGCTGAGCCTGCGCGTCCGGAGCCTGTGCTCTGCAATGGGAGAGGCCACAACAGTGAGAGGCCCGTGTACCGCAAAAAAAGTAAATAAATAAAAATTAAAAAAATAATGCTTATCTTGTGAAGAGTTGGAGGAATTAAAATTTAAAAACGATTGTAATCACTGAGTATAATGCTTGGCATATAGTGAATGTTCAGTAAATGTCAGTTGTTGTTGCTGTTATTATTATAAAAATCAGTCCTATTTGCAACATGATGGAGCTCTAGGGGAGATGGAAAAAGGAAAGGGGTTTCACTTACAGATACTTTAGGGAGGTTGGAAAGATATGTTGGCATACCTTTGAGTACATATGATAATGTTACACAATAAACCATCAAGGTTCTATTCCATTATCCAAAGAAAAAATAATTTAGAAATGGGGCTAAAATTCCTCCCAGAATTAGACTTTTGTGGCCATAATAAAAGTGATCATTTTGAGCATTTGAGCATTTTGAAGGGATTATTAAGTTTAAACAATTAGGACCACAGTTGTTCCAGGCTTTGTTTGACATTTTCATCTGTGGCTTCCCTCCCAAGGGGCTGGCACAGCCAATGGATGGCCAGGCTTCTCTCATCTGAAGCTCTGTTCGTCAGTTCTGAGCTATACCTGGGGTTCCTGACCGTAGATGGCTTGCCTCTCACATCTTGCCATCGTTTGATCCCACAGTTTCAGTTGTATTGTTTTGGGCTTTTACTTGCTGATGAAGAGATTTATGTGGATTTAATTTTCTTTAGTCTCCGGGTGCCAAAGATTTTGGTGTTTGTAATGTTCGTAGGCAACTAGGTCACTACAACAATTTTTTTGCTGGGTGTAGGTTTTCACAGTAGTGGGAAGTCAGAAGTGATTTGTAGGTTACTAAATCTTGGGCTTTGTTTAACATATAATTTTTATGGCCAGTGAGAATGAGTAAGGTCCTAATATTTCAGAACTTCATACAGGAAGTAAGCCAGGATGAAAAATCACACTGTTCACCCACCAAACCTAGCAACTACATAACTTATCTTCTCAGAAAACATAATCCTGACCCCTCTTCCTATCTCATTTTTGTCCCCCAAGTCTGGAATGAACTTTTGGTGCTTGTTTTTCTTTGGTAATGCAGTAAATACAAAATGTCCCTCATACCACACACAAATGTGCAGAGCAGATGTGGTTTCTTTGAGTGCCTCTCAACTGATGTTTTCTCCCTGATGATCCCTCAGCCTGCTAGATAACGGAAAATTAAAAACCAAGTTTTAGTCTAAATACGGAACCTTAGTCTGGTCCAATCATTTTAAATCTCTTTAGGGAATTCAATTTCTGGTCAGTTAACTCCAGTAAATACTAAATGCTTCATTGTTTCTTTTGCTCCACTCTAAGGTGGTGTCCGGGTGTGGGGAGTAATATAGGTGTGGTTTAGGTGGTAAGATGGGGGTCCTCAAATCTATACTGGTCTCAGAATCCTCCTGGTCTTAGATGTACAGTGGCTGGAAAGGGATGCTCCCTCAAACGGCACTCACCAAGGGGCTACTGGCCCTATTTGTCTGCAAATCTACCCAGCAGTCTCTTCATCATAACCTCAGGACTTTATTGGGTCACCCACCCTCTTAGTACTCAGAGCATGCCCCTTTGGGACTAACATGTATTTCAGAGTCCTTCAGGAAAGGGGAATTGGGAACTTTGTCTCCAACCCAATTGTGGTTGACTTAAGGATCACTGCTCAGATTCCCCTTCAAAGAAAGACTTGCTGCCTTGGCAACTGAGAGAGTGGTCAGCAGATAGCATCTGACTTACAGCTCCTTCAGGATCTGCTTCAGCTACAGAAAGGCATCTCATCCAAGGTCATACCCTTCCCAGGGCAACCCTAAGTGAGGCGGGGTATAAAGACCTGGCCAATTCAGCAGACTGCAAAACAATGTTAATGGGCAGTTCTCACTTCTAGAGTTTCCCTTTGGGTTGGCTGAGGCTTTGTTGAGTCTCATCACAATCTCATCAATTTCTCCTTCTGTCCAATCCTGCTTCCTTCCCCCTTTTTCACAGATACTGATCCCTAATGAACATCTTGCACCCCAAACTCTGTCTCAGCATCTATTTCTGGAGAAGCTAACTTACAACACTGATCCTTTTATCTGTTTTCTGTCACTACCTTCAATGCCATCCCTTTCCAACATGGGAATTAGCTTTGTGTAGGCTGTTTCCAAAGGCTTTCTTTAAAAGACTGACTTTCAAATTCACTGTCTTGTTGCATATCCAAAAAGCCTATGTTGAATGCCAGAAACTACACACTAGGTCTTTCTTTCTCTCTGCATTTCTGTATGACAGTCTGAATTCCTCTCCTGTTTTTCTCATAGGTTCATGGCCCTGCCCTCAAGGCAACTTTTCATTCTAATTTTAGTAGGGGTTGTAACCAGTCCTTGGTGTAAATACATGCTATACATTGATTTCTAAGTATCTCTCACAGGCTCTTACATGAGGCAAGATGTGCAAAGGAACTGTACTTCATATTGCCTACATCTTATCTAACCCAGGAGATCCACCCACCAGGTAGGAGAAGAAAAAACACTATATTTTGGTACAATCCAGTGATATCAGTCTGACCTATGGTTTAATCTCTACAATCTCTGCCTGGATGCCTCAGGAAAATTCTCAGTCGTTCAGAGTTTTGCTCTTTTCTCCTGCTCCTCTCCAAGCTGGTATTAAGAGAAAAGGGGAGGGGAGGTCTACAGGCTAACGTTTAGCTGTGAGGAAAGACAGCTGGAAAGCCCTTGCTGGTCGCTGCTGTGCAGTTGCTGATTTGGATTGCTCCTGGGCCCGGTGGTCACTGAGGTATAGCTAGAACTATCACAATTTGTAAGGAGACATGCCAGCACCACTACTGGAATCTGTATTTTCTGTTACCAATTCCTAGAATGGGAGTCTTTGCTCTTCACTCTAACCCTAGGCCTCTGCTGATTTCTGGCCTCTTTAGAGCTTCTGCTTACTTTCCTGCACACGTTTGCCACCTCTGGGCTCCAGGGAAACAGGAGCGCTGCTGGGGCTCATTGATGTGGTCTTCTCTTACCACCACCTCCGTGCTCTTCTTCCCACATGACGTGGGTGTAACAATTAGCCCCAAACTGGGCTTCTCCCAGAGGCCTACAACCTCCCCACATTATACCCCAACCAGAGAAGCTGGCCATAAACCTTGAGGTTTCTGGATACTTCTTAACCTCTCTGGGTGTTTCTGAAAGTGCCTCCTTCTACCAGCTTTCTTGAGGTGCTTTCTGGGGCTCCCAGTCCTAAGGAAAAAGGGCTGCTCCAAGGACTCCGCTAGTTGACTTCCTTAATCTACTTGTGCAACGTTTCTTACTATAATTCCTACTTCCTCTACGTTATGTTCTCATTACAGTCTAGACAGAGAGCCAGCCAAGAAAGACTTCAGAAGTCTTTTCCCTACTCAAGGGAATAAATTTACATTTCAGACATTCAGGCCCAATTTTCAGTATGCTAATAAAGGTAAAAGAAATTAAAAATTATTTCTTTCTTAGCAAAACTTGGCTTTTGAGACTAATGTCTTGCTTTGATCTCAAGCAAATCGATAAGCAACAATCTCTTTGTTTAAATAGGTATCTATCCTTCTCCTGAAGCACATGAACTCCCTTTAAAGGGTGGTAAGTTATCAGTTAACAAGATTTATAAGACATGGAAATATATCTGAATGTAATTCAAAGGCATATGTATAACAATAGTAAATTTGAGAGTTATTACCTATGCTCCAGTGATTGTGCTTTGCATATATTATCTCATTTAATTTTCATAATAACCTGTGGGAAAAGTATTATTATCCCAATTTTGAAAATGATAAATGAGGCCTGGGAGGGCTAGGCTACATGCCTAAGGTCATGTACTTAATAAAAGGTGAACCAGTATTCACTTTCAGGTCTGACTGACCCCAAAACCTCCAACCACTGTAATTCCTCCATTAGCAAAGATCTGGCTACAAAACAGAATTTTGATCACACAGCATCTCATTTATTGTTTAACTTTTCTATTCAGCAAGAAACAGCTAGGCATAGTGTCTGAGAACCAGGCTTTGAATTTGGGCTGTGTTCCTCTGCTCTATCACCTGTAAAATGGAGGTAATATTATCCCTAACCCACGAGATCACTGTGAAGTTTAAATGAGTTAATACATGACAAGCAACTGGCACAGTGCTTGGCACCTACGAAACTTTAATAACTGTTAGCTATTGCTGTTGTGAAATTCTCAGGATAATATTGTCTTTATGATTAGCCTGAAGATTTCAAAATCAAATATGAAAAAAGGGTCTTTAATTTTTGGCATTCATAAATATTTGAATTGTGTTCTGTTGTTTCTTTTTCCCCTTTTTCTCTTAGAAATTAGCTGTTCAACTGTAAGAAGGAAAATCCTGCTGTGAACATTGGAGAATTGAAGCTTTGAATGTATCACCCTGTCAGATATAGCACTGATTGTTTTAATTCTCTTGTTGTTTTGCTCTCTGCTAGAAGAAACAATTGCTTTAATGAAACATTTCCATGTGTTGTTGTTGTTATTATTATCATTATGTCATTATTATTGATAGTTTGGCTTTGCAGAGAGCCGGGGAAAAAGTAGAGGAAAGTGCCTGGGCTTTGCAGTCAGACATATCCAAGTCTGAATCCAGTTTCTAACTGATCCAGTTCTACTTAAGTAACTTAATTACCGACACTTGGTTTTTGTTATTTACGCCTATCTAGCTCCCTGATAAAACTGCTATCAGGTTATATGATATATGCTTCAAATGCCTAAATATTTACTGACACATTACAAGAGTTCAGTGAAAGTTATTTCACTTTCTTATCTCTGCCTTGTATTTGTCCTTTACAATTACCTTTATTTTAGAAAGGTGGCTGTATGAATTGGTGGGGGATATTTTTATTCTTAGAGGTCTTTATTATATAGTAAATGTTACAAGTTAAATTATGTTTTGATATCCATATAAATTATGAATTAACCAAATTCATATGTAGATGTCCTATACCTCAGAATGTGAACCTATTTGGAAATAGGGTTGTTTCAAATGTACTCACAACAGTTCCTCCCTTACCCACAGTTTCAGTTTTCCACGGTAAACCATGGTCCAAAATTATTAAATGGAAAATTTCAGAAATAAACAACTCAGAAGTTTTAAATTGCCCATCGTTCTGAGCAGCATGATGAAATCTCACACCATCTCACTCAGTCCTGACCAGGACATAAATCATCCCTTCGTCCAGCATATCCTGCCCAGTAGTCACCTAGTAGCCGTCTGGGTTACAAGACTGACTGTCATGGTATCGCAGTGCTTGTGTTCAAGCAGCTTATTTTACTTAATGATGGCCCCAAAGCACAAGTGAAGTGATGCTGGCAATTCGGATATGCCAAAGAGAAGCCGTAAAGTGCTTCTTTTAAGTGAAAAGGAGAAAATTCCTGACTTTATAAGGAAAGAAAAAAATTGTGTGCTGAGGTTGCTAAGTTCTACTGTAAGAACGAATCATGAAGAAGGAAAAAGAAATTCATAGTGTTTTGCTGTTGCCCCTCAAACTGCAAAAGTTATAGCCACAGTGCCATAAGCGGTTAGTTAAGATAGAAAAAGTACTAAATTTGTATATTTTGAGAGAGTGAGAGCATATTCATATAACATTTATTACAGTATATTGTTATAATTGTTCTATTTTATTATTTGCAATTGTTGTTAATCTTTTACTGTGCTAAATTTATAAACTTTATCTTAGGTATGTATGCATAAGAAAAAAACATAGTATATACAGGGCTCAGTGCTCTGCGCATTTTCAGGCATTCACTGGCAGTCTTGGATTGCATCTCCCACAGATTAGGGTGTACTACTGTAGTTAAGATGAATTCATACTGGAGTGGGGTGGGCCCCTAATCCAATATGACTAGTGTCCTTATAAAAAGGGAAAATCTGCATTTGCATGGAATTTCAGATGTTAGCTGCAAGCCCCTGGCCACTTTCTGACCTATGGCCATCAATCAGGGGTTCCCACGACCACCTCCTCAGGTTTGATAATTTGCCAGAATGGCTCACAAACACAGGGAAGCACTTCATTTGCACCTACCAGTTTATTATAAAGGATACAACTCAGGAACAGCCAGATGGAAGAGATCATAGGGCAAGGTATGGGGAGAGGGGTGCAGAGCTTCCAAGTCCTCTCCAGGGCAACACCCTTCCAGCACTTGGATGTGTTCAACACAGAAGCTCATCACATGTTGTTGTTCATGAGTTTTTATAGAACTTACTTTCTAGTTCTTCCTCCCACCCCTCCCCAAAGGTCAGGAATGGGGCTAAAAGTTCCAACCTTCTAATAACTTGGTCTTTTGGGTGACCAGCCCCAGCCTGAGACTATCTAGGGGCCCCTCTCTTCATTAGCATAAACTCAGGTGTGCTCTCAAGGGACTTGTGGATAAAAAAACACTCCAATCACTCGGGAAATTCCAAGGGTTTTAGGAGCTCTGTATCAGGAGTCTGGGACAAAAAACAAATTTATTTATTATTATACCACACCCTTCCATTGGGATTGCACCATTTTGCATTCTCACTAACATTGTTCCAGTGCCCAGTTCCTTCTCAGCCTTGTTAAAGCTTAAATTTTTGCAAATCTGATGTTCGGATGTAGTATTTCAGTTTCCTTTAGATTTGAATTTCTCTTATAAATAAAATTGGACATTTCTTCATACATTTAATGGAAATATTTATATATATACATATATATATGTATTCAATACAAATGTATAAATAAACATTTTTTGTTGTAAAAGTATGAGATTAGATCACTCCCTAACACCATACACAAAAATAAGCTCAAAATGGATTAAAGACCTAAATGTAAGGCCAGAAACTATCAAACTCTTAGAGGAAAACATAGGAAGAACACTCTATGACATAAATCACAGCAAGATCCTTTCTGACCCACCTCCTAGAGTAATGGAAATAAAAACAAAAATAAACAAATGGGACCTAATGAAACTTCAAAGCTTTTGCACAGCAAAGGAAACCATAATCAAGACCAAAAGACAACCCTCAGAATGGGAGAAAACATTTGCAAATGAAGCAACTGACAAAGGATTAATCTCCAAAATTTACAAGCAGCTCATGCAGCTCAATAACAAAAAAACAAACAACCCCATCCAAAAATGGGCAGAAGACCTAAACAGACATTTCTCCAAAGAAGATATACAGAATGCCAACAAACACATGAAAGAATGCTCAACCTCATTAATCATTAGAGAAATGCAAATCAAAACTACAATGAGATATCATCTCACACCAGTCAGAATGGCCATCATCAAAAAATCTAGAAACAATAAATGCTGGAGAGGGTGTGGAGAAAAGGGGACACTCTTGCACTGCTGGTGGGAATGTGAATTGGTTCAGCCACTATGGAGAACAGTATGGAGGTTCCTTAAAAAACTACAAATAGAATTACCATATGACCCAGCAATCCCACTACTGGGCATATACCCTGAGAAAACCAAAATTCAAAAGGAGTCATGTACCAAAATGTTCATTGCAGCTCTATTTACAATAGCCCGGAGATGGAAAGAACCTAAGCGCCCATCATCGGACGAATGGATAAAGAAGATGTGGCACATATACACAATGGAATATTACTCAGCCTTAAAAAGAAATGAAATTGAGATATTTGTAATGAGATGGATAGACCTAGAGTCTGTCATACAGAGTGAAGTAAGTCAGAAAGACAAAGACAGATACCGTATGCTAACACATATATATGGAATTTGAGGGGAAAAAATGTCATGAAGAACCTAGGGATAAGACAGGAATGGAGGCGCAGACCTACTGGAGAGCGGACTTGGGGATATGGGGAGGGGGAAGGGTGAGTTTTGACAGGGCGAGAGAGAGTCATGGACATATACACACTAACAAACGTGGTGGGGTGGATAGCTGGGGGGAAGCAGCCGCAAGGCACAGGGATATTAGCTCGGGGCTTTGGGACAGCCTGGAGGGGTGGGAGGGGGAGAGTGGGAGGGAGGGAGATGCAGGAGGGAAGACACATGGGAGCACATGTATATGTATAGCTGATTCACTTTGTTATAAATCAGAAACTAACACACCATTGTAAAGCAATTATACCCCAATAAAGATGTTAAAAAAAAAAAAAAAAAAAACATTTTTTGTTTATATCTTATGTCCATTTTTTTCTATGGGACTTTTGGTCTTTTTTTTTTCTTCAATCTTTATAAGTTTTACATATTGGGGAAATTAGTACTTTACCTGTGACATATGTTGCAAATATTTATTCTCAATTTGTTGTTTGTCCTTTGACTTTACTCACGGTGCTTTTTTGTCATGCAAAAGGTTTTATTTTTATGTAGTCAAATTTATCAACTCCTTTTATTGCATCTGAATTTAAAGTCATATTTAGATAGCTTTCCCTCCACCTAGGCTATAGAGAAAATCATTTATGTTTTCTTCTAGCATTGTACAGATCAGTTTTTTTTCATGATTATTTTATTTTAAATATGTTTAAATGAATACAACATTTCTAACCATTAGTGACATACTAAAGGTTACTGAGATGGTTTTGAATATATCTATAATTTTTTAACACTATAGGGCGAGATTATATATTTAGCTACAAAAATTCTGTTGGGAGAGATAACACCTATCCTTCTCAAACTCTTCTAAAATATAGCAGAGGCAGGAACACTCCAAAACTCATTCTACGAGGCCACCATCACCCTGACACCAAAACCAGACAAAGATGTCACAAAGAAAGAAAACTACAGGCCAATATCACTGACGAACATAGATGCAAAAATACTAGCAAGCAGAATCCAACGGCACATTAAATGGATCATACACCAGGGCTTCCCTGGTGGCACAGTGGTTGAGAGTCTGCCTGCCGATGCAGGGGACACGGGTTCGTGCCCTGGTCTGGGAAGATCCCACATGCTGCAGAGCGGCTGGGCCAGTGAGCCATGGCCACTGAGCCTGCGCGTCCGGAGCCTGTGCTCTGCGATGGGAGAGGCCACAACAGTGAGAAGCCCGCATACGGCAAAAAAAAAAAAAAAAAAGGATCATACACCATGATCAAGTGGGGTTTATCCCAGGAATGCAAGGATTCTTCAATATACGCAAATCAATCGATGTGATACACCATATTAACAAACTGAAGGAGAAAAACCATATGATCATCTCAATAGATGCAGAGAAAGCTTTTGACAAAATTCAACACCCATTTATGATAAAAACTCTCCAGTAAGTAGGCATAGAGGGAACCTTCCTCAACATAATAAAGGCCATATATGACAAACCCACAGCCAACATCATCCTCAATGGTGAAAAACTGAAACTATTTCCACTAAGATCAGGAACAAGGCAAGGTTGCTCACTCTCACCACTATTATTCAACATAGTTTTAGAAGTTTTAGCCACAGCAATCAGAGAAGAAAAAGAAATAAAAGGAATACAAATCGGAAAAGAAGTAAAGCTGTCACTGTTTGCAAATGACATGATACTATACATAGAGAATCTCAAAGATGCTACCAGAAAACTACTAGAGCTAATCAACGAATTTGGTAAAGTAGCAGGATACAAAATTAATGCACAGAAATCTCTAGCATTCCTATACACTAATGATGAAAAATCTGAAAGTGACATTAAGAAAACACTCCCACTTACCACTGCAACAAAAAGAATAAAATATCTAGGAATAAACCTACCTAAGGAGACAAAAGACCTGTATGCAGAAACTTATAAGACACTGATGAAAGAAATTAAAGATGATACAAATAGATGGAGAGATATACCATGTTCTTGGATTGGAAGAATCAACATTGTGAAAATGACTAAACTACCCAAAGCAATCTACAGATTCAATGCAATCCCTATCAAACTACCAGTGGCATTTTTCACAGAACTAGAACAAAAAGTTTCACAATCTGTATGGAAACACAAAAGACCCCGAATAGCCAAAGCAATCTTGAGAAAGAAAAACGGAGCAGGAGGAATCAGGCTCCCTGTCTTCAGACTATACTACAAAGCTACAGTAATCAAGACAGTATGGTACTGGCACAAAAACAGAAATATAGATCAATGGAACAGGATAGAAAGTCCAGAGATAAACCCACACACCTATGGTCATGCTATCTTTGATAAAGGAGGCAAGAATATACAGTGGAGAAAAGACAGCCTCTTCAGTAAGTGGTGCTGGGAAAACTGGACAGCTACATGTAAAAGTATGAAATTAGAACACTCCCCAACACCATACACAAAAATAAACTCAAAATGGATTAAAGACCTAAATGTAAGGCCAGACACTATAAAACTCTTAGAGGAAAACATAGGCAGAACACTCTATGACAGAAATCACAGAAAGATCTTTTTTGACCCACTTCCTAGAGAAATGGAAATAAAAACAAAAATAAACAAATGGGACCTAATTAAACTTAAAAGCTTTTGCATAGCAAAGGAAACCATAAACAAGACGAAAAGACAACCCTCAGGATGGGAGAAAATATTTGCAAATGAAGCAACTGACAAAGGATTAATCTCCAAAATATACAAGCAGCTCATGCAGCTCAATATCAAAAAAAACAAACAACCCAATCCAAAAATGGGCAGAAGACCGAAACAGACATTTCTCCAAAGAAGATATACAGATTGCCAACAAACACATGAAATAATGCTCAACATCATTAATCATTAGAGAAATGCAAAACAAAAGTACAGTGAGATATCATCTCACAGTGGTCAGAATGGCCATCATCAAAAAATCTACAAACAATAAATGCTGGAGAGGGTGTGGAGAAAAGGGAACCCTCTTGCACTGTTGGTGGGAATGTAAATTGATATAGCCACTATGGAGAACAGTATGGAGATTCCTTAAAAAACTAAAAATAGAACTACCATACGACCCAGCAATCCCACTACTGGGCATATACCCTGAGAAAACCATAATTCGAAAAGAGTCATGTACCAAAATGTTCATTGCAGCTCTATTTACAATAGCCAGGACATGGCAGCAACCTAAGTGTCCATCAACAGATGAATGGATAAAGAAGATGTGGCACATATATACAATGGAATATTACCCAGCTATAAAAAGAAACGAAATTGAGTTATTTGTAGTGAGGTGGATGCACCTAGAGTCTGTGATACAGAGTGAAGTAAGTCACTCTGTATCACAGAAAGAGGAAAACAAATACCGTATGCTAACACATATATATGGAATCTAAAAAAAAGAATAAAGGTCCTGAAGAACCTAGGGGCAAGATGGGAATAAAGACACAGACCTACTAGAGAATGGACTTGAGGATATGGGGAGGGAGAAGGGTAAGCTGTGACAAAGTGAGAGAGTGGCACGGACATATATACACTATGAAACGTAAAATAGATAGCTAGTGGGAAGCAGCCGCACAGCATAGGGAGATCAGCTCTGTGCTTTGTGACCACCTAGAGGGGTGGGATAGGGAGGGTGGGAGGGAGGGAGATGCAAGAGGGAAGAGATATGGGAACATATGTATAACTGATTCACTTTGTTATAAAGCAGAAACTAGCACACCATTGTAAAGCAATTATACTCCAATAAAGATGTAAAAAAAAAAAATCTGTTGGGAAATGGGTTCATTTTACCAACTAAACATGGGAACTGTCAAATAAATATCAGCTTGATGTACAGATCAGTTTTTAAACATTTAGACCTCTGATTCACTTAAGAGTTTATTTTTGTGTGTGGAATGATTAATTGATCACATTTTATCTTTAAAAGAATTTTCAGTAATGTGGAAAAATGCACTTAATAACTCAAAAAACTTAAAAAAGGAAAGATACAAAATTATATGTTTAATATGACCCTTATAAATATACATAGAAAACGTATTAGAAAGGAAATGCACCAAAATGTAATATATGTTTATATCTGGTTAATAGCATTATGGGAAACAATTATTTTTAATATGCTTTTTATATTTCCTATAATGAATATTTATAACTAGAAAGAAAAGCAGTATGTGTCTTTAATTTAAAAAAATAAAACTTGGCTCTGCTTTTTTTTTTTGGTAGTCTGAAAAAGAGACTTAGAAAATATTAATATATACTTAGTTGAAGTGAAAAAGAATAGGATCAATATATACTTCTTCCTTTTCCTCTTTGCACATCTCTCTCTGCCTCTCCTCATGCTTTTTCTCTACCATTTTCTCATCCCCATGTCTTACATAGTAGTAAAATATATGCAGAAAATGAACAAGTCTTCTACAGAATATTATTTTATTGCTTCCAAAGCTACTTGGGGTTAATTCTTTCATAAAATACCATGTTATGACAAGAACCTAAAGAGACCACAATGCTAATGGATAATGGAAAGCCTTCTGGCATACAAAATATCCCTTCCCCCTTAGCTAACAGTCTTGAAACCAGCAACATGGTAACCTATTACAAGGCTTTCTCTGTGTTATACTAGAGGGTGTAAAATTCCAGGTCCCTTCAATATGCAGCTTGTCCCCAGGATTTTTCAGTGACGTGCAGCTGAAAAATCAATGTCAGATGGCTCAGTGGGAGACAGGTCTAATGGTTCTATGTTGCCCTCAATCTCCCCAAGAGGACAGCTCTGCAGAGGGGGTACTCAGGATTGTCACATCCGGCGGTTAATAATAACATTTGTTGAGTGTTCACAGTGTGCTGAAGTCTGTTTTACATTCATGTCTCCTGAAATCATCACAGTCTGTAAGGTAGGCACTATTATTATGTCATATATATATATATATCTCATATATGTCACGGGTGTGGATAAATATATTTCCTTATATCCACAGCCTGGGGATGACAGAACTAGAATTTGAAACCATGCGTGTCAGATTCTAAAGTCAGTACTTTAAAGGCTATTTTAATGCCATTGGGTGAGGTGTCAGTACCAAGAAACAATAGTTTAACAGCTCTCAATGTATCAGTGAAACCTATAACACATCCAGATGGGACAAGGCCTCCTCTGAAAACATTTTCTAGCAGGCTTTCTCAATGCAGCTTCCACAAGAAAATTAAACTCTACCAAAAAATAATTTGAAAATTATATTCTCATTTCTTCCAAGGATGGTGGCACAGAACAACTAATAACATTCTAGATGCAAGGGAGGGAAGTTATTCATTACATACAATGGATACCTTAGGGCATTAGGGCTTATTTCTCAACCTCTCTCTCCCCCTTTTTGTCACTCTGTTTTCCTCTGCCTTTTCCTTTCTCTCCCGAGAAAGTTGTATGGGTAACAAGCCTGCACTGCAATTATCACCTGAATCCTCCACAGTTCTGTTAGCAGTGCCTCAGGAGTTTATATTGATGATAAAAGGATAAATGCTATATTACATATTGCTACTCCGCTACCAATCTAAGCAACCATTCATAACACAACAGACTACAAATGCTTCTGGTATTTGCTCTAATCCTTCCTTGTTAAGGGATAGGTAAATCCTGAGCTGGGAGGATCAAAGTGGGAGTCCCTACCCTCTCTTGTCTAGATGTTCTTCTTTATTTATTTTATTCTTCTTTGCTTGGTGGCTCTCCTTGGAACTTCCCATTCCCTACTGCAGTATGGTTTACACACTATTACTTATGTTATTGTAATTGCTTAGAATTCAAATTTTAATGACAAAATCTTTATCAATGCTATTTTATACCTCTAAGCACTGCTACTTCTAATTTGTTTTTCATGGAACGAAGGCACTTGGGGTACTTTGTTTCACTAATGTATGTTCTTTATATACCCAATAACCAGAACTTCCTTTTCTCTTTCTCTCTCTTTTTCTCACTGCCCCTCAACCTTGCCATTTTTTTCCAAAAGAGATTAACATTCAGGTTAAGTACTAGTTGAAAAATTCTTTCCCTTTGATACTGATGTCCCCATAAGTTAATGTATCTTGTGGCTTTTGGGTAGATGCAACAATCTGGTTGCTTCATGCTGGCTTTCATTTAAGCAAAACCAGCATTGTTAGCTATCAATGATTGTTTGATGTTCCAGAAAATATCCTCATGCTAGATAGTTCAGGGCCAAAGAACATCTTTTTTCCAAACAAAAATGAAATGTTTCAGTTATGTTGGCCTTTTTGTGGAAAAGAAAAACAGCATGACATTCTTGAAGTGTTTTCAGGGAAGTTTGTGGGTTGTCTGGTAGACTGCAATTTGGATTGAGTGGTCTAAATATCAGCAACATTGGTGACAACATGAGAAATGTCACGAGGCATCCTAAGTTCTCTTATTTTTCACTCTTGGATACCTGATATAGTAGAATGATGCCAGAATTTCTGAACTCTTTCTTTGATTCATCCTCTCTTAAACCTCCAGTCACAGGGAGATGGTGATTAAGAATATGAGCTTTAGAGTCAGAGGATTCAAGCATGGCTCCACCATTCCTAGGTAATAATACTACCACCTGAGAAGGTGGGAAAATAGAGGAAACAAGGGAGCACTTAGCACAGTACCTGCACAAAGACATGGTAATAATCATTCTAATTGTAATCAAAATTGACATTTATTGAGTGCTCAATAAGTGCCAGACATTATACTAATAACTTCTATGAGCTGGCTCATTTACTCCCCACAACTACCCCTACTATTATAATTATTTTCATTTTATAGGTGAGAAAATTATTGTGAAGACAGGTTAAGTCACTTGTCCAAGGTCACACAGCCTGTGCAATGGAGCCTAGATTCAAACTCAGGCAATCTGACTACACTGTACTACAGTGTTCTGTTAAATAAATAATAACTATTAGCAAAATATTAGCTACCAGTAATATTAGCTACTGCTAATATTTTGCAAGCAGCTTAAAGTATTGGATGTTCAAGCAGAAATTCCTCACTCAAAGAACTAAGCTCAGAAGCCTTTTAATGGTGCTAAATTCTGAGACTAAGCAGATAAAGGAGCATCATCCATAATCACTTGCCACCATCCTTGGGAATTTAAAGTTTGACCAAAAAAAATTTCCACCAAGAATAGCAATGAGTTTATTTTCTGTGAGATTAGGATGTGTGAACAGCTTAAATCCCCATTTAAAGACTCTAATCCTCTCCCTCTTCTTCAATTTCTTCCTTCTTAGGATGGCATCTGGTTGCAAGGGAACTTTACACATTCTAATGGCATTGGGTACACAGACCTATGTTCTATATGTGGCCCTTTGTGTTTTAAAAAGTACCCAGGATTTCTGATAATCAGGTATGGTAAGACACGCAGACATGGAAATGACTGTCATCAAGGAAGAAGTTTATACTCACAGATTCCTAGAAACAGGAGGCATGGCACACTGCAGGGCCACACAGGTCAGGAGTCAGAGGGAGTGAGGGGAAAATTTGGGCAAGCGCCTTCATTGTATATTTTTTGTGGAAAGAATGGGCAAGGCAGGCTAAACAGGGTAGACAGACCTAGGATTGACTAGTTTGGTGGGCTCTGGGGCTTAGGAACTGCCCCTGGCTATCTGATGCCTGGCTCTGGGATGATTAAGACAGGGGTACAGTGGCTCCCAGTAAAGGAAGTAGTTGAGGATATGGGTTCTGGATTGGTTGATTTGCATCTGAAGATTGTGCTCTCAGGCAAGTGTTTACTCTCTCTAGGAATTAGCTAACCCTGGAAGGGACAGTCTCTCTGCAGTGGGTGAGGCTCCAAGAGGTCAAAACATCATAAAATACAAAAAATTAAAAATATGATGAATACATTCTAGTCGAAGTATCTCATCCCTCTAATTGTCCTTGGTCTTCACTACTTCTACTCCTGAAGTATCTGTAACTCATGGCACCTTGGCCTTACACAAGCAAGCAGGTTGCTTCAGGAGAGCTCAGCTTTCTCTCTGACTGACTTGACCCAATGCACTCAATTGCAGTAGAGTCAAAATGGCAGTATGGTGTGTTTAGGCAGAGAAAGAAAGACTGGGCTAGCACTACCAAATTTTTATCAGCTTCTGGTTGACATGCAAGAAATCCAGAAGTTTACTAGTACACTGCATGAGGGTAAGAAGGAGGATGTCCCCTGGGGTAAAGAAATATGTGACTTTTTTGCATATCTAAGATGCAGTGTATAAACTGTTGACTCCAATATACAGAGAATATTTGGTAATAATAGTATGGAGAATAATAACAAA
The DNA here is from genome assembly GCF_963924675.1 of Phocoena phocoena. Lineage (NCBI taxonomy): Eukaryota > Metazoa > Chordata > Mammalia > Artiodactyla > Phocoenidae > Phocoena > Phocoena phocoena. The sequence goes on along the minus strand of NC_089229.1, from coordinate 46,929,671 downwards.
ATAGATAAATTTCTAGGTAGACTGACCAAAACAAAAAGTGACAAAAAAGCAATATTAGGAATTGCAAATACAATAGTTTTTAAATAATTATTATAAGTAATTTTATGCCAATAAATTGAAAATTTCACTGAAATAGGTAATTTTCTAGGAAAAAAATACCAAATTATTTTTCAAACATGTCAGAAATGTTCCTACTTGAAGTAACTTCTGCTTCCTCTGCTTAGAATATTCTTCATCCAGCTAGCTGCATAGCTAGATCCTCTCACTTCCTACAGCCCTATCCTCAAATTTACATTTTTGTGAAGACTTCCCGGGACATTCAATTTAAAGTCCAACACTTCTCACAGATTTCACATCCTTTCTCTCTCCTTGTTCTCTTCTTTAATGGCAATCACTATCTAACATACTACGTATTTTACTTATTAATCTTGCTTTTGACTGCTTCCTTAAGTGTAATCTATAAGGGCAAAGATATTTTAAAAATTTATTTTGTTCACTGTTGTACTTCTATTGCCTAATGTCCTGGAACACATGACGTACTCAATGACTATGTTAAATGATATAATTAATTAATTAAAAAGTCCCAAAATTACCATAATGAGTGTATATATGTGTGTGTGTGTATACGTGGTATGTATACACATATATATGCTATATATATATATATATATATATATATATATATATATATATATATACACACACACACACACACATATATACCATATATATATATATATGGATCCTGACCAAATGGATTAAGACTAGGAAGGCAAGGACGATTTAACATTAGAAAATCCTATGAATTTAAATCACTACATTTACTGCTTTAAGAGATCAATAGAGAAATGCCATATATTCCTCTCAATAAAGCAGAAAAATATAAACTAAAAAAACGTGCAAGAAGACAAATTCTCCTAACTAATCAAGAGAATCTACCAAACACTAACAACAAACATTAGTCTAAATGGTAAAACTTTAGAAGCGTTTCCAGTAACATAAGGAGATAAGGATGCCTGCAAAATTAAACTGGAGCTCCTAATCAAAGGAATAGGAAAAAAGAGGTATCAGGATTGGAAAGGAAGATGCAAAAATTTAATTTGTAGACCATATAAACACCTTCTTAAAATATTGAAAAGAACCTTCAGATAAGTAAAATTAAGAGAATTCAGATTATCTGACTTGAGATTGATAGACAAAAAACAATAACATACTTAAATACTAGCAATAACAAATAGGAAATACAATTAAAATTTATTAATTGGGTAAGACATTTATGGAGAATATTATAAAACTATGTTAAAGAACATAAAATTAATATAGTACAAAAATATAATTGGGATACATACACCAGATGATGCTGACCTTTGGAAAGAGAAGAGAATGGGCCAAAGAAAACATAGCGATTTTAATGTTTTATTTAAAAAAGAAAAAAATCTGAAGGGAATAAAAGTTAATATTTGTTCATTTTGGAGGTGAATATTTATCATAGATGTTTATTACATTTTCTATATATTGAGACTTCTTCCCAAATATAAATAAATGCAGCGAGGGATCTCATTGATCAGAAAGGAGGATCTCAGGGAAAAACATTAAGAAAGATGTCTTCATTGATTACTGAATCAATTACCATCCAGTGCACATGGCCATTTATAATATTTTTAGAAATACTACAATATCCTTAAATACCCTATCCTGGGCATTTTAGGTATGATCCACTTCCTGGGCTTCAAAAGTATTTGAGACCAGATAACATAAACTGCTGCAATGATTTCTGGGCTTTATTACAGTAGTTTTAAAAAGTCTATTTGCGAGTGGGCTTTTGGCAGAATCTGCACCCTCGTCTTTGAAAGTACAAGTAGAGTATGAGTATTAAATAGCTGAGAAGGGGGGCTTCCCTGGTGGCGCAGTGGCTGAGAGTCCGCCTGCCGATGCAGGGGACACGGGTTCGTGCCCCGGTCCGGGAAGATCCCACATCCCGCGGAGCAGATAGGCCCGTGAGCCTGCGCATCCGGAGCCTGTGCTCCGCAACAGGAGAGGCCACAACAGTGAGAAGCCCGCGTACCGCAAAAAAAAAAAAAAAAAATAGCTGAGAAGGACATGTAGGAAGATCTTCCAAAGCTTGCTTTTTCTACCTTTTGCTGACCTGTTTGGCAAGAGATCTGTGCCCAAACATTAAATAAAGCCTTTTATTGGAAGTGATTCAAAATTCTACGGCACAGTGAGGCAGTCTCACATGTTTTTAGAATCTTGAGTTATTTTTCCATTTTGAACTATGGGAAATTCTAGTGTGTGGAGAGAGACTGTCTGAGGCTGGTTTTATTTATCTAATTGTTCCAGAATTTATGCACTGTTCAAAATATGCTTTATAAGTTATATGTTAATAAGAACCACCCAAAGGGCAAAATTGATATATAAATTATTAAATCAGTCTGTCTGCATATTCTCTCTCTTTTAGACAATTACTTTTTCCAAATAATACCAGCCAATCAGACAATATAATTACTTTGTGCTCTGCTAATAGAGGTTTGGTAGAGAGCTAACAGTCAAAGAAATCCTTTATCTGTAGCTACAAGGAAGATTGCTCCTTGGAATGTCTTACAGACATACGTTCCATTTAAATAATGAGAAAATTACTACGTGTCTTCATCAGAGCAGTATAAATGTTTTGACCTAAAATGTGAACATTTTGGCTTATTTTTTATTCACTGATCTGCTTTGTAACAACTCTCAGCATGAAACTGCTTCTGTGCATGTAGAAGTCAGGAACTCAGATGTGACCACAAAGAAAAAAACATTCAAAACAAGCATCAAAGTGGGGAGGAGAATAAACTCAAAGTGTTTGTTACTCCCTAACCTTTTACTAAAGGGTTAGCTCTGAAACAGAGCCACCATTTGGCAAAACTGAGACAGAAAAACTTATCTGAATTCTGTGCCCTTCTACTTCTTTTCTGTGCCTTTCTCCTCTCTCCTATTCCCTTGCAAGCCAGATTTCCATAGCATCCAGCACTGCCCTTCGCAGTTTTCTATATAGACTTGGGCAATGCCCAGGGCTTCAAAATTATACTTCCTACGTCCTCCACATCAAAATCCTATTTCTCCAGTGCTGAGCTCTGAGGTGATAGCTCTGGAATAAAGCAATCCCCCACTAAATTGCTAATGATTAGGTATGACCCCATATAAGCATGCGTATGGAGGGTAATTCTATAAGAGCAGTCTAGAGTTCCTCTGCTTGCTCCATGGGCCTGCTCACACACCCCATCTCTCCTGGTAAGCAGATCAATTCAGGGACCTGAGAGGCTGCAGGGTTACGAAGCAACTTCAGAACTAAACTCAGAGCAAAGACCCAGCTCTATCAAACCTAGTGTGATGGTTACCCTGCTAATACACCTGGATATCCCATATATCCCCCCAATACTGGGAATTGGGTACACATTGCTGTGAGAGTAACAAAGGATCCAGCTAAGCTATGCATATCTAAAGCCATCAATCCCACTGGTAGAAAAAAAATGATACTTTCCACTTTCAAAGTGGAAACTATAAATGTACCATTATCTACCTCTCAAATTCAAAAATTTTCTTCCTAGAACAAAACAAAAAGTACTCAAGAACAAGCCATGTTGACTTTGTCTTCCTGAGTATTTTAGAAGATGTGGCAGTAAAAAGATCACAGATAAATCATAATATTGGAAAAATACTTTGTGTGACTCAGAGCTCTGATAGCACTCTGAATGTCATAATAATTCTATAAAGTCTATCAGACCTTCAGAGGGGATTATCCTGGGATTTTGGGGAGGGAAACACAGTATAGTTACTGAGCGTCCCAAGAAGTCACTCTTTTGCAAATAACATTAGACAAACCATTCTAATATTTTGTAAGCAGATAACAGTCAGAAAGAGTGTGGAAAATATTTTTTAAAGTGGATACTGGAAGATGAGATGGTTCTTGTTAAAATTTAAAACATAGTGAGGAGGCATCTCCCTAGAATTCAGAATAGAGCCTGGGTAACTAAAATCTATTTTTTAAAACTTCAGTTAAAGACTTTAGAGTCTATCTTTGAGAACTAAATCCAAAGTAAATCCAGCAGGAGGATTATATGTTAAATATACAGATGTTTGGGATGAGATTTTTTTTTTTTGTCCTTAGAAGTAGTTATGCACATGAAAGAGGATTGACCTGTAAAAGGACATAGATTTAACTTTACTATTAAAACACTGTGTGGAGTATTTTCATTTCTTTCTGTTGTGTGTGTGTGTGTGTGTGTGTGTGTGTGTGTGTGTGTGTAAGAAATAAACTAATGTACTGTGAAGTAAATGGGAATTTTAAAGAGCTTAAGTGACTTTCTTTTCCTCTGTAGGAAAGTCATAGTCACTCAATTCCCACTACAAACTTTTATTCTGAGAAGTGAGTAAATAAACATCTAACAGAAATTACCATTAGGGAACAATATTCTGTGTTTTCTACTGCTACTTTTGAGAAAAGAGAATGTAGACGGCAAACATAAGAGATTTAGATGAGAGTTTCAAGTTATCTCAGGGGAATTTTCAAATGAGTAAAGTATTGATACATATTTCTATCCCCACAAATTTCTTACCTAAATAGCTATTTTTAACTTGTGAGGAAAACTAAGACTACTGGAAGGGGCCAAGATGGAGGAGTAGAAACACCCTGAACTTACCTCCTCTGACAGATGAAATTTCTAACTACTTACAGGGCAACTATCTATGAGAATGACCTGAAGACTAGTAGAAAAGAAAAGATTGCCCACAACTAAAGATATGACGGAGGAACCACAAGTAGATTGACAGGAAGGGTAGAGAAGAAGCACAGTCAGGATCCACATCCTTGGGTTAGTGATCCACAATGGGAGGAATATCACAACTGTAGAGGTCCTCCCCAGAGAGTGAGGTGTCTGAAATCCACACTGGGCTCCCCAGAGGGCCTGACCTGGAAAATAAACCCCTAGGACACTTGGCTTTGAAAACCAGCAGGGTTTATATCCAGGAGAGGTTGAAGGCTATAGGAAACACAAACTCTGCTCCTAAAGGGCATGCACAAAATCTCACATGTTCTAAGTCCCAGCACAGAGGCAGTAGTTTGAAAGAAGCCTGGATCAGACCCACATACTGATTTTTGAGAGCCCCCTAAAGAGGCAGGGGCTAACTGGGACCTCCTTGGGAAGACAGACACTGGCAGCAGCTATTGTTAGAAGCTTGTTCTACCATGATGACATAGTGCAGGCAAGCAACATTTTTAAATCCTCCTTATAGTCTCCTAGCACTGGGGCATGGTCCCGTGCACCAGCAGATAAAGGCAAACATACAGTAAAGGTAATAGATGAACCACTTATAAAGCTAGTAAGAAGGTTAAAATACAAAAGTAGTAAATCATCTATATCCACAATAAGTAGTTAAGGGATACACAAAACAAAAAGATGTGAAATATGACATCAAAAATATTAAACATTGCTGGGACTATGAATGTGGTTAAATGCATTTGAACTTAAGAGATCATCACCTTTAAATACATACGTATATATGTATATATACATATATGTATATATGTATATATACATATATGTATATATATATACACATCCGTACATATATATGTGTATATATATATATATATATATATATATATATGCAGAAAAAGCTTTGGACAAAATTCAACATCCATTTATGTTAAAGTATGTCAAAGTAGGTACAGAGAGAACATACCTCAAAAGTACAGAGAGAACATACCTCAACATAATAAAGGCCATACATGGCAAACCCATGCCAACATCATAATCAATGGTGAAAAGATGAAAGCATTTCCTCTAAGATCAGGAACAATACAAGGATGCCCACTTTTGCCACTTTTATTCACACAGTGTTGGAAATCCTAACCACAACAATCAGACAAGAAAAGGAAATAAAAGGAATCCAAGATGGAAAGAATGAAGTAGAACTACCACTGTTTGCAGAGGACATGATACTATACATAGAAAATCCTAAAGATGCTACCCCCAAATTATTGTAACTAATAAATGAATTCAGTAAAGTTGCATGTTATACCATTAATATACAGAAATCTGTTGCATTTCTATACACTAGCAATGAACTATCAGAAAGAGAAATTAAGGAAACAATACCAATTACAGTTGCCTCAAAAGGAATAAAATACCTAGCAATAAATCTAACGAAGGAGGTAGATGGCCAGTACTTGAAAAACTGTAAGACACCAATGAAAGGAATTGAAGATGATGCAAACAGATGCAAAGATATAGCATGTTCATGGACTGGAAGAATTAACATGTTAAAAATGACCATCTACTAAAAACAATGTACAGATTTAATGCAATCCCTATCTAAATACCAATAGCATTTTTCACAGAAATAGAACAAATAATTTTAAAATTTGTATGGAAACACAAAAGACCCTGAATAACAAAAAACAATCTTGAGAAAAAAGAACAAAGCTGGAGGTATCATGCTCCCTGATTTCAAACTATGCTACAAAGCTACAGTAATCAAAACAGTATGGTACTGGCACAACAACAGACACTAGATCAGTGGAGCAGAATAGAGAGTCCAGAAATGAATGATCTTATGGGATCAATTAATCTGTGACAAAGAAGGCAAGAATGTACAATGGGGAAAAGACAGCCTCTTTAATAAACTGGAAAACTACATGCAAAAGATTCAAACTGGACTACTTTCCCGTATCATATACAAAAATAAACTCAAAATGGATTAAATATTTAAATGTAAGACTGGAAACCATAAACCTCCTAGAAGATAACACAGGCATTACGTTCTTTGACATTTGTCTTAGCAATATTATTTTTGGATATGTCTTCTCAGGCAAAGGAAACAAAAGCAAAAATAAACAAATGGGACTACATCAAACTAAAAAGCTTTTATGCAGCATAGGAAACTATCAAGAAAATGAAAAGGCCACCTAATTACTGGGAAAATATAGTTGTCATTGGGACTCACCATCTCTCTGTCTTTCCAACTCATAGCTCTACTTTTTCTCTTTGTTGGTTTTTCTTTCAGGTAGATTCTCCCCTTATGATACCAAGATGGCTACCAGCAGCTCCAAACTGACGTCTCTACCAGTATGAAAACCCTAAAGAAAAAAACAATTCTATTTTCAATTGTCCATATAAAATCCCAGGATTGAGTCTCATTAAACCATCATGGAACCATGATATTCATCATTATACCCAACACAGAATTAGCACAGTGACCAGGTGTATGATATACACTGAGTGGCTTTTGCATGTAACTAAAAAGTCAAGTGCTAGTCTTTATTATGTGGTAGCACACAGCTAGTTAATTGTCTGTTGATTCTTGGGATTCAGACAGTACACTTAATAAGAATGCAACATTCAGAGCCTTGGAAGGACAAACCTGGATGTTATAATGTGTTGACTATTCTTTGAGGCCTCAGGTAGGTTTCTCCAAGAAGTTGACAACTTTCAGTTGAACTAGAAATGGGAAAAGAAGCATATACATCTTTGTTCAAAAGGCCTTTTCTGCCTAATATCCAAGATGGATGACAGTCTAGTAATCTGGAGATGTATAAGACTGGAAAATATAAATTCCTGTTCTATACTAAGGTTAGTGCCAGGAACAGCATGGAGGAAAAAACTAACTGGGAAATAATTGTGGAGAAAATTTGATTCCCCAGGACACTTCTAAAGGTTTATTTTTCTGCTGAAGTAAAGTATGATTGAGAAGTTGCAAAATATTGTACATATGACTATGTCTCCCCAAGGATGTCCACATCCTAGTCCCCAGAACCTTTGAATATGTTACTTTACATGACAATAGGGACTCTGCAGATGTGATTAAATTAAGGATCTTGAAATGAGAGCACTATCCTGGATTAGCCAGGTAGATCCAATATAATCACAAAAGTCCTTAGAAGAAGGAGACAGGGGATCAGAGTGAGAGAAGGAGGTGTTACAATAGAAACAGAAGTTGGAGTCATGCAGGATCAGGATAGAAATGTGGATGTAGTCTCTAGAAACTGGAAAAGGCAAGAAAACAAATTCTCTCCTAGAACATCCAGAAGGAATGCAGCCCTACCAACCCATTTTAAACTTCTTAACTACTGAACTGTAAGATAATAAATGTGTACTGTTATAGGGCCCCAAGTTTATGATAATTTGTTATAGCAGCAATAGGAAACTACATGACAGAGGCAAATAATGCAAGCAGAAAAGAAATGTAAACAGAAACCCAGGAAAAACAAAATAAAATAAAAATACATGAAACACATGGTCTAAGAAAAAAATTAAAATGAAGCTACTGGTTAATAAAAGTGTAACAAAGAGTATACAGTTGACCTTAAAACTAGTAAGATTTTCCTTCAAAAAGGCAGGGAGTTTTACTTTGACTCTATAAAGATGAAAATATAATCTTGGCATAGTAAACTGGGCTGGCATTGGATAAATTTTACTATCATAATAATATAAAGACCCTCTAGTGCTTTTCAACTTTAAGAGTTAACTTATGGCAAAATATAGAAGACTTAGTTGTGTTTGTAAGACAAAATGCAAATTTCAACATCCCTGACAGCAAAAATTTAAAGTTTAGTTGACAGGAGGTAGGATATGGAAAGAGGATGAAAAGTAAAAAATAAAATAGATGCATTCATACTATGAACTTAAAAAAATGGGAGTTAAAAGAGATTGTTGAAAGCTAATGGAACAAGAAATAGAGGGTTATGAATATACACTAGAGCTATAAAGATGTACAGTAGAAGAACTAAAAATAATACAAATATCAAACATACGGAGGAAAGGAGAAAAGACAGGAATAATGTTAAGTGAGCTAAACTCTCATTTTTCTTATCAAGTTATGACTAGTTTTTAACTATCAGTCTCAGGCAGTATCTATTTATCAACAAATACTCTGTGGTTAAGTAATTAATATCCAGAATAGTTCAAGTCAGAAATTGTTAGAAAAGACTAACTGTGATAATAGGACAAAAGGGGCAATCAGAAGGCGAGAAGTTTCACTGATGAATTCTATCATGCATTTAAGGAAGGAAAAGTGGTAATCCCACACAATATAGAAAGTAAACAACAAGGGAACACTTCACAACTTTTTTTATGAGGCCACACTATCCTGATACCAAAATCAGATAGGCATTACAAGAAGAAAAAAGTTAAAAATTTAAAATAAAATATTATGAATTCAAATCTAGCAACATATAAAAAAGTTAATACATCTAGACAATGAGATCTGTCCTAGAAATGCAAAGTTGGTTAATATTCAAAAATTAATCAATGTAATTCACCAAATTAAAGTAGCAAAAGCAAATGATCATCATAATAGATGCTGAATAAACATTTGACAAAATTCAGGAGCTGTCATGATAAAAAAAATAATCATTGGTGATATACATGGAAAATCTAAAGCTAACATCATACTTAATGGTGAAAGATTGAACACTTTTCCCTTGTAATTGAGAATAAGGAAGGATGTTCACTCATACAACCAACCTGTATTCAATATAGCCAGTGTAAAATAAGTCAAGAAAAAGAAATAAGAAGCATACACATTGGAAATATAAAACACTTTTTTCCCTCATAAACATGATTGTTAACACAGAAAATCCAAAATAATCTACAAAAATAGCTATTAAAATAAATGTGAGTATAGCAAGGCCACAGGATACTATGTCAATATACAAATATTTTATATATATATATATATATATATATATATATAAAATTATATATATATATTTCTAGAAGAAAACAGAAGAAAGTATTCATGGACTTGGGGTACATAAATGTTTCATAGAAAGTAGAAAAAATAAAATTAATCATCAAAGAAAAAATTGATAAATTGGACTAAGTCAATATTAAAATCTTACTCTTCAAAAAGATTCTCTTAAAAAATCAAAAAAGGGCTTCCCTGGTGGCACAGTGGTTGAGAGTCCGTCTGCCGATGCAGGGGACATGGGTTCGTGCCCCGGTCCGGGAAGATCCCAGATCCTGCAGAGCGGATAGGCCCGTGAGCCATGGCTGCTGAGCCTGCGCGTCCGGAGCGCCCTGCAACGGGAGAGGCCACAAGAGTGAGAGGCCCGCGTACCGCAAAAAAAAAAATCAAAAGAGCAAGCCAAAGATTGGGTAGAAAATATTCACTATACATACATCAGACAAAAGACTTGTATCCAAAACATATAAAGCATTCTTACAGCAAAAAATGATAAGAAAAAAAATTTTAATGGGCAAAAGATTTAAATAAGTACCTCACAAAATAAAATATATTAATAACCAATAGGCACATGAAAAAAAGTTCAACATCATTAGTCATCATAGGTATGTAAAATGAAACCACAATAAGATGCCACTTCACACCTACTAGAATGGCTTAAATTAGAAAGACTGATAATACAAAGTGTTGGTGAAAATACAGAGCAATTGGAGCACTCGTATATTGCTTGTGGGAATTTTAAATGGCACAACCACTTTGGAAAACAATTTGGCAGTTCCCTATAATGTTAAACACATACAACCTAGTAACCCTACTTCTAGATATTTACCAAAGAGAAATGAAAAGAGATCCACACAAAGCCTTTACATGAGTATTCACAGCAGCTTCGTTAACAAAAGCCCACAACTAGAAACAATCCAAATGTCCATCAACAGGTGACTAGATAAACAAACTGCTCTAAATCCATGCCATGGAATACTACTCAGCAATAAAATGAAACAAACTTCAGATGCATGCAACAATACAGATGAATCTTGAAAACATGCTGAGTAAAAAAAAAAAAAAAAAAAAGACTCAAAATTTTCACACTGTATGCTTCCAGTTATATAAAATTTAGAACAGGCAAACTAATCTATAGTGACAGAAAACAGATTAGTAGTTGCCTGGGATTAAGTGTGGAAAGGATTAAAAGGGAAAGGACACAAAGGATGATAGAAATGTTCTATATGTTGTTTGTGGTACTTACTACATAGTTGTATTCATTTCTCAAAATGCATTGAACAGTATGCACATAATAGGTGCATTTTATTGTATGTAAAGTATACTTCAATAAAGATTACTTTTAAATTTGGGAAAAAATGTTACTTTCAAAAAATGAATTGTTGGGCTTCCCTGGTGGCGCAGTGGTTGAGAGTCCGCCTGCTGATGCAGGGGACATGGGTTCGTGCCCTGGTCTGGGAAGATCCCACGTGCCGCAGAGCGGCTGGGCCTGTGAGCCATGGCCGCTGAGCCTGCGTGTCCGGAGCCTGTGCTCCACAACGGGAGAGGCCACAACAGTGAGAGGCCCGCGTACCACACAATAAATAAATAAATAAATAAAACAACAAAAAACCCTGCTTTTAAAAAAAAAAAAAAAAAAAAAAAAAAAATGAATTGTTACAGAATTGTGATTTAAAGACTGGATTATAAAAAAGGATGAATAAGTACCACAGATGCATGATACTAAATTATGAAGTAGGTTAAACTTCTTTTTTTATGCTCTTTAACATTTTCTGTAATCTGCTCCTTTCTCCCTCCCAACCTCTGAAAATGCCTGGAACATTATTTTCAAAGAGAAACATGAGAGTAACAGTAGAAGTAATAATACCTCACTTTTGATTAGTCACTATGGTTTACTAACCTCATATACTATCTCATTCTATTTTTAACAACCCCATAAGGTAGACCTTTACTATTTTTCATTTTACAGTTGAGAAAACTAAAGCTCAGAAACTACTAAAATTCCCTAAAGCAATATCTTTGCTTCATTTAAGTCTCAGCTCCAATGACAACTTCTCAGAGACGTCTTTCCTGACCTCGCTTTCTAAAATAGTACTTGTCTATTCCCTTATGGGCTTTATTTCCTCAAATATGTACCACTAAACTTACATGAGGACAGGAACTTTGTCTATGATGTTCACTACCATATACACCTAGTTCAGTGTTTGACGCATAGTCAGTTTCCAATAAATGTGTTGAACATTGAAGTAGTTTGCCTGAAGTTATAGAGCAAGGCCAAGGTTCTAACCCAGATTTTTCAACTCAGAAAATCTATTTCAGATTCTACTTCATTCTAGAGTCTGAAGCAAAACCCTGTCTCCTGACCCCAAACACTTCAAGTTCCATTTATCCCTTTCTCCTGATCCTATGACCCTTTTTATTATTTCTTCTGAATCATCCAAGCAGAAATTGTAGTTTTGGTTAGTGATACCAATGAGGGATGAGCTAGTTCTAGGTCTGAACAACATTATCTCTTGAAATTCTTTTTTTTAAAGCAAATTTTATTTTCTGTAGGCTACAATACAGAAAACCCAAGGAATAAACCTATAATAACTCAAATGAATTAAAAAGCAAACGCAAAATACTACGTACATGAAGCCTGTGTCTTATTTATCTTTGTATCCCTGTTGCCAGGTATACAGGCATACTTCAGGGATACTGTAGGTTCAGTTCCAGACCACCTCAACAAAGTGAATATTGCTATAAAGAGAGTCACACTAATTTTTTGGTTTTCCAGTGCATATAAAAGTTATGTTTATACTATATTGTAATCTATTAAGTGTGTAATAGCATTAGATCTAAAAAAATGGACATATATAAAAAGTACTTTATTGCCAAAAAATGCTAACCATCATCTGAGGCGTCAGTGAGTCCTAATCTTTTTACTGGTGGAGGGTCTTGCCTCGATGTTGACGGCAGCTGACTGATCAGGGTGGTGGTTGCTGAAGGCTGGGGAGGTTGTGGCAGTTTCTTAAAATAAGACAGCAATGACATCTGCCACACTGGTTGATTCTTCCTTTCACCAACGATTTGTCTGTAGCATACAATGCTGTTTGGTAAAACTTTACCCACAATAGAACTTCTTTCAAAACTGAGGTCAATCCTCTCAAATCCTGCTGCTGCTTTATCAACTAAATTGATGTAATATTCTAAATCCTGTACTGTCATTTCAACAATCTTCACAGCATTTTCACCAGGAGTAGATTCCATCTCAAGAAATCACTTTTCTTTGTTCATCCTTAAGAAGCAACTCCTCATCTGTTCAAGATTTAGCATGAGATTGCGGCAATTCAGTCACATCTTCAGGCTCTAATTCTAGTTTTCCTGCTATTTCCACCACATCTGCAGTTACTTCCTCCGCTGAAGTCTTGAGCCCCTCAGAGTCATCCATGAGGGTTGAAATCAACTTCTTCCAAACTCCTGTTCGTGCTGATATTTTGACCTCTTCCCATGAATCACAAATGTTCTTAATGGTATCTAGAATGGTGAACGCTTTGCAGAAAGTTTTCAAGTTACTTTGCCCAAATCCATCAGAGGAATCACTATCTGTGAAGGCAGCCATAGCCTTACGAAATGTATTTCTTAAATCATAAGACTTGAAAGTTGAAATGGCTCCTTGATCCATAGGCCGCAAGATGGATGTTGTGTTAGCAGGCATGAAAACAACATAAATCTCATTGTACATCTCCGTCAGAGCTCTTGGGTGACAAGGTGCACTGTCAATGAGCAGTCGTATTTTAAAAGAAATTTTTTTTCCTGAGCAGTAGGTCTCAATGGTGAGCTGAGAATATTTAGTAAACTGTGTCATAAACGGATGTGCTGTCATCCAGGCTCTGTTATTCCACTGATAGAGCACAGGCAAAGTAGATTTTGCATAATTCTTAAGGTTCCTAGGATTTTCAGAATGACAAATGAGCACTGGCTTCAACTTCAAGTCACCAGCTGCATTAGCCTGTCCTTTGACGCTTTGAAGCAAGGCATCGACTTCTCTATGAAAGTCTGAGATGGCATCGTCCTCAATGGAAGGCTGTTTCCTCTACACTGAGAATCTGTTGCTTAGTGTAGCTACCTTCATTAATTATCTTAACTAGATCCTCTGGATAACTTGCTGCTGCTTCTACATCAGCACTCTCTGCTTTACCTTGCATTTTTATGTTATGGAGATGACTTCTTTCCTTAAACTTCATGAACCAATCTCTGCTAGCTTCTTCAGTTTCCTCACCTCTCTCAGCCTTCATAGACTTGAAGGGAGTTAGGGCCTTGCTTGCTCTGGATTAGGCTTTGGCTTAAGGAGAATGCTGTGATTGGTTTTATCTTCTATCCAGAACACTAAAACTTTCTCCATATGGGCAATAAGGCTGTTTCACTTTCTTATCATTCATGTGTTCACTGGAGTAGCAGTTTTAATTTCCTTCGAAAACATCTCCTTTGCATTCACAACTTGGCTAACTGTTTGGTACAAGAGGCCTAGTTTTTGGCCTATCTCAGCTTTCAACATGCCTTTCTCACTAAGCTTAATCATTTCCAGCTTCTGATTTAAAGTGAAAGGTGTATAATTCTTCCTTTCATTTGAACACTTAGAGGATATTGTAGGATTATTAATTGGTCTAATTTCAATACTGCTGTGTCTCAGGGAATAGGGAGGCCCAAAGTGGGAGAGAGTGAGAGATTGAAACATGAGGGAACAGTCAGTCAATGGAGCGGACAGAACACACAACATCTATGGATTAAGTTCTCTGTCTTATATGGTCATGGTTCATGGGGCGCCAAAACAATTACAATAGTAACATCAAAGATCACTGATCGGGACTTTGCTGGTGGCGTAGTGGTTAAGAATCCACTTGCCAACGCAGGGGACATGGGTTTGATCCCTGGTCCAGGAAGATTCCCACGTCTCAGGGCAACTAAGCCCATGTGCCACAACTACTGAGCCTGCACTCTAGAGCCCGCAAGCCACAAAAAGATCACTGATCATAGATCACTATAACAAATATAATAATAATGAAAAAGTTTGGAATGGTGTAAGAATTACCAAAATGTGACACAGGGACACAAAGTGAGCAAATGCTGCTGGAAAAATGGAGCTGATAGGCTTCCTTGACACAAGGTTGCCACAAATCTTTGACTTGTAAAAAACACAATATCTGTGAAGCACGATAAAGTGAAGTGCAATAAAATGAGGTATGCCTGCAGTGCCTGACAATTAGTGAACTCAAATATTTGTTATTTATATGACTTAGACCACATCCTCTCTCCCAATACCACACACTCACAACTGTCTCCTGAAGATATTGGTGTGTTTTTAATCTCAGTACTTCCTGCTTTTCAATCGTAAAGTAACACTTTGCTAGAGTTCAGTTCTACCTAACTCATACCCTTCCTGCTACTGAGGCTTCCCCAGATAAAAAGAGCAATACTGTATACCCACCACTATGTTGCTCATGTAAGTAGAGACTATACTTGTATCTACTGATGACATTCTCCTGTAATTAAAAAATACATACAAGCAATAAGAATCTTATATAGTTGAAAGGTTAATTCTTCTAATAGTCTCATAGCTTCCCTTCAGTTATATATCAGAAAAGGAAACATCACAGAAAATGACTCCTTGGGTACACAGAGTTATAACCTCATTAATAATGTTACAAGAAGAAGCTGCAGATAGAATCAAAGGGGTAAACAAGATAACTGGAAATGGCCCATCCCACTTGTTTTATTACCTTTAATAATAATGTGTATTAAACTCTCTGCTTTTTCTTGATGAAGAAAGTGGGATATGGGGAGGGGGATGTTTTACTATCTGCAACTGACATTTCTACAAGGCCACACTAGCAGAGGAAACAAAAATCCTGGAAGGCTCAGTAGCAAAATGTGGGAGATACAGCAAGGACTATGTAGTCAAACAACCCTGAATTTGAATCCTTGTTCCGTTTAGTAGCTATGGAATCTTGAGTACGTTGCTTAACTTGTCTGAACCTCAATTTAGCAACCTATAAAATAGGGATATTAGTACTGTCTTGAGAGTGTGGTCAAGAGAACTGAATGAGATAATATGTACAAATGCTTAGAGCATTGGTACCTAATGCCTGGTACAAAGTAGTCCTCAACAAATAGGTGAATTAGAGTATAGACTACACCATTATAATAAAGAGACCCCAAAAACAGTGGGTTAAAAAATGGTTGTTTTTCTCTCACTTCTCACTTAACAGTCCCAAATTGGTGGGCTCAATTTGGTGAGATCATCCTGGGACCCAGATTGCTATTTCTGCCACTCTTCACATCAAGGACACTGCTGCAGTTGTAGCCACTATCCAGCCAGTGGAAAGAAGGAAAGTAGGAGTCCCAAGCAAGCAGCTTTATTCTTAAGGAAATGATGCTGAAGTTGCACACATCATTTCCAGTCACATCACACTGGCAAAACTTAGTCTTCTATAGGCCACATCTTGCTGCCTGGGATGCTGAGAAATAAAGTTGGGCAGTCATGTGATCAGCCAAATTCAGGTGTTCTCTTCCTAATAGGAAGAAGGGTTAGCAATTTCTGCCATAGCAAACTGGCTTTATTGCAGGAAACATCACAAAGGATGCTCTATAAGGGAAGTATACCACAAAGTAGATGAGTACCTGAAAAAGTGATTAACTTTCAGCAATGAATAACTGCAGAGCTAACAACATTCACAGATTTATGCATTTAAGCAAATTCGATCAGTTGTAGATTCTGATATCTTCAACCTGTGGACTCAGCCGCACTTGGTCCCTGAGCCACTTCTGAGCAATATGAGGAAGCATCAGCAGCTGGTTGGATCTAAAAATAGTCATGGTGTTGTGTTGACCATGATTTGAGGGGAGTCCAGGGATCTCAGCCTTCTCTTAAGGCCTTCTAAGATGTATTCTGCATTGGCTTCCTTATTTGATCTTTATTAATATCTGAGAATCTATATACTTGACTGTCATACCTCCTCCCTACTTCTTCCAGCACTTTCCACTAGGAAGGCCTTGTTTCCTTATAGTCCCAGCTGCTAGCTAAGGATCTTGCTACAAAATAAATCCAGGACTTAAAACCACAATGTTGCTACCCATCTGAGTTTTACTACTCCCTGACGCCTTGCACTCCCACTTCCTATCAGATAAGACTAACTTGGATATTAATGACAGCTGGAAGTAAGCTTACTATGCCCTTTGGACTTGCCATAGTAGGCTGCCAACTATCAGTTTGTTGGGACTGAGTGTGCTTGAAGGGGGGCAATAAAGGAACCTTCAGCCTGGCAAATCTACAAATCTTATTACTGGCTTCTTTTCCCTACCAGTCTCTGCCACTAAGGTCCCAGGCATGCCTTTCAGTTACACTTGCCCGAGTTATGACTAGAGCAGACAGGAAGCTTCAGGATAGAAGGGTCATGACAAAATGGCAGTTCCTTAAGAAAGAACTGAACAAGGCAGTAATTCTAGGACTGGGGTAAACTTGGCTTGACACTATGTTCCACGACAAAGAACCAAATCTGTCTTGTTCACTGAGTGTTTTCAGTGCCTAGCACAGAATAGTACCTATTAGGAGCCACTATTTTCTGTTAAGATGAATGAGGCACTAAGCAGGGATGTGAGTTCAAAGAAGGGAGAAGCCTAGTTTTGAAAATCAAGACTTTAAATACACCAAATTTTCCTATCGCCAGTATCTCCTTATAAGAGAATCTACTCACACCACCAAATCTTGCCCCACAGCTGAGCCCAGAGACAGAACTGGCTACATCATTTATGGGGCTCTCATTTGAAAATTAAGTATTTCATGATAGTGACAGTGGAACATTAAAGTGAGTGTGGAGAGCCCTTCTGAGCCCAGGACCCCATGTGACTGCCCAGGTCGCACACCTATGAAGCTGCTTGCCCAGCAGCCATGTTTACACAAGTAACCTTGCTCCCCAGACACAGGTGACCCAAGCTGGCTCAATGATATCCTCTCCAAAGAACTAAATCTAAGAGACATAGAGATTAAGTCAGTTGGACGGTGGTGGGCACTGAGTGACTAGTTAATGTGGACTTTTAAAGTGGCGGCCATTTGCAACCATGTGCATGCAGTTTCATAAGCAGAAAAGCCAGTTGTAAGAAAAACTGGAGAATGTAGCAGCATTAGGTGAGATAACCAAGATACCATGTGACCACAGAGAGCATCAGAGGAGAGAGAGAAGCTACCTGATGAGTTCTCAGGAGGCCGGATTATAGAGACTACTTTCCTGTTCCCATGAGGCCTAGCTGTACTTGAAATCCCCTATGCCGTCTTAGACAGAACTAGGTTGTGTGTACTAACCACAAACAGATCTATAATTGTTTCTGTATCTATCCATTTGTTTATGTATTAAGTGGATGCATAAGATGTCTCAGACTCAAATCCAGTATCACAGAAGGCTAGTTCATTCTAGACTTCTCTTCTTGCTCATCTGTAACTTCCCTCTTCAACAGAGAGAAACCTGGCTCTTAACATCCACCATCCATTACTTATTTGTTCAATCCTTTCGATCATTTTTAAATTGGGCTGTTTATTATTTTTTTACATATAATAACTATTGAATAATCTTATTGAATTGTAAGAGTTCTTATTCTTAACTATTGTGGATATGTCTTTTACCAAGTATATGTGTTGCAAATATTTTCTCCCAGTTCAAGCTTTTCTTTTCATCTTCTTTCAAAGATCAAAATGTTTTCATTTCAATGAAGTTCAATGTATTTTTTTTTTCTTTTATAGTTTGTGCTTTTTGTGTTCCATCTAAGAAACTTTAGCTTAAGCCAAGGTTTCAAAGATTGTCTCCTATGTTTTCTTCTAGATGTTTTATAGTTTTAGCTTTAGGTCAAATGATCCATTTTGAGTTAATTTTTGTCAACACAGTTCTCACAAGATAGCATTTTTATTATTGCATTCACATTTCTTTGGTTACATAGTATTCAAATTACATTACTGCAGTAACAAGTCCAACTATTATGAACAGCTTAGAAAAGCACAACCAAGTCTTGGTAAGTGTACTACTCAGCTGAGAGAGGGACGTGCAGAGTATACTAGAGAATAGCCTCCCTAGCCTTCAGTCTTCAGCACTGTGGGCCTCAATGGGCAAGTTTTATGACAGAATGGTAAATTTTGGTTAATCTGGTATATAGGTAAACAGGCGATGGGTTAAAGAACAACTACCAGATATAAACAAGTGAGTTGACAGATCATTTTTGTGCCTGCCAAACTAGCCCCAAATTATGTCCTTATTTTCGGATGTCACAATTTTTAAAAACTGGCAGACTTGAGTGGATTACAAACTGCTCTTCAGAGTTCTGTGACTCCATGGCGGTTAACTCAGTAATTCAAGTGAAAGAAGTTGCTTTTTTGTTTTTCTATTTTGCATGGAATTATTTTTTCTTTTCTAGCGGCTCCATAGCTTAAAAGAAAGGGAGTAAAAGTTGGAAATAATGATTGAACAGATACTTACTCAGAGGAAATCAATCAGATATGAGTGTGTTGGATAGTACCTGTGGAAGACGGCGTTTGTTCCCTAACCAACAGCCATTTCCTCCTCTTTGCTGCACAGAACCCTGATTTTGTACCAGTAACAATGTACCCAATATAGCAGACACTAACAAAGCAGCAAAGTGTTGCCAGCTGCAGAGACCCAGTGCTGAGCCCCCATCCTGCTTGATCCTACCTCAAGAAAATTCTACAGTCCTCAGGCATTTCTCTGAGTTTTCACTTCTTAGTTAGTTGGCCTTTATAACATCCAAGTAAGGTTGACAGGTAAATGAATAAATGGTGACAAGGTGATGTTATAAACAGGTCTTGATTCATTTTAGTTATTTAAGGTTGATTCATGAATTGCTTCACCAGGTTGATTCACATTTACATGTCTCAAGGGAGACCACTTTCTCCAGTTTCCTTGGAAGACAGTTTACCAGCCTTACCAGTCTTGATGTCAAAATGTAAATATACTTGCTTAGTTCTCCTGAGAAGAATTTCTCTCTGTAAAAGTGAGCTTAGAATATCGTTTTACTTACCTTCAAAATATTTTTAAGCTTGAGTGATAATGTGCTATGGAAGAAAAACCTTATTTGATCTGATTTAATAAAATCAGAAGTCCCATTTTATGATTTAAGTATACATAATTTTACATTACAATCATTTTGTTTTATTAATTTGGACTATGTTGAGTAAATCATTTTTGCTGTTAAAAGAGCCTGCCTAATTTATTCTCTGAATTGTGAACAGATAAATTAAATTATTAGTCTCTTTAAATTTCCTTTGGAAACATCTTCTCCAAACTACAAATCATAAAAGCCAAGACTGATGTTTTGACTAACCTAAAATACAATGATTGGTAGGCACAAAATAAAGAATAGTTTAAAACGCCATTCCAGATAAATTTGAGAAGACACAGAAATGTAACAAAAAGAAAATACCTACCTCAGCTCCATCACTTGAAGGCATGGCTGGAAGAGGAATCAGCAATGATGCCAAATAAGAAACATGAAAGTCATTTACTCCCAACCACAATTTCACAGAAGTGGAAACTAGGGCTCAGAAAGATTGAGTGATTAACTTTAGATCATATTCCTTGTCATTGGCAGGAGTCTAAATCCAGGTTTCCTTACTTCCAGTCGTGTGTTATTAATGGTTGTTGTTTTCCATTAAATTATCTCTGGTGGGGATGATCACATCTGTTATGGCCATCTTTATGCTGGATATCAATGACTAGTCTAATTGGTCAGTCATCATTATCCTGGCGATCAAAATGATTAGGGAGGTTGACCCCTCTGTTTCATTCACTTCTGATGGATGAACTTCAACCTTGTCATAGCTGCCCTGGATTTTCGACTTGGTTTTGTGAGCATAAATTAATCAACTTTTCCAGTTTTCCATTTCAATCCTGGGGAAAAAGAATTAAGAGATTAAATCTAGCATGTAGAGTTGTATAAGTTAATCAAAGAATGAGACTATCTCACATTTGTAAAGCACTTCACAGATGATGAAGTGCTATATGTCACAACTCTGTGAGATATTATTCCCACTTTACAGGTAAGAGATATGACTTGTCCAACTGAGTTGCAGAAACAGACTAGAAACAAGTTCCTCTATCCCCAAATCCAGTGCTCTTTCCACATTTTACCTATTGCAAATCACTTAAGAAAATATTTACCTTCTATTATAATGGACACGATTAACTCATTTCCGTTAAAAAAAATGAGGGAAGGCCAAATGTTTTTCTCATCTATTATTATTCTAATACTTGGAGAAACACAAACCTGAACTAGGAAGGTTTAAACATTTGTAGTAGAATGAATTAATTAATTCACAACAAACATGTATACTGAGCACTTACTATGCACCACAAGCTGTTAGTTATGAAGGGACAAACCTGTTTCTGGGAGTAATATGTAAACTGTAAACACTAATGTAGAGTGTCATTATTTTAAAAGAAAATTCACAACTTAGTTATAGCCTGTAAATCTCTGGATATCATTAGACAAAGGCCCAAATTAAAGACTCAGAAATGCTTACTAAAAAGAAATCTTCCCAGTCACCTACTTCAATAGCCACCCCTTCAAGATAAGGAAACCTAGAAGGTAGAGGTTAACTGACTTGCCAAACATCACTTCACCAGTTAGTGTCAAAGCAAGATAATTGCTTTAGAAAGGTTTAAAGTTTCAGGACACAATGAGAAGTCTTGAGACTTATTTGAAACTTTAACAACCAGGACCAAACAATGGTTTAACTTGTCTACAGCAAGTAAACATAAAACACAAAGGAAGCTTCTAGTTGCTTTTTCAGTAATGTGGCAATTCCCTAGTCCCTAATTGTGGAGAGATGACTAAATGGTTTATACGTAACAGCTATCAGTAATGGAAATCGCCTGACACAACGATCAGGCAAAGTTGGAGCATTTACATTTCAACTACTTTGTTGTTTTTACAAAACTGAAAAGTACTGTTGGTGTTGATACAGTACCCCCCTCCCTCAAAGCTCAAGTTATCACTTTCAACTGTTATGTAGGATACTTTGAGCTGGAAAATTTTAAAGGTGTTATTTCCACAGCACATTAGCATAACAAACACAAAACACCTTAAGTCAATGAGCATGGCACTACATAGAATTAATGGAATGTAGACAAATGAGATGTGATCAGTAAGTGAATGCTTCGTTTTCAGTCCACTTTATTCATATCACAGAGTTTCCTCAAAATTCAAAGCAATCTTAACTATCTGTCATTAACTTCCACTGAAAGAAATGGAAAAATCCATTAATAAACACTGCTTGTCAAATTGGAATCTACATTCTTTTAAATCAGTGGAACACTGTAGGCATAGAACCCAAGCATAAATAATGCTGTTAGCAATTGGGTATCCATTCACTTTACTGGATGGCAAATAAAAAAGGCATGCGAACAGATATGAAGTACTGGCCAACTTAATTGCTCTTTAAAATACCTGTCTCAACATACCTTGCAAAGTATATACCGGAGGATAAAAGGAGAATGAGGCAAAGGAGGAAATCAGGTACAGAAGGATCTATGATGATGTCAACTTAATTTTAGCTGTAGCACCAAACTGGCCTCTGCTTACTTTGTTTATTCTGGGCATTAGGGTTCTGACTGCCAATGTTAATTGGGTCCATCAAATTTGGTATTTCACCTAATTGAAAATCTTTGAGGATTTCCTTGTAAAAGCACTAATTTAAAAGAATAAAACCTCCTCTATGGAGGTTTAACAGACATAAATGTACACAGTGAATTATAAATCAAGTAATAGGAATAAATACTCATAGAAAATTACAAATAATCCCACTTTACCGAACATCAATAAAACACAATAAAACTGAGTAATGAAGATAGACTCTTTATCCTCCATGTTAAAGTATAATTTTCAAAAAATAAAATCATGACTCTCAAGCAAATATAAAATTAACACATGTAAAAGATTTTCTTTAACTCATTAACCCTAATGAGAGAGCCAGTAAGATGTTACGATAAATTCAAAAAGAATTTAAGAAGCTGGAGTATTTACAGGAAATTTAACAAAGAAATATTAAAATAAGATTGCTGGGTTAAGATATAAGCTGGTGATGACCAATAGGCCATAAATCTCTGGGGTTATCTGTTTGGAAGATAAGGACTGTGATTAAATGAAACTATAACTCCATCTGAAAACCCTCCTCATCCCCCAAATCAAAGACTAGTGGGAATTTGAAAAACAATGAGTTGAGAGAATCATCCTTTTACCTAAATTTGTATTTGAATCTCTAGTTATTCCTTTATGATAGTTTTTCTGGAAATGGAATTAGAGTTTCAAAGGCTATGAACTCTGGAGTCAGACCCAGGATTATGTCCCCCTCCCCCCTTCCCCTTATTACTAGCTTTGTGACCTTGGTAACTAAGGCCTAGGTTTGCTCATCTGTAATGTGGACATCGTATTACAGAGATGCTACATAATATATTTTAAAATTTAGCTCAGACCTATAGCTCAAATAGATGGTAGCAACCAAAAGCAACACCTCACCTCTACCCCACTTTATCATGCATTCCATTTAAATGTCATCTCTTCATAGAGGTTTTCTTTGTCTATCTCCTTCACCCCAGATATTCCCTACCTATAGGTGATGGATGCCTATAATTTATACATCTAGAAATCTAATCTATCATTACTTTGGGAAGAAAAGCATTTTATACGGTTAAGGATTGGCTACCTTTATAAATCTCTTACATTTTGGAATTCTCATAAGTTAAACAAATTTAGTTTCATTTATATTTAGGTATGCAATACAAAATGAATATTTGTACATTTTAAATAGAAGTATATGGGACTTCCCTGGTGGCTCAGTGGTTAAGAATCCTCCTGCCAATGCAGGGGACACAGGTTCTAGCGCTGGTGCTGGAAGATCCCACATGCCATGGAGCAACTAAGCCCATGTGCCACAACTACTGAGCCTGCACTCTAGAGCCCGTGCACCACAATTACTGAGCCCAAGTGCCGCTACTGAAGCCTGCGTGCCTAGAGTCTGTGCTCCACAACAAGAGAAGCCACTGCAACGAGAAGCCTGCCACCACAACAAAGAGTAGCCCCCGCTCGCAACTAGAGAAAGCCCATGCACAGCAACGAAGACCTAACACAGCCAAAAATAAAAAATAATATTTTAAAAAATAAATAAATAGAAATATATCTGGCATATAACACTGTATAAATGTAAGGGATACAACATACTGATTTTGATACCTTTATATATTGTAGTTTGATTGTCATTTTATCAATAATTAGCACCTCTATCACTTTACCTAATTATCATTTCTCATCATTTGAGTGGTTAGAATAACTAAGTTCTTATCTCTAAGGCTTATTTACTACTTGTTGCAAGTTTGTACCCTTAAACAACATATGTTCTATCCCATTCCTCCCCCGCCCCCAAACCCTGGTTTCCACCATTTTACTCTGTTTCTACGAATTTGCCTTTTTTAGATTCCACATATGAGTGAATCATATAGTACTTATCTTTCTCTGTCTGACTTACCTCACTTAGCATAATGTCCTCAAGATTCATCCAGGTTATCACAAATGACAAGATGTCCTTCTTTGTCATGACTTAATAATATTCCATTTGTGTGTATTATACCACAACTTCTAACAATTCATCTGTTGGTGGGCCTTAGGTTGTTTCCATATCTTGGCTATTGTGAATAATGCTGCAATAAACATGGGAGTGCATATATCTCTCAATATCCTGTTTTCATTTCCTTTAGGTATACACCCAGAAGTAGCATTGATGGGTCATATGGTAGATTTATTTTTAATATTTTGAGGAATTTCCATATTGTTTTCCATAGTGGCTGAACCAATTTATATTCCCACTAACAGTGTACAAGGTTTCTCTTTTCTCCACATCCTTGCCAACACTTGTTATCAATTGTCTTCTTAATGATAACCATTTAACAGGTGTGAGGTAATATCTCACTGTGGCTTTGATTTGCATTTCCCTGATGATTAGTGATATTGAGCATCTTTTCAGGTACCTGTTGGCCATTTGGATGTCTTTGGGAAAATGTCTGTTTAGTTCTTCTGCCCATTTTTTTATTGAATTGTTTGGTTTTTTGTTATTGAGTTGTATGAGTTTGTACATTTTAATATTCACAATTATACAGTATTCAAAAATATCCTATATCCTGTATCCTTCGGCACATGACTAAAAGAAAATTTATGCATCCAGAAATCCTTTTCTCAATTCCCTGACAGTGGTAAAGCCTGAAGGAAAAAATACAGGTTTCCCCTTTTTTTATGATAAGCCCTATTCTATGATGCTGGGTAATGCTGTCCTATGTGGGGCTTAGATTCATTTACTATCAAATATTTTCTAAATGTCTACTATATGCCAATCACTGGGCTTGATTCTGGATACACAGTGGTGAATGAGATATACATTATCCTGCTTCCTGAAGCTTCCAGTCCCATGGTCAAGACAGACAAGATAGACCTAATACAGCCAAAAATAAATTAATTAATTAAAAAAAAAAAGAAAATCCATACATGCTTATTTGAAATGCATATTATAGTAAATTTCCTGGGTGTGGTGCTGACAGAGCTTAGTTTTGTAAAGCATATACTTATTCAAATGACATTTCACAGAATTATTTCATAAGTCTACAAATCTGAAAACATCTGCCCTTACTATCTATTCTTATTCAGTCTTCTGGGAATTTCAGCTCACTTTATCGGAAGAAAACTAAATAGACATTCTGTTCTCATCATTTCTATCAAATGAGAAATGTTCTTGTTATTTCTGCAACCTAATTATTTTAAATAGTCAAACTCAGAGGGTCAAGATCAAGCTTAAGGTCAAAACCAATGGGAAAGAAAGTACCTTCCAGACTAAAGGTAAAGTGGCTTCAGTAATGGCCTTGAGTTCTAGATTGAAGAGAAGCACTGAATTTCATGATGGAAAAATTCAGAATGAACTCTTCCAAGGCAAGTAGATTTGAGACCAATCATAAGAATTCAAACAGAAATAGATCTATATGCATCAATTTATCCTTTTATTTTCTAAACTACTTTTTCTGTTAAACTACGCAAAGGGACTGTATTTTATACTTTTGTTTCATTTGGTTAGTTTTTGTGTTTGATATGTTTTTCTATACGAAAATTATAACAAAGAGCCAAAAAGAGAAAAAGAACACACATTATAACATGAAACCATTTCAGACATAACTTCTGCCTTATGTGGTTCCATATAAATTGAAACAACACATAGGACAGATGGTACAGAAAATGTTTCATATGGGCATTTTAAAACTTAGGAATATGAACGGGTTGAATCTCAAGTGATTCTGTTGATAAAATCAGAAAGACACAAAGCCTTGAAAGTAAATATTAGCCACTGTGTGCCTTGGCCTAAAAAACTGGAACCTAGAGAAAATCATCTAGCAGGTGGAAAAACAATACTTTTCAAAGTCCATTCAAAATCATTTTGTTTCATCAGATTCATCTACCTTATGAAACAAAGAAGCCTCGGTGTGACCAGAAAGTTCTAGATTGAGAGAATCAAGAGATGCAGATTCTAGGCCATACTCTATTATTGCCAAGAAATTATAATCTCACCTCTCTAGGCTTCCATTTTTTATCTGTAAATTGAAGAAATGAGATCATACTTAGTATAGCTAGATAACTTAGTAGAACTCTAGATGCCAGATCTAATGTTCTAGAGGTCAATGCTCCCTACGAACATCATAATGTTCAAAGTATCTCACCTACCTTAATACAGAAAGCCCTTAATGAATACCCTTCTTCCCATCAAAGACTATTTTTTAAAAAGGGCTCCTACTGGATGGGAATTAAGAGCACTAAACACAGACTTTTGCCTTCACAATTTTGTCTAGGCATGGCTTTTCTTTGCCCTTACATGCTACAGTAGCATAGTGGCTTTGAGATCAGGTTGACCTGAGAGTAAATGTCAGCTTTGCCACTAACTAGTTTATGACCATCTTAAGCAAGTCATTTACTTTCCCTGAGATTTAGTTTCCTCATCAGTAAAATGAGCACATTAATAGTATCTTTATCATAAGGCTTTGTGAGGATTAAATGAGATAAAACACAAAAAGTCATTGGTAAGGTATCTGCCACATGTGTTCAATTATCATTGACTATCTCTTCCTATTTTGACATGTCCTGTGGATTTGTGTGGTTGGGGGTGGGGACTTTTGGCTTACACTTGAAGGTGAGCAAAGATTGGTACAATGGAGTGAGTGAAAGGGATTGGGATGGGGGAGAGGCAAATGTAAACCACCAAATTTAAGCTTCAAAAATAAAATCTGCTGGATAATTATTTTTAAAGAATATTTTTAAAGCTAAATTAAGGGCTGCTAAGGGAACTCTTGTCTAACTAATTGGTAACTAAATGCATGTTTAGAATTAGAAGAATTCCCAAACTAGGCTCAGTAAAGCCCAAATTTGTATTATTTCATTAAAAAACATTTTCTGCAAATAAAAGAAAATACATCAAGATACTAATAGTGGATATATCTGGATGGTAAAAGTATAGATAATATTTATTTGCTCCTTTATATATACTTCATTTATTTTCCAAGTTATTGTTTTCTAAAGTAAATGTTTTATTTTATAATCAGAAAATTAATCATTATAAGATATATAATAACTGGAGAAGAAAAGGATATGGATCTTTCATGGATCTGTTTTTCACATTGGTTGGATTCTCTGGCAGTTGTTTAACATTTGCACGTTTTTTTCTTGTTAATGATGCAATTATTTAATCTTCCTCTGAGTCTGTAGCATTAAAGTCACTGCCTCAAAGACTGAAATTCTAAGATGATCTCAGTACATCAAACACTCTCATTGGAACACAGTAGAAAGATTCAAGTTAGGAATGAGGGGGCAAAGCAGGCAGAAGAAACAAGATTTTAAAAAAGTGTTTACACATTTAATTTCTTACACACACACATATATATACACACACATACATGTACATAAACACATACATATTCATACACATACATATACACATTGCCCCCATCTCACTTCCTGTTGCTTTTTATCTTGGATAAGGTTTGATTATTGCTAATGATACCCAGCTGTGCCAATTCCTTGGGCTCTTTACCCATGTTTTCCTTTCTCTAGGATGTAATTTCTCTTGCCATTTAAATAGTCCTTCAAAATGAGGCCATTCTGACCGGCCCTGATCTAGCATATGGTTGGCAAATATCCAATGAGTTCAGGATGCTTAGCCAGATAATTCAGATACCGCAGATGTGGCCTCTGCTTAAATGACCTTAAATGGACTCCAGGGCCTAGAGGCTGAAGGCATGCTAAGAGACCAAATAAGAAGTTGCAGTTAATGGGAAAGTGCATTATCCCTGAATCTATTCATCTAGGAATAGGCATATGTTCAGAATTATTAAAGACTTCTAAGGAGGGCAACCTTATACATTTATTTCTTTTTATAATTAGAGAAGAAATTAGAAACCATGTAGTTCGACCACTTCCTTTTCACACGTGAGAAAAATAAAACCAGATATGCTAAGTATTTCACGCAGAGCCATCATGTCTCCTGATACCTTGAGTCGGATGTCAGTCTTTGGTTGTAAGCAACAGAAGCCCCCCTGGCTATCCTAAGAAAGAAGGAATGTGCTAGAAGGTAATGGAGTTCTCACAGAAGTAAAGCAAAGCCTCAAGTGCCAAGATCAGAAAGTACAAAACCAGGTAGCTACAGTGGGCTCAGGAACAGGAACTGTTCACTGTTTTGACAGAGAGCAATCATAGAACATGAGGAACCAACTGTTGTCTTTATTCCTGGATCATTCCATTAACAAGTCCAAGGACCAGGAAGAAAAAGTCAGATTGACTCTTGGGTCATCCACCCACCTCTTAGTCAGTGAGGAATGTACCTTGATTTATGGTCTCAGAAAGTTTTCACTTAATAGGGGAGAGGTAATTCCACAAAAGGAAATTATAATACTATTACGCTATTGCTCAAAAAGGGAAAATGGATGAAAAAACCTCCTATGCCCACTATGCTTGTCCAGTGTTCATTTTACCACATCAAACTGTCTTATTTAGGTGTAAAAATCTGTGAGTTCATTAAACATATTCCTTATACTCCTTACAGAATCATATATTCCTCAAATTAACTATACATATATTCCTCTGACTTTGTCCTGCCTCCTTATTGACCAGAAAATACCCTTGAGGGAGGTAATACACTTACAAATTAGAGTTAATTTAACAGAACCTCCAATAAAGGAGAAAGGGGAAAGCACTGGAGAGCCCTGTATACCCAAGATGGAGGAGTGAAAGGAGAGATCAGGAACACCAAAGACAAACACTGTCTTCTTCACATTTTTGTCTAGTCTTCACCCAACTATAGGGCTCATAAAACTTTGCATTTTTGTCCTATTGCCTTTTACATAAATCTTCTAACTTGTAGGAATTTACTAAGCAGCTGAAGATTAGTTCTTTTCTATGTGAGCCTTAGTCAGGTGAGCCAATTTTTTTCTCTTCATGATGATTGTGGAAAGATCATAGAAAAATTCAGTTACAGAAAAAAGAAAATCCGTACCAATGAGCTCCTTTTCCCTCAGATAGCTCTTTGGAATAGGAGAAATAAAAATTGATTAATATTTTTCAGTTTACCAAGAACAAGGCTTGCTTTCCAAAACTTCTGCACATACCAAAATTTTGTAGCAATACTAACGTTCAGGATAGAAATTGTGCAGTTTCAGAGTTTTTCATTGTCAGATAGTCCTAAAGTAATTGGAAGCAGTCTATTTTATCTTCCTCTCTTTCAAAACCCATATTCAACATATAGTTTCTGGAAAGAGGAAAGAACTGACATTGTTTGAAGACCACACATTAACCTGCACAGTAAGTATTTCATTGCCATTTTCTTTAGAGCTAAAAAAACAAGGCTCAAATTTATTCTGTAACTTGCCAAGGTTTAAATTTCAGAATGAGTCCTGCTCTGGAATTTAAATATATCTGTTTAATCACAACATGCATATTTTTTTCCATTATGTCATTGTCCTATCCATTAAACCCAAACACACAAAAAAATCTTCAGTGCAGGAGTTGAAAGTTAAGAGAATTTTCTTATATAATGCTGAAAACATATAGCACGGGAGTCTATTTTAATTTGACAAAATATTCAACTGTCATGCAAGATCTGTGTGTGTGTGTTTTAGATGCATAATATTTAATTAATCCACTATATTTTAGGCTGCTTGTTGTGGGGAGGGTGGAACATCTGTTTGATTTACCTTTATATCACCAGTGCCTAGTATGGGAACTGGCACATAGTAAGAGCTCAATAAGTTCTGGTTGAATGCAAGTTGTTGGGTGCTAAAATTAGCTGATTCTCTCACAGATTATTAAGACTTTTATTGATTCCTAATCTACAAGTTTCTTCTTTAATCAGTTTGCTAATTCATTCAGCTTCTGATACACAGAAATGAATAAAATCTAATAACCCATAATGCCATTGTAGAATGTACATTGTTGTTGTTGTTGCTGTATGCTACCATGCTGATCCTGTTAGACACAACGTATTTATGAACCACTTTTACAGTGGATGCAGTTGGTGCCTCAACAAGATCCACCTTATAAGGTGCCAATACAGCTACCCTATTCTCCAGAGAATTGCCCTAAGCTGATAGAAACCACAAGGCCTGCAAGGTTTTGCTCCCCACCCTTCACAAACTGCCTTCCACCATCCCTTCCAGGGTTTCCCACAGGTAATAACTGACTGACATGTAGGTATCAGAAGCCAGTCTGCTCAGCTCAGTGTAAGATTAATTCTATGGTATAATTTGTGTGTCAGAACTTCCTGTGAAATCAGACTGAATGTAAACAAAATAGTGGGGGGGTGGGGGACAGTCAGTAGAAACTTGCTAAGCATAGAGGGAGGAAAGTTTGAATGCAAAGGTCCTGAGGCAAGAGCTCATGGTATCTTCAGAGAATGGCAAGAAAAACATAAGACTTGAGCAGAGATTTCATGGGGGAGAACAGTGGAGAGGAAGTTGTGAATTAATACAAGGATACACACTATAAAGGTTTAGATGTTTATGGGCAGGCTTTGAAAACTTCTGCCTGTAAAGTAATTCTCTAATGGCAGTATGGAATGTTTATTTTATTTTCTCAGGGACACATTCACAATTTTCCTTTAAAATGGTTACTTTAAAGGATTTGCTGCTTTCCTAAGAGTGATTTTACTATTTCTTGGGGCCAACATATTTTCTGTAGACACATCTGTCTGTTAAAGGAAGCAATGGAAAAACTGGATTTAAAATCTTTACATGAAACCCTTAAAACACACATTTATTCCTTATACAGACTAGTATCTGTTCTCACATGCAGCAGGGTCATATGGTATGAATTCAGTGATTATTCTGAGCACTTCGACTTACAGCTCAAGCGATGCGAAACAAGGACAAAAGTGAGAAGTGATAGTTAAAAAAATAACCTATAAAAATCATACTTTTAGACAAAGCTTTACTTGGTGATATTTTTTCCCATATGGGTTAAATCCAAATATACAAAATTACTGTTGTACAACATATTGGAGTGACTGGCTACAGTCAATCTAACTGCATGCTTTGCGATCAGTCATGAAAATATCCAGTATGAACACACAGGCATGCTTCAGTTCTCATCCCACTAACACAGTCATGGTATATGGGCAACTGTGGCATTCAAGCCTATATAAGTTCATGGTCTTGATTATGTACAATAGTAAACAGAAAATAATGTAATGCTAAATAATAATACCATAGCCAAATCAAGGCACATTGCTGAAAATCACTTTAATGCTGTACTCAAGTGTTCCCTATTGGAAAATTACAAGATCCCCCAAATTATAGCATTCACTATTATCAAACTGCTACTTTTCTTTTTTTTTTTTTGCGGTACGCAGGCCTCTCACTGCTGTGGCCTCTCCCGTTGCGGAGCACAGGCTCCGGACGCGCAGGCTCAGTGGCCATGGCTCACGGGCCCAGCCGTTCCACGGCATGTGGGATCTTCCCGGACCGGGGCACGAACCCGTGTCCCCTGCATCGGCAGGTGGACTCTCAACCACTGTGCCACCAGGGAAGCCCCAAACTGCTATTTCAAAAAAACTGCTTTCTTTCAAAAAAAATTTGAGTATGGCTTACAGGGAAAAAATGTTTAATTTAACAGACTGTGCGACTACAGATCTGAAAAAAATTTTTACTTTCAGGAATTTAGGGGTGGTACATTATCCCAATTTTAGAATCAATCAAGAAAAAAGATTAGAATTCCAAAAAATACCTTCCTGGAAACTTTAAGCCTGTATATTTTATGTGGAATATAAAAAGTCTATTTAAACTTTGAATCCCTGGAAGAAATAAAGGAAATTCTTTGATTATTGTAAAAGGTCATTCTATGCTTAATTAACTGGTCTCCATTTTGGCTTGTCACATCTAAGCTTCAACATTTTAATTAAATCATTATGCCACTGAATCACATGTCTATTAACACCAAAAATTATTCTCTACAGCCATGAAAAAGTCATTGGTCAATACAGGGACAGTCCTGGCCAGAAGTAGAGAAGTAGACACAATTTGTTCTGGCGTTCCCCTCTCTTCCATATCAGGGACTCTTTCAGACTATCAATAAGTAAGCAAAAATAATTTTTTTAAAGACAACTTAAACAATAAATAAGAAGGAAATTAAAAAAAAGGATAATATAATTATATCAGAAAAACAAGTCTCAAAAGAGGCTACCACAATTAAAT
Organism: Phocoena phocoena; assembly: GCF_963924675.1. Taxonomy (NCBI): domain Eukaryota; kingdom Metazoa; phylum Chordata; class Mammalia; order Artiodactyla; family Phocoenidae; genus Phocoena; species Phocoena phocoena. Next base: position 46,897,149 of record NC_089229.1, on the reverse strand, counting down.
ACAAAACTAAGGGCTTCCCTGGTGGCACAGTGGTTAAGAATCCGCCTGCCAATGCAGGGGACACAGGTTCGATCCCTGGTCCGGAAGACCCCACATGCCACGAAGCAACTAAGCCCGTGCACCACAACTACTGAGCCTGTGCTCTAGAGCCAGAGAGCCATAACTACTGAGCCTGTGCACCGCAACTACTGAAGCCTGCGTACCTAGAGCCCGTGCTCTGCAACAAGAGGAGCCACCACAATGAGAAGCTCGCGAACCACAACGAAGAGTAGCCCCCACTTGGCGCATCTAGAGAAAAGTCCACGCACAGCAACAAAGACCCAATGCAGGCAAAAATAAATATATAAATAAATAAATTTATTTAAAAAAATACAAAACTAAGCACTAAGCTTCCTGGTAGCCATGGTAAAAAAGAAAAACATAGGGAGGAGGGGTATGTGAATCCCATAAGATAATTAAAGTACAAGATCATCAAAACAAATACAGATCTCTGAGAAGAATTTACCTCTTGAGTCTTCATAATATTAATGATATTTTCCATTGGCCATTTTATATGCCATTTTAATTCCCTCATTCAGTTTCACACACCCATGTTCTCTCAACCTTTCATAATTTTTAGTATGCTATTTCCTCTGAATTTAATGTCCTTTCCTCTTCATCTTAACCTGGATTACTTCTTATTGGTCCTAAAGTGTCAATCACTGCAGGAAAACTTTTTTCACCTATCTCCTGAGAACTCTTTCTGTTTCTCTGCATTTCTCTCTCTCTCTTTCTCATACACACACACACACACACACACATCTCAGCTAAGTATCCCTCCTCATGCTATCACAGCACCTTGGTCATACTTTTGTCCTAACTCTTAGAGATGCTAAATGGTGAAGTAGTTTTGAACTGAACAGAGGAAAGGTGATTGTTGCTTGTGGCATTTAGTCCTTGTCATGTTGCTCCTAGTTTCTTTATCTCTACAATGAAGGGAATTGATTGGGCTTGAGGATCCTTAATGATCCTTTCAAGTTCAATCATTTTATGATGGCCTGTGTTTTTTTTGTTTGTTTCAAGGACTCAGGATCATTGAAGTAGCAGTAAGGAAACTAACAGGAATAATAACATCAAGACAAAAGCTGACACAAACAAAACAATAACCAAGACCTATTTCACCTATGGCCAGAAGAGTCACAGACACCTGATGTATCTAATAATGAGAGTTTTCCATGCTCTAAGATTGAATGAGATCATTATCTAAAGGGCCTAGCACAGTGCTTTTTTAGTTCCTTATCCCTTTCTTATTCTCTGCCTGGTAGGGTTGGCCAAGAGAAAAAGAAATGGAATTAGAGATCAAATGCAAGGCACAAAGAAGCCCTACTAAACAGGAGAAAAGACACTAGGAAAATTAAGATTAAAAATACAAAAGTTATTATTATTTTACATTTGCACAGCACTCCATATTTTTCAAAGTACTTTGATATAAATTATATGCTTTTGTTTTAACCATGAAATATGGATACCTTTTAATTGTTAATTCCTTTAATTGCTGTATTTCCTAAGGAATATTCCATTGACATGTTATCAAAAGATAAATGGGTAGATCATATTTTCTAAGAATAATTTATTTTGTAGCCTTGGGAATTAATTAACATACCATGCTATGCAACTATCAACATGAGAGTTAGTAACAGAAAGAAAGCCAAAGCAAACAGCAAGATGTCGCTATTTTCTACTTTGCTAAAAACATAAAAATTTTTGAGCTTTAACTTGATCTTTAATTAGAGTAAATATAGAGTAGATCAATTATAAAAATTTTTTAATTAATTGATATTTATTTTCATAATAGAAAACTTTCTCATTTAGATATCTTCTTTTACCAAACAAACTTTCAGAGGAAAAATTTTACAGTATCTTTTCAGCTTTGAGGGTTTTGTTTTTAACAAGTACATACTTGCAACAGGCTTGAATGTTTTGTTTTTTTTTGCAGTATGCGGGCCTCTCACTGTTGTGGCCTCTCCCGTTGCGGAGCACAGGCTCCGGATGCGCAGGCTCAGCGGCCATGGCTTACGGGCCTAGCCGCTCTGCAGCATGTGGGATCTTCCTGGACCGGGGCACGAATCCGTGTCCCCTGCATCAGCAGGCGGACTCTCAACCACTGCGCCACCAGGGAAGCCCTTGAATTTTTAATGTGTACAAAATGGCATAAATAATCCCATCATCAATTCTATTCCAGTTGATAAAAATGGTGGCAAGAACAGGGAAAATGTAAAGTCTTTCAAAATACAATTTTCAAGAATTAAAATAAGATACTGCATCTTGATTTTAGATAACTTTTGGTAGTAAACTAGAGGTATATATTTTTACATTTAAATTGTTCTGTCTTCCACTGAGATTTAATGGTGTAACAATGATGAATTTTCTGCGGTTTATAGTCTTGGAGCTCATAATTTTCTAGAAATTTCATGAAAGTATATGCATATCATATTAAAGGAGACAGCAAATTAGTTGTAGTTCTAGATGCAGTTCATTAGCAGAAGACCCTCAATACAGGCATACCTCATTTTATTGCACTTTGATTTACTGTGATTCACAGATACTGTGTTATTTACAAATTGTGAGTTTGTGTTGAGCAAGTCTATTAGTGACCCTTTTCCAATAGCATTTGCTTACTCTGTGTCTCTGTGTCACATTTTGGTAATTCTTGCAATATTTCAAGGTTTTTCACTATTATATTTGTTATGGTGATTATGATCAGGGATCTTTCATGTAACTATTGTAATTGTTTTGAGGTGCCATGATGGCACCCATGTAAGACAGCGAACTTAATCCATAAATGTTGTGTGTGTTCTGACTGCTCCACCAACCAGCCATTCCCCTGTCTCTCTACCCTCCTCAGGCTTTCCCATTCCCTGAGACACATCAATATTAAAATTAGACCAATTAATAACCCTAAATGTCCTCTAAGTGTTCAAGTGAAAGGAAGAGTCACATATCTCTCACTTTAAATCAAAAGCTAGACCTGATTAAGCTTAGTGAGAAAGGCATGTTGAAAGCTGAGATAGGCCAAAACCTAGGTCTCTTAGGCCAAGCAGTTAGCCAAGTTGTAAATGCAAAGATGTTTTTGAAGGAAATTAAAAAATGCTACTCCAGTGAACACATGAATGGTAAGAAAGTGAAATAGCCTTATTGCTGATATGGAGAAAGTTTTAGCGGTCTGGATAGATCAAACCAACCACAATATTCCCTTAAGTGAAAGCTTAAACCAGAGCAAAGCCCTAACCCCTTCAAGTCTATGAAGGCTGAGAGAGATGAGGAAATGGCAGAAGAAAAGCTTGAAGCTAGCACAGATTGGTTCATGAGGTTTAAGGAAAGAAGTCATCTCCATAACACAAGGTGAAGCAGCAACGGCTGATGCAGAAGCCGCAGCAAGTTATCCAGAAGATCTAGCTAAGACTTCAGACAACAGTACAAAGCAACAGTAATCAAGACTGTATGGTACTGGCACAAAAACAGAAATATAGATCAATGAAACAGGATAGAAAGCCCAGAGATAAACCCATACACCTATGGTCACCTAATCTATGACAAAGGAGGCAAGAATATACAATGGAGAAAAGACAGCCTCTTCAATAAGTGGTCCTGGGAAAACTGGACACTTACATGTGAAAAAGAATGAAATCAGAACACTCCCTAACACCATACACAAAAATAAACACAAAATAGATTAAAGACCTAAATGTAAGGCCAGACACTATCAAACTCTTAGAGGAAAACATAGGCAGAACACTCTTTGACATACATCACAGAAAGATCTTTTTTGACCCACCTCCTAAAGTAATAAAAAATAAATAAATAAATAAACAAATGGGACCTAATTAAGCTTAAAAGCTTTTGCACAGCGAAGGAAACCATAAACAAGATGAAAAGACAACCCTCAGGATGGGAGGAAGTATTTGCAAATGAAGCAACTGACAAAGGATTCATCTTCAAAATATACAAGCAGCTCAGGCAGCTCAATATCAAAAAACCAAACAACCCAATCAAAAAATGAGCGGAAAACCTAAATAGACATTTCTCTAAAGAAGACATACAGATGGTCAACAAACACATGAAAAGATGCTCAACATCACTAATTATTAAAGAAATATAAATCAAAACTGCAATGAGGTATCACCTCACACCAGTCAGAATGTCCATCATCAAAAAGTCTACAAGCAATAAATGCTGGAGAGAGTGTGGAGAAAAGGGAACCTCTTACACTATTGGTGTGAATGTAAACTGGTAAAACCATTATGGAGAACAGTATAGAGTTTCCTTAAAAAACTAAAAATAAAACTACCATATGACCTAGCAATCCCACTACTAGGCATAGACCCAGAGAAAGCCATAATTCAAAAAAACATATACACTCCAATGTTCATAGCAGCACTATTTGCAATAGCCAGGCCATGGAAGCAAGCTAAATGTCCATCAACAGAGGAATGGGTAAAGCAGATGTGGTACATATATATGATGGAATATTACTCAGCCATAAAAAGGAACAAAATTGTGTCATTTGTAGATACGTGGATGGAGCTAGAGAGTGTCATACAGAGTGAAGCAAGACAGAAAAACAAATCCTGTATATTAACGCATATATGTGGAATCTAGATAAATGGTATAGATGACCTTATGTGCAAAGCAGAAATAGAGACACAGAGGTAGAGAACAAATGTACGGATACCACGGGGGAAAGGGGTGGGGTGGGATGAATTGGGAGATCGGGATTGACACATATAGACTATTGATACTGTGTATAAAATAGACAACTGAGGGGAACATACTGTATAGCACAGTGAACTCTACTTAATGCACTGTGGTGTCCTAAATGGGAGGGAAATCCAAAAGCAATGGGATATATGTATATGTATGGTTGATTCATTTTGCTGTGGAGTAGAAGCTAACACAACATTGTAAAGCAACCATACTCCAAGAAAAACTAATTTAAAAAAAGGATATTAATGAAGGTGGCTGCACTAAACAACAAACTTTCAGTGTAGAGGAAACAGCCTTCTATTGAAGACAATGCCATCTTGGACTTTCATAGAGAAGTCAATGCCTTGCTTCAGAGCTTCAGAGGACAGGCTAATGCAGCTGGTGACTTGAAGTTGAAGCCAACGTTCATTTACCATTCTGAAAATCCTAGAGACCTTAAGAATTATGCAAAATCTGCTCTGCCTGTGCTCTATGAATGGAACAACAGAGCCTGGATGACTGTACATCTGTTTACTACATGGTTTACTAAATTGAAAGCCTTCTGAAAAGGCTTCCCCATTTGAGATACCATTAAGAACATCCGTGATTCATGGGAAGAGGTCAAAATATCAGCACGAACAGGAGTTTGGAAGAAGTTGATTTCAACCCTCATGGATGACTCTGAGGGGCTCAAGACTTCAGCGGAGGAAGTAACTGCAGATGTGGTGGAAATAGCAGGAGAACTAGAATTAGAAGTGGAGCCTGAAGATGTGACTGAATTGCTGCAGTCTCATGCTAAATCTTGAACAGATGAGGAGTTGCTTCTTATGGATGAACAAAGAAAGTGATTTCTTGAGATGGAATCTACTCCTGGTGAAGACTGTTGAAATGACAACATAGGATTTAGAATATGATATAAACTTAGTTGACAAAGCAAGTGGCAGAGTTTGAAATCCAATTTTGAAAGAAGTTCTATTTTGGGTAAATAGATAGAATTATCAAACAGCATTGAATGCTACAGAGAAATGCTGGTCAAAGGAAGAGTCAGCTGATGTGGCAGATGTCATTGCTGTCTTATTTAAGAAATTGTCAGGCACCTCAACCTTCAGAAACCACCACCCTGATCAGTCAGCAGCCATCAACACTGAGGCAAGACCCTCCACTAGCAAAAAGATTAGGACTTGCTGAAAGCTCAGATGATGGTTAGCATTTTTTGGCAATAAAGTAATTATTTAAATTAAGGTATATATACTGCTTTTTAAGACATAATGCTATTGCACACTTAATAGACTACAGTATAGTGTAAACATTAATTTTATATGCACTGGGAAATGAAAAAATTCATGTGACTCACTTTATTGCAATGTGTGCTTATTGAGGTGGTCTGCAACTGAACTTGCAGTATCTCTGAGATGTGCCTGTAGTGAGAATATCTGACTATCTAAATCTAGCAGAGAGGTTAAACAGAGAACAAATATGTTTACTTCTAATGTTGAACATTATAACCTAATTTAAAATATACACATGTAGTGCAATAAGCTTCATAGCGAATATTCCACATTCCTTTTTAACCTCTGAATCACTTAAATCGCAGCAGTAATTTTATCCACAGATAAAGTAACATTCTGCAAAGTGAAAACGTTTGCACCTTCTCTGCCTCCTCATATTTTTACCTCAGAACACAGGCAGTTAAAATTCTGCTCAAGATTGGGATGAGAGCACTGTGAGTCTTAATAAGAAACACTTGAATCATCTCTGGGCTCACCCTGACCACTGAGATGAGGACTTGCTCATCCTATCAGTCAGAATCTGAGTTTTATGGAGCCATATTTTGCTGGCAGACAGGGACACCATGTTAAAGGTAGGTGTTCATGCACACCTTGCCCACCTGGCCTCTCTTCCACTTCCTGGTTTCATACCAGTCTAGTAAGAAAGCCAAGGCCTGCTCCTTTTTCCCACATGTGGAAGGAGGCTGGTCCTTCCCTCTCTGTTCCCTTCTTGATGACAGCTGTGCAACATATTTTAAAATCTTGTTTGTATTTAAAATTTTATTTCTTTATTTCATTTCCTAAATTAGAGGAGTTATCTATTTATGGGTGAAAAACATTTAAAAAACCATGAACATTAAAATATGCTCACACATTTTGCTTTATCATATATATACAGTAAATCTCTTTGTAGCAACTGCACGTTATAAAACCATCGTTTATTATATTGGAAGACACCACATCACATATTGTTGCTTTAAAAGTCTCCTGGAATAATGGAAAAAGCATCTATAGTTTTCCAGAAAATTAATGTTATCTCATGTGCCATAAAAATTGCTATGTGATATTAATTACAGGAAAAAAGTAAAACCCCACTTCATTTGTAAACAAATCTTTATTGTATTTTTAAAAAATGCAGTTAACTAAAAATAATGGTAATATTATGTTGACCTCTTACTTTGACCACTACAAAAAATAGGAAAGTGGTTTATATATTTAGCTTGTGCCACTTCCCTTTTATGAGTTCCTTGAAACCAGAAATTACATCTTTCTTATTTTTTAATTTCTAGTGCCAATCACAGTGTTAAAAAATCACACATTAAGGGCTTCCCTGGTGGCACAGTGGTTAAGAATCCGCCTGCCAATGCAGGGGACACGGGTTCGAGCCCTGGCCCGGGAAGATCCCACACGCCACGGAGCAACTAAGCCCGTACGCCACAACTACTGAGCCTGAGCTGTAGAGCCCATGCAACACAACTATTGAGCCTGTACGCCACAGCTACTGAAGCCCGCATGCCTAGAGCCCGTGCTCCGCAACAACAGAAGCCACCACAATGAGAAGCCCGTGCACCGCAACATAGTGTATCCCCAGCTCGCGGCAACTAGAGAAAGCCCGCATGCAACAATGAAGACCCAACGCGGTCAAAAAAAAAAAGGAAATCACATATTAAGTGCTTTCTGGATAGATGGATGGATGAATGGGACAGATAGAATGGAGAGATAGGATGGACAGACAGCATGATAGAATAGATGAACAGATGAATAAAATTGATGGGTGGATAGATGGGATGTATGGAATAGAGAGATGGATGGAATGGGTGGATGGGATGGATAAATGAATGAGTGGGATAAATGGAAGGCCAAATAGTTCATAAGCTTAGGGGTTAGGTAAGTCAAGGTACAAGAACACTGCATTGTTAAGTGTCAGTTAACACATTTACTAGAGGCAAAATGTGTGATAGGTAGTGAGGCTCACAATGATGTAAGGGATGTAGAGGACAATTAAAAGTAATAATACAATGTAATACATACTAGAACAGAAGTAAGTAATGTCACTAGAAGACTAGAAAGAGATTTACAAAAAATGAAGTAATTGATTGGGATCTGATGAAGATGATCCTTAACAGTATGCCCTGAAACACTGCATGAGGAAAGCACACATATAATGTACTGGCTCATTGGGAAGAGTCCACTAAACGGACAAAAGTGGTAGAAAAAAAGGGAATTCCAGGAAGATGAAACAATATGTGTCAAGGTACAGAGATATAAAAATGCATAGTATGGCTAAGAAAGTGTAAGTAATTTAGAATGGCTTGAATTTATAGCAAAGGAACACACTGAGTCATTTATTTCAATGCTACAAATTCACTTATGTCTTAGGACTTGTATTTCCAATTTCTGCCTCACTCAGTATGACTTACTACTTTTATTCCTCAACTCTGTATTTTGAAAGAAATATTCTCTTGTAACCCATACCAGAGAAAAAAATAAAAGTTACTTGGTTTCTTTTTTTTTTTTGGCTGCACCCACGGCTTGTGGGATCTCAGTTCCCCAACCAGCAGTTGAACCCAGGCTACGGCAGTGAAAGTGCCAAATCTAAACCACAAGATCACCAGGGAACGCCCCCCAAAATTACCTGACCTTTTAATGTGTGAACTCCTACTGATATCAATACTCATATCTCTCCTATAGTTAAGAGTAAAAAGCCTTAATAAAAAACTTGGAACCAGTGAGATTCTGATTAGAATATTAGAAGGAAGTGGATAGTGTTGTAGAATCAATTACAGAATTCATTATTTCTCCAAGATTTTATAGTTTACTGGATCAACTCAAATTAAAATTTTTAATGCCATAAAATGCATACCACTTTTTAAAGTAAGTAAATGGTACTACGGTAAAAATTCTGAGCTTGCATGAATCTAGGTTTCTGTTGTTTCTAGCATTTCCTTTAATATTCATTAGTATTTACTAAAGTTTTTTTTTTTTTAATTCTAGCCATATTTGAGCCAAAACGTTAAAGGTGGGAAAGGGTATCCCAAGGGACCAGTGTGTGGTAGTAGTAGTGGAAATTAGATTGAGAGATCCAAAATGTAAGTAATATCTAGTTAAAACAAAAACATAAAGACTTGTCTCTAATCTCCGGGAATACGGGATGAGAGAAAGAGCAGCCAACTTGTGTCTCCAATTGCTAATAAGAGAATTTGAAAGCATGAGACTGTGAAGGGGTAAAAATTTAACTAATAACTAATTAGGAAGGTGGCTGTATACATAATCACCCTGCAAAGATGAATATCTTTCTTATACACTGCCGATAATGTTTGTAAAATATTATAAAGATTCCATTCACAGTAGCAACAAGAACTATAAAATTTTGAGGAGTAAATGAAACAAGAAATGTACAAAACCCATGTGAAAACAATGAAACTTTTACAAACATGTAAAACAACCTACTAAATGGGGACATATCACTTTCCTGAATAGAAAGACTCAATATTATAAAGCAAAGCAATTATGGTCCAAATCCCCTCAGGATTTTTTTAAAAATGGACCTTGATTAGCTTATTCTAAAAATTACATAGAAGGAAAAATTTATAAACATTATTTGGCTTCAAAAAGAATTACAATAGTGCTTTTGCACAGCAAAGGAAACCATAAACAAAACGAAAAGACAACCTACAGAATGGGAGAAAATATTTGCAAACAATGTGACTGACAAGGGATTAATTTCCAAAATATACAAACAGTTCATACAGCTCAATATAAAAAAAAGGAAATCACAATCAGAAAATGGGCAGAAGATCTAAATAGACATTTCTCCAAAGAAGACATACAGGTGGCCAATAGGCATTTGAAAAAATGCTCAACATCGCTAATTATCAGAGAAATGCAAATCAAAACAACTATGTGTTATCACCTCACACTGGTCAGAATGGACATCATCAAGAAGTCTATAAATAATAAATGCTGGAGAGGGTGTGGGGAAAAAGGATCCCTCCTACACGTTGGTGGGAATGTAAATTGGTACAGCCACTATGGAGAACAGTACGGAGGTTCCTTAAAAAACTAAAAATAGAGTTACCATATGATCCAGCAATCCCACTCCTGGGCATATATCCAGAGAAAACTATAATTCAAAAAGATACATGCACCCCCAATGTTCACTACACCAATATTTATAATAGCCAAGACATGGAAGCAACCTAAATGTCTGTAAGCAGGTGAATGGATAAAGATGTGGTATGTATCTGTATCTATACCTATTTCTACATATAATGGAATATTACTCAGCCATAAAAAAGAATGGAATAAAGCCATTTGCAGCAACATGGATGGACCTAGAAATTACCATACTAAGCCAGATAAATATGTGGATTCCACTTATATGTGGAATCTAAAAAAATGAAATGAAAATTATTTACAAACAAAATTATTTACAAAACAGGAGTAAACTTACAAAGACAGAAAACAAACTTATGGTTACCAAAGGGGAAAGGGGTTGGGGGGATAAATTATGAATTTGGGATTAACATATACGCACTATTAAATATAAAATAGATAACCAAAAAGGACCTACTGTATAGCACATGGAACTACTCAATATCTTGTAATAATCTATAAGGGAAAGGAATCTAATATATCAGCCTCACCCTTCAATCCCTGGGAAGGGTAGAGGGGCAGAAGTTGAAAACCCTGAAGGACAGGGTTCAGAGAGCTTCTGGATTGCTGAACACATGAAGGTGCTAGGAGGGTGGCATGCCTTAAAAGGGCATGAAACCTCCACACCCCTTCCCGCATATCTTGCCCTATGCATCTCTTCCATCTGGCTCTTCCTGAGTTGTATCCTTCGTAATAAACTAATAATCTAGTACATAAACTGTTTTCCTGAGTTCTGTGAGCCATTCTGGCAAATTATCAAACCTGAGGTGGGTGTTGTGGGAACCTCTGATTTACAGCTGTTCAGTCAGAACCCCAAGTAACAACCTGGACTTGCAATTGGCATGTGAAATGAGATAGCAGTCTTGTGAGATTGAGTCCTTAATTTATGGGATCTGATGCTACCTCTGGGTAGATGGTGTCAGAATTGAATTAAATTGCAAGACATCTGGTATCTGTAGAGAACCAAAGACTTGTTTATTATGGGAAAACCCCACACACATTGGAGTACAGAAGTATTCAGTGAGTGGTAAGTAGAGGATGAAAACAAGGAGTTTCCCATTACATCTATACTTCAGCCATTTTCTCAGAATCTGCTTTTGGGGGCATCCAAATTAAGATTAAGAGGTACTTCAGTTTTCACTCTGTATGCTTCTGTATAATATAAATTTTTCACAATAACGATATATTCATGTAGGACATGTGTAATTCAAAAAATATAATTAAAAATTATTGGGGGGGGACGTTCAAGATGGTGGAGGAATAAGACGTGGAGATCACCTTCCTCCCTACAAATACATCAAAAATACATCTACATGTGGAACAACTCCTACTGAACACTGGCAGAAGACCTTAGACTTTCCAAAAGGCAAGAAACTCCCCACATGCCTGGGTAGGGCAAAGAAGAAAGGAAAAACAGAGACAAAAGAATAGGGATGGGACCTGCACCTCTGGGAAGGCACTATGAAGGAGGAAAAGTTTCCACACATGAGGAAGCCCCTTCACTGGTGGAGACAGGGGGTGGGTGGAGGGAAAGCTTTGGAGCCACGGAGGAGAGAGCAGTAACAGGGGTGCAGAGGGCAAAGTGGAGAGGTTCCTGCACAGAGGATCAGTGCCGACCAGCACTCATCAGCCTGAGAGGCTTGTCTGCTCACCTGCCAGGGTGGGTTGGGGCTGGAAGCTGAGGCTCTAGTATATATCCTGCTGATATATACTTAAAATGAAGTAATTTGAAAAATAGGTGAAAGCTTAACATAATGCATTCTGGCAGCTTTCAAGAGACCTCTTGAAGAAGCATTCAGTCAGCTACTTCAAGGTCAGAGCAAGATGACACAATGCCCTAAAGAGAGCTCTGGTGTCTAGCAAGCTGTGGGGTTCTGTTTTGTTTTGGCCCAATTTAAAATTTTTTTCTAGTTACGTCCTCATTAAGGGAAGGCTCCAACACACATAAAGAAATACACATTTTCTCAGGTTTCCAACGAGAAACTAAAGGTGGGAAGTGAATCAAGGTGAGCCCTCAAACTAATAATTCATTTCTTTTCATCTTCCATAATGTAGACGGGATACAGAATCTTGGTGATTTAGTCTCAACATCAAAGTGACCCACAACTATAAGGTCCACCACCAAGATTGAAGAGCTGTAAGACGTAAGGTTGATTTTTTAAAAATTGAGGTATAGTTGATGTACAATACTATATAAGTTTCAGGTGTACAACACAGTGATTCAAAATTTTTATAGATTATACTCCATTTAAAGTTATTATAAAATATTGGCTATGTTTCCTGTGCTGTACAGTATATCCTTGTAGCTTATTTCTTTTATGCATAGTAGTTGAATTTCTTAATTGCCTACCCCTGTTGTGCTCCTCCCCCCTTCTCTCTCCCCATGGGTTACCACTAGACGCACTATGTGTGCATCTGTTTCTGTTTTGTTATATTCATTTTTTAGATTCCACATATAAGTGATAACACACAGTATTTGTCTTTCTCTGTCAGATTTATTTCACTAAGAATAATACCTTCCAGGTCCATACATGTTGTCGTATATGGCAAAATTTCATTCTTTTTCATGGCCGAATAGTATTCCAGTGTGTGTGTGTGTGTGTGTGTGTGTGTGTGTGTGTGTGTGTGTGTGTGTATACATACACACACACACCACTTTTTAAAATTAATTAATTTGTTTATTTATTTATTTGGTCACACCGGATCTTAGTTGTGGCATGCAGGACCCTCGTTGCAGTGTGTGGGATCTTTTTTTTTTTTTAGTTGCGGCATGCGGGATCTTTAGGTGTGGCATGTGGGATCTTCAGTTGCAGCATGCAAACTTTTGGTTGCGGCATGTGGGACCCAGTTCCCTAACAAGGGATCAAATCCAGACCCCCTCCAATGGCAGCGCAGAGTCTTAGCCACTGGACCACCAGGGAAGCCCCTATACCACTTCTGTATCTAGTCATCTGTTGATGGACATTTTGGTTGTTTCCTTATCTTGGCTATTGTAAGTAATGCTGCTATAAACATGGGGGTGCATGTATCTATTCAAATTAGTGTTTTCATTTTTTTTCAGATATATTCCTAGGAGTGGAATTGCTGGATCATATGGTAGTTCTATTTTTAGTTTTCTGATGAATGTCCATACTTTTTTCCATATGGCTGCGCCAATTTACATTCCCAGCAACAGTGCATGAGGGTTCCCTTTTCTCCACATCCTTACTAACACTTGTTATTTGTTGTCTCTTTGATAATAGCCATTCTGAGAGGTGTGAGGTGATCTCTCATTGTGGTTTTAATTTGCATTTCTCTGATGATTAGTGACATTGAGCATCTTTTCATGTGCCTGTTGGCTATCTGTACGTCTTTGAAAAAGTATCTATTCAAGTCTTCTGTCCATTTTTAAATCAGGTTGGTTGTTTTCTTGATATTGAGTTGTATGAGCTGTTTTTATATTTGGGATATTAGTCTCTTATTAGTCATATCATTTGCAAATATTTTCTCCCATTCAGTAGGTTGTCTATTCGTTTTGTCAATGGTTTCCTTTGCTGTGCAAAAGCTTTTATATTTAATTAGGTCCTATTTGTTTATTTTTGCTTTTATTTCCTTTGCTTTACGAGACAGATCCAAGAAAACATTGCTACGATTTATGTCAAAGAGTGTTCTGCCTATATTTTCTTCTAGGAGTTTTATAGTTTCCAGTCTTACATTTAGGCCTTTAATTCATTTTGAGTTTATTTTCGTTTATGGTGTTAGAGAATGTTTTAATTTCATTCTTTTACATGTAGCTGTCCAGTTTTCCCAGCACCATCTATTGAACAGGATGTCTTTTCCCCATTGGATATTCTTGCCTCCTCTGTCATAGATTAATTGACCATAAGTGCATGGGTTTATTTCTGGGCTCTCTATTCTGTTCCACTGACCTATGCATCTGTTTTTATGCCAGTACCAAACTGCTTTGATGACTGTAGCTTTGTAGTATAATCTGCAGCCAGGGAGCATGATACCTCCAGCTCTGTTCTTCTTTCTTAAGATTGTTTTGGCTGGGGCTGGGGCCAAGCACATCCCAGGACTGGTGCTGGTCTGCTGGTGGTTGGGCTGGGTCCCGCCTCATCAGGCTGTGGGGCTGTGGTGGTCCTGCAGCTGGTGTCCACCTGCTGATGAGCAGGGCCATGTCCAGGAATGGCTGTGGGCTCAGGGCATCTTAAAGCAATCTGCCTGCTGGTGGCAGGGGCTATGTCCCCACCCGGCTAGTTGCTTAGCTTGAGGTATCCCAGTAGTGGTACCTAAAGACTGGTGAGCAAGGGGCAGAGCTGAGTCCAAAAGCTAATACGCTAGAGGGAGAATTCCAAAATGGTGCTTGCTAGCACCAGTGTTCACATGGTAGAATGAGCTTCCAAAAATGGCTGCCACCATTGTCTATGTCCCCAGTGTGAGATCCAGTTGCCTCCTGCCTCTCTGGGAGACTCTCCAAGATCAATAGGTAGGCCTGACCCAGGCACTTTTCAAATTACTGCTTCTACCCTGGGTCCTGGAGTATGTGAGAGTTTGTATGCACCTTTAAGAGTCTCTGTCTCCCACAGCCCTCTGGGTCTCCCCAAAGAAATCCCCACTGTCCTTCAAAGCCAAGTGTTCTGGCAGCTCACCTTCCTGGTACAGAACCCCTGGGCTGGGGAACCTGATGTAGAGTTCAGACACCTTGCTCCTTGTGGAGAGCATCTGGGATTGTAATTATTCTGTTCATCTGTTGACCAACTGGGGGTATAGGTCTTAACTATATCGTGACTCTAACCCCGCCTACCCATGTCATTGTGGTTCCTTCCTTATATCTTTAGCCATCAAAGATCTTTTCTGGTACACTCCAGTCTTTCTCATCCATAGTTGCTCTGTAAATAGCTGTAATTTTGGTGTGCCCATGAGAGGAGGTGAACTCAGGGTAATGGTTTTCCTACACTGCCACCTTGCAGCAATCCCTGAAGTCTAGCTAGTTTCTTAATGATTTATTGCTGTATAACAAACTTAATGATAACCATTTCATTTCCTTATAATTCTGTGGATCAGAAATTTGAGCTGAGTTCAGTTGGATGGTTCTTCTGCTGATCTCACTCATTCTGATGATGGTCACTCATTGTAGAAGTTATCAGCTAGAGGCCATTAGGGTTGCATGGTCCAAGCTGGTTTTACTCAAAATTCTGGTGGTTGGTGATGGCTTTGGCTGGGCTTCTCTGTCTCTCATTCTCAAGGAGACTGGCTGTGGCTTTTTCGTATGGTAACATCAGTGTTCCAAGAAGACAAGAACAGAAGCTTCAAAGGCCTCTTGAAGCCTACACTCACAAGTCCCACAGTGTTACTTCCACTGCATTCTATTGGTAAAGCAAGTGACAAGGCCTGCCCAGATTCAAGGGTATGGAGAAATAATTTCACCTCTTGATAAGTAACAAGGTCACAGCTTCAAAGAAACAGTTGTAGAAAGGTGGAAGGAATCATTGCAGATGTCTTTATAAACAATTACTTCAGCTAGGTAATTGCTTATAAAGCCTTTCTTCTTTAGGAGCTGAGACATAAGCTGAGAAGGTCACAAGAGGCCTCCATACAAGAGGCCACCAAATATATTTATAGTGGAATCTATAGTGGAATCTTAGACTCAGACTAGACCACTGAGTGCTTGAACACTGAAAGAGTTAGGGGAAACACCAAGACAAACTGAAGCTCTTTTTATTCACCAAAATATTGCCAATCTTGAAACAGTTTAGGACATCCATATTTAACAATCAAATTATTTCCCCAATATTTATTTCATCTGAAATGTTTTCCTGCCAGATCTTCAGATGGGCAACTTCTTCAATATTTGAGAACAGACTCAAATTTTGCCTCCTCAGTCACCACCGTAATTAAAGTTAACCTCCCCCATTTCACCATCACATTTTCTATATAGCACTATCACTATCTGAAATTACTTTAATATTTGTTTACTTGTTTATGATCTATTTCCCTCCCTAGAATGTAATTCCACAGGATTTGAGATTCTATTCATTTGTTTAGCATAGTAGTATCAGCGAGTGATGAGTGTTTGAAAAGGTAGCAAGACGAGGACAGGATTTTATTAATGACTTCTCCACTAATATCCCAAATTTGGTCCAAGTCTTAACGTCTGCTATAAAGCACAAAGTAGATAACGTCATCTAATCACCCCTGGGCTTAGAGCTTACTAAGCTTTTCCTGTACAAACATGCCTGCTTGGAACTTTCCATTTAAATAACAGATTCTAGTCTTTGAAACACATCTAATTAACCTCAATTTCTTTCATTTGTAAACATGAGAAAATACTAATCTCATTTATTATGTAAATTAAATGAGGTTCCATTTGTAAAATTCATAGTACAGTACCTGGCATAAGGTATATAATAAATTGTAGTTACTATTATTATCCACATTTCATTTGTGACTAACTGGACTTCCACATATCTCAAGCTCAATCAATAGTCCATTCACTTTTTGTTTTCTATTACCAATTCCAGTCTTCTATTTCTGAAGGATTCTCTGACTCCTCAGAAGGTTCTAGAAAAAGTCTGATCATTGATGTTTACAATTTACAATGTCAAAAACAGAAATGCAACACTACTAGCATTCATAGAGTCAGAATAACACATAGGATATCAGCTAAGATGTTCTTGCATATGTGGCCATTGGTGTTATTGCCTGCTGAGCAGTCTCTCCAGGTTTCTTAATCTTCTGATATTCTAGCCATGCCTTTCCCCTTCTTCACAAAACCCAGGGACTCTTTCACTTAAGCTTAAGCTGCTCCTCCAGGTGGTGATCTCTCCACTTTCTCTAGTCCTTACAACTCCATATTACAGCAGTGGGTAACTGCTCTTAGTAATGGCTTTCTTAAGACTATTCATGCCTCAGACATTTTATCATCTTACTTTTATTCATGTTATTATAATACTTTCTAGTCACATTTTGTAGTCACAGTGTGAAATCTTTTTCATTAAGCTAAAATTGCATTAATGTAACAGCTGAACCACCCTGAATCTGAAAAGCCTGCTGTGTTTATCCTAAGAGGGTGTTTTCCTCAGAAATGAGAACATTAGTTTGCTCAAATTACAGATTCCTTTTCAGCCACCTGTTAAATACTTCCTGTTTATTCTTGTTGGTATGTTACATACCATCCCATTGGGGAAGACAGCATGTAATTATGGCCTTGTCACCTTCCTCCCTTTTGGCTCTCTAGAGCACCATCTTGGACTCATCGGGCCATTTCACTGCATTCATGTCTTATAAAAAAAATTTTACTTTACATTTCTCAACTGTTCTCAAATAGTCCCCTTTTCTTCTTTATTCATCCCTGTGAGAGGGATTTAATGAACAATTAGTTTCAGTTATGTCACTTAGCTGACATAAACAGCTAGTGGCTGGTTTAATGACAGAAGCCCAGCCTTCTTGACTCCCCACACAGGGCTCAAAAAACTACCCTCAGGAAAAGAAATAGGACCTTGTTAGCTCTATCAGAGGAAAGCTCCATTAACCTAAGAAAAATGGGGTATAGCTGTTACCAAAGTAAATTCTGGGTTTTTTTTTTCTCTTGGTAAAGAGGATTAGTAAATCCGATATAGGGATTTTTAAGAATATGTAGAGATGGTGTACCACGATGGTCAATTAGAGACCCTTATCAATGATATCACAGTTTAAATGAAAACACTGAAGAAATTATGTGATTTTGGTGCCTTGGTGAAAAATTTGGTCTGTTTTGAAAACTTGAGATGTTTTGTAGATTGTGACAGTTATATAAAAGGGAATATGAAGTTGGCTAGAAACTAATGTGAGGGATGCAAAAATGATTTCTAAAGAAGGCCCATTTGCTCTGTGAGCATTTTACTGGCCTTGGATAGGCCTAGATGTATCTCAAGCTGAGTTTGGCAGTAAGGGGCATAGACAGCTAAATTACTCTACCACTAAAGAGTTGGAGAAATTGAAGTTGTGTTCCTTGGAGGACAGGACAAGAAAAGTTAGAAGAGTAAGAAAAATACAGGAGGCTGACATCAAGTTGAGTTGTTTTCTGTTACTGTGATATGATGAGAATCCCTGCACATTACCACCTTCAGCAAAGTCATCTCTACATGTAAACATCTCTGAATGTTTTTAATGGCCATTCGGGGAAAAGGCCAAAATCTACAGCTGGGTTAACATGATATGAAACAGATAACATGAGCAGGATGATGCATAATTTGTAAACTAGACTAAGTCAACAGAAGCAGGAGCTCTTGAGATCTCAAGACCTCAGGGAACACACATAAATCTTTAGGAAAATGGACATCTACAATCCACAGGATGATGATGGATTGAGCTAATATCATCCATGTCTTAGGTGGCCCCAGAGAACCAAGATGACCTCTGAGTTATACAAGTTATGTTTGACCATTTTATAAAAGAAAAAAATATTAAGTATTGCTTATGATCTGAAATACTACTCTTAAATTGAGTTCTGAAAATAATATCCATACACGTAGCATCAACTTAAAACCTTATCTTTTTATCTCTGAAGTTAACTGTTGGAAAACATTTAAAGAAAGTGTGCCCAAGAAAACATCAAAATATTAAACATTTAGGCACATTTATGAATAATTTTATCAGTTACAGCTGAAACTTCAACATGCCTTGGCAATCCTTTTTCCTGTCCTTGACAAGTTTATATTCCACTCCTTATAGCTGTTTCCAAACCTTCACTGCTATCTTCAAGTCCCCATCTTTTGTTTTTTTGGCCATGTTGGGTCTTAGTTGAAGCACACGGTGTCTTTTTGTTTGTTTTTGTTTTCTTTATTTATTTATTTTGGCTACATTGGGTTTTCGTTGCTGAGCGTGGGCTTTCTCTAGTTGCAGTGAGTGGGGGCTACTCTTTGTTGCGGCGCGCAGGCTTCTCATTGCGGTGGCTTCTCTTGTTGCAGAGCATGGGCTCTAGGCGCGTGGGCTTCAGTAGTTGTGGCATGTGGGCTTCAGTAGCTGTAGCTCACGGACTCTAGAGCGTAGGCTCAGTAGTTGTGACGCACGGGCTTAGTTGCTCTGTGGCATGTGGGATCTTCCCAGACCAGGGATCAAACCCATGTCCCCTGCATTGGCAGGCAGATTCTTAACCACTGCGCCACCAGGGAAGTCCCAGCACACGGGGTCTTTGTTGAGGCATGCAGGATCTTTTTTGTTATGGCGCACAGTCTGCTCGGGGTTCTCTCTAGTTGTGGTGCATGGGCTTCTCTCTAGTTGTGGCACATGGGTTCCAGAGTATGTGGCCTCTAGTTTGCAGCACGCAGGCTCTCTAGTTGAGGAGCACTAGCTCAATAGTTGTGGCACATGGGTTTGGTTGACCTGCGGCATGTGGGATCTTAGTTCCCTGACCAGGGGTCAAACCCGCATCCCCTGTATTGGAAGGTGGATTCTTTACCACTGGACCACCAGGGAAGTCCCAATGTGTGATCTTTTCTTGTCTGGTTTCTTTTACTATGGCTGAATCTTATTCTATTGTATGAATATATCACATTTTGTTTATCTATTCATCAAGTGATACACATTTGGGTTCTTTCCACTTTTGGGGCTATTATGAAAATGCTGCTATGAACAGTTACATATAAGGTTTAGTGTGGACACGTGTTCTCCATTCTTTTGGGTACATGTCAAAGAGTGGAATTTCTGGGTCACATGGTAATTCTATGTTTAACATTCTGAGGAACTGCCAAAATGTTTTCGCAAAGTGGCTGAACCATTTTTACAGTTTCACCAACAATTAATGAGGGTTCCAATTTCTCCACATCCTCACTAATGCTTGTTATTGTCTGTCTTTTTTATGTTAGCCATCCTAGTATGTGTGAAATGGTATCTCATTGTGGTTTTAATTTGCATTTATCTAACAGTTAATGATGTCAAGCATCCTCTCGTGCTACTGGCCACTTATATAGCCCATAAATATTTTATGAATCATTGTATACAATCAGAGACACTAAGGCAGGCTCTCAAGGATGCCATCCATAGTTATTCAGATAGTTACTATTAGACAGTAATAGCAGTGAATGATCAGCAGAGGTAGGGAGTACATTATGGCACAAATGATCGCATACCCAACCACCTTACTTAGTCAATGTAGCTGATGTCTAAACTTGGTTTGTTCTGTTAAATATTGACATGTGATTTTGACATTATCAAAGATGATCAGTGCTTCTCGTTCTGATTCCAAATTCTTTCAAGCAAATATAAAAAGAAGAAAAAGTCAAGGAGTTATAAGAAAAAACAACTGTCAGAGGGGATGACTGGCTTACACCATTTGGGGAACCAAGAGTAAGGAGTTATCTTGGCTCTAATCTATCTTGATTTCCCTGTTCAAATGCTAATAAGCAATATGTGTAAGGAATCATTTTTGAGGTAACTGTACTGTAATTTTATAGAAAGGTAGTGGGCTTAGGCTGCCTAGCTTCTATTGTCCCATCCTGACAGCAACTCTATTGCCTTTTGGGGAATAGCTTCTAATCCAATGAATATAGTATGATGGGACTGTAATTCCCCTAACCAACAGATATCCTTGTCCCTCATACTAGGCCAGTCGGAAACTTCTTTTCTAGAATGTTATTTTTCTAAATGTTAGTCTTTTTATTATTAAATAAAGCACAGGTACATAAAACCACACAAAATAAATGTATAAAATGTATAAAAGTGAATTATTAAAAGCAAACACCCCTGAAACCACCATACACATTACGAAAAAGAATTTTTCCAATTACTCCAGAAGTCCCTTCATGTTGCCCATCCCAAAGGCTATTCCCTTCCTATAAAATAATCATCCTACTGACTCTTATAGCAATCTCTTCATAAGTTTCTTTATGATTTAATCATTTAAAGTATCTCTAGATATTGTAGTTTAGTCTTGCCACATTTTTTAAAAATCTGATATGTCTTTTAAGTATCTTTTAACCTATATACTCTCTCTCCACCATTTCTCTTCCCTAAAATACATTTTTTGAAGAACCTAGAATCATTTGACCTATAGAGTACTCCAGAGCCTGGATTTTGCTGATTACACACTCATGGTGCCGTTAAAATGCTCCTCTTTCCTACCTATAAAGTAGCAGTTGAATCCAGAGACCTAATCAAATTTGTCAGGAAACACATAATGTGTTTTCCCACTTTTCTGATGTTAGCAGCTATTGATGCTCAAGGCTTAGATCCATTAATTCACTGAAGATTGCAAAAATGCTGATATTTTAATTTTATCATTTCATTTTCATTTATCAGCTGAAATAATTTTACATTACTTGGCTACCCTATGGTACAGTTCATATAGGAAAGGCAGGTTAAATATATGATTCTTTTCTATTCTTTCCCTAGTTTTCGAGATAATGAACTGGTTCTGTTATCCACAAAAGGTAACCAATTGTTTTATTTCCCAATGCCATTATGATAACTCATTATCACATATTTAAACTTATCTAATGCACTTTGATCCACTGTAATTCTTATCCTCATTGAAGCTTAAATTATCTCACGTTTGGTCAGTGGGAGCTTACTCCAGTTGCTTCCTGTATTCTATTGGTATGAATTTTTTTTTTTCTAGAAAGAAGATATTTTATTTTCAGTATGTAAGTTGTATATTTCATGGTTTAGTGTATGTTTTTACTTTGAGTTACTCCTTGAGGGAGAAGCATCATATTTTCTGTGATTAGATGTTAATGGTCATAATTCAGTCAGAACCACAGCACAACAAAAAGACAGAGTTGGGAAAATCTGCAGAGTTCACACAGTCCATACTATTCCACTCAACCCCACTCCTGGAATTAATGTAGATTGATAAAGCCAGGCCAATTCAGAGGCTATCATCAATTTATGTGTCTGATTTTTTCTTATGATTAGATTCAGGCTATGCATTTTTGGCAGAAACACCACAGAAGTGGTAAAAATGTAAAAAATGGTATTTACAATCAAAACCTAGGCTCAGATATGCTCATTGCTA
Source organism: Phocoena phocoena (assembly GCF_963924675.1). NCBI lineage: Eukaryota > Metazoa > Chordata > Mammalia > Artiodactyla > Phocoenidae > Phocoena > Phocoena phocoena. Next base: position 46,875,030 of record NC_089229.1, on the reverse strand, counting down.
CTAGAACTCATTGCTTTTAGACCCACTCAGTGGAAATCAAAGATTACTAGAATGAGTTGCCTTCAGTAATAACAGAGTAGCATGTATCAGACTAACTCTCTTGCAGATGATAAATTTAAAATCTGGACAACATATATTTAAAAAAATGTTTTTTAAACCAACCAGTTGAAGGCTCCGAAGAACAAAAAAGGCAGGCAAACTCTAAAGGATGTTGACTCTTGAAATAAGGGATGTACTGTGTGATATCTCTATTCCTATGGCTTTTTGCTTGAGGGAAATCCCGAGTCTGTTGAGGCATAGGGTAGCTAGAACTCAAGTAGAAAGCTGCAGTCTTAGTGGCATGAGGAATAAGACAATGTGGAGCTGCCTTAAAGCCTGGAATGGGGAACCCTGAGAATTAGGAATTCTGAAAATCTGCATAAAAATTCCATCCAAATCTTTGGCTGATCACAGAACTATACACATGTAAGGGGAAACTCTCAAGAACTCAGTAGAAAACAACAGCTGAAAGACTGAAGGAATTTAGCACATTTCAGCTACTGTCCATCACAAGGGAGACAGAGTTCTGAGTTTGTATCTAGTCAGGTTAACTTCTGCTCAAAAAAACAACCAACATGCTTCAGGGGAAGATAAAAAAATCCAGTGTCCCTATAATGTCCAGTATACAATAAAAATAATTAATAGGCAAAGAAAGAGAAGAATATGACCCATGGACCAGAGGAAAAACAATCAATAGAAAGCAAGCCTGAATGGCCTAAATGTTGGAATTAGCAGAAAAGGATTTTAAAACAGCTATTAAAATTTAGTCATAATGAATCAACTAAAGGAAGATTTCAGGAGAGAAATGAAAACTATTTTTTTTAATCCAAATGGAAATTTCTGGGTATTATTCTGTTCTTAGGTCTGTCAGATGCCTTAGTGCTTCTCCCAGGTTTCTTCCAGCAAGACAGTGATAACACACAGGCCTGTGGATACTACTGTTTTGGGGCTTGGAGGAACATCTTATTCATCCAATCCTGTTATAAATGCTCTCCAGATGGTTTTTGCTATCTAGATGTTTGCTCTATTTTACGTAAGGATTCAAGGAAATTCTGCTGCCACTCCTGCCACCTTCTTCCCAGAATTCCTGAAATTTGAATCTTGATTAGACTAATAAAGGTACTGAAAATAGTTGAAATACATTCATCTCAGTGGAGATGTCCTAACTAAAATTTTGCTAATAAAACTTTTCCTATTGTTCTTGTTAAATGATGCCCAGAGCTGCTTTGGTTCTCAATATCCTTCTGATAAATATCTTTTTACTTAAGTTAGTGAAGGCTAGCTTCTTTTGTCTGAAAACAAAGAACCCAAATCACAATGAAAATTTAAAAGTCAGTAGTGAAACTTCTAATTCAGCTCTGACATACAGAGCTTGGAAGTTTGTCACTGCCACCCTTACAACAAGAGAAATCTGGACAAACTGAAAAATCAATTACTTTTCTTGGATCCAAAGGGCAATTCTGATGAATTGCTAAAGGTTAAGTGTGGACTAATGTGAGCGTGAGAAACTCCTGGGGACTATAGTCTTGAAGGGCTCCTACACTTTCATGGGCTTTCTCTCTCGGAACCCCACCAAGTGCTTATGGTGAGGGTCCCAGAAAAATTCTCTCTTGGTTCTAAGAGGGAGAGGGGAGGAGTAACAATTGCAAACCACACCCTGAGTTTTCTCCATAACAAAAAGCTATTCTCCAGGGTAAAAAGTTGTTGCCAGAGTACAATTTTGAAAACTTATCCCAGGAAGGGAAAGGGAATTCCTTCCCATTCCAGTCCCCTTTTGCATTCCTATCTCACATAAAAGAAAAAACAAAACCTCACTTAACAGGGGACAAAGCTTCAAGGAAATAGGTTGAGAACACTGCAGCCAGAGAATATGGAGTAAGGGGTAAAAACTATTCAACTGAAGATGGGATAGAAACTTTTGTGAAGGCTACAGCCCCAAGGCAAAGGCCCACTAAAAGACAAAGACTCAATTAAAAGATTATAAAATGTTCTTCCTCCCACACACTCTACTACCATACCAGCAAGGCTCTAGTGTAGCAATACATTACAGCTGCAAAAGCTGCAAAACACAGACTGATATCTCAAGAGGGAAAACAAACAAACAAAAAATAAGAACACTGGAGAAATTTGAAGCTTTGGCACTTGTAGCTACAATAAGCACTGAACAGCACACCTTCTAGACAGATTAACATCCATCCTAAAGGCCTATTTGCCTCAGTTTCAATTACCTGATACAACATGTCTGCTTTTAACATAAAACTACAAGGTATGCTGAAAGACAATAAAAAACACAGTCTGAAAAGATAAAGCAACCATCAGAACCAGAGTCAGATATGTTGTGGATGTTGGAATTATAAGACTGGGAATTTAAAATATATGTTAAGGACTCTAAAGGAAAAAGTAGACAACATGTAAGAACAAATGGGTGACATAAGCAGAAAGATGAGAACTTTCAGAAAGAATCAAAAGGAAATGCTAGAAATAAAAATCACAGTAACAGAAATGAAGAATGCCTTCAGTGGACTCAACATAGCTGAAGAAAGAATCAGTGAACTTGAAGACAGGGCCACAGAAACATTCCAGCTGAAATGCAAAGAGAAAAAGGAATGAAAAACATAACAGAACATCCAAGAACTGTAGGACAATAGCAAAAGGTCTAACATAACTATAATTATAATACCAGAAGGAGAAGAAAAACAGAGCAGGAGAAATATGTGAAGTAATAATAACCAATACTCTTCCTAGATTAATGATAGACACTAAACCACAGATCCAGGGCTTCCCTGGTGGCGCAGTGGTTGAGAGTCCGCCTGCCGATGCAGGGGACATGGGTTCGTGCCCCGGTCCAGGAGGATCCCACACGCTGTGGAGCGGCTGGGCCCGTGGGCCATGGCCGCTGGGCCTGCGCGTCTGGAGCCTGTGCTCCACAATGGGAGAGGCCACAGCAGTGAGAGGCCCGTGTATTGTAAAAAAAAAAAAAAAAAAAAACCCACAGATCCAGAAGCTCAGAGAACACCAAGCAGTATAAATACAAAAATAAAAACAAAAAAATCTACACCTAGGCATATTATACTTAAATTTCAGGAAATCAAAGGCAAAGAGAAAATACTGAAAGAAGACAGGGGAAAAAAACTCTTTACCTATAGAGGAAGAGGAATTTCAGCAGGTTTCTCATTAGAAACTATGCAAGCAAGAAGAGAGTAAAGTATTTAAAATGTTGAAAGAAAAAAAAAACCCTACAATTCTATATCCAGTGAAATTATCCTTCAAAAGTGAAAGAGAAATAAAAATGTTAGTAGATTAAAGATCTTAAAATCTTCCTACCACAGAATATCTAAAATGTTCTAGAAAATTGAAGATAATTTATTTTAAATTATTGAATGAGCCTAAAACACAGTAATGGAAATCCAGTGAAGATAGGACTGAACAGTAAGATATATGAACTTTGAAGCCACCAAATTCTTGGTCAACTATATGAGTCATGGTAGCTTAGAACAACAATACTGAAGAGTATGTGGGAACAATCTTGAGTAAACCAGAAATCATGCTGTATAAAGGTGGAATCCTTTAAGACCTATAATCTCAGGAAAAGAGTTGAATAGAAAAACAAGAAACTTGACCCTGTTAATAATAAAATAGATGACCAGTCTCAGAATTGGCTCTGGGGAGAAGTTATAAGAAGTCTCTCCACAAAATTCTGGAGCGCTTATTCAATCTTCACAAGCACCTGGGTCCTAAATCTACCCTAATGGAGTGTTGAAATTGAAGTGGCTTTGATATGCTGTGTTTCTAGGACCCTGGAAGAAGAAACTAAACCCTCCCTGGAAGAGTATACTCTTATGTTAGCCTTAATTTCTACAGATAGAGTTCCAAGTATTATTTAATAATAATTAAAAAATCATAAACACAAAAGGAAACAAACCACCAGGAACAAGAATAAATAATATACTAGAGAACCAGACCTTAACAGACTTCAGATATTGAAATTATCAGATAAAAACACAAAATTACTATGTTTAATATATTTTCAGGAATATAACAAGAGATTGAAATATCTGAGTATTTAGAAAACGGTAATAGGGAATGATCAGGAAGATTTGAAAACTAACACACTGAACTCATAAAAATGAAAATGTAATAAATTTAAAACTCAACCAAAGGATTAAAAATCAGATTAGATACAGGTGATTAGAATGAATGAATTGTAGAACTGAAAACACATGCAGATTGCAGCTGGAAAAGACAAACTGGTGTAAAACACTAAAGTGAGTTTTGGAGACATAAAGTGTAGAGTAAGAGGGCTAATTAGAATTCCTGGAAAAGGCAATTCAAATAAGGAAAGGCAATATATAAAGAAATAATGGCTAAGGAAATTCCCTGGCGGTCCAGTGGTTATTAGGATTCTGCGCTTCCACTGCCAGGGGCCCAGGTTCAGTCTCTGGTCAGGGAACTAAGATCCTGCAAGCCATGTGGTGTAGCCAAATAAATAAATAAATAAATAAGAAAGAAAGAAAGAATGGTTAAGAATTTTATAAAATTGAGAAAGACACAATCATATTCAGGAAGCCCAACAAATGCCACACAGTATAAATAAAAAGAAATCCGTACCTACACACAGAATAAAGCTGCAGAATAACAAAGACAGGAAGAAGATCTTAAATGCAACTAGAAAGAAAAGATAGATTACCCACAAGGGAGACAGTTAAACTGGTAGCTAATTTCTTAATAATAATAATGGGAGCCAGAAGATAGTGAAATAACATATAATTGGAGTGATCTTCTGAAAATGAAACTGAAACATACTATCAAAAAAAAAAAAACACAAAAAACAAACTGAGAGGATTTACCACTAAAAGGTTCTCATTGAGGGAACAACTCAAGAATGTACTTCAAGAAGGTGAGTGATTCCAGTAGGATGTCCTGACATGGATTTCTCAAGAAGGAAAAGTTGAAACTACTTAAACAGGACACTAGTGATCCTCAGAGCCATGTCTAAGGAAAACTCTGTTTATTTCTTTCAAACATGGTTTTAGATTTACTTATATTTGACTTTGCCAACAGGTTCAAAAGCTTCTGTCATTAAGACCTTGAATGTTTTCCACGCATTATACGTTAAAAAAAAAAAAAAAAAAAAAAAACAACTCAATGGTTTTCTTGAACATTACTAGATGGGGTGAATTTTATATTTCTGTAGTCCAAGGGACTTGCTTTTGGCTAACAAAAACATTCCAGGTACAGCTTGCTCCATATGAATCATGAAGCAGAGAAAAGCAGCAGTCAGATCAGCAGGAAGAACAAATGTTGCAAATGGAAGAAAACACAGACAGATGGTTGAATCTGTGTTAGATCACACTGAACCATTGTGAAGGCAAGTAAGGACATTAATTGTTCAGAGCACGCACATAGTGAAATGGGGGGAAATTATTCAATATATTGCATGTGAATTTCCTGATACTCTATAGAGAAGGATCACTAATATACATGCATGATGTTTTCCTGAAAGAAATGAAAATTTGGGCATTTCCCCTCAAAGCCCAGCTTAGTTTTACATTTCCAGAGAAAGGGTCTTCACTAGATTATTTATCCTTATGGTTGTTTTGTTTGATGGCTTTTCCATTGGTCCAAAGCAGGGAGATATTAGAGAACTTTGGAGATATTTGCTCACTAAAAGAAGTCAGGCTAAGTCCTCATTACTTCAATTGTTGCCAGATGTCCTTAAATTACTGTCATCAAAAAATGTGAGAATTTTCCCTGTGAAAGGCAAAATTGTGAAGAAGGCAATAGTTTTTGTTTTGTGTTGTTTTTATTATAAATATGTATGTTTATAAAGTCATAACTGATTTTTTTTAAACATCTTTATAGGAGTATAATTGCTTTACAATGGTGTGTTAGTTTCTCCTGTATAACAAAGTGAGTCAGCTGTACGTATACATATATCCCCATATCCCCTCCCTCTTGCATCTCCCTCCCACCCTCCCTATCCCACCCCTCTAGGTGGACAAAAGCACTGAGCTGATCTTCCTGTGCTATGTGGTTGAAGAAGGCAATAGTTTCTCCCACCATACCCTAAATTAAAAATTAACTTTTTTTCTTTCTCCCTCGTGAAGATTTGACATCCAGAGCCAAAATTACTGTTCTTGGCTACATTTATCTCAGCTGCGTATTAAGAATCCAATATTATCTAACTAACTTACACTATAGTATTTCTAATTGGTAACCCTTTCAGGGCTGCATTTTTTTTTTTTTTTTTAGGGCTGCATTTTTAAAAGAATTCTTTTTAACCAGAATGAAACACTACTTGGTAGACTGTCTAGTAATTTAGCAAATTTCGGAACATCTACTGTATCAAGATGGGATGTCAACTCATTAAGGAAAAGATATATTTTGGAGACAACTGGCTAGCCATTTGGGGGAAAAGTGAAATTAGATCCCTACCTCATACAATAAAAGATTCAAGATTAATTATCATAAAGTTAAAAATAAAAATCATAAAAATTCAGAATAAAATAGAGTAAATTTTTTTTATTATTCTTCATATTAAGCCTTCCTTAGTATGAAACAAAACAGAGCAAAATTTTTTTAAATACTAAAAATTTCACTACGTAAAAATTTAAATGTCTATACATTGAAGGACACCATACTCAAAGTTAAGATGCTAAATGAAAAATGGAGAAAATATTTGCAACACATATAATAGACAAAGCCAGCACAGGTGGTGTTTAAGAGCACAGGCTCAGGAACGAGATTGCCATAGGTTCAAATACTAGCTACAACACATTCTAGTCTTTTGACCTTGGGCAAGTTATTTAATACCCTTTGGGCCTCAAATTTATTCATTTATAAAATGGAGATAATGGTAAAATCTACTTTCTTGGGATAGCTGAGAGCTATTATTATTGCTCATAGTATACAAAGAGTTAATTAAATCAATAAGAAAAAGGCAACCAATCCACTAGATGTGCAACATCAATTAATATCTATCTACCCTTTCATCTTATTTTCTGATACTCCCTGACACAATTTTGATATATCAAATTGTCCTAGTTCATATTCTCTTTAAATTGGCTTTATACTTCTTTGCTTCATACTCTGCTGTCACTGTTACCTCAGTCTAAAAATTCTCCATCCAGTCTTTGCAGGAGAAAATACTATCCATATTCTATAATAAATCCTAACTGAAATCCTGACTTCGCTATAGAGTGTTTCTGATTAGAGAATGGTGCATTTTCTCTTTCTCTGAATTTCTAAGGTGCTTAAAATAATAGTTTCTACATATAATCAAACTTTGTTTTTTCCTTTCAGTGTAATATATGTACATGTTTTACCTCCTATAGGAATTTGTAAATTTTCACAGGATAGAATCACATATTCTACTTCTATATCCTCACAGCACATAGTAAGTATTCACTGTATAAATGTTTATTTTGTTTATTTCCCATAACTTGATCTACTACAAAGCAATCAGTGAGGAGATATATGAAATTTTCACACCCATAATTGCCCACCCCACACATCCCACCCACCCACACACAGAGAGAAAAAACCAAACATTTTCCAAACAGCACATAGCTCCTTTCTTTATTTACACTTCACTATAAATACATGAGACATGATCTGAGCTATGCTATTAAAGGCTACAGTGTGGAGTGCAGGCCGAAATGTGTGTGTGTTGGGGGGTGTTGGGTGGAAGGATTAAGGATATACTTTCAGTCGTTTGGGTGAGAGCTGATGGTAGCTTGGGCAGGATGGTAGCAGAGGAGGTTGAGAGGGGATCAGATTCTGGAAACATTTTGAAGGTAGAGGCAGTAGATTTGTCTGTGGACTGGATGTAGTGTGAAAGAAAGTAGTCAAGGATGATGCCGTGTTCTAGAATATCAGCTGTATAGCAGACCTCAGAGAATAACCAGCCCAGATCACAGCAGGAGGATGGAGATGTGAAGGGCATCGGTTTCCAAATGGGTTGAACATTTGGAATATCTCAGAGTTCTATATTTGAAAATTATATTAGTAGGTAACAGATATAGTGGAGTGTGTAAAAAATTAAGAATAGATACATCGAAAGCAAACCAATAAACAAACCAGGCAATTACTGATAAAAAAAAATACCAGTAAGTATGTAAGAAAGGTATAAACTTAGCTTTGCAGGAAACAATATTTTTATGGTATTAATAATGTTAACACAGACTGCTTGATTTAGAAAAAAACTGAGATATAACTCTACTGGAAGGATGAGGGCAGGAGAAAAGGTACAAAGAACTAAATAAATCCTTATTTACCATAACAGCTAGTCAACAGATGAAGTAGAAAATTGTCAGATCAAGAAACAGGATTATGAACACATTAATCAGGCATGGAGGCAAACAGAGAGGAAATTACTAAAAATAATCGAAAATGGTAGCCTATACGGTGAGGATTCTCAACTCCTTACTTTTAACATGAGTAAGAATCACAGTTTCCTGGGCCCCATCCTCAGATATTCTGATTCAACAGGTTGGGGTGGACCCCATGAATATATTTTTTAAAAATTTTATTGGAGTAAAATTGCTTTACAATGTTGTGTTAGTTTCCGCTGTACAATGAAGTGAATCAGCTATATGTATACCTATATTCCCTCCCTCTTGGACCTCCCTCCCTCACTGGTGATGCCAATGCTGTTTATCCTAGGTCCAAACTTTGAGAACAACTGCTACAGGAAGTAGAACTAAGGAGTTAGAAAGGAAGGCAAAGGACACCTGTTTTTCATTATAATTATTTTAGTACAGTGATTCTCAAACTTGGCTGCTCATTGGAATCACTTGGGGAGCTTTGAAAACTAGTGATGCTGGGTCCCATCCCCAGATGTTGTAATGTAATTGATCTGGGATGTAGTCTGGTGTTGGTAGTTTAAACAGCAATCCAGGTGATTTTAATGAGTCTAAAATGAGGGACCACTTGTTTAGTATAATTTTATTTTTAACTATATGCATAAATTTAAGTTTTAATATAGAAGTAAATATCTGTGTGCACGGGAGAGAGAAGAATACAAAACTAAAAGTCAGAAGATGTGGGATCATGTCCGGTATGATCTTCTGCCATGAGCCAGATCTCTGTCCTTGGGAAGGTCACCTAATCTATATGGGCTTTAGTTTTCTTATATGCAAAATTGGGATGCTGGACTAAACATTCTCAAATGTTCTTTCCAACTTCACATTTTTTTGGGTAATAGCTATAATGTCCTATGCTATAAAATCTGAATTTTTAAAAAGTATGCAGCAACAGAAATTCTCCATATGATGTTATGAGTGATTATTATCATTCTTTATTTAGTGATTATCATAAATATTTTCATTATGTCTTTTAAACTAATTACTTTTCATACATACATATCATGATTTTTCCCCAGTACCTATTTACTGTACTCAGTACAATAATCGGCTCACCCAGGGAAATAAAAATCAAAACAGTTGAGATGAATTTATACTTGATGGCAGAGCAGGACATCATTTCATTTGTCCAAAACAACATTTGCTAAACTGCATCCAAGAAAATGATAAAAAACTCACTCTTGGGTTACTGTGAGTTACTTTCCCACTAGTGATGATGTGGAGATCTTGATCCTTCTACTGGCTCCATACCTCTTTCTACCAGCAGTACCTACTTGTCTGCCCTCGGCTATTTTTTTTTTTTTTCCCAGTACGCGGGCCTCTCAGTGCTGCGGCCTCTCCCGTTGCGGAGCACAGGCTCCGGACGCCCAGGCTCAGCAGCCATGGCTCATGGGCCCAGCCGCTCCGTGGCATGTGGGATCTTCCCAGACCGGGGCACGAACCCGTGTCCCCTGCATCGGCAGGTGGACTCTCAACCACTGCGCCACCAGGGAAGCCCTGCCCTCGGCTAATTTTAAGGGAGCAATACGTGGTCATAAATTCAGGGAAAACAAAGCAATTGATTAGAGTGGTGGCTAAGCTCCTAGTGACTCATTACTGAAAAGCCTTACCCTGATTATCCTAGAGGCTTAGGATAATGGCTGTCAATTCTCAATCACGAATACTAACAAAGGGAGACTTGGGGAATGAGGATTGATACAGATAATTCAAGGAATTTTATATTGAGTTTAGAATGCACTATATACAGAGAACTTTCAATACGCCTTCGTAATTACGTTTTCTTTAAAATAACTTAAAATCAGCTTTCATTTCTTGAGTCAATAGAGGTAACTGCTATTATGTAGGTAGAGAAGAAAACCTGGTCTGAAACAAAAAATCAGTTGTGCATAATTACAGATGAAGAATGAAGATTAAGCTATTTATAAAACTAAATATATTTGTGTGCACATGTGTTTGCCTGTGACTTTGACCGTCTGCCTTTTAAGGAACTTTTTTGCCCAGATGGAAACCAGAAGCTATAGTAATCTAGTGCTGAGACAAAAGGTGAACTCTAAAATGAAAGGTCAGAGCCATGTGTCATGATTTTGCAGGTAGTTAAAAATGAACTGAGAAGTCACCATCTGGTGGGAGGCATCTTAGGGAAGCAGCTACCTTCTGTTGGGCATAAATAGAATGAAACTTGTTGAGCTATTTATTCTTAGATAGTTGTGATCATGTGTTGCTCCTCCACTGAAATGTGCCCATCTTACTATCTCACTTTTAGAATGGATATTTTTAGCTAATTCTGGGTTAATGTAATCAATTGATTTGTGCTAACCGAAGTTCAAATGATAGTCTCCTCTCTCAACCCCTAAGTTAGCCTTAGCTTTCCAGGTAAAATATGAACGTGTTATCAGAAGTTAGACCCTTCTTGTCTATCCTACTAGAAACACTAATTGAGAAATTTCAGTTAAAGAAGGAAAGCAGCTCAGCACCAAGGAGAAGAAAGATCAGTGGGCTAGTGGAACCTCACAACACTATCTGCAATCACAGCATCTACGTATAAGGTCTAGAAAATATACATCTACTTTTAAAAAGTTGTTTATATGTGAGTGGAGGTTTCAGCTCTGTTTTCTGGCAGAAAAACATGGAGTGTTATTCTAAATAACTTGAGAGAGAATTATAAATAACATAAAAAAGTAACCTGCACAATAAATAATAATGCTAACTCATATCTGTATAGTATTTTACAAGTGCTTCAACAATAATGATCTTATTCCTCATAACAACCTTGTGAGGTAGGTAAAATATGTAAAATTTCAATTTTACACATGAAGAAACTGAGATTCAAAGGATTCAAAGAGATTAAATGGAATACCAGCAATGGTATATAGTTAGTCAATACATGGTGGGAAGAGAGAGAGGTGAAAGGGCTTGCATTCAAGTGACTATAATAACAACTACCATTTATTGAATACTTACTATGTCCAGTCATTATATTAAGCATTTGTAAGGATATTATTGCATTATAAAATATTATTACTTCTTGGACTTCCCTGGTGGCACAATGGTTAAGAATCTGCCTGCCAATGCAGGGGACATGGGTTCAAGCCCTAGTCTGGGAAGATCCCACATGCCACGGACTAACTAAGCCCACGTGCCACAACTACTGAGCCTGTGCTCTAAAGCCCATGCACCACAACTACTGAGCCCACATGCCACAACTACTGAAGCCTGCATGCCTAGAGCCCATGCTCCACAACAGAAGCCACTGCAATGAGAAGCCCGTGCACCGCAACGAAGAGTAGCCCCCGCTCGCCGCAACTAGAGAAAGCCCGCGCAAACGAAGACCCAATGCAGCCAAAAATAAACAAATTAATTAATTTAAAAAAATATTATTACTCCTTAAAGCCCACAGATGAGTATCTACTAACAAAAGGGAAATAAAAAATAGACTTGCAAAAAATTTTAATTCAGCAAAATAATTTAAGGCAGATAATGATAACTATCATTTGCTGAATAGCTACTATTTGTCAGACACTGTGCTAATAAGCACTTAACTTATATTTTATCTAATTCTTACTACCCAATAAGGTATATAATATTTATCTCATTTACACATGAAAAATTTGAGGCATAGAGTGATTAAGTGACTTGCCTAAGATCACACAGCTGGCAAGTGATGGAACATTCTAATATATGTCAAGTATTGAATAGTACCCAATATCTGGTTACACATGATTTTTCCCTCTTTAAATGATTTTCTGTCATGAAAACTCACATATCATAGACTTACCTATATTTCTGGTATTTAAAACAATTTATTTGTGCTTATCACTTTTTAAGCTTTTCAATGTGAGTTCTTTCTCCTATCCTTGGGTTAAAACTCAGGCAGGCCCCATATTTTTTCTGGCCACCCTTAGGTAAAGTCCTATAATCACAAAGTCTGAGTACAGTTATTATAAATGTCCAATAACAGATAATAATCAAAATGCCAAGGTTGTTTTAACATTGGAATCTTCCTGCCTCTCCCAACAAGGGCCTGCTGCAGGCTGGACACATGCAAGTTGGGAGTGAGTACAGTCCTTTCTTTCCTTGGTCCTCTTCCCCTAGTTTATTAACTATGGTTTCTGATTTTTCTGTTTCCACCAGTTGAAGTTGGGATGGGGACAGAAGAAGATATAAAAGAAATGAGAAATTTCTTATATGGCTACTATTATTGTAAGGTGGCTTTGTGTTCTCTGGGACTGGAAGATATGTAACTTTGACTTTTCTTCCCATGGGATATATTTATTGGCTCTTTGGAAATCTCCAACCCTGTTAAGTGCCTCTCAACTTTAGTTCCCTTGATCCACATGGATGGATGTTATTCTGGCAGTTAGTTACTCTCTTGTAGCTCCTAGAATCCTGTAGCACACTTTTACTTCCGTCCCTCATCACCCCTCCAAGTAACACTATTGAACAGAATCTAGTTTGAATGTTAATGCTGGCTGAGGCAGATTGCCTTTAAAGCTAGTTTTAATATTTGCCCTTCATCCCATTTCATTTTTGCAATGAGAGTTTTTTGTTTTGGTTTGGTTTTTTTGCGGTACACGGGCCTCTCACCGTTGTGGCCTCTCCTGCTATGGAGCACAGGCTCCAGACGCGCAGGCCCAGCAGCCACGGCCCACGGGCCTAGCGGCACGTGGGATCCTCCCGGACCAGGGCACGAACCTGCATCCCCTGCATCGGCAGGCGGACTCCCAACCACCGCGCCACCAGGGAAGCCCTGCAATGAGAGTTTTACAGTCCTCCCATGAAGAACTGGAGTCTATTTTCCTTCCTTTTGAAAATAGGATGGTCCCAATAAGATGTGGCAAAAGTGATGCTATGTGACTTCTAGGCCTAGACTTTAAGAGATGTTGCAGCTTCTGGGTTTTTTTTTTTGTTCGTTTTTGTTTTTACCCTTTTGGAGTCTGTCATCATGTAAAATAGTTCAATTTTTCAGCTGGAGAGAGAGGCTTAGCCAGACCCCAGGCGTTCCAGCCATGCCAGATGAAGTACCAGGTATGGGAGTAATGACAATTTAAATCTTTCAGCAACACAGAGCAGAGGGAGCCCAGCCAACACAACACAGACAAGCCAGCCCTGAGCCCTGCCCACATCACACAATTGTAAGCAAATAAATTATTGTTTTTATTTCAAGCTTCTATATTTTGGGGTATGTTTTATTTACTTATTTTCTTTTAGCAGTACTATATAACTGATACAAAGGCTATCCGGTTTACAGTAAGCACACATGTATTCCTCACCCCAGCATACTCTGAGAGAACAGACAGCTTTCCTTCATTCTGCTGCTAAAGTTGTTGATCAACCCATCTTGCAGATTTCCCAAGTAGAGTCAAACAGCAATCCAATAAAGTTAAACATACACTTAACATATTGCCCCAGAAACCCCACTCCTAGCTCAAGAGAAATGAGGGCATGTTTACAAAAGAGATCTATAAGCAAATGCTTAAAACAGCTTTATTCATAATTGCCAAAACCTGGGAGCAACCCCCAAATTTATCAACTGGGGAATAGAACAAATTCATGTATTAAACAACATGAATGAATCTCAAAAGTAATATGTTAATTGAAAGAAGGAAGATGAGAAAAGCTACATACTATATGATTCTATTTATATGACATTCTGTAAAAGACAAAACTATAGGGACACAAATCAAATTAGTGTGTGTTAGTGGCTACGAGTAAGGGGAGAGAACTGACTACAAAGCAGCACCAGGGAACTTTGGGGGATAATGATGTGGTGTTATTAACATGACTGTATACGTTTGTCAAAGCTCATAGGACTGTTCACCTAAAAAGAGGTGAATAGTAACTGTATATAAATCTCAATAAACATTAATTAATCAATCAATTAATTAAAATAAATCCACTATGCCCTTCAATCACATAAAGCTATCTAAATGGTTGGTCCCACTGAAGCCCTTTTCATTGGACATTAGTGCCAGAACCCCTACCCCAATCCCTTTGGATGACAGAGGTTGGTAATCACAGCACAGCATAGCTCTAAGTTAATCATCCTCAAAAATCTCTTTGTCCGAAAATTCAAACCTTTTATATTCTTAACATGGGTGAATCATCTAATTTATTATTAGCTATTTCCTTTGAAAACTTGCATCTGGATTACCATATCCTTTGGAATGTGCACTTTCTAAGACACCCTGTATCTTGGTGTCTAATTGAAACTTTTGATCTAATATTCTTTCACATATATTTATACACATTATTGTAAAGTAACACTACATAGAGAAACCATTATTTTCATGTCAATTGCTAGGAAATACTTATCTACCCACATATTTACCATTTGAAAAGCTCGTCATTCTTTCCTAAAGATCTGAATTTCCACCTGCTATCATTTTCCACCTGCCTGAAGAACTTCTTTCTGCATTTCTTGCAGCATGGGTCTACAGGCAATGAATTCTCTTGGTTTTCTTTTATCTGAAAATGTGCTTGTATTGCCTTCATACTGAAGGATTTTTTTTTTTTGCTGAGTATAGAATTCTGGGTTTTCTGGTTTTTCTTTTAGCACTTTAAATATATTGTTCCTCTGCTTTCTAGTCTCATTGTAACTGAGAAGGAGCCAGCAGTCATTTAAATTGTTCTCCTGTACACAATGTGTCATTGTCTCAGCCCTCTTTCAAGACTTTCTCTTCACCTTTGGTTTACAACACTTTGACTGTGATGTGACTAGATGTGGCTTTTCTTTGGACTTGTCCTGCTTGAGGCTTTCTGAAATTTCAGATGCTGTAAATTTCTTTCTTTCACCAAATAGAGAAATTTTCAGGCATTATTTTTTCACATATCTTGCTGCATCCATTTTCTCTCTTCTCTCCTTCTGGGATTCCATTTATAGAATGTTAGACCTTTGGATATTATTCCTCAGGCCCTTGAGGCAGTTAATTTTCTTCAGTCTTTCCTCTCTGGTCTCCAAGTTGTATACTTTCTATTGATCTATATTTGAGTTCATTAATTTTTTCTTTTATCATATTCATTTTGTGAAAATCCCATTCAGTGAATATTTTTATTTCAGATACTGTATTTTTTAGTTCTAGAATTTTTATTTTTTATAGTTTCTAGTTCCCTGTTGAGATTTCTTATCTTTTCATTCATTACCAGCATATTTTTCCTTACATCCTTGAGCAGAGTTATAATAGTTGCTTTAAAATCCTTGTCTGATATTTCCAACATCAGTGTTTTTTAGAGCTCAGGCTTTGATAACTGTCTTTTCTCTTTAAAATTGTTCATGGTTCCTGTTTTTTTTCATTAAGTAACTATGGGTTGTATTTTAGACATTGTGAATGATGTGTTGTAGAGAATGAATTCTTTTATATTTCTCTGAAAAATGTCAATTGCTTTAACAGACACTTAACTTGGCTGGACTCAAGCTACTAACTCTCTCCTGCAATAGGCAGAAGCTTAAATCACAGTATTTGTTCTTTTAAGTTTCATTGGCCTGCACGAGTCTGCCGCAAGCAGCTGTGATTCAGGGGTCAGCCAAGAATTTGGGAGGAGTTTATACATAGAATTTGAGGCTCTCTCTTTCCAGAACTCTCCTTTCTTGGATTTCTTACCTCAATTTCTAGTGGCTGTAGTTGCCCTAAATTCTGTCCTCTGGTTCTTCAGTAAGTAAGATTGTAGGTTTTCTATTGGATTTTTTAGCCTCCCCATCTGGTGAAGATTTGGGTCTGCCCTCAGTGTAAAAGCTAAAAATGAGAAATTCACCGTGTGCTGTTCCCTTCATCCAAGAATTAACTCTCCTCCAGTATCTGCCGGCTTTGGGCCATTATCCAATTCCATCAGACAGTTGATTTAATATTTTGTCAGGAGTTTACAGTTGTTATCTATAGGAGATTTGATTCAAAAGGCACTACTCAGCTATACCAGAGCTGGAAAATGTGTGCTAAATATGAATTCAAATGTTAGAGCCCTCTCACACTCCATGATATCCACATATATAATCTCCTTACAAAAAAAAATATATGAGGGAGGTATTATTTTCCTCATTTTATAAATAAAGAGATGTGGCTCAAAGAAGTTAAAGAGACTGCCTTTATGAACCAGGGTCCAGGAGGGAAACAGAATTTAACTCAGATAGTTCAAAAGAAGATTATAATAGACTACCTACAGAGATATAGGCAAAGTTAGGGAAACCAAAAAGAATGCTGAGGCATCCAGAGATTAGCAACAAAGAAAAGCTGTTGCTACTCCCAAGGCAGAAAGATCCATGGGAGGAAAAAAATGTGACCAGAGTCCCAGGAGAGCTGAAGTCTCATAGGAGGAACTGTCATGCATGAGTTGTAGTTATAGAGGAATAGTGCCACCACCAGAGAAGCTTTGCTGAGGCAAGGAAGCAGACCTGGTGCCTCTCTCCTCCTATTGTCTACTCTCCTCCCAGTTCCTCCCACTGGCTGAATTCAACAAGAAGCCAACTGGCATGGAAATACAGGAAATAAGAGATCAAGGAGTCAGCCTCCAGGAGGGACACAGAGTAGGGCAGAATAGGGTGGATGCATTTTGGCAGACTATAAATAACCAGCACACTTGCCTAAAATAGGTTTGCCAGACTTAGGAAATAATAACACAGTATGCCCTGTTAAAGTGGAATTTCATAGTTAAAAAAAAAGTAATTTTTTAGTGTAAGTATGTTCCACGTGATGGGGTATACTTAAAATGAAAAATTATTCCTTGTTTACTTAAAATTCAAATTTAACTGGGTGTCAACTTAGTCTAGACCAGTAAGTAAGAGAACCTTATTTTGAATCCACACCTAAGATACAATCATAGTAGTCTTCTTTTTACCATCTCACAGCTTTTTTATATTTTACATGCTTACTTTGTACAAGTATATCTCTCTTACCAGACTGGAAGTTCCTTGGGGAGAAAGACGGTGTCTTATTCATCTGTATATCTTATTATTTTTCATCTCCTCCAACCTCATTCCCAGAATTTTGCAATGTCTTATACATAGAAGGTGCTTAATACATTTTTGTTTAGCATGTTGAGCCCTTTTTGAGTATTTCATTGAAACTGATTTTTCACTATCTGTTTCTTTAAAATACATTTCTGCTGAAGTCACATATTGACCGAAATGAAAGTCTGATGTCAGGTCAATTTTCATAAGTATTCGGAGTCCATTTTCTGCCTTTTCATCACTTCCTCTTAGAACTCCATAGTGACCATATAACAAAACTATTATCCAGGCATCTTGCTACTCAGGTTTTATGAGGTTTTTCTGAATCAAGTGACTGAGCACTGGGTCAACACAGACTAAACTGAAAAACAAAACAAAACAAAAAGCCTTTAAAAATGTATTCTATCATCAAAGCTATAGGGGAGAAAAAAAACCTGCTCTACTATAAAAGACTTCCAAATCCCAATAAGACTACATTCCTGAGAATAAAAGCTTACTTTCTCACTGATTTTTTAAAATTCCATTGTTTATTCTCTAATTCTGGAGCAAGTTATTAATAGATAATTTCTTTCAGGATAATTTGCTGGGTTCTAGTATTTATTATTAATGAGCTTTTGCTCATTGTGTGTGTGTATATATATATATATATATATATATACACACACAAGTTTAATGAACAATAATTTCTGAGTAGGTAAATAGCTATCAATTACTTAATTTTGGCTCTTTACAAAAAATCCCTCTAATGGGATAAGTTTTGCATTAATATTGAAAATCAACAAACCTCAAATATAAAAAATATGAAAAGAACCCTGTTGCCTTCAGAGAGCTCCTAGAATTATATAGACACTCAATTTCTATCTGCATTGAGTGAATAAATATTTTTTTTAAATGGGACTAAAAAGAATACTGTGTACAACTCAGGATATCATGTGCTTAGCTCACTGGTCTCAGAAAAGTGATTTTATGGTCTATGATCTTTAAAACATGAGCAGATTTGTCTGAATAATATGTGATAATTGAAATTTCTCAGACTGTAATGAAACTCTAATCAGTGTCTTTCAGTGAAAGAAAAACTTTTGAGTTAAGGCCTATTTTTCCAAAGGTTTCCACATGATCCTTCCACATGACCTTTTCCAGTCATACAAGTACATAACCTTTTTTACTGTAAACTATATACTAAGTGCTTTACATTCACCATTAAATTTACTCTTCAAGTAATCCTATGAGGTAGGTCTTATATGATTATTACCATTCCACAGATGAGGGCATTGAGGCATAGAGAGGTTATATAACTTGCCTAAGAACATATAGCTAGTAAGTGCTGAAGGTAATAAGAATCAAATCTAAGTCTATCAGACTACTAAACAAGTGTTCTTAATCTTTACACTTCTGATTTCCTAACTTCTTTGACCTTACACCCCAGCAGTAAAAAAAATTTTTACTGGTATACACATGTTCTACTAGACTAACATATTATGAAAATATTATGTACATTCTAAAACATGCAAAGATTGAAATTTTAAGAGGATAAGAAACCATAAATAGAAATAGAAGCACCCATAGTTTTATCACATGCTCCATGTGATATCATATCACAACATATCACATCATCTTGCACAAACCCTGTGTGCTGAATGTCCATTCTAGAGAATGTTGCTCTAAATTAGATTCTCTAGAAATTGATTTGTTTAAATGAAAATATTATTCACAGCTTTTGCCAAATCTAGTATACTAGTATCATACTATGTTCAAACACAGTATACTAGGACCAGCTTTGAGCTCCTATGAGATGCAATTTGCTATCTCTGCTCTAAATTTGCAAAGACTCTATTGATATAAAATGCCCTTTCTTTGGCATTCTTTGAAAGAAAACAGTCTTTGGGAATATTAAGTGTTGCTATTGCTTTATTCCTTTAACTAAACATCATCTCTTGTACTAATGTGCAGGCCACGCATTAACCATTCTCAGCACATCACAATAAACATTGTTTTGATCATGAACCTGGGCATTAAAAACCACATTGACTTCATTAAGCTTCAACTTAATTGTGCCCATTGCAAGGATTCCAGACAAACCTGCCTTCTGCAAAGCTGTATTTGGAGTAAGTATATACACCAGAGATACTGCCTCCGTTTTTTCCAAAGTTACAATAACTACATGACAAGACAAATTTTTTTAATGCCTACATTACTCTTGGGAAGAAAACTCTGTGCCAAAGAAACTAATTGTTTTAATTCTTCAAATCAATGAAGTATAATCTATTGAACTACTCTGTTAACTGATATACACACAGAATATGTAATTATTTTTATTTATTTATTTATTTATTTTGTCCGGTATGCGGGCCTCTCACTGTTGTGGCCTCTCCCGTTGCAGAGCACAGACTCCCGACACTCAGGCTCAGCGGCCATGGCTCACGGGCCCAGCCACTCTGCGGCATGTGGGATCTTCCCGGACCGGGGCACGAACCCGTGTCCCCTGCATCGGCAGGCGGACTCTCAACCACTGTGCCACCAGGGAAGCCCCACTATTTTATTTTTAAGTTTGTTCTGTTTTCCTTAATACTCTTTCACGTTCAGATAACATAAACTTGCAACACACAAACACCAAAGTATGTCATTTACAACATAAGAGTGAATTAGATAAATAATTTATTTTATTATTCAGAATCAGTATACTTACTTACTAATTTTTATTTATACTCTGACTCTTTCCACAAAGGATTTAGATGGTTATATAAAAATTTTAATATCTACAATATAAAGTCTGAGAGCCAACAGTGTATCAAACAAAGCTATGTTTTGCCACGGATGACGGTATTTTAAAGTTCTACCACAGCGCTCTTAAAAAGCAACTTCACCAGAAAACAACTAGAGCTCATCAGTGAATTTGGTAAAGTTGGAGGATACAAAATTAATACACAAAAATCTCTTGCATTCCTATACACTAACAACAAAAGATCAGAAAGAGAAATAAAGGAAACAATCTCATTTACCATCACATCAAAAAGAATAAAATACCTAGGAAGAAACCTACCTAAATTTAGAGACAAAAGACCTCTTTTCTGAAAACTATAAGACGCTGATGAAAGAAATCAGAGATGACACAAACAGATGGAAGGATATACTATGTTTCTTGGATTGGAAGAATCAATATTGTAAAAATGAATATACTACCCAAGGCAATCTACAGAGTCAATGCAATCCCTATCAAATTACCAATGGGATTTTTCACAAAACTAGAACAAAAAATTTCTAAAATTTATATGGAAACACAAAAGACCCTGAATAGCCAAAGCAATCCTGAGAAAGGAAAAAGGAGCTGGAGGAATCAGACTCCCTGACTTCAATTATACAACAGAGCTACAGTAATCAAAACAGTATGGTACTGGCACAAAAACAGAAATATAAATCAATGGAACAGAATAGAAAGCCCAGAAGTAAACTCATGCACCTATGGTCAACTAATCTATGACAAAGGAGGCAAGAATATATAATGGAGAAAGACAGTCTCTTCAATAAGTGGTGCTGGGAAAACTGGACAGCTACATGTAAAAAAAATGAAATTAGAACACTCTAACATCATACACAAAAGTAAACTTGAAATGGATCAAAGACCTAAATGTAAGGCCAGACACTTTAAAACTTTTAGAGGAAAACACAGGCAGACATAAATTGCAGCAATATCTTTTTGGATCTACCTTCTAGAGTAATGAAAATAAAAACAAAAATAAACAAATGGGACCTATTTAAACTTAAAAACATCTGCACAGCAAAGGAAAACATACAAAAATGAAAAGGCAACACAGAATGGGAGAATATTTGCAAATGAAGCAACTGACAAGGAATTAATCTCCAAAATATACAAACAGCTCATATAGCTCTCTTCCAAAAAACAAACAACCTAATCAAAAAATGGGCAGAAGATCTAAATAGACATTTCTCCAAAGAAGACCAAAACGCACATGAAAAGATGCTCAACATCACTAATTATCAGAGAAATGCAATTCAAAACTACAATGAGGTAGCATCTCACACCAGTCAGAAAGACCATCATCAAAAAGTCTACAAACAATAAATGCTGGAGAGGGTGTGGAGGAAAAGGAACCCTCCTACACTGTTGGTGGGAATGTAAAGTGGTACAACCATTATGGAGAAAAGTATGGAGTTTCCTTAAAAAACTAAAAATAGAACTACCACATAATCCAGCAATCTCACTCCTGGGCATATACCTGGAGAAAACTCTAACTTGAAAAGATACATATACCCCAATGTTCATAACAGCACTATTTACAATAGCCAAGACATGGCTAAATGTCCATCGACAGATGAATGGATAAAGAAGATGTGGTACTTATATACAATGGAATATTACTCAGCCATAAAAAAGAATGAAATAATAATATTTGCAGCAACATGGATGGACCTAGATTATCATACTAAGTGAAGACAGAGAAATACAAATATCATATCACTTATATGTGGAATCTAAAAAAAAGGATACAGGGGCTTCCCTGGTGGCGCAGTGGTTGAGAGTCCGCCTGCCGATGCAGGAGACACAGGTTTGTGCCCCGGTCCGGGAAGATCCCACATGCCGCGGAGCAGCTAGGCCCGTGAGCCATGGCCGCTGAGCCTGCGCGTCCGGAGCCTGTGCTCCGCAACGGAAGAGGCCACAACAGTGAGAGGCCCGTGTACCGCAAAAAAAAAAAAAAAAAAAAAAAAAAGGATACAAATGAGCTTATTTACAAAACAGAAATAGAGTCACAGATGTAGAAAACAAACTTATAGTTACCAGGGGGAAGAAGGAGGAGGGATACATCGGGAGATTGGGATTGACATATACATACTACTATATATAAAACAGATAACTAATAAGGACCTACTGTATAGCACAGGGAACTCAACTCAATACTCTGTAATGACCTATATGGGAAAAGAATCTAAAAAAGAATAGATATATGTATAACTGATTCACTTTGCTGTATAACAGAAACACAACATTGTAAATCAACTATACTCCAATAAAAATTTTTTTAAAAAGCAACTTCAATGTACTAAAGAACAGAATGCTGATAGGTAATTTAATCAAAAATATAAATTAGGTTAATAAATATATGACGAAGATGTGGTGTAGCACAATTTAGTTGTAGGAGACATTTTTCAGATTGACATATTGTTAGTTACTTAGAGGGTTAATTTTAATATCAGCTGGCAATTTTAATTACCACACATTTAATTATGTGAAAGAGCAGTCATGGGGCCAAGTGGAGGCTCTATGGAAAATTCAGCTCCCTTCACTCCATGCATAATTTTCATCGACCCCCAATATCCCCAAATAAATGCTTAATCTTAGTTTAAAAAATGTCCTACATAAGCCTTGCCTTAGCACCTTCTTTCAACCAGATGGCCTCCCCAAGCCCTTGTTGAAATTTTGGAGCCACCACTAGCAGTCTGCAAAATCAAAGGTTTGAATATGACAGCCTCAGTTTAAACCTCTACTTGCTACTGAATCTCTCTATTTTCAAAGAGTAACTAAAAGGGAGAAAGCACTTCTAAGTTTTAAAAAAATTAAATTCTGGTAATTTAATTGGAGTAGGAATGGAGAATGCTTGTTAAAATATTTGATATAAATCTATATAAAGTCTAAGAAAGAAAAGAGATGAACTTAATGTAGATCCAAAATCATCATTGAAATAGACCTAATATTGTGTTGTTGGTGTTTTAAATAGCAACGTGTGTTTATGGTTTGAGTTGACTCAAGGTTTTGAAGTTGTTACGTATGTAAACAAATTCCCCCTGGCTCTCATCCTTTGTCCATATTTCCCCTAATACTACTTGATTTCTAATACTGTCATAATTTTAACTACACCTATATGCTGTTGACTACCAAATCTGGGTATTTAACAGGAGTTTCACTCTCATATCCATTTATCTCCTAAAATCTCTATCAGATGTGACATAGACTTCCTCAATCTCAACTTGCCCAAAACTAAACTCATGGTATCTTCCCTACCTGAAACCCTCCTCTTATAATTACTTAATTGCTGGTATCCCATCCACTGGATCACCCATATTAGAAACTGAATACTTCCTATCCCTCACTCTCTTTACATTTAATCAGTGACCAAGTTCTGTCATTCTAACCTCCTAAACATTTTTAAAATCCTTATCTTCCTTCTACTACCTAAGTGCAGACCCTCGTTTTCGCTCCCCTGCAACAATGGTCTCCTTACTTATTTCTCTGCCATCAATTGTGTCCTCCTACAATTGTCTCCTACACCGCTGCTGGAGAGGTCTGAAATGCTGTCCGTGTGTTCTAAAATGCAAACCTATCCGTATCATGGATCTATTTAAAATTCTTAATGATCCCCCAAAGATTTGTACATTACTTCCCAAGTGTGCTTCTCAGAACTCTAGTCCCCAAAGATGATCTTTCGTAAGTGTTTCACGGTCAGAAACTGTATAGTATACCCTTGTTTTGGAGAGTCACAATACATATTAGCATATTTAAGTTTCTAAGAGACTACATTAAAAAAGTCTTTTTGATCCGATGTTTTCCAAAGTTCTTTTCCCATAGAATTCTCCGGCTAGGAATAAAATATTCTATCAAGTATTTGCTAGGAAAGCTCCTTAACATGTCACACGAGGCCTTGAATGACCTGGACTCTGCCCGATCTTCAGCCATCATTCCCAACCCCCAACCCCCCAACATCTTGCTCTGTTCTCTAGCCCCACTCAAGCATTTGTTCTCAGCCCTTGGCCCTAGCTCAAGCTGCTGCTTCTCTCTAGTCTTTTTCACGACTTGTTTCAAGTCACTTCTGCAGAAAACTTTGCCCAACGCCTCCTATGTGCTTCCACAGCCCTCCACGCTTGCTTCTCTCCTTACACTTACCATATTGTTGCTGAATGTAACTATCTATTTGGAATTTCTCTCCCCTACTAGACTGTGAGCCTCTTGAAGGCAATGAGTACATTTTATTCACTTTGTGTCCCCAGTGTAAGTGCAATATTTGGCATTTAGTGAGACTGAAATGAAATAAATAGTGCCTGGCCCATGTAGCAGGTACCCATAAATAAATCTCAAAAATATTAGTTGTATCAGAAAGAGGTTTCTCTCAGCCATAAAGCACTTATTTGAAGGTCTTTGAATATAAATCAGTTCTTTCAATGATGATTTTTATCTGATGCATTCAATAAATTCTTTATAATCACCACTGTACCATCACAGACACTGGCGTGCCTTTTACTGCTCTGACAGCACATACAATACCGTTCTAGAAATCTAAAGAGTTGTGGCCTTTCCTTGAGTTTCTTTTCAAGCTAAATGTTTCAGGTACACAGAACTGAGTAGGCAAAAGAAGGAGGATGTCGTTTCGGAGTCCCTGGATTGGTTCATGAAAGGATATAGTGAGGTAAAGTAATGTTGACACAGTGCCCTCTATCAAAATAATGTGCTAGTCTAAGAAAATGATCACAAGCAGCGTATGTGCTGATTGAGGAAAAGTAGTGCATTTCTGATGCTATGTTACATCTGAAATTTTTAAGCAGGCAGACTTTCAGAATAGAGATAGGAAAAATCTGGTATCCAGGTCATTCCTAACTCTTCTCCTGGGAGATCATCTGAAGCTGTTTTTAAGCTCCCAGCAATCCTGACTGGTAAATAATAACTACTTTGTTGTAAGGCAGATGGTTCTCTTAGAACTGAAGGCTGGATGGATGTTTACTAAAAATCATGCTAAAGTATCTTTTCTTATAATTCTGTTCCTTTTTTTACTTATCATACGTCACACCTATCATTTCTCTTATACTTCTGCAGAACAATTAAATCCCTACATACCTGCAGCTTAGTGAGAATTTGTGTATTTGGATCCTTTAATATTTCTGGGTAAGTGAGCTTTCAATTTAAACATCTCTTGCAATCTTTAATGGGTTCCTCCCACCATGGAATAGAAGTATGTGCCAAAAGGGCACACCTCCATCCAGCTGTGTAGGGAAGATCCACCTCTGGTCCAGTGGCATATGATTTCTGAAAGAATCTCATTACATAGCAATCACATGTGCTGAATTTCATTATGACGTTACTTATACAGCAGAGAACAGACGGCTAAATTCTCTGATAAGGAACTTTGAAAGGATTCTAACCCTACAAATTCCAAAAATGTGGGAGGATGATAAAAATTGAACACTACTGGCTCTGGTTCCCTGAGACATCAAGAATGCTCCTAGGATTATAGAGGGAGCCTCAGCTTCACCACCTTGCCATGTGTTATAACAGCGACCTGGCTACTCTTTTCCAGACCTAGAAATTGGCAAGGATAAGGAAGAAAATTCTGTTTATTCTTTTCTCAATGAAGCAGCAGAGAAAAAAAGCATAATGGAAAAGAGAAGGCAGAAACAGCAATTTCCTTCTTTTTCTCTCTCTCTTTTCAATTCTACCTCTTTTGTCTTTAATTTACATGGGATGCTGAGGATATTACCAACACCTTCACATTGCACTCACAGTCCCTTTTATGTGCAACTCATCTCTTTACTTGGTTATTTTGATACCATCTCCACTTCCACACCAAAAATGTTTATATCTCCAATATAATAACAGAAATATTTTTATTCATAGGTTTTGAGATGAAAGGTTTATATAAATGTATTTAAGTGCACAGTTGCACCTTTTCGTTTGGGGTATTTTTTCCTCTATTCTGTATTATAACCTTCTATCATTTTGCAAACAGTTATAAGTCCCCCTTTCTTTTTTAGTCATTATCATTTTCTATGACATTCCTATCCTTAGAATTTCTGGAACATATTTCCAACCCAAGCTGTTGTTAGGTTTCTTTTGAAGTGAGTCCTGCTGTATCTTCCCTGGTATATATGTCTAAACTGTATTTACTTATTTTACTTTTCTCTCCTAATTCACATTGACAATGCCTCCCAATTTAGGTTACCAATGTACTTCATTATCATGCTCTTTGCCTTCTTAGAGTCTAGATAAGGAATAAAATGTCCAATAGAATAAACATGACCTTATTCTGACTCCTTTGGCACTCAGCCAGGCATCTTAACACAACAGCCTCATTCTTACTCTTTGTCTATGGCTAATAACTATTGCCCAAATTAGTTGAAGCCAGATTTCAAATGATGTACATCATATCATATCAAAAAATGTCTCAGGTCCCAAATAAGTAGCAACCTATATTCCCTTCTTTTGTTTAGCAGTTTTAGTAGGACACAATCATTTAATACAGTTGATATAATCTACTTTTTATAAAAGGCAACATGGCTTGAGATTCTATTCCACCTAACGTTTACACATTTTCTCCCCCGTGTTTGATGTCAGACTTGCAGGATCTCACTTTTGGCTTTTTGACTTGCTTTGTTTGGTGTTTTTGTGGGCTTTGAAGGTGTGTATCTAATACCTAGACTTGAGGCAACTTGATACTGTGGGAAACCCATTAGATTTGCAGCTAAGAGACCTGGGTTCTAATCCTGGCTCTGCTATTAATTAGTGATAATCTTGGGTAACAGAATCAAGTTGTCAAGACTTGAATTTTTTCATCTGTACAATGAAACAGATTAAAATTTATCACATCTCTACATATTCTGGATCTCTGACTTTCTGTATGTTTTTAAAACTTCTTTCCTTTGGACTGATCCTATAGAAGACTGAACTACTGAAGCTGCCAATACAACTTGATTTAAAAGCCTCTGAAAGGTCCATCTAGCACAAACATCCACAAACATCTGGCTTTCGATTCCATCGTAAAGAGTTGTCAGCATGTGTGACAGCCAAGGAAGAAGAGGTAAAGTCTCCAGAAGGCCTTGATTAACTAGTATATATATTTTTCCTGGGTATGGTTCACTCACTATGTCCTTTTAGTGGGTAGGTATTAATTTCTTTAATTACTGAGGCAACTCTTTGGAATTTGAAGGTGTGAAAGGCAAAATAATAAACATATGTTGCTTAGGTAAAGGACTTTGATGTCTATCTCAAAGAAGGAGCAAGCAGCAAGGGACCATGGGAGTAAATGGTCACTGATAAATGCCACTTAAAGGAGAATACAAGCTTAATAACTAAATACAAGCCCACTAAATAAATACATTTTGAATGATTCTTGCATCCACATTTTGTATTCTCTCTCCTTTTTCTCTCCCTTCTATCTACCTACTAACCTTACAAAGTACTCACTACACTGAACTGTCCAGGATACCCACCACAGAATCCTGCCTAGAATTGCTCTGCTCTTGTCATCTCTATAGATGTAGGTCTTTACCAAAACTGCCAAAATATTCTTCATCAGAATGTCCTGAGTCTCATACAGTAACCGATGCTTATGTGTCAATGGAGGCTAACTTTCTATATGAAATAAGGTAGGTTTCATAGGAAGAAAGACAAAAGAACTTTAAACAAAAGACGATGCTTCATAGGAATTTTAAGGGCTGATTCAACCAGTGAGGGAGATACTTTGAGACACTTAGGGACCTGTAGCAATCTTTAAGTCACACCTTTAAAGAAAGCCTACCAATGGAATAAGCTTTAATACACTGAATAATATATAAATTCATATACCCCTTGCCACAATTTGCCTTCTTACATTCTATGCCATACTAAAGACATACATTAACCTGAATTCAAGTTGATAAATATATTTATGAAAATTATTTATTATTAATACTATGATTAATTAGTTTCAACAATCCTGACCAGTGTTTATAATATGACCTCCCTAATCTTGAATTCTTTCTCATTGTACTTCTTTTCTGATTATTAAAAAACATAGATTTGTTGTAAAAAGTTAGAAAAAACATAAAAGTATAAATAAGCAAAAGGTAGTAAGCCAAACAAATAATCTATGAGCCAGAGAGAACCACTGTTAATAAGCAGGTATATTTCTTTTCAGTCATTTTTTCCCTAAAAACTATAACAATGTTATATATTAATTATATACATATATGTGTCTCAGTTAACCAATATCCTAAAAAAAGGTGTTTATCCGTCCTATGTATGTAGCATAGTTTATGTAATGATTTTCCTTTTTTTTTTGGTTTTTCTTTTTGCGGCACGTGGGCCTCTCCCCGTTGCGGCCTCTCCTGTTGCGGAGCACAGGCTCCGGACGCGCAGGCTCAGCGGCCATGGCTCACGGGCCCAACCGCTCCGCGGCATGTGGGATCTTCCCGGACCGGGGCACGAACCCGTGTCCCCTGAATCGGCAGGCGGACTCTCAACCACTGCACCACCATGGAATCCCCATTTTCCTATTTTTAGACATTTAAATTATTTCAAATTTTAATTATAAGAAACAGTGAGAAAAAATGATTATAAAAAATTATCCCCATCTATATTATTGCCATAAAAATTCCTATTCAATTACTGGTTTAAAAATATAAATATTTCAAGACTCTTGGTAGTATAGTGAAGTTATGCTTAAATAGCAGAAACAGTAAATATATGTGTAAGTGTAAAAAAATATAATTTTTTCTTTTCTTCCCTTATTTAAAAGATGTATGACTTTTTAAAGCAAAAAATTATGACAGTGTATCGTTGTATTTACAACAAATATAAATTTAATATACATGACAGTAATAGCACTAAAGAAAAGAGATAAATGGAATTATACTACTGCAAGTTTTCTATATTTTATCTGGAGTAATTCAATACAGCTCTAAGCAGATTAGGATAAGTTAAAGATGCATTTTTTAAACCCTAGAGAAACTAAAAAATAATGAAAAGAATAGTAGTTAGAAAGTCAACAGAGGAATTAAAATGAAATATTTTTAAACAGTCAACACAAAAGAAGGAAGAAAATGAGGAACAGAAGAATAAAAACAAATCAATGAAATAAATAGAAAACAGCACAATGGCAGACCTAAATACAGCCAAATGAGCAATTACATTAAAGCAAACTAAACACCCCAATCAGAGGGCAGAGATTACAAGAATGGTAAAAATCAAGTACTAACTATATACTGTCTACATGAGATGCACTTTAAATACAAAGACAAATAGATTTAAAGTAAAAAAGGTAAAGGTATCCCACGCAAACAGTAAACACAAGAAAGCAGGAGTTGTTAATTAATATCAGACAAAATAGACTTCAAGAAAAGGAGTGTTGGGCTTCCCTGGTGGCGCAGTGGTTGAGAGTCCACCTGCCAATGCAGGGGACACGGGTTTGTGCTCTGGTCTGGGAAGATCCCACATGCCGCGGAGCGGCTGAGCCCGTGAGCCATGGCCGCTGAGCCTGCGCGTCCGGAGCCTGTGCTCCGGAACAAGAGAGGCCACAACAGTGAGAGGCCCGCGTACCGCAAAAAGAAAAGAAAAGAAAAGAAAAGGAGTGTTACTTAGGGACAAAAAGAGATACTCCAATAATGATAAAGGATCAATATATTAGGAAGATACAACAGTTATGAATATGTATGTAGTCTATAATGGATGGTAAATTCTCAATGAAAACTCCATTTCTAGAGGAGGAGCATGAATTCTGGGTAGACAGCTAGCCATTTCTGCCACAGGCAGATTACTTACCCTCTCTGTAAAATAGGATAATACTTTATAGGGGTGTGAGAATTAAGTGACTGCCCATAGTGAGCACTTAATCAAGTGGGTTGTTGTTGATCTTAATGTTACTATCATCTTATGGCAGACTGCACAATACTCAAAGTATTCACTGAGCAAAGGTTCAGGTAAAATAGTTGTCCCTCTTCACAGGTAAAAAACCCCTGAGGAAGGGCCAAAGCAAGCAGAATACCCACCCAAGTGTCATTACAGTATATGTAATATATGTATCTCTCTTAAGAGATATGGAAGTGGGACTCCAAGAAAGGAAAAAAAAATATTACAGGTGGTTTGGGTGGGGGGAGAGGGTCTAAAGAGAATTTGGATTTGGGAAGAGACTAGAGAGAGAACTTGTATAATGAAAAGATTAAGTTTGTTGTGTGGTGTGAAATGTTGCCTTCTCCTCCACCCATCATGAAAACAAAATATACATTACTCACCAAACTGGTTAGGATAAAGTTCAGCAGAGAGTAACTCTGAATAGCAATATCATAAACAAAACAGATGCTTCTTTCTTGCTCATTAAAGTCAAGAGACAGTCAGTCCAAGGCTGGTATGGTAGCTCTACACCATACAAAGATCCTTCCAGTTTTCTGCTGTATAGCCTTAGGTATAGCTGTTAGGTATAGCTGTTGAACTCTTGGTCCAATACCAGTTTTGGAGCATCAGTCACAACTGTATTGTGGTGAAAGAAGGGAAAGAATAGATACACACTCCTTCTTTCAAGAGTTTCTGTAAATATCACACAATACTTCTTAAATCTCATTGGCAAATA
Organism: Phocoena phocoena; assembly: GCF_963924675.1. Classification (NCBI taxonomy): domain Eukaryota; kingdom Metazoa; phylum Chordata; class Mammalia; order Artiodactyla; family Phocoenidae; genus Phocoena; species Phocoena phocoena. The sequence continues at coordinate 46,844,368 of NC_089229.1, read as the reverse complement.
CTCATCATATGGCCACTCTTAGCAGAGCTCTAAGCTAGGAAATGTAGCCTTTTAGCTGGACCATAATGCACCCAACTAAAATTCAGCATTCTCTTATTGAAAAAGGAGACTTATCAATACTTATAGGTTGTATTTGTAGACGTGTTATTTGTATGTGTTATGTGTGGAAAAAAGATATGCACGATAGCTGGGCCTACTGAATGAAAAGCAAAAGGCTGTCAATGGGAGCCAGTTTCACAAGAGTTAGGTCATCAAACAGATGTTTCCCTTCCTTCTCATTAAATTCTTATTACAGTTATAAGCTAGCACTTAATTATTCTATGTAAGCTTGCTTCTTACTCTTAGCTCTCCAATTAGCTTTAACTTTACTGAAGGTCTGGTAGGCCTACAGGTCTAGTGTAAGGTAGATGATGCAGCAGGAAACAAAGATATTGCTGTAGGGTAAAAATAAATTTTTATGGTAGTGGAATAGATCCTTAAGTATGACCCTTTACCCAGTCTAATGTTACAAAGGTCTGCAGTTCTGAAACTCTTTGATCTGATTCCTCATGGGCTGCTTCAGTTACCATACTTGGGCATTTATGAAGTACAAGGAAGGCATTAGGGAGTGGCATCTACACATTTGTATCCTTATTTGTATCCCTAGCACTGCCTGTTTGGTAGTTTAGCAGTAAACTGAAGTGAAAGTAGCCTTGAACTGAGTTGCCATTCTCACCAATCTTCGAACCTGAATTGGATTTTATCAACTGGCCCAGCTCAAAGGGAAAAAGATTATGCTATACACATTTTTCAGTAGTTTTTCTGCACTCTCTTTCCTACCACATTTTTGTATCATTAGGCCAGCCTGACCCATGTACCTATGACCAGAACAAAAAGAAAAGCTAATGATGTTTCAGCTCTGTTCAAGGTTATCATACTGTGTCATCTATCCTTTTATTCAACAAACATTCACTAAACACTATGTACCAGGCATTGTGTTCAGCTCTGGGAATGTAGCAAAGAACAAGTGCTTAAAGGTCTTATCAGAAATGCCTTTCCTCAAAGTCTCATCCAAAGTTGCTTCCCTCGACTACCCAATATTCTCTCTCTCTCTCTCTCCTCCTTGTTTTATTCATAGCTTCTTTTAGCAATCTGTTTGTCATTTTATTTCTTTTTTAGTCTTAACTCTAAGTTCCATGAAGGGAGATTCTATCTGCTCCTTTTACCACTGCATCCCATCTCTAGCACAGCATGATACTTAAACACTTAAATAATAATTGACTAATGAACTAACATAATGGACCTTCAATACATATTTTTGGTTTTTCTGATTAGAGTTCAGTATTTAGAATAAAGAAATTCCCCAAAAAAAAGCTTTGAGAAAAATCTCTTTAATAATTGAATTATTCAGTTACTAAATCAAATCATTTTCTACAATGATTCAAATAACTAGTATCTGCTTTATATAAAACAAGTTGATTGTTCTAATCTCCCAACATAATTCTTATTTTTGTTTGCCAAACACTACTGGACTTAATTTACCAGCAGGTGGCACTCCAAAGTAAAGCTGAAAAGGCTATTACTACCCACTCTCTCCCCACAACTTTTTTCCCATTGGTTACAGAGTAATTAGTAAGTGGTTATTGGTGAGAAAAGCCTTCCACATTTTTCTTTCTAATAAATTCTTTACGCTTTAACATGGCATTTAGATAATTCTTGTTAAAGGAGAATCCCTAGACAAAGATATGTGACATGTAAGAAATTCTAAGGAAAGAGCTAAAAGTAAAAAATTTACAACTGAGGAGAGGTAAATTATAAAAACAAGATCAAAGAAAATAAAAAAGCAAATAGTTGTTACGTTTACCCGAACCAGTTCATGTAGAGATCTGACAAACTTGAACCAGGTAATTAGCAGTTTGGGTTATTAAAACTTCTTCAAAAACAATTTCCCTATGACTTCCTATTACATCAGATGGTCCAAATATTCGATTTTATATATACCCATTATGTTTTATGGAAGTGTGATTGTAAAGTTTATATATATATATATATATATATATATATATATATATATATGGCAAGTATCATATATGAGACTTTACAAAGCACTCTAATATATATTAGCTTATTTCATATTTGATCTTCACACCAATCCCGCAGGCATGGCAAATGTTTTTATACTGACTCAGAAAGATTTGGTGATTTAAGTGAGCTGGTAAATTGCAGAGCAGGGAACAGAACCCCAAATTTTTGACAACTTCAATGCTCATTTTTCTATATCATATTAACTTTTGGGGAACACATTCAACCCAATACAAATAACTTTTACCAATAAGACAAAAATAAAGTAGTCCAATAGACCATAACCATTCTTTATTAAAAGTATGTATTTTCTTTACGGCACAAATCGATTTTTTTTCACTTCTTTATTATCTGTCTCTCTCAAATAGAATCTAAGCTTCCTGAAGGTAGAAACCAGCTTAGTGTCTAGCATTCAGTTGAGGTTCAAAATACATTTCAAAGATGAATTAGTTGATTCTGACTGGGAGAAATAAAGAAAGAAACTTTTGTATAAAATAAAAAGTTCTTAGCCATTGCTGCAGGAAATTTTCCATCACTTTCAAGTCACATTTTTATTGTGATCAGTAGATAACCAAAATAAATCAGTTAAATATTGAAAAAGTAAGCCAATTAACCAAGTGTTCCAGCCACAACATGGGCTTTAAATGTCATTCTAAGTCCTGTGATTTATAAGTATTCCATTAGAGGTTACAAGGGGAAATGGGAGAGGAAAATGGGCAGGGAGCAAACAGCCTCTACCTCCCACTTGCACCCTTGCTTCAACCCTTCTCATTTGTTTTACATAGCTTTAGTTTGGGGAAGAGAAATAGCTATTCTAAATTTTTTTTTTTTTAAGTTTGGAAATCATTGATCTACAGACAAGCAAACAGATCATCAGATTATTTTTTTCTCTTAAATATTCTGTCTAAGTATTCTCTTAACAGCAAAAATAACTAATTGTTGTTTGGTATTGCCCTCCTGATAATGAGAGCTAATTTACAACCTCATACTTACTTTGGAATATTTAGTTGAGCTTTAAGAGTAAAGCAATAATTTGGCTGTTTGGTTATTTTTTTAACTTCTAAAAACCATCTTCAATCAACATCACAGATTTGTAAATTTGCCCTAATATTTAGATTCCAACCATTTACATAGGGTGTAGAGCTGAGAAAACAGGAGTTTAGGAGTCAGATAGAACTGGCTTGAAATGATCTTGGTATTTCCTATGTGTGATCTTAGGTAGGTCATTTCTTTCAGTTTCTTATCTGTAAAATAGGGGTAATGATCCCTATTCCACAGGATTATTATGAGAGTTATATAAACAAATTATGTAAAAGCACCTTGCACATAACATGTACCAAATAAATGTTAGTTTCTCTCCCTCAAATGGTATATTCAAAACTTCTTTCAGGGATTTGTTATAATGCTTTTTCTAATTTCAACATTTTCATGCTGAAGAAGCCTAGTATTACTTAGCAAAGTTAAATTTTTGTTTATATTTTGCTTTCTACACGTGCCTAATTAAAGTTATCTCAAATCAGTAAGTGGCTAAATTCTTTCTAAAAACATAACTCGAAGAGATTAAACAATAGATGATTTACATCTCAAAAATATACATTGCCAGGACTTCCCTGGTGGCGCAGTGGTTAAGAATCCACCTGCTGATGAAGGAGACACAGGTTATATCCCTGGTCCAGGAAGATCTCACATGCCACGGAGCAACTAAGCCCATGCACCACAACTACTGAACCTGCACTCTAGAGCCCCCAAGCCACAACTATTTAGCCCGCGCGCCACAACTACCAAAGCCCGCACACCCTAGAGCCTACGCACCGCAACTACTGAGCCCACACGCCCCAACAACTGAAGCCTGTGTGCTCTAGAGTCCGCATGCTGCAACTACTGCGACTGCACGCTGCAACTACTGAAGCCTGCGCACCTAGAGCCCATGCTCCGCAATAAGAGAAGCCACGGCAATGAGAAGCCCACACACCACAACCAAGAGTAGCCACCGCAATGAGAAGCCCACACACCACAACCAAGAGTAGCCCCCACTCACCACTAGAGAAAGCCCATGCGCAGCAACAAAGACCCAATGCAGCCAAAAAAAAATTTTTTTTAATTAAAAAAAATATATACATTGCCTATCTTGATTTACACATGACTTTTTGAAACTGGCATAAATCTCATGAATGGGCATAGTGCCCTATAAACAGATGGATGTGAATGCTCAGGTGCCAGAAATCCATCCTGGCCAGTTCATGTAGAATGTTAAAATGGTGACAGTTCTTGAAACTGGTCATCTGTTCCTAGTAATAATTAAGGTTATCAGAAATCAAATTCCAAAATACAAGAATATTTATTCAATCTTGAGCAAGAATTTATAAATATTTCATATTCAAATATTTTTGGTGTCCTTTGAACTATCAATGTGCATCTGATGTAGATAATCTTTCTATGGTTATGGCTGAAAAAATACCAATCTAGGTTGCTGGTTTATAGTAATAGCTCTGCTTTTCTAGTTTCTGCCTTTGTAGTTTCTCCTTTCTAGTTCTCCTTAAGCAGAGTCATTCCTAAAATCAACAGATATTCCTAAATTATGTAATAATTATATTAGCAAAGATAGAACAATGAAGATGCTCATTTTAGCGGTATTTATGATAGAGGAAAACTGGAAAGTGCTTAGACAGTTACCAACAGAGGACGGTTAAATAAATTGTTCTAAACATACAATGGCTAAATTGTGCTATATCCAAACTGTACTATGCAACCAATAACATTATGTGGTAGGAGGATAAAGAAATGAGAATTGATCATAGTATTTTACCATGGAAATGTATAACACAAATGATTATTTAAAAAACAATCAATGACAAGCTAAATACATTCAGGAGCTCTTTATTCTATATTCAGAATCTGACCATTTATCACCTCCTCTGCTACTGCTCTTGTCCAAGTCATCATCTTTTACCAAACTATTGCTATTGCATGGTATCTGGCCTTCCTGCTTCTGCTTCTTGCCCCACTTCTGTCAGCTCTTAATAAATCACATCACCCCTCTGCTCCAAATCCTCCAATGGATTGTTAGCTCACTTAGAGTAAAAGTAACCAAAATAGCTTACGATGACCTATGTGATTGAAACCTGTACCCTTCTCCTCAGGACTCTCTCCACCCTCACCTCATTCTTTCTTTCACCTTGTCTCCTACTGTACTCCCACCTGCTCACTCCTTTCTAGTCTTCCAGTTTTCTTAAGGAACCTTGAACACACCAGGACTTTGCATTTGCAGTTCCCTCTCGCCTGGAATGCTCTTCCCCTGGTATTCAATGGCTCATACTTTCTCTTTCTCCAGGTTTCTCTTTAGTCATCTTTTCAGAGATGACTTCCTTTCATCCTGTTTAGCATTACAATCCTCCTCTATCCCCAATCCTACTCTGGACTTCCTATATTTCTTCTCTGCTTTCTCTTTTTCCCTTGTACTTAACCACACCTAACATACCAAAATTTTACTTATATATTTTTGTCTATTGCCTGCCTCATTCTCTCTACTGTTTAAGTTTCATGAGGCAAGGATTTTGGTCTGCTTTGCTAACTGTGTTATCTCCATCTGGCATACAGAAGATTGCTAGAGAGAGGGTAGTGTGAGAAGAGATTTTGTTAACAGGGAAGAGCCAATTTTGACTCCACGTTGGATGTTTCCTTGACTTTAGCCTTTGCTTTTCGTTGCTTTTGTTACTACAATCATACATAATGGCCTGTCTCAGGGAACCCTAGCCACCTGTGAATGGCTGCAAGAAAGAATCAACGCATCCCCTCCCCGAGACTGGCCATTCCAGGAGATGTTTTGCAAGACTGAGGCCCTTTTTACTTTACTTCCCTGTCTGATTCTATAAAAGAAACTGGCATCCAGACCCCCGAAGGATGTTTTCTGTGGGGACTCTAGTCCACCATCTTCTCTGTCTGCTGGCTTTCCAAATAAAGCCGTATTCCTTGCCTGAACACCTCATCTCCCGATTTATTGACCTGTCGTGCGGTGAGCAGAGCGAGATCGGACTCAGTAACAAATTCATTCAGTGATCCAATTTCTCAAGGCCAAGAATAAGTTATAAAATTTAAGAGAGTAATTTAGGGGGGTTGAAACTTGTTCTGTATTTATATAGCCATTAATTTGTTTTACAAAGAACTGTAGAGTGAGAATTAATAATGCCTGTTCATCAACTTCATCCACTAATCAGGTAGCCATTCTAAAAATCCCAGCAAGAAATTGAAAAAAAATAAAGTTAGACTTTCTACACTGTTGTAAAGTTTTTGAGAGAAAGGGTATTAAATCTGTTGTAACAGAATAGGTTGTGACAGATGGAATATTTATAAATGGAATGGGATATTTCCTGCCATATCAATAAACAAAGGATGTCACAGTCATCAAGGATTGCAGCCCTCCAACATAAGCCTGTGACCCCTGAGGAAACTCAGGGCTGAAAAGAATACCTGCCATCTAGCAGCCATCAGACTGCAGCCACTCCCTGCAGTGAGCCCTGAGGAAACTCAGGATGTGAAAATACAGGATACTGGCCCCAGATAGCTGAGGTGCATATCAAATGAATGAATTCAGTGAGCCCAGACTCTAGCATCTTCCCATACATAGAAAAGCGCTAAATTCCTTAAATTGAGATATCTCGGTTTTTTTTAATTAGCAATCATCTTTTGACGTTCCGGACTACCTGCCCTTTGTTGCAAAACTATATATCCTGGCTCCTCTCCTGGCCTCCTCGGGCTGCAGTCCTCACTTTGCCCCAAATAAAACTTAACTCGCAACTCTCACGTTTTGCATTTTTTCAAGTCAACAACTGAAAGGTTCTTGGTCAAATTCCACTTTCCACATTATAAGAATATGTAAACTAAGCAAGCTTGATTAAGCACATTGCAATTTAACTGCTGTACTTTTTAAGTTCTAAAGTCATAAGCTTGTCTGATAAATGTGAATTTTTTCCCCCTATTTGTCTAGTGATTATTGATGATCAAGCTAATGAAGCAGTTATTTGGCATAATACTAGGGTTCCTTCACTCAAACATAACTTTTTATTAATGAGGCCAAAAGAATATTCTATTGAAACTATGATAATTCAAGCTAATGTCATTAACTTACAGAAAATAAGACCTAAGACTTCTTATTAAAATTTTATCCTTTTATCAGAACTGAAAAATAACTTCTCCTAGAAAATCAGAATTTTTATCTGTTTAGAAAAATAACAAAAATTATGGTTTAACCAATACTGATTTCTGAATTTTTAACATTACTAAACATTTTAATTTGGACTGAGAAAATATGCTAATGCAACTCTTTACAATTATGATATCAAATAATTTTCCAAATAAAACCTTAATAAGCACAGGTACTCTTTTTTTTAATAAATGTATTTATTTTATTTATTTATTTTTGGCTGCATTGCGTCTTCGTTGCTGCGCGTGGGCTTTCTCTAGTTGAAGCGAGTGGGAGCTACTCTTCGTTGCGGTGCATGGGCTTCTCATTGCGGTGGCTTCTCTTGTTGCAGAGCACAGGCTCTAGGTGCATGGGTTTCAGTAGTTGGGTTCGCAGGCTCTAGAGTGCAGGCTCAGTAGTTATGGCGCATGGGCTTAGTTGCTCCATGGCATGTGGGATCTTCCTGGACCAGGGATTGAGAACTCATGTCCCCTGCATTAGCAGGCGGATTCTTAACCACTGTGCCACCAGGGAAGCCCTAAGCACAGGTATTCTTAAGAGCTCTTACAGAAGACAGGATTAGAAGGTGTGTTAGTTGCAGCAGACTTCTAGGATTTTCACTATATATCTTCTACTGATGTAGAGGGTCAGCTTCATGGACATGCATTCTGTGCAGGAGCATAGGGTTCTGTGCTTGGTTGTATTATCAGATTAACTACTTGATACCCTTTTAAAAGCAGAGATCCTTTGACTGAGAAGATCATACATAGATCAAGTAGATTTCCATGGAGAATGTGTATAGGTAGAGGGAAGGTAGGGTGAGGAGAAATATGGCAGCAAAAAATTCTGGGAAACCAAGCCAGTGTGGACTGCTCAATCTTTCCACTACCTACAGATGTGAACTTAAAAGTTCACATGAAGCTTCAGCTTTGCCCTAACCTAACAGGTCAATGTTGTCCTTTGTCAGGAAAACTTAGGGCCCATAACGTCCATAGCTCATTTTACTCTGCATCAGGTTAACTGGCTAATTGTTCTCCAACTTTCCAGTAAAAGTAGTTGGGTTCTCTCCAACTTTCTAGTAAAAGTAATTGGGCTCCTAGGCCTTGATAACTTGTGCAGTGCCTGATTTTTCTAAGATTGGAGTCTGTCTTCCCCTACTCCCAATCTACTCTGGAATTGGAGCACTGCTGTGGGGGAAAAAAGTACTCTTTAGGGATAAGGATCTAAAGTGAGTAAGAGCTAGGTGTCAAAGATTAACTTGTTTTCGTAAGGACATCTCAGACAAAACTGATTCTGACACATGATCTAGTTTAGCATCAGTAGCTGAGGACATGTATAGTTGGGTAGAACCAGGGAACATGTCACCTTAGTTATTCAAAGATTAAATCTATCAGACGGCAGGATTCTCATGGCTGGTTTTAAAATACAATGCTCGTATTTTCATGGCCTGAATGTTTCCACTGCTATATTTAACATTGTGCAGATTAGAAGGGGAAAATAATGGAACTCTGCCCTTCCATTTGCTTATCTTTTAAATCTTCACACTGTGCTGATATAAAAGAAAAACACTGGTGTCACTATAAAACAAAAACATTTGGGGGCTAAACTTTATTTCTACCTAATACTGCTCATGACCAACTTTTTATATCTAAAAGCTGGTGACTGCCAGTTTGGCTACACAATTTTTTTGATAATAGAATTCTAACTGCCACAGAGAAAGGAGGAATGGTGGAAAGCCTGACTCCTTTCTTAACTAGGGAGGCATACTATATAAATCCTTTCGAACTCAAAGAGATTCCAATTTGGGTATAACTTTGTATACTACAGTATGTCATATATTTTCACTCACAGTTCATTTCTGACAATTCTACTCACCAAATGTGTGGGGTTTTCCCCCACACCAAGCAAGTCTCCAATTCTCTCCAAACACAAGCTGGGTATCCTACAATTCAATTCAATTCTGACACTATCTACCTGGACACAACATCAGATCCCACAGGTTAAGGCCTCAGTCCCATAAGACTGCCCTACTTCAGATGCCAATAAGAAGCCCAGGTTGTTACCAACTGGCTATAAATTAGAAGTCACCACAAGCCCTTCCTCAGGTTCAATTAATATGCTAGAATGGCTCACAGAACTCAGGAAAACAGTTTACTTAACAGATTACTGGTTTGTCATAGAAGAATACATGACTCAGGAACAGCACGATAGAAGAGATACACAGGGCAAAGAATGGGGGAAGAAGCATGGAGCTTCCATGCCTCTCCACGTGTACCAGCCTCCCAGCACATGTTTACCGACCAGAAAGCTCTTCAAATCCTGTCTTTTGAGTTTTATGGAGGTTTCATTATAGTAGGCATGATTGATTGGTGATTGATTGAACCTCCAGCCTGGGTGGTAGGGCTGAAAACTTCAGTCCTCTAATAATGTGGTTGGTTCTCTTGGCAACCAGCCTCCACCCTTAGTGGCTTTCCAAAAGTCATGTAATTAACATAAACTCAGGTATGGTTGACTGGAGTTTGTTATGAATTACATCTTTTTCTCTCTCTTATCACTCAGGGAAGTCTAAGGTTTTAAAAAATCTGTGCCAGTAATGGGGATTGAAACCAAATTATATTTCTGATTAGAAACTACGATATCACAATAGTACAGTTTAACTTTGAGTTATGTAAGTTATACTTGTATCTACTGAACAAAAAATGTTAATGATACAGTTACTTTTTGAAAACACATTATGCTAACTAATAAGAACTGGATCTTTGTCCTTGGAAAATGTATAGTCTATTTCTGGAAGCTAAAACAGACACAAGACAGCTTGTATTTGTTGTTAAATAAGTGGTAAAGAAAAATCAGTTCTGAAGAGTGAGAGGAACACTGTAGACAGGACTGGAAGGGAAGAATTTTACGAAAAAAAAAATTTTAGCAAATCAAACATATTATTTCATATTAGTAAAAGAAGTATATAAAATGTTTAAGTTTATAAAGCACTTGTGACCTTTTCAATAAGATACTGTATCTAAGGTTATAAAAAGTTGCCTGTTGGGAATTCCCTGGTGGTCCAGTGGTTAGGACTCTGCACTTTCACTGCTGAGGGTGCGGGTTCCATTCCTGGTCGGGGAACAAAGATCCCAATTTGCACAGTTCAGCCAAAAATAAAAAATAAAAATAATAAAAACAAAAAGTTGCCTGTTATTCAATATTGATTCAAAGGTACAAACCAAGGAGGTGAAATGTAATTTTGTCCTTACAAAATTAAAACAGAAAGCAATTTTAAAATGGAAAAGAGTTGTAACTGTCTAGTTACTTTTTTAAAAAGTTATGTCTTAAAAACATAAGAATTATAAGATTTTATTTAACTCTGCAGAATAACAGATACTACATGTAAATTTAGGGTTGACTTTAAACAAATTTATAATAAAGTTAGCAATAAATGGAAAACACAGAATGAAGCAAAAATAAAAGAATCTAAATTATTCTAATTTCATTGAAAGAACTCATAAAAGTCCATTTTTCTAGCTACTCATACTGACAAATTATTTTGCTTGTTAGTCCTGCACTCAATTTACAGCATGAAGTAAGTAATCTATCATGTTTTCCAATTTAAGTTTTTTGTATTTCTAATATAACTTTGACAACACCACTACCCTCGAACAAGAGAGAAAGGATATAGTAGTGTTGCCACTATTAAAAACAGTATGGAAGTTCTTCAAAAAATTAAAAACAGAACTAGCATACCATCCAGCAATTCCACTTCTGGGTATTTACCCTAAGAAAACAGAAACACTAATTTGAAAAGATATTTGCATTCTTATGTTTATTGCAGCATTATTTACAACAGCTAAGATACAGAAACAATCTTAGTGTCCACAGATAGATAAATGGATAAAGAATGTGGAATATATATATATGTGCACGTACACACATATAATTTGGCATATATATACATGTAATATATACATGTATATGTATACATGTATGTTATATTACATGTAAAATGTAATATTCCATTTTCCACACAATGGAATATTACTTAGCCACAAAAAAGAATGAAGTCTTGCCATTAGTGAGAGCATGGATGGATCTAGAGGGTATTAACCTAAGTGAAATAAGTCAGAAAGAGAAAGACAAATACTATATCATCTCAGTTATATGTGGAATCTAAAAAACAAAACAAATGAACAAACAAAATAATGAAAATAGATTGACAAATACAGAGAACAGGTAGTTGCCAGAGGGGAGGGGGGGTGGGAGCTTGGGCAAAATAGGTGAAGGGGATTAAGAAGTATAAATTTCCAGTCATAAAATAAATAAGTCACAGGGATATACTATATAGTATAAGGAATATGGTCAATAGTGCTGTAATAACTGTATGAAAACAGATTACCAGACTTATTGATCATTTTGTAATGTATTTAAACGCTGAATCACTATTTGTATACCTAAAACAAATATTGTATATCAACTATACTTCAATTAACAAAATAAAAATGATATAGTATATTTGCTGTGTGACCTACACATGCCAGTTCATAAAAATATATACTTTTCTTTTTTTCTTTATTTGGCCGTACCACGCGGCACGTGGGCTCTTAGTTCCCTGAACAGGGATCGAACCCTCGCCCCCTGCATTGGAAGCATGGAGTCTTAACCACTGGACTGACAAGGAAGTCCAAAAATATATACATTTTTAATCATGCTATTTTTCAGTGCTTTTTAAAATGGTAGTGACTCATAATCTGATGACAAAAAAACCCATGTATCTATCTATAATAGTGGCTATCTTTTAAGTAAGTAAAGGATAACATTCACACCTTTAAGTAGTTAAATATAGCTATTCTATTTTTATAAGCTAAAAAAATAAGTCTTGAAGACAGTAACTTCCTTGAAGGCAAAAGCATATGCATGTGTGTCATGTGTGTATGTTATGTATGTATGTATGTGTGTGTCAATGAGAGCTGTTCCCTCAGATAGGCACTTAGCTAACTCCCTCATCTCTTCAGATGTTTGCTCTGGTCTTAACTCATTGAGACCCACTCTGACTAGCCTATTTACTAATGAAACCTATCTTCCCAGTACTTATAATCTCCCTGTCTCTGGTTTACTTTTTCTTCTATATCACAAATCACCTTCTATCACAGTATATAATTTATTTATTATGTTTATTATTTATTGTCTGTCTCTTCCTGCTAGAATGTAATCTCCACATAGTCAGGGATCTTTATGTGTTTTATTCACTGGCATATGGTAAGAGCCTAGAATGAAGCCTGAAACATAGTAATCATGCAATGAAGATTTGCTGAATTAAAATGAAATGAATGAGACCAGAAGCAACAACAAACAACAAAAACCAGTTTCTATGAAAATATAACTGTACATGGCAACATGCCACTTTTTGTATTTTTTGTGTTTTGGCCCTACCGAGTGGCATGTGGGATCTTAGGAAACCGTGGAGTCTTAACCACTGGACTGCCAGGGAAGTCCCTATGCTACTTTTGTAAAGCCAAGTTAACTGTGCTTCTTGGATGGGGTTGTTGATAATAATAATAAAAAATCTGTCTCTAAGGGACATTAAATTCATAGCCTGACATCTAAATCACATAAACTTGATGCAACTTCATTTCCTGCAGATATCTTGCTCTAATGTTATCCTCCTTAGTTGTCAACTGACCACCTTATCTAAAAGAGCATCCCATCCCCTAGTCATTCTCTAGCCCTTATCTTGCTTCATTTCCTTCATAATTCTTATCACTGCATAATATTATGTTGAATATTTATGTGTTTATTGTCTATCTCCTCCAGGAAAACAGGGACCTTATCTGCCTCCTTACTGCTCTATATTTCCCTGCTGTTTGGATCACTGCCTAGCACATAGTAAATACTTGTCAGCATTGAAGGCACTGGGAATTTGCATGCATTCATATTGTTCTTCATATGAGAATGATCCAATTGTTTATCTCCAGATCTAATGCTGCCCAGCAATCACTTGTATTATTCCCTCACTAATAAACAAACGAACAGCAATTGTTCTTCATGCTTTATACCACATCAAGTAAGATGGTTAAAAGGTTTGAGAGATATATGCTAGATATTATTCCACCAAATACTAATGAAATTTAATATTGACCTGGAAGATTAAAGCTTAAATCATATTAAAGTTTTAGATTTACTCTCTGCTCTTATCTGGATGAAACTATAATTTTATTCAGTTAGAAGTAAAGACATCTAAAATTCTGTGAAATTTTTTTGATCTAAATACTTAAGCAAGACAAAATGTGAAAAGTAGAGGTAGTTCATACTCCTTTGCTCTTAAATTCTGCTTTTATGTTTAAAATCTGGACTGGATGACAATATCAGGATTGAATGACAGGGCTGCTTGTCATTGTGATGGGTGGCAAGTGTAAAAAGGAGGACTTGTAAGAATACTATTCTGTAAAGGGTGTTGCTTACTTTGTCTGGGCCCCCAAATCTTCACAACTGTCAGTTACAGATATACCTCTAAAATAATTGCAAGGATGTTTTAAATTTCAGAACTGTATAAAGCTCACAAAAGAAACTGATTAACTATGAAACCCCACTTTTAAATGAACGAGAGGGAGTTCCCTGGTAGTCTAGTGGTTAGGATTCAGTGCTTTCACTTCCGTGGCCCTAGTCAATCCCTGGTCAGGGAACTGAGATCCCATAAGCCATGCGGCCCGGCCAAAATTAAAAAAAAAGAAAAATAAATGAACTAGATAATTTAAGCATATATGTTTTAAAGTATTTCTGTCTTCTTTACTAAAATGTTTCAAACTGTTGAGAGACAAGAAATATCCTTATGTTTTTTTCAATAACTATCCCCAATAACATCAGGTAGAACTTCCTATTTTCAGAATGGTGGCTCCTTTAATGATTTCTTACATATACTCTATGATTTACAGTCACTTTATTAGAACAGTAACAATCTAAGATTAAAGAATCAGTCTTTAAAAAAAGAAAAAAAAATCAGTCAACTTGGAAGCTTCGGTCTCTAGCTCAGTTCAAAACTCTTTTCCCCTGCTCCTCCCACCTACCCATCCCCAGTACAGGTAAAGCTCTAGCACTTGGAGGTGGGGCAAAATCTGGCTCTCAGACAACTCCTTTTCCTCCCATTTTCAGGCTCAGTGCCCATGGCTTGTGGCAGAGGGAAGGGAGAGAAAAAATGGTAAACACCTCCTTACTCGAAAGAGAAAAGGGCAAATGTTTCCTTATTTGACTGGGTGAGGATGCAATCTTCATTGACTGGATACTGATACCTTTATGTGACACTGTCCAAAAGCTGGATCTTCAGTGAGGCTTCTTCGAGGGAGCCTGCAGAGGTTTACCACTATCTACTTTCCTGATGGTGGTTATCTGGCTCCAGCTTACTGAACCTCTTTTCATTCCTCTCCCTGCAACACTTCCCTCTTTTTGTTGTCAGCCCTCATAGGACAAAATGGCTCAAGCCCATTTACCTTCCCTGGTATTCACACCACCCATGGGAACTCCATTATTCTTGCCACATTAAATGATGGGCATGACGGCTATTTCCCTGTGGTCCTGGCCTCTCTCAGTCTATCATCGTTCAAATTCTCTTTCCCCTGCTCAGCTTCAGGAGATAAGCAAGTTCCGTGGCCAAGCAAACATCCAACAGAGAAATGTCTCCCTTCTTTATAAATCCCATCTTTAGAAATGAGTCTCTTTGAGCACTTTATACCCCATATTGCATATTTGAAATAGCTTGTCTATGAAGACTGCTTTCTCTAACATGCCTCCTCTCAATCTCTCATTTTTTTTGACTAAGAGTGGACAGGAGTGGTGGTGGTAGTGGTGATAGGGCTGGTTGTGACACTACTCATTTAATATTATGAGATTAAAGTTATTTTAATTTACACAATGAATTTTCATTTTGGGGGCATAATCACAATTATAGGGCAATGGGAAAACTCCCATTCAATATGCTATGTGTCTAAATGTGTCTATAAAAATATTCAGCTATAAGCATAGTATTGTTGTGATGTTAAATGTTGCCAGTCCCTGCTTAAGGTACTGGTAAATCTTACTCTTAGGTGGATAAAAGAAATATCTCTTATTTGATCCTGTTCGAAACATCTATGACAGCCCATTCAAATCCCATGCCAATTCCTTACAACAAAGTTGATGGTAGAGAATCCTCTATCTCTGTTTACAGGAACTCAAAATTCAGCCTTTCAGGTACAGTATTTTCTTAAATGTAGTTAGATGGTTCATGGTTTTGTGAGGTATTATTAACTGAAGTCTTCAATTTAAAAAACGTAAGGCACTTAGAACACATATTTGCATATTAAAAATCCCAACAAACATTGCAATAATGAAACTTCTTTTACTTGGTTTAACTCCTACGCTTACTTTACAATGGAATCCTTTTTTTCACAGAATATTTACCAAAATCTCACAGGACTAGTCTGAGAAACCTCGTTTGGATCCTCCCTCCCTCCCTTCTTTCTCCTTTTTGTAATTTTTGTTTCCATAAGGAATGACATAGATACATGCAAGTTCTTCATCTTAAAGTATAATAATATGTGTGGTGTTGGTTCATTCAAAATAGAGGCCTTCTCTTCCCTCTGCTACTATAGTTAAGAGGTTTTTGTTTTGTTTTTCAAAAATAAGATTCCTTGGCTTTTAGCAGGAAAAACTAGCTATTGGGATAAGGCTACCAGAAAAGGTCTTCCTTACTATTAGAAGCATTATGTTTTATGATTTCTTTTTGTGATATACTATTAAACATCTCCTCAGGGGCAGCTGCTGAGTTTGTAAGTGATCAATTGGCTGTTTTTCTGGGTTTTGCCATTTAACTGTTCTGTGCCCACTTACGTAGGTTATGCTTACGAAGAGTTATTTCCTAATTGTAGGCTGCTTCATTAAAAGGATAAGAGAAGGTTTTGAGGATAATATTCCTTCAGGACCACCTTTACCAGTCAAAGGTATAGCAGATGTAGCAACTTTTAAAATCTAGAAGCCAACAGGAACTAACTTTACTCATACCAAAATATAAGTGTTTTACGAAATACTGTGGTTACCTCTATTTTAGGTAGTGTTTTTAAAACACCTTAATTGATTATGACTAAAGGTTCTAACTACTTCATTTAGAATTGGACACTACAGTAAAAATGTAAAGTTATTTGAGAATTATTGTAAATATTTAGTAATTATCTTCTTGTAAACTATCTTTTAAAAGCGATGGTTCTTTTAAAATTCTGTAACTATGGAAGGAATATATATTCAATATCACAAGAAGTGAAAAAGATTAGCTAACGATTTACTTTTAAAAACCCCCTATTGGGCTTCCCTGGTGGCGCAGTGGTTGAGAGTCCGCCTGCCGATGCAGGGGACACGGGTTCTTGCCCCAGTCCGGGAAGATCCCACATGCCGCGGAGTGTGAGCCATGAGCCCGTGAGCCATGGCCGCTGAGCCTGCACATCCGGAGCCTGTGCTCCACAACGGGAGAGGGTACAACAGTGAGAGGCCCGCGTACCAAAAAAAAAAAAAAAAAAAAAAAAAAAAAACCCCTATTAAAAAATATTCTTACAAGAATAAAACCATAACTAGTTAATGCTATGAAATGTAATCATTTAAGAATGTTTCACTTACTTTACCTGATTTATTTTTATTTCTTAACAGAAAATATGTCAGTCAGCTAGCACATTTATATTTGTGTTTTTTAAGTGGTCTTTTAAAAAAGATTTTTTAACTGAAGTATAATTTACAAGGCTGTGCCAATCTCTGCTGTACAGCAAAGTGACTCAGTTATACACAGAGACATGTTTTAAGTCTTTTCCATTATGGTTTATCCCACGAGATTGGATATAGTTCCCTGTGAGATACAATAGGACCTTGTTGTTTATCCATTCTATGTAAACAACCTTGTTGTTTATCCATGTAATAGTTTGCATCCACCAACCCCAAACTCCCAGTCTGCCCCCTCCCCGACCCCCCAGGCAACCACAAGTCTGATCTCTGTGTCTGTGAGGCTATTTCTGTTTTGTAGATAGGGTCATTTGTACCTTATTTTATTTATTTTTTATTTGGCAGCACCGCTCGGCATGTGGGATCTTAGTTCCTTGACCAGGGAACAAACCCGTGCCACCTGCAGTGGGAGCACAGATTTTTAACCACTGGACCACCAGGGACGTCCCTGTGCCATATTTTAGATTCCACATATAAGTGATATCATATGGTATTTGTCTTTCTCTTTCTGACTTTTAGTATTAGAATCTCTAGTTGCATCCATGTTGCTGCAAATGTAAGTGGCCATTTTTACAGTCTATCATTTTCTTGCATTTTCCCTTTCAGATGTTCCCTTAATAATTATGTTTCTCTCTTTATTTAAAATTCTTAGATTATAATGGTAGTTCACATAAAAATATTATCATAGCAACTACTATTTTTTGAGTGTTTGGGTCATTCTATATATATCATGCTAAGCATTTACATAGATCATCTCATACAAATTTTAACTCTGGAAGGCATGATAATATTTCTGCATACAATTTTCAAGTAACAAAACTGAGGCTTGGGGAGGTTAAGCATCTTGCCTAAGGGCACTCAGCTTGCCTGTGTTTTAGTTGGATATAACTCCAAGTCTGAGCTATTCTGAAATCCTAAGCTCTTAACCTTTGCTTCTCAAATCCCTGGTGATTCACTAACATATTCTTGAATATCTCTGATTTCTCATCAAATATCTCTGATTTCTCATCTTTAGTTTTGAAATTTCATTTCAAAAATAATTTAAAAATTAAAAACTATACTTTGGATCACAGGGAAGACCACTATATAAAATACTTTTGCCTGATTTGAATGCCATGTTCTTGTTTGTTTTTATAAATTGGAACCAAGCTATAAGACTTAAATTGACCTGAGCTACAGTAAAGAAGAGAAACAAACAAATGAAGGATGCATACATGCCAGGTAAAGGCCAAAAGCTGTGATTGCTTGTTTCTTGAACAAAGGCTTTAAAAAAATTATAATAGAGAAAACTGGCGGGAAAATTGAGTTACCATATAGCAATATAGGTATCCTGAAATAAAACAAATCTGTGCTGTATTGATTTCCAGTGATGATTTAGGCTCAGTAAAACAATATTCTTTGTTACATTAAAATTAATGTAATTAATTGAAAATATTTTAGTTTAATTTCGATTTTTTCCAGATTAATAGTTAAAAAGAGCTATCAGCATAGGCTTAAACCAAGTTTCCTCCTGTATAATAAAAATAATTTGTCACATTGGGTATACACAATTCTTACAAGGTGTTCCTATATATTCAAGATTGAGAAACAGTACTGTATAATCCGTATGGCTGATGCAAAATTGAAACTCAATGTTAGCTGAGCCAGAATTTTAATAATCTACCTAGCTTCTCCACATTTATTCATTTGAATGACTCAGCCAAACTATCTCAGCATTACTTTCTTCCTCACAATAATGGCACTGAACTCATAATGAGTTTTAGTGGTTCTCAGACTTATTTTTCAGTAGGGACCCCTTAGAGAATCTTATGAAATCTAAGAACCCTCACTCCATGAAAATGTATATATAAAAACATTATACACAATATTTAAAAAAATTATATACACTAACAATAAAAGAGAACAGGCTCTGAAGTTAGAAACAATCTGTGTAATCTAAGACCTCTCTTAAAGCCTCTTAAAGCTTCCATTTCTCCATCTGTAAAGTGCAAATACTACCTATCTCATGTTATGCAGATTGAGTGGAATTATGTAACTATGGTGCTTGCAATTTAGTAGATGCCAAATTAAGTCGTAGTTGTTAATTATTATCAGGCCAATATTGACCACCTATTTTACGTCGAACTGCTGTTGTTGAGGTTTTCTTGTGCTGATTGGTTTGTGGCAGCCACTCTATGGTTACCAAGGATCTCATATTCTTCTCACTAGTTGCCTCATTAATTTGGCTTTTACTTTCAGGCTACCTATTTTTTAGGTGATAGTGACCCATGAAAGCACTAGAGAGTAATAACATCTTTAATGTTCGGCTGAGAATATTAAGTGGCTTTAATATTGCTGTCATCAATTCCAAAGGTGATGAGAAATAAAATGAGAGCAATTCTCTACAAGAACTGGATACTTGAAGGGCAAGATATGGCTCACAAGTTTAAACTGGGGATCTGCCACATACATATGGCATACAAGAATATGGAGGAAGTTATGTAGCTTTCTTGAGAACTAAATAATAAGACACAATGTGGGGTACAAAATTGAGAATCAGTCACATTTGAATAACAAATGAGAAATGAATACCAAGTCAGAATAGAACATCATATTAAGATGAGGAAGCATTTATTCTACTATTCTCAAAACTGGTTATATTAAAAACATACTTTTATGTTCATATCTGGAAAACAACTCAAAAAGGATACAGAAAATTTACAAAGAGTTCAGGAAAAATGCCATGAAAATAATGCAAAGCTTTGGAAGCTCATTATAGGAGAAATCCTTATATGACAAACTAACGAACTGTCCAGATTTTCTTATTTTACTTTCATTGTCATTGTGGTATTTTTAAGCAACAAATATTGCATGAAATGTATAGGTGACAGGTTGAAGATAAGAATATTTTGGTCATGTGTGTGACACAGTGTCACTGTTGTCATCATTATGAGATTAAAACAAAATGAAGTTTAATAAAGATTCTCAAGCATTATAAAATGCTTTTCTAAAAGTAAACAGTAACCTCAATCTGTGTGG
Source organism: Phocoena phocoena (assembly GCF_963924675.1). Taxonomy (NCBI): domain Eukaryota; kingdom Metazoa; phylum Chordata; class Mammalia; order Artiodactyla; family Phocoenidae; genus Phocoena; species Phocoena phocoena. Next base: position 46,824,390 of record NC_089229.1, on the reverse strand, counting down.
AAGATCATAAAAAGTGATCTTAAGAAGAATAGTACCATGGAACATGTCCCCCTCCCCCAAATGATACCATTCTTAGAGATGCTGGTCATTTACCGTCATAATGACTCTCATTTTAGAATGGTGAATGCTTCATGTAAACAGTATGCTGTTTTTGAAAAAATTTTGTTTTAGATCTTATGCTCTTACGATTCTATGCAATTTCTTAAAATATACATAGAAACTGAGCCTGTGATCCAGTGACACTTTTTATTAGTCCTACTGAATTTGTCAGACTGGGAAGGCAAGCTAAAGGCTTTATTCCCTTCATATTTTGAAAGATTTCAGAGTTGAACACTAGTATATTTAACGTGTTGCTGACTTTTCTTAAACCTTGGCAACTTTAAGGCATCTTGGTATATGTATTACTGAAATATTTGTCACTCTTACTGCACAGACTTATTTGTGGTAACTGTTTTGTTTAAATGAAACTGGTATCATATGTCCTCACAGATTATTACCAATGCAGTCTTTGTGGACTAAATTAACTATTCACGTTTAACCAGATAATTAACAGAGGGTTCCTTTTTGAAACAAATGCTTACTCCCGATTTCAAAGCTGCTGTTTCTAGCATGCATTGCACAAATGTGTATAATTTTTTGTGCCAGACTTTTGACTGTTATCAAACGCTGTAATGTGAAATGGATAGTTAGAAACAATGTTAAAATTTATATTTAACCCTTTCAGGGCTGAACTGTATCTCAAGGGCCAAGTGCATTTTGTTGATTCTTCTGGGGAAACATCCTGCAAAAGAATCAATATTTATTTTATGATATTCATTTGAACAGGTAAAAACTTATATTTCATTAGTTTTGAGATGATTCACAGATAATTTAATTATCTTGGTAAGATTAGAGCAGTGATGTTAGGTGATAAAAGTGGATATGATAAAAACAAGTACTATAAAGGATTCTATAATATTTAACTTTTTTTTTTAAAGTGCTGACTAAACCTTGGGAATGGATTGATTAGCAATGACTTAGCGAAAGTCATCCATATCAACTCTTTCCGCCTGACATTTAAAATACTCCCAAATCCGGCAACCTTATTCTCTTGATACATAAATTCCACTAGCCCCCTCTGCTTATCTTAGGCCGCTTCTAGTCTCTGGCCTATGCTCATTTCTGCTTCTGAGTTAGCCTGAATTGTCCCCCGGCTCCCAAATTTAGGAGGTACTTATCCCCAGTAGCTCACAATATGACTGTATTTGGAGACAGGACATCTAAGAAGGTAATTAAGGTTAAATGAGGTCATACAGGTATGCCCTAATCCAATATGACTAGTGTTTTTATAAAAAAGGGACAGACTCACTTACAGGGAAAACACCACATGAACATGAAACAGACATCTATAAATCAAGGACAGAGGCCTTTGGAAGAAACCAAACCTTTCTTGGACTTCTGGCCTCCAGAACTGTGAGGAAATAAATTTGTTTGTTTAAGCCATCCAGTTGGTGGTACTCTGTTATGGCAGCTCTGGCAAACTAATACAAGCTGCCTTTCCTCATGTTATTCCCCTCACTGAAAATGTCTCTTCCTTTCATCCACATCTATCCAAACTATGTCACTGAACATGGAACTTAAACAGCCACGTGGTGAAGTTATCCCTGACAGACACACCAGTCTGATCTCCCTTCCCTTTTCTGATCTAGCAGAGAATTTATAGTCCGTACCACAGATTTTTAGCAATTTCTAGCACATAAAAGTAGATGTAAGGATTTCATGAGTTAATACAGGAAAAATGCTTAAAACAGTGTCTGGTATGTGGTGGGTCTAAGTGTTTGCTTTATCTGTTGCTGCTATTACTATTTCCTGATTCTATTTTCCTCTAATCAAATCATGTTGCTCACAACTCTTTTTAGTGCAATGCTGAGCATATCAGCGCTAAAAACACTTGTTGATGTATAAAACACTTAGGTCTAACCTTATTTATCACATAGATCTCTCTGGAGCATCTGCTTATCTTCTTTCCTATTCTGTGTAAAGGAAGATAAAATGATAAAAATACAGGGTCTCTACCCTCAAGTTGCTTACAATTGGTCAAAGAATTTTTCACTTCCTTCTGGCAAAATATTTCTGAGGACTTAACATCTGTCAATACTGTGCTAGAAATGGGGAAAAAAGATAAAGGAGACATAGCTCTTGCCTGTAAACAGCTCATTGTCTAGTTGGGCAAAACCCAATTCCATAGGAAGTGAAGAAAAAAGTGGGTTCAGAAAAATTTCACACGAGTCCTGAAGGAAGATGTTTTGGTTCTATTACCGAATAACAAATTAACCCAAACCATAGCAGCTTCAGGCAAATTTTATCAGATTCAGGAGGGGCTTAGCTAGCTGGTTCTGGTTCAGGGTCTCTTATGAAGTTGCAGTCAAGCTATTGGCTGGGGCTGGAAGCATCTCAAGGAGGACCAAGGATTTGCTTCTAAGTTCACTCACACAGTTGTTGGCAGGCTTTGGTTCCTTGTCAGCTGTTAGATTTCATTTCCTTGGCACATAGGCTTCTCTACAGGCTGCCTGAGTGTCCTATGACATGGCAGCTGGCTTCCCTTGGAGTGATTCAAGAGAATATGCAAGAGGAAGAAGTCTCAATGCCTCTTATGACCTAGTCTCGAGAGTCATGGTCACTTCTTATTCTATTTACTAGAAGAAAGTCACAAAGTTCAACGTGCACTCAGAAGGAGGTGAATTAAGTAGTTCCACTTCTTGAAGAATGAAATATCAAAGATTTTGCAGACATTTTTTTTTTGGCTGTGCCGCATGGCTTGCGGGATCTTAGTACCCCTACCAGGGATTGAACCCATGCCCTCGGCAGTGAAGGTGTGGAGTCCTAACTACTGGACCGACAGGGAATTCCCTTGTGGACATATTTTTTAAACCAGCATAGGAGACTGTGCTGGTTTAAGACATTTTGGGGGGAGGAGGAGGTCACTCAAAGCAGAGGGAAGAAAACTGCAAGGTTTGAAGTATGAAGCAGCATCGAGTATTAGGCTAGAACCCCAAGTAGTACCTAAGGCTACAAATGTAGGAAGGTGTTATAACATGAAGGGCTTTCTACCTCATGGAAAGGAGTTTGCACTTTTATCCTGTAGTGGATGAGGCATCATTATAAAGATTTTATGTGGGGGGTGGAGGGGGCAGGGGTCTCCGAAAATGTGTACTGTAAAATCTGGTGGTAGTCTTGAAGACTGGAGAGACATAAAACTTCATGAAGAAAGAACAGTTTTTTAAAAAAATCTCTTTCAAAGTTCAGATGAGAGATTATGAGGGAATGATTACGAGAATGGTTGAAGGAATGGAGACGTATGGGAGGATCCTAGAAGTATTTAGAACGTAAAACAAGAAATGGTAATTAGTTGTGGGGCATGGGAAGAAGAAAGGATAAAAGACATCAGGCTTGGCAACTGAGTATATGATACTATTTCCCCAAATTATCCACTTTTTTCTTTAAAGTAAAGGTAGAATTTTAATCAGTATAAAAATTTATTCTGGGCTTCCCTGGTGGCTCAGTAGTTGAGAATCTGCCTGCCAATGCAGGGGACACAGGTTCGAGCCCTGGTCTGGGAAGATCCCACATGCTGCGGAACAACTGGGCCCGTGAGCCACAACTACTGAGCCTGCGCATCTGGAGCCTGTGCTCTGCAACAAGAGGCCGCGACAGTGAGAGGTCCGCGCACGGCAATGAAGAGTGGCCCCCGCTCGCTGCAACTAGGGAAAGCCCTCGCACAGAAACAAAGACCCAAGACAGCCAAAAATAAATAAATAAAAATTCTATGAAAAATTTTTAAAAAACTATGAAATAGAACTAATGAAACAAAAATACCTGCAACAGTTATTTCTGCAGTTTTGAATTAATAACTTGCACATATCCTGTTAGACCTCTGTGACACAAACTTTTTCACAAAATTGGAATTATATTTTAAACCTTTCCCTTTGCACTTAATATATGTCAATAAAACTTCTTCCATATAATTTTTAATGGCTGAATATTGTTCTGTTGTATGGATGTAGCTTGATTTATTTACCAGAATCCTAACAAACAATGCAATAATGAACACTCTTGTAATTAAATTGTTACACATATCCTTACTTCCTATGATACATTTCTAGAAGAGGAATTGCAGGGTCAAATGTATATGCTCAAGGCTTTTGATACATATTGCCAAACTGCACACTAGAAATGTGCCAATTTTATACTCGGAGCAGTATAAGAAGCCCTGTTTCTTTGAACCCTTGCCAGTATTATCAAGACATAATCACCTGTTAAAATAATACCGGAAGAACAAATTAATGTTTAACATGTTAGGTCACTCGTAAGTTGGACTTACTATTAAACCTTTATAACACTACCATTCAAAGTTTAAGAGTCTTACGTATATTTTAGGTGAAGAATCTGAGATCCAGTAAGTTACATAATCACTCCTTCTACGTAGTGGAGTTTCTGCCCTAGGTATTATTTTGCAGTGCTTTCTGATTTGCCAGTTTGCTTCACCAATTAAGCTTTTTTCCTGTAATAACCTTCTTATTATATATACCAGAAAAAGGTATACATCTTCATCATCAAGGCCTGGAAGTTAGGCATATACCATTAGTTTAGCACTATTTCTCCTAGCTGATTCCTACCCTGGATTTTATACATTATGTGTTGAAGGAAAACTTAAGACTTTTTATTTTTAAAAAGTGTACCTAATCTTGGATAAGGCTCTACTTCATTCATTCAATGGTTCATTTATTCACTGTCTCATTCATTCGACAGTACTTATCTAATGTATACTATGTGTGGGGATAAAGTAGTGAACCAAACAGATGTAGTCTCTGCTCCCATGGAACTTTCATTTTTAGTAGGGAAACAATCAACAATAAAGAAGATAATGATACAATTACAAATGCTATTCAGAAAACAGAGGGTCATGTAAAAGAAAGTAAATGGGAAAAGGAGCTACTTTAGATATGGTTGCCAGGGAAGGCTAGTCAGAAATGATATCTGAATTAAGAACTGAAGGATGAGAATGAGTTAGCCATACAGACATAGAGAAACCACATCCCAGGCAGAAAAAAAAAATTGGAGAGCAAAGGTCCTGAGATGGAGAATCAGTTAAGTTCAATTGAGAATAAGATGCCCTAAAAATAGTGGCTTTAGCAAGACAGAAGTTTACATTTTCCTCACACCAAAATCTGTATGTAAGGAGTGCGGGGCTGATATGGTACTCTAGAAAAGTCAAGGACGCATATTTTCACCAGGTTGAGGTTTTGCCACCCCTAGGATGGGGGAGCTTGCATATGACCCAAACTGGCAGCTAGAGTCCTAGGCCATCACATCTATATTCCAGGGTGCAGGATATAAGAAGAAAAGAAGCAAAGGACTGAAGATGTGCACCAGCTATCTTTTAAGGTTGGTTCTGGAAAGAAGCCACATATCTGCTTATAACGCATTGGCCAGAACTATCACATGGCCACAGGGAGGCTAGAAAATACAGTCTTTATTCTGGACAGCCATATGTCCATGTCTATTACTATGAAAAAAATGGAGAAATTTTAGGGGATAACTAACAGTCGTTGTTTGCTACAGACTGGAAAAAGCTTGGTACGTGACAGAAACAGAAAGGAGGCAATGAGAAGGGTAAGAGTAAGATGAGGTTGGAGAGGAAGGCAGGAGTCAGATTATGCAGTTTTAAAGGCCATGGTAAGGAAATTGGATTTTATTCGATTTCGAGGAAACCACTGCAGGCTTTTAAACAAGTAACATAACCTCATCAAGTTGTTTAAATGATCACCCTGGCTGGTATGGAGAGAATGGTTTAAAAGGGGTGCAGGGAAAAGTGGAAGCAGAGATAGTATGGATATTGCTGTGCAAGTGATGATGGTGGCTTGGACAGGGTGGTAGCATCAGAGGTGATGAGAAGTGGTTGAATGCAGAATAAACACAAGGAAGAGCTGATGAATTGAACCGAGAGTGTGAGGAATCACAGAAGATTCCTACTTTTTTGCCTAAGCAAGTGAGTGAACTGTTGGCAGTACTGTTTACGGAAATCATAAAGACTACAGGAAGACAATTTGGATTCAAATATTCTGTTTCAGCATATGCTAATTTTGAGATGCCTCTTTTTTATTCCTTGGCATGGTAAGATTTTCAGAATTGTCTATACCTTTTAAAAAATGGGAGGCCTCCCTTTTCTACAACTAGTTATGTACAAAGTCATTCTTCCCTTAATAAGGAATTTTTTTCTCAATCTAAATCGGTAATTTTTCTATAAGATGCATCTTACATTTCAAACACACACAAAACACATACTCAGTATGGCCTATTTTTCAAGTAAGACAATCTATCAAAATGAATAGTTTAAAGAAAAAACTCACAACCTACCAAATGGGCAAATTTTATCAATATTAGCAATAAAGACGAACTTTTAGAAGCAACAGGACAATATTAAAAATGTACTACTTAGAGTGCTTATTAAAAAGCCATAAATCTAAGAAATGTTGGTTTATTTAATACCTAGAAGCTACCTCTAAGGTAGGTATTAAACAAATTTCACAAACTTATGAAAGATTGGGCACCACTAATAGAACTATTTTAAACTTGTTCTCAACAAGGCTTAAAGTAAATTTATCCTAAACAAATAGCATTCTCAAGATACAATAGTATCAGTGTATTTTTCCCCCAACACTGCTATGCTACACATTTACCATGAAAATGTTTGCTGCTCTATCTTTTCCAGTAAAATACCCAAGGGAACAAAACCCTCAAATTAGACCTGTCTCCTTTTGGAAGTGATTTCTCCAATTTTACCAAAGTTCATACAATTTAAAACTTGTGGGACTTCCCTGGCAGTCCAGTGGTTAAGACTCCGCGCTGCCAATGCAAGGGGCACAGGTTCGATCCCCGGTCAGGGAACTAGATCCCACATGCCATGTGGTGTGGCCAAGAAATAAAAAAATAAAATAAAATTCACAGAATTGGGTGTTGAGAGACCCGAGGCACCATTAAAAACAAACAAACAAACAAACACCCCCTCCAAAAATTTGTGCTCTGAGTAAACATGGGGATAAAAATAAGGGTCATATTTTGGCTTTAACAAAGTCCTATGCTCTATATAAGTCAAACTAATAGATTAGAATGGTAAGTAATACTTGATGTTACTATATACATAGACGCATACCCCACTTTTATCATTTCATCTTACAATTCCAAATATTAATAGTTAAACTTTCAAGTTATTAATAGATTAAAATGCTCAATAATACACAGATATATGTATTAATATACCTATATGTATGACATATACTTAGAGGTATAGTCAACATTTTAACACACCATCTTACATAGTAGAAGAGAAAGCTGAAGAGGCAGGAAGGAACTGTTGGGGGAAGGGGAAGAAAAAGGGAAGGAAGAACATAGTGTTGCTCCTCCTTGAATTTTCCTTAAGTAAAAATACACAATGAAGCAGAATGTTTAATGAAATGAATAACCAGGCAAAACATTTTCTACTGGCTACATCAGCTAATTTATCAAAATACCTTGTACTCTGTAAACACAACAAAGTCACCTATTATTTTGTAGTATGCTTATTTTTCTTGCTATTTATGACTGACAGATGCCTCTTGCCCTTCAGTGATAAATTTTAAATTGAACCACAGTAAATTTTTGGAAGGAAAGGATGATTTTATAAAAGAAACAAAACAAGGGAAGTAGAAATTTTACTTACTCCAAATGAATTGTACTTTACAGTAGCGAATTCTATTACTCAAGTAGAAAGGAATGAACAATGAACTACACAATTCCTAAACACGCATGCAGAGGCTCTTTTTAGGTCCAAAAATGTCAAGTAAAAAGGGAAGTGTTGATCAATACACAAAGGAATAGACAGAGATTTATTATTTCAAAGAAAATAAAATTAATTTCACTTTGACAATTATTTTTCTGGGAAGCAGAGACTTCACTCTCCTGAAGTTTCCCCCTAAGCCACCATAATTTCAAACGGTCTTGGTGACAGCGCAGGCAGTCACTCCAGCTTACGTGGGGACTGGGGAGTGGGAGCGAGAAAAGTGCTATAAATCTAACTCAGCAAAGCTCACCCAACAGTATTTTAAAAACCTGCTCTCCAATATGCTCCCTCCCGACAAGTTAAAAAACAACAACAAAAAAGAAAGGGGGGTGAGTAGAAAATACCAAGGGTTTTTGGCTGAGGGGAACTCACTTCTCAAGAGGTGATGGTGATGTGCTGCCAGTCCCTGGAAGTGCGTGAACAAGCACCGGAGGTTTCGGGGGCTGAGGGAAGACAAGGGGATAGTGATCAGATCAGTTTCAGGTGGCTGGAGCTAGGTGGGGCCGGGACGAGGCGGACGTGGAGGGGGGCGGGGTGTCCGACACAAACACAAACACAAACACGTTTCGCGTCCCCAGGGAGGGCGGACCGACGCCACCTCATCATTCCCCGCCCCTGGAGCCCGCGGTCCTCCTCGGACCTAGGGCCCGTGGTCCCTGCGAAGCAACCCGGCCCCAGGGGAGCCGTAGGGGCCGCAGAGGCCCTGCTCGCTGTAACGACTGCGGAGAAGCTACGAACCTCCCCACGAGTCGGTGAGAGAAACGGTGGAGGCCGCAGGGAGGAAGGTGAGGGAGTGAAACGCTCCTCCCCAACCCGTCTCGAACGCGCAGGAAGCGGTCTACCACCCCCAACTCTGTCCCGTAGGCAATCGCCGCTCCCACCTTCCGCCGCCGCCTCGAGGGAAGTCGGAACGACGGGGGTCACGGCGGGGGTCAGAGGGTAAAGGTCTTGCTCCCAGCAGCCTCCGCGGTGGATACGTCGCCATCTTGGATCCGCGGGACAAGAAAATTCATGCGGTGAGTTTTTGGCAAATTTTCGGAAGTCTGGCAGTGGGGCGCGCGGCGGGGGCGGCGGATTCGGGGCCCCCGCAAGGCGGGGGAATGCCTCGGGGCCGGGCCGGTCGCGCCCGGGGTCCGCGGGCAGCGTCCCGGCCCGCCGCTTCCCGTTGCTTTTGTCTCAGCTCCAATCGAGAGAGGGAGAGCGGAGCGGGCGGGGAGGGGGGGTGGTGGCGGTGGAGGGAGGGAGGGGGTGTGTATGGGGAGGGTGGTGGACGGGACGTAAAGCGTCGCTGTAGTCGGGTCGCTGCAGCGGCAGTTCTGGATCCTAGGCCGGGTCCCTTCAGCTGGCGCTGGGGTTTCCCCCAGACTCCTCTCCCCCGGGCTCCCTCCAGCGCGGAGGAGCCTTCGCCGCGCTGCTTCCTGGGGAAGAAGAGAAGGCGGCAGCGGCGGTGGCCAAGGACCCCGGGCCCGCTTTAGACGGCGCTGCCGCCTTCCTGGCAGCTGCCGCGGTCTCTGGCCCTTCACATTCTCTCAATACACGCACATCATCTGCAACTTATGTGTGTTTCTGTGTATGTACACGTAAAAGGTGGGGGACACTGGAGTGGCTAACGGGCCTCAGGAGCTGCCAGGCCCTTGGGTACAGAAGGCTATGGGTGGTGGAAGAGAAAGAGTGCAACTGGGTTGCTTCCTCTGCTTCCGTACCCGGAGGATGAAGCTTCCGTGGTCTGGTAGAGACTTAGTCCGGAGAATCCTGGGGCGGCGGAGGAACCCGAGGCGCCTCTGTCTGTGAAGTTGCTAGCCCTAGGTTTCTACTTCCGCCGGGGCCTCTCCACCTTTTGCTGTCTTGGGTCTAACTTAAAAGTTTCGCGGAACAAGTGACTGGGGTTGAAAGAGGCGCTCCTAGTTCTTAGTTTAGGCTCTGTGGTCCGTCTAGGAGAGACAGCCTCTAACTCTTGGTAACTATGGGCCTTGGCGAATACGAGTTTTTTCCTTTTATGAGAACATTTCCAAGGTCTTAGAATTTGCGTTTATTCCAGGCACTGTGGGTATATTACAACTACAAAAGTCTTACATACGGGTACCAACCTCTTGGAAGGAACCTAAACATCAGCTTCCTTCGAATCCTAAGAGATGCCTTCACTTTTCAACATCCAGAAGACCGAATGCAACACATTTTGTTTCAAAACTCTTGGTCAAAGAATCCTACTCCTTTCTTAATCTTCTGGACGGTTTCTAATAATTAAATACAGTGATATCAACCCTTAGATTCTTGGCGAAATGGTAGGAAGTACCTAGTTAGAATCTGTTCACGAGGGAGGCCATGCTTGAATTTAGAGTTCAAAGTTAAACAGATTTTCTGTCATGCTTGATTTTAGGAATTTCTAGACCTCTAGAATCATAAGTACAGCGTTATTTGCCTCTTAAAACAACATAAGTGGAAGTAATAAAGTAGGGGGGCGGGGCTTAGAAATTTGAAAATATCTCTTTACATACCGGGTTTATGTTGTTGTTTGGGAATACTTGGTATATTTGACAAGTTATTTCCCAAACGCCAGTGAAGACATCTCTTTTGCAATTTTGGAAGATAACTTTATCCCAGATTTAAAGGGTTGCTTAAGAATCACAGTGGACTGAAATGGCTAAATGGCTACATTCAGGTGGTTTGATGTGTACATTCAGATCTCTTTTCATTGAAATACTTCTTAATGGACCAAGATCTTTAGTTAACTTTGTATGTTGAACTCCGCTTCAGTTTGTAGTTCTCGTGTAATATTAAATCTAAAGGAAAAATACAAAGTGCATGTAAAAAAAAAAAGACAGAACTTCTCCACTTCTTTCTTGACTTTGTAAGATCCTCATTTAATTTTAAAAAGGTTCTTTACTCTCATTTTTTTTTTCCTGAGGGCTTGAATTGCATGACTTCTGTGATTACTTTGTATTGTATTTTAGATAGGAATTGAGAAACTTTCACATTTTTTGGCATTCTAATTAATGTAAGCATCATTTGTTGGCAGAACCCTTTTGTTCTAAGTATACTGTATAGCGATATCTGTAGCCTAATCTGATACTCTTGGGGAATTAGAATTGCCTGTACATTTAACCAAGCAAGAAATACAACCTTTTAAAGATTTTTAGTTTCTACAATACTTTAGTTTTAAAGTAAATTTATATGGCAGAAAAATGAGGACAAAATGCATGAGTGATTTATATTCCCTTTCATTTTGAAGTACTACTTGATCTTAGAAGATAAACCTCAGAATGATATTCCTCCCCAAGAGAATTAGTTACCTGTGTTTTTACTTAATAACCTTGAATATTTAATTTACTTTTTGATTTTTCATAGGTACTTCACAGTTAGTTATAATCTGAAAATTCTCTTTGTTCAAAAGTAAATAAATACTTAGATTTATGAGTAGATTTCATTAGAAGTGCTTCTAACCCAGTTGTTTTGGTTCTTATCTCTTCAGCAGATACTGGTATTAAAAGTATTTGTATTTTGAAAGACCTTTACAGAATTTTTTGCAACCCGTGGGAAGTTAGAGTTTTACCCTTTTTACTCACAAATATGCTTCATAAGATTTTCTAATAATACAGAAAAATAAAGAAAAGGTATGCTTCACACCTAAATATGAAATAATGACTAGACATTATTAGATTGGTAAAAATAAGGTAACTATTCTTTGCTCTTTAAAAAGCAGTGTTAAACAGTATTTTTTAATTGTGAACATTTTTAACTGTAGGAAGTTCATTTGTGATGATTACATATTTAAAGGCAAACTTTCCATGTGCTTGCTTAATAGGCATTTGAGGACAATTTATGCAAACAGTGATACAATCTTCAGAAAAGATACTACTAAATAAGATTTTGTTACCTAGACTTCTAGTGGATTTCGTAGCACAAAGAAGCAAAAGAAACCAAGGTACCAGGTAGGGCAGTTTTAGAGGCAGAGTTAATCTGAGTTGCACTGTAATGTTTGAATAGAATTACATGCAATATTGGTATCACAATATTGATATCAAAGGATCTAGTGCTGTGACAGGAATCATTCTGGTTGATGATGCATGTGATTGTTCTTCCTTACTATGATGATTTCTACCCATAATACTTAGAGGAGTTGAATTTCATTGTGACTTTTACTAGGTATTTTTGGAAAGATCTATACTAAAATTGGTGTCTGTTGTAGAACGTCTACCTTTGAAAACAAATAGAATGAACACTAGGGTTTTAAGGTTTTAAAATTATTTTGTAATTTTTAACTTGGTTTTGTGCGTTGAACTTTTCCTTCTTCAACTTAAATACTATATATATATATATTTTTCTTGTTGCTTTAGTTTTTCTGTTTGACATCCTTTTTTAAACTCTTAAAACTCCTTTCATGACAAGTCATGCTGATATGGCTTGTTTATTTATTTACTTTGTCTATACTATTAGAAATGACTTGGAAAAAAGAATTCCTAGTATTTTTTTTCTGACATCTTGTTCTCTGAAATACAGATGATAATCTCTTGGTATTATCACTTGGGGATATGCTACATTATGCATTAATAAAATGGTTTACAATGTTTATTTTTTGGTAAGGCCACATAGCTTATATAATCATGAAATGCAAAATGAATTACCTAAGAGGAAAAAAACATAATTTTCCTTTTCTGGACACACTTTAATATTTTGTATATGATTACACCAGGGACCTAAGTCTGTTTAGATATAGCTAGATATTTTGGACATATCTGCCACTTACCCTGAAAGTTTTCCCTTTTTGCTTTCATGCATATGTTTTTATGTGGGGCTTGGAGGGGATGGTGGTGGTATTTTTAGTATCACTTCTCTGTTGTTTGACAAATTTCTTATCGTTCAGAACTACTCTGGTGTCACTTTCTTAAAGAAACCTTTCCTGATTTCCCAAATCCTTCTGCTGTACTGCTTTTTATTCTTCAAATTTCTATTATTGAATGTGTCACATGGTATTGTAATTTACTGTCCATCCCCACCGTCCCCCTTAACCTCCACTGGATTGTAAGCACCTGAGAGGTAGGGCTTTGTCATTTATATTTACATTTCTGGTACCTTCTAAGTGCATAATACATAGTAGGTTATCAATAAATATGCAGTCAACTGAACTGGTGCCAAATTGTCATTTGACAGTGCAGTCACGTGTTGTTGCCCAGTCCACGGGTGGGAAACAACAGATTGGAGAAGGGTATGGGTAGAAGGGCATCCTTAACTTCCTTGAATCGTTTTTTACAGTTCTGCTTCTTAATTACCTATGGGAAACTAGATAACCAGCTTCTTAGAAAAATGTGTGTGGAGTGAGTACAGGACTGAGGGAAGGATGTAAGTAACAAAGTGTTTCTGGCAGTGTTAAGGTCTGTATTTCTTGCTGTATTTTGTATGGCTAAGGTCATTGGTTGAAGGAGATACTTTGTGTTTACCCCATAATATATTTACAGTTGCTTAAAGTGAGCTTCTATTAGATTTGGGCTTTTTGACGTTAGATTCTATGTCCTCCTCCTTAGCCCCCACCTTTTTACTCTCAGTGCCTGACCTAGTGCCTAGTACAAAGTAGGAGTTCTCTAGGTTTTGAATACCATTCTCCTTGTGAAAACTGGATGAGATGATTTAATGTATTTTTATTGGCTGTCCAAATTTCCAAAAGCTCTAAAAACTGACTTTTTAAAAAAGCAAGTGTGAAGGCAAATTCCAACTGAAATTGGTAGCCTACTCATGGTCTATCTGTGTTAACCTGATTTTCTGTTTTGATGCAGAAATATTAATATATTTGATGGCAAGTGCTGTCTAGGCCACCCTGGGAGGTGTTAGGTCATACGTAATATATATGCTATCTTAACTTTCTAAAATCTGACAAATTCCAATTCTGAGAAATACGTGGCCTTTAAGGGCTTGAATAAGAGATTGTGCACCAGTTTTGTGTCCCTTTTTTAAACTATAGAAATCAAAACAGTAAATGACTTAAAGAATTGCATTTAGTGGAGATGCTAACTTTTTTTTAATGAATTTATTTATTTATTTATTTATGGCTGCGTTGGGTCTTCCTTGCTGCTCTATTTGCAGTGGTGTGTGTGTGGGGGGGCTACTCTTGGTTGCAGTGCTCCAGCTTCTCTTTGTTCTCTTTGCCTTTGCTTCTCTTTGTTGTGGAGCATGGGCTCTAGGTGTGTGGGCTTCAGTAGTTGTGGCTCGCGGGCTGTAGAGCGCAGGCTCAGTAGCTGTGGCACAAGGGCTTAGTTGCTCCGTGGCACGTGGGATCTTCCTGGACCAGGGATCAAACCCTTGTTTCCTGCATTGGCAGGCGGATTCTTAACCACTGAGCCACCAGGGAAGTCCCAAGATGCTAAACATTTGACTTGAGATCTTAGAAATGTCTCATTTGCCTACGTATTTTTCATTGACTATTTTTTCTTTTTTTTTCATTGACTTTAATGACTAAAAGCTACTGAAGATACAGAGAGTATATTATTTTAAAAGAGAGTTTGTTCTAGTACTGGGAACATCAGTTTTTTCTCTGCTTTTAGTGAATTGAAAGGTCTCTCCTTATATGAAAGTAGATGAGAATGCACATACAGTACATATTTACTTTGCCAAGGAATGATAAAATAAGCAAGAGGGAGTTTTGTGTTCTGGCACTTTAGGTAACAATGAGTACACTTGGATTTTTTCAAACCTATTGATGTACCATTTTTCCATTTATATATTTGGATGCTGAAACATTACTCCATCTTGTATCAGCATCTGGACAAAATGTAATGACAGATTATGTAATACAGTGTGTTTCCGAGAGGAACATTTGGTTTTGTGTCATATCTGGCAGGAATGTGTTTTTGTGTTACTTTTTACATTGTAAATTACGATGCTTATTTTTTTTTTTTTTTTTTTTTGCGGTAAGCGGGCCTCTCACTGTTACAGCCTCTCCCAAACCCGCGTCCCCTACATCGGCAGGCAGACTCTCAACCACTGCGCCACCAGAGAAGCCCTGTGGTTGTCATTTTGATGTTAAGTTTTAAAATAAGGTTAAGTTTTAACATTAACATAAAGATAGAACAATCAAACTGTTTTGATTAGTATGAAAATTAGTAAATGGGAATTTTGAAGGCCATTTTATCCTTGGATTGGACTCATCATCTAGTGTCTTTCTCACTTAATTTAATGCTACTCTATAGGGAAAATCCTGATTTATCACATTAAGTAGATGTAAGTAGAAGGTTTGTTTTTTGTTTTTAATTGATCATTCTGAAGATTCAGGATCATTTAATTGAATATGGAAATTTGAAAGAGAAGTATTAGGAAATTTGTGTTTCAAGTTTGACTTTCTGGGAGAATGCAACAGCTGCTCACATATTTTAAAATGATAAACATATTCATCAAGAAACACCAAAACATTTAGTAATAATCCTGTGTTATAGTGAGAGTAAGTAATAATATTATATTACAGGTACTACATTTTACACATTTACTTATTGCACAATTATACTTTGAAGTCATGTGCTAACTTTTTCTTGATTTAGTAGTACATGGAATAGTGCTTTAGGGGTGTCGTTTTTATAATTTTATGTGAGTGAGTATGTCTGGCTTTAGATTAGAAAAAATTCAGAGCTATAGAAACTTTCTAATCTATGCACACTTAAGAGAAATTGTACATATATTCATAGACATGTCAGGCCAAACTTTGAGGTCTGTAGCAAAACTATTTAACCTGATGGAAGAGATAGCAGTCTCCAAATTTTAAATTTGATATATGATGCACTTTTGTGTTACGTATGATTGTGAATTACACATCTAAAATAGATATGTATGTATAAAACAATTATATATAGTCCAGTGCTTCAGGGAATTTGACCTCTGACTGCTATTAAGATGTTTCAGAGCATAGTTTGAAAGTGAAGACTTTTTCTTCTCTCTGCAGATGGAAAGTTCATAGAACTTGCTTGTTTTTGAGTAGACACTTTCAACTAAATCCTTTAATTTGAGTGTTTATTTTCTTCTAGACATTGCTGTAAGTGCTGGGTATATATGATGGTGAACAAGACAAGTTTCCGCCTTCATGGAGCTAACGTGTTAGAGGGGGAGACAGATAATAAACAAGTAAACACAATTTCAGAGGGTGGCAACTGTGATGAAGAAAAGGGGGATACGGGTACAGTAATTGGTTAGGGATGGAAGGAGGAGACTAAGTAGGATGATGAGGGCAAGACCTCTCTGGAGGTGGCTTTTGAGCAGAAACTGAGAAAGGAGAAAGCCATGCAAAAATCTGGGTCAGTGTGTTTCCAGGCAGAAAGAATAGAAGACCCTGAGATGGAGTCAAGTTTTTCATGTTTGATGAAAACAGGAATTTCATCAGTAGTTACTTAGTGCTTTCTGCATAAATAGGGGTAAACTCTAAAGGGAAAAAGAAAAAGATGATTAAGATGTAAATCTTTGTCTTTCAACTGCTGAAAATGTTGTGATGGACCCAGTAATTTATAATACATTTTATGAAGAGTTATAGGGAGGAAGAATTATTTTTCATTTAAGAGGCCATGATGTTTTCTGGATCAGGTGTGGGGGGGTATCTCTGTATTAGTGGAAATTATAAAAGAGAGTAAACTTAAAACTTTCTTTGTGTTTGCATAGAATTATCAAAACCTCTAAAAGATTTTGTTTTTGCAATATTTTAGATAGATTTTTCTAAGAAGTTAATCAGTAATGATTTTCATGTTTACTTAGATTTCCTGGTACAGTCCAATAAATATTAGTATGTGCCATACACTGTTAGAGATGCAGTGAATAATTCTTGAAGTTCACTTTTTGTGGCGCATGTTATGGGTACATGCTAGAGTAGAACAACCTTGTTTGAGGGAGTTAAAGAGTTGGTTTCTGCTCAGTGATGTTTGAACTGGGTTCTGAAGGGTGATTTGGAGTTCACTTAGGTAGGGGAGGATGCAGAATCAGCATTGCAAATACAAAAAGTCTGGAAGACTAGGCTGGATTTAGAGAATGGCACAGTAATCTATCGTTCTTGATGCAGTTCTGCGATCTCATGAGAAGTTGACTGAGGGAATGAATTTGCCATAGTGTGAGAGACTTTTTTACATGATGAGGAATAAATAACCAATTTCTTTTTGACAATGCGAGTGAAAATCAGATTTGTGCTTCAGGAGGAAATTTTAGATTCCACAGACGATTTATAATTAAATTTACAAGCTTGATGCTTTAGTGTATTTCTAAAGTTTTTGAAGGATTTTTTTCTCTCTGTTAGAGAAATTATAGAGTTATTCTGTATTCATATTGGCAGGATTTTTAATTATTAAGAACTTTGAAATTCTGTAGTTTATCTTCCAGAGAACTTGTTATACATATAAACCAATGTCCATAATGAAAAGTTTTATATTAATGGATGGAATTTGTTATGTAAGTTTTAGGGCAGGCAGAGTTTGAATGTTGTTATTTGACATTATTTACAGGCATGAGATTTAACATTACTTCAGTAAATTAGAGTAATACCAAAAAAATCTAAATTAGCAATATAATCATTCATAGGAGCTTATACCTATAATATATTGCTAGCAGTGCATATTTTACAATGCTGAAGTGTGTGTGTTCTTCAAAATACTGTACATAACAGCTGTGCATTTATTTTAGGTTGCTAGCATTATTTATTATGACATTGAAAAAAAAAGAGCCCAAATGAATGTTTTTAAATAAAAAGAATTGATTCCCTAAGAATGCAGTTTGAGCAAATTACTACTTTGATAGTATGCATTATATACCACTTTTTCATAGCAAAAGTTAATGATTCTACATGATGACTTGGAGCTGCCCAAGTTGCCTAATTGTTTAGTTCATTTTTGACTAAATAAAATGGAGCTCATTATAACTATTTCCTATTAAAGGGAGTTATATTTTGCTGGAATTTTACATGATTTTGTTAAAGTCTCTGGTACTAACCAGCCTGAGTTGGAATCACCAATTATGCTTTTAATTAGCCGTGTAACTTAATCCTCTCTAAACTTCAGTTTTCTCACTCGAAAAATGTGGATAGGTAACTGTGTTTACCTCATAAGGTTGATATTAGGAATAAAGACTCTTGTGGGTGTTTTTGTTTGTTTTTTGCTTTTGTTTTTGGAGTGGGACTTGCCACTTAAATATGAGCTTCTGAGGCAAATGAGAATTAGCCACAATTTGTTTCATAGAGTACACCATGCTTTTTTTGTATCAAATTTATAAATGTAAACAAGAAGAGTGCAATTTTGTTCTTACAGTCTAGACATGTTTTTCCTACGAGGAATTTTGTTTAGACGGTGTTAAGTATTATGTGTAATATTTTGGGTAACATAGATACATTTTTTTTTAACATTTTTATTTCAGGAAGGAGCTTTTTTTTTAAGTGTTTTCAGCCATTCTCTAATGTGGTTTAATTAATTTATTTATTTTTGCTGTGTTGGGTCTTCATTTCTGTGCGAGGGCTTTCTCCAGCTGTGGCAAGCAGGGGCCACTCTTCATCGCGGTGCACGGGCCTCTTACTATCGCGGCCTGTCTTGTTGCGGAGCGCAGGCTCAGCAGTTGTGGCTCAACGGGCCCAGTTGCTCCACGGCATGTGGGATCCTCCCAGACCAGGGCTCAAACCCATGTCCCCTGCATTAGCAGGCAGATTCTCAACCACTGCGCCACCAGGGAAGCCCAGCATAGATACATTTTAGCATTGCTCTATCTGAAGCATTTGGCATGGTGCATGGCACCTAATAGGCATTTAATAATTCCTTTGTTAAATGGGATAAATCTAATGGGAGAGCGTTGACTTAGGACTCGGACTGTGTCTACCACTTACAGCCTGAGTTAGGTTATCTATAGCAAGTTACTTCTCTATGCCTTAGTTTCCATTTCCTTAAAATTAATAAAATATCTTCTCTTAGGCTTATTTAGAGGATCAAATACAGTGCAAAACACCTGACAATAGGTTCTTAGCAATGTTGGTTCCTCTTTTCCTTTATACAGAGTAAATATTTCAGAATTCTGGAGGAAGTTCAGAGGAAATATTTAATATAGCACCTATAATTTACTTTTTGGAAGTTGAGAAAGGTCACTTATTTACCTTTGAGCGTGTGCTCATCTTTAATGGAGGGATAATATATTATTTTGGAAGACTACCACACTTGGATTCAGAAGATGGGTTCTAGTCTGGGCTCCATGAATTTATTAGCTGTGTGGCTGGGCAGATTAGTATTGGAGAACCTCAGCTTTTTAGTCATTTATACCTCCTAATGTTGCTGATGAGAACTGAGGTATTGAAAGCAAAATTGTTTGGCTAACTGTAAAGCATGTGAAATTACAGTAATGAGTCCTGATTATTAGTGGTTGTAATGAAACTAGTAGTTTCTTAAGTTGTGTGGTTCATTTATTCATTCACTCATTCAATTTACCTTGTGGTACTGCTGCATTCATGTGGTTTGCCCTTCATTTTTATTTAATTAAATACTTGGCTATTGGAGTGGGGAGCGTGGAAGAGTGCGGGGAAAAAATGATTCTGCTATGTCTCAGAGTAGGCAGTTAATACTTGCATATTTTTTTGCATGATGAGGTCCTGATACTTTCTGTGTAAGTGTATATAACAGGAGGTCTACCTTGTCTTCATTCCCTCTTCATTAAGCGTGAAAGATTTTGAATATTCTGGTTTATTCCTCGTTTTTGTAACCTGTGTTCTTTCTCCTTATTATTGTTAGCCAGACATATTTTTTGTGAACATCATGCATGCCTTTTTTCCCTACAAATAAAATTCATTTGTAATTTATAATTAGAGCATTGAGAAGTCAGTGCAGTAGTTTGAAACGGTTGTATATTCTTTGCATTGTTTAATGTGTATGAATAATTTTAAAGATCTTTTGGGTCTGAGCCTTTTGAAGCACTAAAATAAATACCATATAAGGAAAGTAGAATAGTACTAAGTAGCTGCAGTAGCAAAGTAAGGAAAGTGAATCACAGAGTAATGAATTTGGAAAATGATTGTGTATTGAAGGGAAAGGCATTGCTTTTCATGTCACCCTTCTAAAAATCTAGTTAGTGATGATATGTGCTTGTGAGTTCTGCTGATTGTGATTAATCTCGTACTGTTATTTTAAAAAGTTGCTTTCAAGTAAAATATATTTTCCTTCTAAAAACATATAGTAAAACTCTAGAAACTGGAAACTTGCCACCCCCAATTCTCAGGTTGCTCCTCCATTTTTCATATATCTAAGGCAAATAATTTTAAATGGAGCAAAGACAACTCTCTCCTATCTAAAACTTACATATATAACTTATAAAACGTATAAAATAAACTCCTCCGTATCTTCAGATCCTGAACAAGATATGCCCCTTTATAATTTTTGATGGTTGTAATAATGAATAATGATTGTCAGGTACAGCAGTATGCTCAGGCGTCAAATATTGATTTATGTCCACTGTGTTTATTATTCTAAGAAGAAGATGATTTGTTAGCACATTTTAGAAAAGTTTACAAACCCAAAGTCTTTTTACTTAATTTGCTGCAATTAAGTAGAAGTCATTAGAGAATTCATTCTTCAGAATAGTCTACAACCTGAAGTACATGGTTAAATAGATTTTATTTTTATTGTATATGCCAGCCTTGGGCAAATAATGTACATGCCAAAATCCCAAGACATGGTAAAGATATGTATTTTTGCTTTTGCAAAATTAGACTGTCAGTTTTAACAGTATTTCAGAAATAGTGTTTATTTCTGATTTATCAGTTGGCACAGAAAAAGGACAGTTATGTTCCTTTGATTTCTAACATTATTCAAATTAATGTATGGAGATTTGAATTTTTTAAAGGGAAGACTCTTGTAATAGAAATGATGTTCTTTTTTTTAATATAAATTTATTTATTTATTTTTGGCTGCATTGGGTCTTTGTTGCTGTGCACAGGCTTTCTCTAGTTGCAGCAAGTAGGGGTTACTCTTCGTTGCGGTGCACAGGCTTGTCATTGCCGTGGCTTCTCTTGTGGAGCACAGGCTCTAAGCGCACGGGCTTCAGTAGTTGTGGCTCGTGGGCTCAGTAGTTGTAGCACATGGGCTTAATTGCTCCAGGGCATGTGGGATCTTCCTGGACCAGGGCTCAAACCCGTGTTCCCTGCATTGGCAGGCGGATTCTTAACCACTGCACCACCAGGGAAGTCCCAGAAATGATTTTCTTATAACCTATACCTATTTTGTAGTTTTGGATTCTTGAATACAGATATATATTATTGCAGCATATACCAAGGAAGTAATACTGTTATTGAGTGGCTGAAGCAAATGCGAGGTTATGTGCTGAAGGAGACTGTGGTTTAAAAAAAGTAGTAATAATGGCATATACTTATTACAGAAAAAGTGGAAAATAAAGATGAGGAAAAGAAGAAAATAAAAATGACTTGCAGTCCTGCAAACTAGAAGACAGTTAACCTGGGCAAACATTATTTGTTGTTTCCACTGTTTGTGTGTGTGTGTATGTTTAAAAGCACTCCAGTCTCTTTTGGTTTTTCTCCCTGATATTAAAGTAACAAAAATGAATGTGGAAAATTTGGAAAATTAAGAGAAGTATAAAATAAGAGGAGGGATTTCCCTGTTGGCACAGTGGTTAAGAATCTGCCTGCCAATGCAGGGGACACGGGTTCGAGCCTTGGTCCAGGAAGATCCCACATGCCCCGGAGCAACTAAGCCCTTGTGCCACAGCTACTGAGCCTGTGCTCTAGAGCCCGCGAGCCACAGATACTGAAGCCCGCGCACCTAGTGCCTGTGCTCCGCAACAAGAGAAGCCACTGAAATGAGAAGCGCATGCACTGCAATGAAGAGTAGCCCCCGCCCACCGCAACTAGAGAAAGCCCGCGCGCAGCAATGATGACCCAACACAGCCAAAAATAAAATAAATAAATAAATTTATTTAAAAAAATAAAAGAGATAAAACATCCACAGACAACCAGTCTTTTCATTTTTGTAATAGGGAAATTGGGCTATACTTACTGATTTATCATCTCTGTGTTTTTTTAAAATTTACATCATAAGCATTTTCCAGTGTCATTTAGTATTTACCCAAAATATGATTCTTAATGGCCAGAGCATAACTGACCTAATGATTCCTTATTATTGAACATTTAATTTTATTTTGATTCTCCACTTATATAAGTAGCACTGTGATGAATAGTTTTGTATCTGAATTTTTGTTTACATATTTGGTTATTTCTTTAGAAAACACTTCTGTAAGTATAATTATTATTTTAAAGTACTAGAGGTACTTTCAGTGCTTATTATGTAATGCTGTGTCCTTAGTCGAATTACTTTTCAAGCTTTAGTGCCCTCTCCTGTAAAATAGGTATAATAATGATATTTATCTCAGGATTGTTAAGAGTGAATGACAGTATATGCACAGTGTTTAGCTCGGCCTGTAGCATAAAGGATACCTCTTAGAGAGACTTTCCTCAACTGCCCTTTCTTAAGTAGGCCCCTCCTCCTGTAGCATCTCTTACAATTAATCATTATTTAACAGTTTGTCTTATTCCACCACTAGAGGATGAGAAGGGATCAAGTCAGTTTTATTTACTAATGTGTATTTGAAGCCTCATATAGGGCCTGACAAATATTTGTTGAATGTATGAAAAGTTATTTTCCAAAGCTTTTAATATTTACTTGCCTTACAGCAAGGCTGTGCCAGTTTACATTCTCACCAGCTATGTGTGAATTATCTTTTTTACTTTATTGTCAGTGAAACTGAGTATAGTATGGTTGTGTAAAAAAAAAATAGTCCTAAATTTTGAAGGTGTAAGCTTATAATTTAAAAAAAGTTGAATTGTTTTGTTTTTCTGAAGAGTGAATCTTTTTATTGTGTAATTTGTGTTTTACCTGTTTTCTGTTCATATTCTTTATTGTCAGTAATAATAAGAATAAAAATAAGAATAAGAGTAAAATAATTATAATCCTGTTGGTGGTCCCTTCCTAGGCATCCTGTGGGGAAAAGTAAGTAATATTTCCTGTGGGAAAAAGTAACTAATAATTAATATTACACAAATAAATGAAGTTAGCAAACATAGTGGTACTGTACCAAAATTGACGACAAAGTGGCTTAAACAGGTTAAAGTGACAATGTGAAAGTTTAAGGAGATTTTTGTCTAATATACTGTAGCAACACTAAAAATGTAACTAAGATGTTATGTTAATGCAAAAATCAGATTATATTTTTACTGTTTTCTTAAGCTTATGCTGTCTGGAGGGCAATTTGATATCCATGGATAAATTTGAAAAGATTAAGTGGTTTGCTAGTGGAGAGTATGCAAAGTAAGATTTAGGTACTTTATTAGATACTTTGTGTGTTATTTATTCATTCATTTGACAAATGTTTAACTCCTGTTATGTGTCAGGCACTGTTCTAAGGGAATTATAGTGTACAAAATAAAAAATAAAACATGGTTTGGCAGATGGTGGTGTGGGTATGGAGAGAAAGAGACCAAAGGAGTACGATGTATGTATGGGATTCAGATTTAAATTGGTCATGGAAGTCCTCCCCTAGAAAGTGATTGAGTGAGCCTGTGGTGAGGGAGCAATCCCGTGCATATTCAGGAGAAAGGGGTTCCAGGAATGGACAAAAACAAGAGCAAATGCCCTGGGAGAGGATGTTTTATGATTTGATGTATTATGATTGAAAAATTGCCGGAAGTCTATGTGGCTGGAGTGTGGTGGGAAGGGAGGAGAATGGTAGATGGGTGAAGAAAAGGTAGGGACTAGAGGTAAGTTAGGAAAGATTTTGTAAAGCCATCATAAGGTCTTTGGCTTTTACTTTATGTAAAATGATCTTACATATACTCTTCACAGTTGTTATGCAAAGTTTGTTGAATGCTTCTCATTTTTCAGTTGATTAAATAAAGGTTCTGTAGGACAGCCTATAATTAACTTCCCTAAGTTCATATAGCTAATGAGTGACAGAACTAAGATAAAAACTTAGGTCTTTGACTTCAAAGCTTATGACTTTTCTTTACACTGTTATTCTTCTTGCTCTAGTATATTTCTGGAGGCATTCACTTTTTTTTTTTTCCCCCTTAAACCAGGATCCATAGTGTGGATTCAGGTTGAGTGTCGATGCACACGTGTGTGACTGAAAGAAAAAAAAAAACCCTCAGAAAACAGTTTCCTTACTGCAAGATGCATTCAGATGTTTTCTATTATACATCATGGTAGTTTTGACTCACTTGATTTCATGGCCCACTGTTGGAGTCTGTATTTTGAAAATCACTGCACTGTTTCTTCTGGAATACCAGAAGTTCCATATTTATCTATGGCTCTGAATTATGCTAAGTGTGGCTTCTATGTTTACTTAAAAAGCATTTCTTATATCTATAGAACTAGCTCTTAAATTGGGAAGCAAGTGTAATGCAATTAGTAGATTACAAAAATATATATGTAACATTTGAAGATTCATATATGATTTAAATTCCTTGCAGGAAAAACTGTAACTTAGTAAGGAAACTTTAGTTGGCTGAATTAAATCTTGTAGTAAGAGGACAGGGCAGTTAAGAACAAGGAAGCTAATGCTGCTAGTACTACTATTACTGATTTCTGTCAAATGTTTATTATACTAAGATTTTTTTTAAAGCTCATTAATATGTTACTTAAATATTTTAGGAAGATTTAAAATATATTTACATGTATCTCCTATTAAGATTTTGCTTTCTCAGGGCAGGACCCATTTTCATTTTGATATCTATAGGAAATAATGCCATTCTTTTTCTTTTTCTCAAGGCTTTTTCTTACCATTCTTTTTTTTTTTTTTTTTTTTTTTTTTGCGGTACACGGGCCTCTCACTGTTGTGGCCTCTCCCGTTGCGGAGCACAGGCTCAGTGGCCGTGGCTCACGGGCCCAGCTGCTCCACGGCATGTGGATCTTTCTGGACTGGGGCATAAACCCATGTCCCCTGCATCGGCAGGCGGACTCTCAACCACTGCGCCACCGGGGAAGCCCTTACCATTCTTATTTTTAAATCAACTTTGTTAAGTAAGTTTATGTATAATACAAGACAGCCATTTAAGTTTTTTTAACAAGAGTTTTGACAAATTTATGTACCATGTAACCATCACCACAATCCAGATAGAAACATTCCCATCACACCCAGAGTTCTTATTCCAGGCAGTCTTCATTTGTAGCCACAGTCAAACCTCTGACTTGCTTTCTGTCACTGTAGATTAGAATTTTTTTTAGCGGTTTGAACAAATGGAATTGTACAGTATGCATTCTTTTGTGCCTGACATCTTTTGCTCAACGTAATATTTTTGCTTCCTCAGGGTTGTTTCATGTACCAATCACTCATTTCTTTTGGATAGTTTTTTGTTGTGCTCTTCTAACTGGGCCTAAAAACATGTTGGTTGAATGAATGCGTATTTGGTACAGTGAGTGTCCCTCCCTCCACAGTTTTGGTGCATTTCTTCCTCTATCATGAGGATGATCCTCTTCCAGATTGTGTGTTGCTAGACTTAAATTTATGTATCAATTATGTGAAGGTGTGATTTAATAGTAAAAAATGTTAAAGGTTTACAGCTAAATGACCTTGACATGAAACCTTGTCCTTGTTCTACCATCCTATACATACAGGCAAGTTACTTAACATTTCTGAAGCTTAGTTTCCTTTTTTCTAAATTGGAGGTAATTATACTTAACTTGAATATTGTTGAAGTATTAAAGGTGTTGTATATAAACATTGTATGTAAAGCAAACATACTAGGCTCTTGTAAAAAATAGGAGTGTAATTCAATGGTGTTTTTTGGGTGGTGGTGTCTAGCATCTCCTTTTTACCTACTTAACAAAATTGTGCCTACCCATGTAGCTGCAGTTTCGTATTTTTTATTAGTATTCATTAGTAGTTTGAAGAAACACATGTTTATGCTTACTAAAAGTTTCATCTAATGAAAGTGATTAAGGTCTTGATTAGTTTACTTTAGTCTGGGGTCCCCAACCCCTGGGCTGCGGACTGGTACTGGTCCTCTGCCTGTTAGGAACCAGGCCGCACAGCAGGAGGTGAGCAACAGGTGAGTGAGCGAAGCTTCATCTGCTGATCCCCATCGCTCTATCCCCATCGCTCGCATTACTGCCCGAACCATCTCCCTGCGCCCCCTCGTCCCCCACCCCCACCCCCGTCCCCTGCTGGTCCGTAGGAAAATTATCTTCCACAAACTGGTGGCTGGTGCCAGAAAGGTTGGGGACCGCTGCTTTAGGTCACAAAATTTCTGCTAAGTAAAATTCTAATAAAAATAATAAGTTATAAAACTTTTTTAACAGCTTGGAAGGCTTAGTAAATTATAACGAAGGGGGAAAAAGACCAATAATATCAACTCTTCGGTATTGGTGGTTAATTATTTCAGAGTAATATGCTAGTGGGGAGTAAGCAACCAGGAAACTAACGTTTTTTTCAGTTACTTTCTGTAGTAGGTGCTTTTCTCATACCGTTTATTCATTCAGCAAAGTTTAATTAATGCCTGCTAGGTAGCAGATACTTTTCTAGGACATACTTTTCCACCTCACTTTTGTGGACTTTTGAGATTGATGATGATGATGGTGATTATTTTAAATCCTCTGTATGTTTGTTGAGTGCAGTAATATTTTTATTTGGCCTTGGAACTGAGGAGAGTTAATGTGGGTTTTAGCAGATTAAATCAGCAGTGTGTACTTGTGGCCAGAAGATAGTTTTAAACTTATCTAAATAACTAAAAGGTTATTAAATTTTATATTTTGACCATAAACATTGATTGTGCTTGTATCAAATTGGACTTGACCTTTGGAAAGAACAAATTTAAATGTTAGGGGAATAATAGTAGGTTTTGCTGCTTGTGTATGGTATGTAGAAATTTGAGAATAAGGACACCAAATTTTGAAGGATATCTTTTAGTTGTTTTTTCACTACAAAATTTTAGTTTGCCAGTATGTCACATTTTTTAAAAGTTTTTACAGGATAAGTCTAATTGATTTGTTGTCTTATTGATAACTGTTTAAACCAAATATTGATAACTGTTTAACTGCACAATCAGTAGGAAAAAGTTATTAGTTGAAAACAGGACAAAGGATGGTTCAGTCTGACAATGTGTAATGTAGAAGAAAAGTTAATAGAACAAGTACAAAGTGGAAATTAAGTGGGGTTATACGTGGTAAAAAAGTGGGACAGATAATAGAGTAAATTGTGCCTTTGAAGATAGAAAAAATGAGTTAAGATTCTTAAAAACTAGTATTCAGTTTTTAGGCATTCAGATAGACTAGAAATATCTTCATTTAGGTTAATCCTGAGTGCTTTATACCCCAAGGGATCAATGAAGATAGGAATGTGTTCGTTATTTCAGTATTTCAAAAATCAAACCTAATTAAAATTAGTATTCTTGGCTTTTTGTAAACAGTATATCAGTTTATGGTAATAGTGGTCATTTTCTGTAGATTAAAATCCCTTGGTTAGTTACATGTGTTTAATAAAGAGAGAAAAACTATTTTATTTAATAAGATGATAAATAGGAGAAAATACTTTTGAGTCCTTATTGAACAGGTGAGCCTTTTTATACATACACACACACACACGCACACACACACACATATACACACATCTCATCCTTGTGAATGATGACTTATCAATTGTAATCTCAGAAAGTAATTCCTATTACTTTTATCCAGTATACCTTTTGCAATATCACAATACTCTGTCTGGCTTAACATTTATCACTATCAAAAATCATTTCTGTTCATTATTTTCTAGCTACGTGAAAATTCCATGAGAGCAGGTATCTTTCCTGTCTTATTTTTACTTAGTATCTTGACTGTATCTCCAGCACCTAGAGCAATGTTACATCCCACCAGCGATGTATGAAGGATCCAGTTTTTCCATTTCCTCTCTAATACTTGTCTACTTTTGTGAATGTAGCCATTCTTGTGTGTTTGATCTCATTGTGGTTTTTATTTGGATTTCCCTAATGACTAATGGAAATCTGTTAATCTGTTTAAAAAATCCTGTTGGGATTTTGATTGGCATTGTATTTAATTGATCTATAGATCAATTAGAAGAGAGTTGACATCTTAATTATATTGCTTTCCAATTCTTAGACATAGTATGTCTTTTATCTCATCAGTGTTTCATTGTTTTCACCATACAGAACCTGCACATGTTTTGTTAGATTTATAACTATGTATCTCATATTTATGCCTGAATGTCTAATTTTGAGGAAACTATTTGGAGCTGTACTAGCTATTCCTAGCATACAGAAGTAGGATTTTGTTCATATCTTGATCTTGCTTTTGACCTTGCAAAACTTACATAGTAGTTCTAGGAGTTTTTTTGTAAATGGTTCAGCATATTTTACGCAGGCAGTCCGTGCCATCTTCAGATAGGGAAGATGTATTTTTTCTGTTTTTCCAATCTGTGTTTTTTTGTTTGTTCATTTCTTTTTCTTGCATAATTGTACTGCCTGGGACATCCTTGCCTGATTTGCAGTCTTAAAGTGTTAACAGCTTTTTAAAGTTATAATTCACATACCATGTTTTAACTCACCCATCTAAGATGTGCAGTTCAGTGGTTTTTAGTATTTTCACAGAGCTTTGCAAACACCACCACAGTTAATTTTAGAACATTTTTCTCACCTCAGGAAGAACTCCTATACCCTTTAGCAGGCTCTCCCCTTTTCTTTCAACTCCCACCTCCGCCCAGCTTCAGGCAGCCACAGATCTACTTTCTGTCTCTACGTACTTCCCTATCCTACACATTTCATGTAAGTGGAATACATGGTCTTTTGAGACTGGCTTCTTTCACTTGGCATAATGTTTTCAAAGATCATACATGTTGAAGCATTTAGCAATATCTTAATCCGTTTATTGCTGAAGAATATGCTGCAGTATGGATATATCCCATTTATTCATTTATCAGTTGATGGACATTTCCGTTGTTTCTACTTTTTGACTATTATGAATAATGATGTTATGGATATTGTGTACAAGTTTTTGTGTAGATTTTCATTTTGTGTATGTTTTCATTTCTCGTGGTTGCATACATAGTAGAATTGTTTGGTCAAATGATGATACTGTGTTTAACCTCTTCAACTGCCAGACTGTTATCCAAAGCAGCTGTACCATTTTTATTTCCACCAGCAGTGTGTGAGAGTTTCAATTTCTCCAAATCCTGGCTAATACTTGTTATTATTTGTAATTTTTATTGTTGTCATCCTCCTGTGTATGTTGTAGATACCTGAGTTACATTACCCTGGTGGTTAATGACATGAACATTTTTTTGTGTACATATTTGGCTACAAATATGTGTTATCTTCTTTGGAAACATGTCTATTTGGATCCAGATCCTTTGTTTAGTTTTAAACTAGTTTTAAACTAAACTAGTTTGTCTTTTTATTAACCAGTTGTAAGAGTTCCTTGTATACTCTAGGTACAGATTTTTATCTAGATATGTAATTTTCAAATATTTTCTCCCATTCTCTGGGTTTTATTTTTACTTTTTTAATGGTATATTTTCATCACAAACGTTTTTAATTTTGATTAAATCCAGCATGTTATCTTGTTGTTACTCATGCCGTCATGTTGAAGAACCTAAGGTCACGAAGATTTATCCCTCTGTTTTCTAAGAGTGTTATAGTTTTAGCTCATGCATTTATGTTTACAGCCCATGTGAATTAATTTTTGTATGTGATGTGAGAAAAGGGGTCCAGCTTGATTCTTCTGCATGTAGGTATTAAGTTGTCCCAGCACCATTTGTTGAAAAGACTATACTTTCGCCCATGGAATTATCTTGGCATCCTGTCTAAAATGAAATGACCATAAAATGTCAGGGTTTATTTCTAGACTTTCAATTCTTTTTTGTTGCTATATCTATTTTCAAGTCTGGAAGAATGAATCCTTTAACTTTGTTCTTTTTCAAGATTGTTTTTATTAGTCTGAGTGCCTTGAATTTTTGGAATAACTTGTCAGTTTCTTCAAAGAAGTCAGATTGTTTTGAGTCAGTAGATCAGTTTGGGGAGTATTGCCATCTATGTATTCTGGTCTTTGTACTGTCTTTTCCATTTATATGATTGATCTTTAGGTTTTTCAACAATGTTTTATAGTTTTCAGAAGATAAATTTTGTAGTTCTTTTGTTAAATGTATTCCCAAGTATTTCATTCTCTTTGATGCTTTATAACTGGAATTGTTTTCTTAATTTCGTCTTCAGATTGTTCATTGTTAGTATATAAAAATGCAGTTGATTTTTGCATATTTGTTTTATACTCTGCAAACTTGCTGAACTTTTTTTTTTTTTAATAAATTTATTTATTATTTTTGGCTGTGTTGGGTCTTTGTTGCTATGCGTGGGCTTTCTCTAGCTGTAGCGAGTGGGGGACTACTCTTCGTTGCAGTGCGCGGCCTTCTCATTGCGGTGGCTTCTCTTGTTGTGGAGCACAGGCTGTAGAGTGCACAGGCTTCAGTAGACGCGGCACGTGGGCTCAGTAGTTGTGGCTCACGGGCTTAGATGCTCCGCAGCATGTGGGATCTTCCTGGACCAGGACTTGAACCCGTGTCCCCTGCATTAACAGGCGGATTCTTAACCACTGTGCCACCAGGGAAGCCCTGCTGAAGTCTTTTATTAAACTATTATAAAATCTATTACAGGCGGTCCCCAACTTATGATTGTTTGACTTGAATTTTCAACTTTACAGTGGTACAAAAGTGATATGCATTAAGTAGAAACTGTACTTACAATTTTGAATTTTGATCTTTTCCCAGGCTAGCGATATATGGTAGGAAACTCTCTAGTGATGCTGGGCAGCAGCAGCAGCAAGCCACAAGCTCCCAGTCAGCCACGTGATCATGAGGGGAAACAACCAATACAGGCATACCTTTTTTTTATTGTGCTTCGGAGATATTTTGTTTTTTACAAATTGAAGGTTTGTTGCAACTCTGCCTTGAGCACATCTGTTGGTGCCAGTTTTTCCAACAGCATTTGCTCACTTTGTGTCTCTGTGTCACATTTTGTTGATTCTTGCAATATTTTAAACCTTTTCATTATTATTTTGTGTGTGATCAGTGAGCTTTGATGTTACTGTTGCAAAAAGATTATGACTTGCTGAAGGCTCTGATGATGGTTAGCAATTTTTAGCAATAAAGTATTTCTTAATTTATTATTATTTTAATTGAAGTAGAGTTGATTTACAATGTATTAATTTCTGGTATACAGCAAAGTGATTCAGGTAGGGTGTGTGTGTGTGTGTGTGTGTGTGTGTGTGTGTATTTTTCAGATTCTGCTCCATTATAGGTTATTACAAGATACTGAATATAGTTCCCTGTGATATATAGTAGGACCTTATTTATCTATTTTATTTTTTTGTAGTGTGTATCTGTTAATCCCAATCTCCTAATTTATCCCCCTCTTCCCCTTTGGTAATCAAAGGGTAAGTTTGTTTTCTATGTCTGTGAGTCTATTTCTGTTTTGTAAGTAAGTTTATTTGTATCATTTTTTTAGATTCCACATATAAGTGATATCATATGATATTTGTCTTTCTCTGTCTGGCTTACGTCACTTAGTATGATAATCTCTGGGTCCATCCATGTTGCTGCAAATGGCATTATTTCATTCTTTTTTATGACTGAGTAATAGTCATATATATATATATTCCTATATATATGTAAGAATACATACACACCCATATATATGTATGTATGTATATACACCACATTGTCTATCCATTCATGTGTTGATGGACATCTAGGTTGTGTTATTTTTATATTTGCAGTCTGACAGTCTGCGGTTTGATTGGATTCTTTAATCATTTATTGATACATTTAATATTGGTATTGGTGTAGTGGAATATATGTCTCCCATGTTGCTATATTTTCTGTATGTTTTCATGTCTTGTTGTTTTGTTCCTCCTTTACTGCTTTCTTTTGCATCAAGTGGTGTTTTTCTACTACTTTTTCTTTCTACTACTAAAATAACATTTTAGTTCCTTTAATGTTATTTACACTATATTCTTTTATATTATTTTTTTAGTTGTTGCACTAGGGCTTACTGTATTCTTATTAGGATTTACTTCAGATGTACTAATTTAATTCCAGTGAGATACAGAAATTTTATTCCTGTATAGCTCTATTCCCTCTTCTCCCTTTTTGTGCTGTTATTGTTGTACATATTGCAGCTGAATATTTTATAAACCCAGCAATATGTTATTGTTATTTCATATGATTTTATCTTACTTAAAGAAACTCAGAAAAGAAGGGAGAGCAAGTATATTCCCAGAATAAGGCTTATTCATTCATCATTTATTAATCTTTGGATATTTTGTTGAATTTGATTTGCTAATATTTTGTTGAGGATTTTTGCAAAAAATGAGGAAGATTGGTGTTTAAGATTTTTTTTTCTTGTATACTCTTTGGTTTTGGTATCAATGTAATGTTAACTTCATAAAAGTGACTTACAAAATAATCCCTCCCATTCTATTTTCTGGAAGACATTGTGTCAGATTGGCACTATTTCTTTTTTAGAAATATTTGGAAGAATTCACTAGTGAAGCCATCTTGACCTGGAGGATAACTGTGTGAATTAAATTTTTTCAGCAGATTTAAGACTATTCATGTTGTGTCTTAGTTTCGGACATTAGAAGTCTGAAATCAAGGTACCAGCTGGGCCATGCTTCTTTTCAAGGCTCTGGGGAAGAATCCTTTATTGCTTTTTCTGCCTTCTGGTTGTTGTCAGCAGTCCTTGATGTTCCTTGGCTTACAGCTGCATCACTTCTATTTCTGCCTTCATTTTCACTTGGTTATCTTTCCTCTGTGTATGTCTCTATTTCTCTATTTCCTTTTTTTTAAAAATAAATTTATTTATTTTTTGGCTGCGTTGGGTCTTCATTGCTGCATGCGGGCTTTCTCTAGTTGCGGCGAGCAGGGGCTACTCTTCGTTGTGGTGCGCGGGCTTCTCATTGTGGTGGCTTCTCGTTGCAGAGCATGGGCTCTAGGCGTGCGGGCTTCATTAGTTGTGGCGCACGGGCTCAGTAGTTGTGGTTCGCAGGCTCTAGAGTACAGGCTCAGTGGTTGTGGCACACAGGCTTAGTTGCTCCGCGGCATGTAGGATCTTCCCGGACCAGGGCTCAAACCTGTGTCCCCTGCATTGGCAGGCGGATTCTTAACCACTGCGCCACCAGGGAAGTCCTCCTTTTTTCTTAGAAAGATATAGTTGTCATTAGATTTGGGCCCACGCAAATTGAGTATTACCTCCTCTTAATTTGACCGCATCTGCAAAGACTTTATTTCCAAATATGGTTACATTCAGAGATACCAAGGATTAGAACCTGAATATATCTTTATTGGTACACAACTCAATGCACTACGGTTATTACAGTTTATAATCTTGTCACCATGTAGTTCCCGTTCCTTGCATCAATCTATGCTGTAATTGTCATATTATATCTACATGGTTCATATACCCCTTCAGACAGTGATGTAAATTTTCCTTTAAATTATCACACATATTTTAAAGAATTTAAGAAGAAAAGAATAGGGATTGGCAAACTATGACTATCGGCTAAATGCAGCGTGCCACCTGCTTTTTTTTTTTTTCCACCTGCTTTTATAAATAAAATTTTATTGGAATACAGCCACAGCTCTTAGTTTATGTATTTTCTGTGGGTTCTCTTGTGCTGTAAGTGCAGAACTGATTAATCACAAGAGACTTTTGGGCCTGCAAAGCCTAAAGTATTTATCATCAGGCTGGCCCTTTACAGAAAAGTTTGCTGTTTCCTGGTCTAGTATACATTCCCACATATTTGCCATTTTTGTTGTTCTTCATTCAGGAAATTCTAAGCTTCGTTATTTACCTTTGTCCAAAGAAACTTCCTGTTTTTAGAGCAGGTTGGCTCATGATGATTTATCTTAGTTTTCTTTCATCTGAAAATGTATTTATTTCACCTTTATTTTTTGAAGGAT
The DNA here is from genome assembly GCF_963924675.1 of Phocoena phocoena. Lineage (NCBI taxonomy): Eukaryota > Metazoa > Chordata > Mammalia > Artiodactyla > Phocoenidae > Phocoena > Phocoena phocoena. The sequence continues at coordinate 46,790,600 of NC_089229.1, read as the reverse complement.
ACTTTTGTTCCATCTACATTTCTGAGTTGACAGTTCTTTTCTTGATAGCATTTAGCTAGAGTTAAATAGTAGTAGCTACCTTCTTTAGGTGGTTCACAGACTCTCCAGTTTGTCACAGTCTCTGCTTTCTATTGTTTCCTTGATATTGATACTAGCTGTTATTTGATATCCACTGTTGTGCTTATGCTGTTGTACTTAACATAGATCAGGAGGGAAGTAAAAATTTCACTTTACGCATGTCTCTCTATAAAGTGGGAAAATAGACCAAGAAGTACATGTTTCAGGAAAAGTGGGAGAAACAATATATTTTAATAACATTTGGAATATTCAGGTATTTGGGCTATTTCTATGCATTCAGTGCAAGGAATTGTGTCTTGTGCAGAGTTGTCTTTGCCCTGTCTTGCTGTTATAGCCAGGTCACATCAAAGTTCATTTAGCCTTGGATCCTGAGCCAGAAAACCTGGATTCTGTTTTCTCTGGCTCTGTCACTAATTAGCTGTGTGTGTGACCTTCAGCACTCCCACCAGACCACAATTTCTTTATCTTAAAACAAGAAGTTTCAACTGAATATGCTCTGAGGCCTTTTCTTTTTCTTAATTTGCTGTGCTTTCTGTTATCCTCTGCAAACAACCTTATTCTTCTTGCCCTGAAATTCTGACCCAGGTGTTCTTATCCTTTTTTGGGCCATGAACCCCTTTGGCTCTCTGGTGACACATGTCGACCCTTTTTCAATATTTTAGGTGTGCAAAATTAAATATACATGCTTATGAGGACACCAGTTATATTAGAATATGGTTTTTAAAACATCAAATAAATAAATTCAGTAATGTGCATATCAACAATGTCCAGTGGTGTATAGTAATTTTTAGGCTAGTAATGAGCATAAATGAAAATTTGAGATTTGAAGCAACTAAAGTGTTTTGAAAATATCTGTAGTTTCTAATGGTAACAAAATCACAGGTAATACCACTGTGGCTTGTTGATTACTTTTTTTTTTTTTTAACTTTTTTTTTTTTTTTTTGTGGTACGCGGGCCTCTCACTGTTGTGGCCTCTCCTGTTGCGAAGCACAGGCTCCGGATGCGCAGGCTCAGTGGCCATGGCTCACGGGCCCAGCTGCTCCGCGGCATGTGGGATCTTCCCGGACCCGGGCATGAACCCGTGTCCCCTGCACTGGCATGTGGACTCTCAACCACTGTGCCAGCAGGGAAGCCCTACTTTTTTTTTTTTAACACTTTTTAAAATTGGGGTATAGTCGATTTATAATATATTAGTTTCAGTTGTACAACATACTGATTCCAAGTTTTTCTAGATTATACTTCATTTAAAGATACTCTAAAATATTGGTTATATTTCCTATGCTGTACAATATATCCTTGTAGCTTATTTATTTTATACCTACTAGTTTGTACCTTTTAATTCCCTATCCTTTTCTTGTTCTCTCCTCTTCCCTCTCCCCATAGAATTACATGGTAACCACTAGTTTCTTCTCCGTGTCTGTTTTTGTTTTGTTATATTCATTCCTTTGTTTTATTTTTAGATTCCACAATAAGTGATAACATACAGCATTTGTCTTTTCTCTGTCTGACTTATTTCACTAAGCATAATACCCTCCAGGTTCATTTTTCATGTTGTCGCCAGTGGCAACATTTCATCCTTTTTTTATGGCTAAGTAGTATTCTGGTGTGTGTGTGTGTGTGTGTGTGTGTGTGTACACACACCACTTGTACTTTATCCATTCATCTGTTGATGGACACTTTGGTTGCTTCCTTATCTTGGCTATTGTAAGTAATGCTGCTATAAACATGGGGGTGTGTGTATCTATTCAAATTAGTGTTTTTATTTTCTTCAAATACCCAGGAATGGAATTGCTGGATCATTGGTAGTTCTGTTTTTAGTTTTCTGAGGAATGTCCATACTGTTTTCCACAGTGGCTGTCCAATTTACATTCCCATCAACAGACTACAAGACTTCCCTTTTCTCTACATCCTTTATTTGTGGTCTTTTTGATGATTATCACTTACTTTTTTTTTTGAATGTTATTTATTTTTTATACAGCAGGTTCTTGTTAGTTATCTATTTCATACATACTAGTGTATATATGTCAATCCCAACCTCCCAATTCATCCCACCACCACCACCCCCGTATTACTTACATTTTTAATTAAAGATATACCAAATTTCAATTAGAGGTTAGTAGAATAAGGATGTAACTTTTTTCCATCCAAGTTCATACCCTCTGTGTTCGATCAACAAACTCTGAATTTTTTATTTTTATTTTTTTTTGGCCGCACCGCATGGCTTGCAGGATCTTAGTTCTCCCACCAGAGATTGAAGCTGGGCCATGGCAGTGAAAGTGCCGAGTCCTAACCACTGGACTGCCAGGGAATTCCCAACAAACTGAATGTTTTTGTTTGTTTATTTATTTATTTATTTTTTGCGGTACACGGGCCTCTCACTGTTCTGGCCTCTCCCATTGCGGAGCACAGGCTCCAGACGCGCAGGCTCAGCGGCCGTGGCTCACGGGCCCAGCTGCTCCACAGCACGCGGGATCTTCCCGGACCGGGGCACGAAGCCGTGTCCCCTGCACTGGCAAGTGGACGCTCAACCACCGCGCCACCAGGGAAGCCCAAACTGAATATTTTTAGAACCCAGGTTAAAAACTCCTCTTCTTATCAGTCTGGCAAGACATTTTCTTTTTTTATCAATTTATTTATTTATGGCTGCGTTGGGTCTTCGTTGCTGCGCGTGGGCTTTCTCTAGTTGCGGAGAGTGGGGGCTACTCTTGGTTGCGGTGCGCGGGCTTCTCATTGCAGTAGCTTCTCTTGTTGCGGAGCTCGGGCTCTAGGTGCACGTGCTTCAGTAGTTGTGGCTTGCGGGCTCTAGAGCACAGGCTCAGTAGTTGTGGTGCACAGGCTTAGTTGCTCTGTGGCATGTGGGATCTTCCTGGACCAGGGCTCGAACCCGCGTCCCCTGCATTGGCAGGCAGATTCTTAACCACTGCACCCCCAGGGAAGTCCCAGTCTGCAAAGACATTTAATTTAGTGTCTACTGTGTGTTAGGTAAACGTAATTTGTGTTTAATAAATATTAAATACATTTCTCAATGAATGAATATTACTATTAAAGATGTGAATGTTACTGTAACTTTGTGTTACTCATTGCTTTATAACTCTGTGGAGAATAATTTGGAAACATGGTTTCTGACCCCAGGGTCTGTACAAATGGAGTTTTTATTACAGAAATAAATTCTCTTGTTCTTTGTTTCTTATGGGCATTTCTAATTGAGTCTGTATTTACTACCTGGGATATAGTAAAGCTCCTTAAATAATTTTGGTAGGAAGTTAGAAAACAATATGATTATTAGTATCAAGGATATTTGGCTGTTTTAATACTGAATAATTGTTCCAGAATGTCTGGTAAATTTCTACTTGAAATAATTTGTCTAGCTAGTATTTCTTAAAAGGGAATACAAATACCTCTTATCAATGGCACACTACTATAGTTATTCTTAATAGGATGTATGATAAAATGGAACTTGGCTGTTATGCATATTAAGCAAATAGTACATTTTGTCTGTATTGCCTGAAATTTTTGAATTGTGGGGTTTTGTCATTATTCTTAATTCATTAGCAGTAAAACAACTAAAGGTTGTAAAGGTTCTTTATAGTTTCTGTGTTCTCTTATTACAGTGCTACCTGGCCGGAGTTGAGACTGAGTAGACTCGTACTCCTACTTCTTTGACTCTAGGTTTACTCTCATCTTCTCTCCTGGAAACATATGTCCTAGGCTTTTTTGTAGGACTTTTTAACTGCCTCCCCCGCACCACCACCCCACCTCCCATAGAGGAAGAATATATGTTTGTTATATACAGAATCTGTCACATGCAGAGATGTGTTGGTGACGTGTGTCCTTATTAACAAGCCTCCACTGAAGTGACATGCTCTTAAACCATTGCTTTCAATTCCTGTAGTTCCAGAGTATTCTGAGCACTTACAGCTAGTGAACTACTCTAGCTTACTCATGTACCCTAAGAATCAGCTGTTTTTATGCTGGTGTTAATACAATTTTTAGTTTAAGTATGATCTAAGCTAATGAAATATGAGTATAGAAAGAACTATTGTTTTAAGGTGTTTGTATATGCTTTGGAAAAGTGAGGTAGATGCCTTGGAAAGACTTTACATAAAATAGTTTAAAAATTACTAAAGGATTAGGTGTGGATAAGCCTAAAGGTTTAGGAAGCTTTTGGTTCGACTGACTAAAATTTATTTTCTCGTGTCTCTGGAGGAATGGTCATTTGTGTGTTGGTTAATGCAACAGCTAAGTGATTAAGGCCAGAGCCAAATTCTTTTCATCTTTCTGTTCTGCCATTATTAGAGTGTGAGATTCTCCTTAAGCTAACTCTCCACAGATTTAGTTTGTTTGTTTTGGCCACATGTGCGGCTTGTGGGATCTTAGTTCCCTGCCCAGGGATTGAACCCTGGGCCCTCGGCAGTGAGAGCGCAGTCCTAACTACTGGACCGCTAGGGAATTCCCCAAGCTAGCTCTCTTGCGGTTGACAGATGGCTATAGTAGGTAGTTCTAAATGTGATAGTCTGATATAACAACATCTAGGGGAACAAAGGGGGCTGTCTCTCTCTCCTTTCCTAAAATCCTGCAATCAGATTTCTCCTCTCCTCTTTCTCCTAGTATCTCACTGGCCAGAGTTGGTTCAAATGCCCTTACACAAATCATTTACTGACAGGGGCATGGGGGTGGTTGGGTAGCATTATCATATTTACTTAAATCAATCAACATTTCCTCTTAAGTCATGTGGGAAAGCTTGAACCACTGAACAACTATGGCAGTCACAGGGAGAAGGACTGGACTGTTAGGGAGTCCACCAGGAGTGTCTATTGTAGAGAGACAATTTAAAAAGTAGAAAACATGCAAAAATTCAGAAGGATGTAGAAACTGGACTTCTTTAAGGAATTTTGAAGCTTCCTTCTTAGAGAATTGTATAAAGATAAGGTACATTGAATGTATTCATTTCTGTGACTGGGATAGACACAGAGACCTTGGTTGACGATAGTAATCTGGTAGCCTTAAAACTTTAACAAAACAATTTCGCTGTTTGCCTTGTGACACAGTGCCTGTTTTTTCTCTGCTTAGGGTCTAAAGCTCAGTGTGAAAGGATATTGTGGGTACTTTATTTCCTGATAGGGGTCTTTCTGAACTTTGAATCTCCAGCTGATTAATGTCTGTTACTTGTCACCCCATTGCTGATTTCCTTCTTATAGAAGAATAGTGAGACTTCTGAATAGATGTATTATTTGACAGCTGGAATTTCCAGAAATGATTTCATTTTTTTTGAAACCATAATTGGTATGATATATGTATATGATATATCTATGATATTTATTACCAATTACGGTTTCATGAAGAAATATATATATCACATTTTCTTCATGAAACGATAATTGGTATGAGATATATGTGTGTGCATGTGTATATATACATATACATATATGTATGTAAAGATTGAATTCAAGTTAAGTGAACAGGAGCTCAAATTCTGGCCCTGTTACTTCCAGCTTAGTTAACTACCTCTTGACCTTGTGTTATTTCCTTATTGTTAGAGTTTGTTTTCTCATCTGTAAAAAAGGGACAGTAATATCTACCTTATAGAATTATTTTGAGGGTTGAAAGAAATTATACATAAAGTAGTGCACAGTGACTAATGCTTGGCAAATGATAGTTAATATTACATTTCTAGGAAGAAATGTTAAGATAGTGGACATATTTTTAAAACCTAAGTATTGAATATATTAGAGGAACTTTTTTTACTAGAAATTTCTTGTAATAAGGAAGTTTTGCTGTAATCTACTTCTTCTGATTATCTGCTTCTGCACTTACAATGTATGTATTTCAACAAAAGAAATCTTGTGCTTAAAAAACAGTGTAAAAATTAATGTTTAAGGCCCAGCATTATTTCTCAGAGGTACAGTAAGAGGCAAGGAAAGGGTGCATTGGCATGCATAGGATCTGTACAGTCTCTTATATACTACCTTCAATTTATATAATGTTTCTTTTTGCTTAGTACTTACACTGAGATGAAAACATTTTTGAATTTCACTTTCTTATAAAGTCTTAACCCGACAGCCTTAACCTTGGCTGTACATTCGAATCACCTGGAGCACTTTAAGCCTTTCTTTTTTTTGTGTGTGGTACGCGGGCCTCTCACTGTTGCGGCCTCTCCCGTTGCGGAGCACAGGCTCCGGACGCGCAGGCTCAGCGGCCATAGCTCACAGGCCCAGCTGCTCCGTGGCATGTGGGATCCTCCCGGACCGGGCACAAACTCGTGTCCCCTGCATCGGCAGGTGGACTCTCAACCACTGCGCCACCAAGGAAGCCCTGGAGCACTTTAAAAAGCACCTGCTGACCAGGTTCCATCCCTGACAAATTAATTAAAGTAGGGGCAAGGGAGGGGACATTAATATTTCTTAAAAAAAAAAAAAACCTTCGGTGATTCTGATGTGCATCCTATGATTAAAAACAGTGTAAATCCTTTAGCCTATTTCTGTCCTTTATAAATATGCCTATTGCCTCTTCCTCTCTGTGTTAGTGCCCTAAACAGTCATGTGTCAGTGCTTTGCAGAGCATCTGTGCCTATTCCCTTGACTTTCACGCCAGAAACAGTGTACCAGAAGTTGCCCCTTTGTGTTTTACAAAAAGTAAACTTTGAGAAGTTGGGAGAATGTCTACTTAGTTAGTGTTCACTATGTTATCTTCTTTAAATGGAGGGGTGTAATTATTCTTTTCTCCTTTTTACTTAAGCTTTATTATCTTTTTAAATTTAATTTATTTATTTTTGGCTGCGTTGGGTCTTCGTTGCGGTGTGCAGGCTTCTCATTGCTGTGGCTTCTCTTGTTGCGGAGCATAGGCTCTAGGCACTTGGGCTTCAGTAGTTGTGGCACATGGGCTCAGTAGTTGTGGCTTGCGGGCTCTGTAGTGCAGGCTCAGTAGTTGTGGTGCATGGGCTTAGTTGCTCCGCGGCATGTGGGATCTTCCTGGACCAGGGCTCGAACCCACGTCCCCTACATTGGCAGGTGGATTCTTAACCACTACACCACCAGGGAAGGCCTTAAGCTTTATTTTATTTTATTTTATTTTATTTTATTTATTTATTTTTGCGGTACGCGGGCCTCTCACTGTTGTGGCCTCTCCCGTTGCAGAGCACAGGCTCCGGACACACAGGCTCAGCGGCCATGGCTCACGGGCCCGGCCGCTCCGCGGCATGTGGGATCTTCCCAGACCGAGACATGAACCCGTGTCCCCTGCATCGGCAGGCGGACTCTCAACCACTGTGCCACCAGGGAAGCCCTGTATTTCATTTTACTTGGAACTTTTTAGACTTGGTAGTAGAAATTTTCTGTCTTGAGATGCTGGGCCTTTTATTTTATTTCTTTTTTCTTTTTCTTTTTTTTAACATCTTTATTGGAGTATAATTGCTTTACAATGGTGTGTTAATTTCTGCTTTATAACAAAGTGAACCAGTTATACATATACATATGTTCCCTCTTGCATCTCCCTCCCTCCCTATCCCACCCCTCTAGGTGGTCACAAAGCACAGAGCTGATCTCCCTGTGCTATGCGGCTGCTTCCCACTAGCTATCTATTTTACGTTTGGTAGTGTATATATGTCCATGCCACTCTCTCACTTTGTCACAGCTTACCCTTCCCCCTCCCCGTATCCTCAAGTCCATTTTCTAGTAGGTCTGCATCTTTATTCCTGTCTTGCCCCTAGGTTCTTCTGACCATTTTATTTCTTTTTTCTTTTTTAGATTCCATATATATGTGTTAGCATACGGTATTTGTTTTTCTCTTTCTGACTTCACTCTGTATGACAGACTCTAGGTGCATCCACCTCACTACAAATAACTCAATTTCGTTTCTTTTTATAGCTGGGTAATATTCCATTGTATGTATGTGCCACATCTTTATCCATTCATCTGATGATGGACACTTAGGTTGCTTCCATGTCCAGGCTATTGTAAATAGAGCTGCAATGAACATTTTGGTACATGACTCTTTTTGAATTATGGTTCGAGATGCTGGGCCTTTTAGACAGATAGATCTACTGTCTATTACTCACAGTAAATTCCATGTGTCAGGTACCTAGAAGCCTCCTTGAAATAACATGTGACAGAACTACACAGATATGTAAGAAATAGTGCATCAGGAACGCTACCAGTACAGAAAATAGAAGACACACAAAATTAAGCTACAAAACATTAAATTATGACAAACAGAGAGTAAATTGATTTCAAAAGCATAGTGTTGATTTATTTTTATTTGTTTTCCTTTGTAAATGTAGGCAACTTTTCATTTTACATGTTAATCATAGACTCTTGAAACATGTATTATTAAAACATTCAGAAAAACTAATTTTAGTTGATGTGGCATTTTTCCCAGACTAAGTTTGGTATAAAACAGAAATTCCTGAGTTTTATTTATTTTTATTTTGTCTGCCCACGTTTCTTATATGTAACCAAGTCATCAACTCAGAATTTTGAAAACATTTATCTATGTGATCGAACCAAAAATTAGTTCAGAAAATAGTTCAGAAAATACTTGTAACTGCAGCCTACCTACTAACAAGAAAATGTTGCTTAACATAGTTCTGGAATTTGAGAAACCCTAAGGTTTTAAAGATGATGTTAAGTGCATTTACTTCAGCTTTTATTGAGCTCTAATGAAATTGGTCACATTTGGTAGTGTGTTTTAATTAATAGCCAACTTGGAATATAATGTCCTCTATATCAGAAAATAAAACCTGCCCAACGGGTTCAACTCTCTTAACCTGACCAAATTCACATTGTAGCTTAAAGTTGAGTTTCGTAAAGACTACCAAATTAAAATCTTTTTTTTTCTTTGATGTGGACCTTTTTTTTTTAAGTCTTTATTGAATTTGTTACAATATTGTTTCTGTTCTATGTTTTGGTTTTTTGGCCCTGAGGCATGTGGGATCTTAGCTCCCTGACCAGGGTTTGAACCTCACCCCCTGCATTGGAAGGCGAAGTCTTAACCCCTGGACCACCAGGGAAGTCCCTAAAATCTTTTATTTAGATACCATTCCCAACCTCCAAAATATTTGGGCCATGTTTTAAAGTACTATTGAGCAATAAAGTGGGAGGAAAAAAGAAAACATGGAAAAAAATCACCTGTAATTGTCCACTTTCCTAAATGGATTACTTTGACACAAAACATTTAAAATATAAAATTTTGGAGCTGCACACATTAAAAAAATTCATCTAAATTGATCACTTTATTTTACAGATTAAGAAACTGAAGCGAGAGAGGAGAAACTGATCAGGCTAATACTAACTAGAATTCAGATTTCCTGGTTATTGTTCCATTCAAGGTGTATATTTTTGTATGATGGTGACATCCAAAATTTAATAGAATTTGGAGAATAAAGTTAATTTTTTTTCTCTCCAGTGATTTTCTAGAAATGTTACTCATTAATCTCTTATTTTGAGAAGTCTTTTTTTGAAAGAAAAATTGGGGTTCAGTTACCATTTGTTTAGATAATATTAGGTGCTGAATTTTTATTAGCCTCTGATTTAGGGAAACACCTAGGATGAATAAGCCTGCTTATCTTATATTAATTAAGATTTGGTTTATATTTTCCCTCTTACTGGCTTCTTGTCAGATTTTAAGCTGATAGCATGACTAAATCTGTTTCACGGGTTTTCAGCAGAAAAGGTGTAAAATGTTTATTCTTTTATCATTTATACTGGTATATTCAGTAACTTTATTCTAAAAGTATCTTGAATTTGAGAGAAGTTATTGCATGAGTAGACACTAGTGATACATGTGTTACATGAATTACTTTGCGTTCTTGAAATTTAATTCTGTTACCAGTCTGTTAAAAAGTTTAAAGTTTTTTGACTTAGTTATTTGCAAATATTCGATACAATTTGGAGGCTTTAAAACATTAGCTTTGTTTACATTGCTTAAAAATCTTTTAAATATTACTTCATCAAGCCTGTCTTTTAAAATATAATTTTGACATACCTGTTAATCACCTAGTATTTTATAAATTTTTGTTTTCAAGCAACATACAACATACCAGTGAAATGATCCATTCTCTAATAATCTGAATGGTTACCATATTTAAAGTGTCTTGTAGTTGAGAACAAACTGACACCAACAGAGGTACTACATAGTTCGTTCTAGCCTTTCCTCCTTGCTTACCTGTAACTTTCCTGAAGTGGGAAATCTGGCTCCCACCAACCACCATCTATTTTACTTATTGTTTATCTTCAGTAGACATGTATAGTTGTTTCAGCATTACTAATCCACAGCCTTGTAAGGAATCACTTTACCAACCAGAACACAGTGTTTATATAGAGTTCTTTTTTTCTGTTACAGTTACCAGTCACAATACCATCTTCCAAAGTTATTTAGGCCAGCACCATTTTCCATACCCCCTTCAGTGTGGCTGTGTCATACATTTGTAATACAGTTACTCTTTTGCCAGTTCTGTATTTCTAACCTCCTAGTTGATTTTTAAGATTTGCATACATTCAGCTTTACTCTTCATGTTGTGAAGTTCTATGGATTTCAGGACATGCATAGCATCTGTGTCCACTCCAGTACCATATAGAATAATTCAGTCTCTTTAAAAGTTCCCTCTGTGTCCCCTTTGTAGTCAGTCACTCCTCCAGTTCCCTGGCAACCATTGATCTATTTTCTCTCTCTACAGTTTTGCCTTTCCAGAATGTCATGAATGGAAACACTATATGGCCTTTTTGGTCTGGATTCTTTGCCTTAGCAAGTGCATTTAAGATTCATCCATGTTGCATAAATTAATAGCTTGTTTATTTTTAAATTGTTGAATAGAATTCTGTTGTGTAGATGTGGTGTTTTATTTATCCATTCACCTTTTGAAGAACATCTTCCATGGTATAAACATTCACGTATAGGTGTTGGTATGAGCGTAAGTTTTCAGTACACTTTGGTAAATACCTAGGGGCACAATTACTGGGTTGTATGTTAAGCCTATGTTTAACTTTATAAAAAACTGCCAAACCCTTCCAAATGTATTTGCTTTCATTTTTTAAAGATATTTTAGCTAGATTTAGAATTCTTGGTTAATAGTTTTTAAAATTTTTTTTCTGTAGTTTAAAAATGTTGAGGGGAGTTCCCTGATGGCCTACAGGTTAGTATTCTGGGCTTTCACTGCCATGGCCCCGGGTTCAATCCCTCCTGGTCTGGGAACTGAGACCCCACACTCCTCACGGCCAGAAAAAAACTTGATTACCTCTCCCCTGATTTGCATTGTTTTAGGTGACAAGTTGGCCATCATTTCTATCTCTTATTCTCTATGTATTCTTTTTTCCCCTTCTGGCTGCTATATGATTTCTCTATCACTGTTTCTCAGTAGTTTGACTGTCAAATGATGAAGTGTGTTTTTTTGTTCTCCTTAGAGGTTGTTGAAGTTATTGGATCTGTGAGTTTATAGTTCTCAACAAATTTAGAGAAAGTTTGGCCTTTTTTTCCTGTCCTCCTGCTCTTTTACTCTTTCTGGGATACTAATTACATTAATTTTAGACTGCTTGATATTGCCCAACAGTTCACTGTCCCTAGTGATGATATCTCACTGTTCATTGTCCCATGATTCCTTTTTTTTTTTCTAGGCTCTTTTCTCACAGTGTTTAATTTTAGAGTTTTTTCTATTGCTATGTCTTCAATTCATTAAGCTTTTCTTTTGGAGTATCTAATCTGCTGTTAATCCTATCCAATGCATGTTTAATTAGAGATATTGAATTTTTATCTCTAGATGATCAGTTTGAGCCTTTAAAAAATGTTTTAACTTTCAAATAATTATAAATTCATAAGATGCAAAAACTGTACAAGGAGGTCCCATATGCCCATCACCTATCTTCCTCCAGTGATGTCATCTTACATAACTGTAGTGCATTATCAAAACCAGAAATCGGTATAACTTATTAGACTGCAAATTAATTCACTTTACCCATTTCTGCATGCATTTACTTTTTTGTATGTTTTTATCATTCTGTGGTATTTTTCACATGTGTAGAGTCGTATAACCACCACCACCAAAAGCAAGATACAGAACCTTTCTGTCACCATAAAAAAAAATGCCTCTTTCTACCAACTTAGGTATTTTTGATACCTTGAAATTTTTTTCTTTTAATTTTTTAAAAAATTTAAATATTTATTTATTTATTTATGGCTGAGTTGGGTCTTTGTTGCTGCTCAGGGCTTTCTCTAGTTGCGGCGAGAGGAGGCTACTCTTCCTTGCAGTGCATGGGCTTCTTATTGCGGTGGCTTCTCTTGTTGTGGAGCATGGGCTCTAGGTGCACGGGCTTCAGTAGTTGTGGCACGTGGGCTTAGTAGTTGTGGCTCACGGGCTCTTAGAGCATAGGCTAAGTAGTTGCGGCGCACGGGCTTAGTTGCTCCGTGGCATGTGGGATCTTCCCAGACCAGGGCTGGAACCTGTGTCCCCTGCATTGGCAGGTGGATACCTTACCTTTCTGGTACTATATTCATAGTTTTCTTTATTTGCTTGAATGTATAGAATACATTTACAATACCTCCTTAAGCCACTAATTCTATCATCTGTATAATTGCAGGTTTATTTCCATTTATTATATTTCACCTTGTTATGGGTTGTGTTTCCTGCTTCTTTGCATGGCTAGTGTTTCTGATTGGATGCCAAACATTTAATTTTACATTAGTTAATGATGGTTTTGTTGTATTGTTTTAAATATTGTTGGGCTTTGTTTAGGGGTACAGTTATGGTACTTAGAATTCTTTTGATCTTTTTGAGGCTTGGTTTTAAGCTCTGTTAGTGCTGGTCAAGAACATACTTCAGTTTAAAGCTTATTTGGTTTCATTACTGAGGTTTTCATTACCTTCTGAACTCTATTCAGTACCCTGTGTGTTAAAAGGTCCCACTCTCGTTGATGGGAACATGAGCTCTGGGGATTGTTCTGACTACTCCTTTTCAGAGGCTTTTTCTTCAGATTCAGTAGTTTTTTCACATGCATGCACAGATCATTGCTTAGCTAAAACCTTGAGGGGAATCTCTCTCCATATCTTTGGCGCTCTTTGCAGCTTCCTTCTCCCCATTTGCCCTGCAAATTCTAGGTGTTTTGGTGTTTCCCCTAACTCTGAACTCTTTTTCCTTAACTCAGTGAGACTGTTGTGCTCCAGTTGGGTTCCATCGCCTAACCTCTTAATGATCTCTGTCCTGAGATGGTGTTCAATGTCTGAAAATCATTGTTTCATACACTTTTTTCTAGTTTTCTAGTTGTCTAAGGTAGGAAGGTAAATACAGTCTCTGTTTTTCTGTCTTGGAAGGTATCCCTGCCTTATAGAAAATTTCATTTTAGTTTTATAAATATTTGGCTTTTCTGAGTTTTTAAATATTTATAGGACTTTGTGGGAAAAGCAGTGCATAAACTTTAATAAATTTAGGTACCTAGGGTGCATGTTCTCTCTCATGTTTTCTTCTTTTCACATATTCTCTGTGTCACACATATATTCACATCCTTCTTTATCTATTCACTGTCCTTTCATTCCTAATATGAGTATCAACACAATCTGTTATTGAACATCTTTGTTTAATATAAGATAGTGGTGACAAATGTTAGCTTTTCATGTTTACCCAGAAGAAAATAAGAGTGCCTTAATTTCTTTTTCCCTTTGTTTACTGAAAGGAGATAATGATTTTTAGTTATTGTTCAGTATAGAATGTTGATTCCTATATTGGTTAGAACACATACAGGCATACATCTTGTTTCATTGTGTTGCAGGAAGGGGGACCCCTCCCTTCCAGGGCCCGAGAGTGGACTCTTGTCTAACACTCGGAAATGAATTGTCCGAGGAGACACATGGGCTGACAAAGCAAGAGGCTTTATTGGGAAGGGGCGCCCATGTGGAGAGCAGCAGGGTAAGGGAACCCAGGAGAACTGCTCTACCACGTGGCTCGCAGTCTCTGGGTTTTATGGTGATGGGGTTAGCTTCCGGGTTGTCTCTGGCCAATCATTCTGACTCAGGGTTCTTCCTGGTGGTGCACGCGTCGTTCAGCCAAGATGGATTCCAGCGAGGATTCTGGGAGGTTGGTAGGACATATGGACTGGTGTCTCCTCTCCTTTTGACCTTTTCCGAATTCTTCCGGTTGGTGGTAGCTTGTTAGTTCTGTGTTCCTTACCAGGACCTCCTGTTGTAAGATAACTCAAGCAAGTGGTTACTGTCGTGTCTGGCCAGGGCAGGCGGTTTCTGTTGGTGGTTCCCTTAACAACCGCACTTTGCTTTATTGTGCTTTATTATTCTATTGTGTTTTTACAAATGGAAGGTTTGTGGTAACCCTACATCAGACAGGTCTGCGGGTGTTGTTTTTCCAACAGCATTTGCTCACTTCGCGTCTCCATCACATTTTGGAACTCTTGAAATATTACAGACTTTTTCATTTTCTAATATTTGTTTTGGTGATCTGTGATCGGTGATCTTTGATGTTAGTATTGCAAAAAGGTGATGACTCACTGGAGGCTCCAGTGACGGTTAACATTTTTTAACAAAAAAGTGTTTTTTAGTTAAGGGACGTACATTGTTTTTTTAGACATAATGCTATTGTATACTTAATAGACTACAGTATAGTGTAAACATAACTTATATGCGTTGGGAAACGAAAAAGTTTGTATGACTTGCTTTATTGTGGTATTTGCTTTATTGCTGTGATCTGGAACTGAACCTGCAATATCTTGGAGGTATGCCTATAGTGGCTGTTGTTTGAAACCCTAAGCCATGAAATACTTGAAGTTATCCCAAGATGGGGAAACAAAAGAAACAAAACAAGCTTTACTTTTGTACTAAATCCATAGTATTCCAAAGTTAATATTTTTTTAATCTGGTAAATGTACAGATTAAATATTTTTAATTATATTATTTAGCATATACAGTCCTAATTATCTCATATATATATATATATATATATATATATATATATAATGTTACGCTGTTGAAAATAGAATAGCCTTGCCTGATTTTAGATTTCTAATATATCTTTTGATGAAACTGGTACAAATGGAAGATAGTGCATGGACTTTAAACTTATTCTTAAACTTATTTAGGAAGGAAAACATGCTTATTTTCTAAGAAAAAACTGAAATTTTACACTTACTGTCCATTGAATTCAGACTTGTCATGAACATGTTAATAGTGAAGCAAATACTGTTTTAAACTCTCTTAATATTATAAAATACATTAAAACAGGGTTAATGTTGTTCAGAGGATGCATAATAAATAGGTTTGTTCTCATTTTGTGACAGTCATGAACATTTAAGTTGGAGCTAAATGTATGTCACTTAACGATTCTTGAACATCCAATTCAGTAGATAGTTTTTCTTTATGAATAACCTAATTCCTTGCTAGATTATACTTATAGCAGTAAATATACTTATGCTTTAAAAAACCTTTCTCCTTTGTTACTTTTGAGAGAGATGTATTTAATCCCAGTAGTACATATAAATTTGGTAATGCACATTTACATTTTTGCCATAGAGCCAGGCATCTCTGAAGTATTTCAGCCAAACATTTACAATGCAAGATGGTCAAAATTAGGTAAAAGTATATAGCACCCACTAACTTGTGATCAGGCATAAGAGAGGAGGTGGAGTGTAGGTTTTCAGTACATGAATTCTTTTTAAAATTTAAATCTAATAATTTTTAATGTTTTCCTTGAAAAATTTTCTGACCTTCTTACTAGATTGCTTTTTAGACGTAATCCATGTGTATGTGCATGTTTGTTGGTTTTAGTAAAATTGATTCATACTTCTTATGAAATTAAATTAGATGTTTTTATTATCCTCTCTGAAAGTAAATTTTGTCTAATATTAAATAATTGCTCTAAATTTGAATGTAATTTTTAGTGGTTAGCAACTATTGTTAGTTCAGTAGGTATACTAACTTACTACTTTCCTGGGGTAAACATTTTACTAAAAGTTAGGTAAAAGTAAAAGTAAGACTTTAGTCTTAAAAACGACTATTTACAAATTCTTTGTAGATACCACTTTTGAATTTTTGGTCTTTCATTTTCAATTTACGTTCTTGAGTTAGCATCTCTAGAGACTATTACCTCTGCTTCGGTGATTGTTTTTTGTTTTTTTTTTGTACCTGAAGTTTACAGTGCCTAGTCATTTTGGACTCATTTAGCTCTGTCCAGGTTAAGAAATAAGCCCCATTATTTTTCTGCCCTAATGTAAAAAAGCACATTCTATTAGAGCATGCATGAAATTGGAGGATTGAAGGACAAAGGCTTCCAGAAAGTTGACATGTGTTGCTACTCTTCATTGGAGTAAATTTTAATAGAATATTGAGTTAGGTTTTCATCTGTTAATCATCCTAACATTATAGGATGAATTCCCATCTTATGGCATAGGAATAAACCTCATAAACTGAATGAATAGCGGCTGTATAAATAAGCATTTTGAGGGGAGGGATTTGAAATTAGATGACTGAATCTGAATTAATTGAACATTTCTGAGACTAACAGGAGGATGTTTATTTAAAAGGAAAAAAATGTGTCAATTCAGGGCTGAACTTTTTTGTCCACTCCATTTTTATTCACTGTAAGTTTCTTTCTATGTGTGAGGTCTGGCAGACAGTTTTAATTGGAAGGGAAAGGTTTTCATATTTAATAACTTCTATCTCAAATAAAATGTCTGCCAGTCTAGCCCTCCCTGGATGGTTAAGAGGAAGATCAATTAAGATATAAAAAGAGTACTTTTTGGTTTTGTTTTCTATGTATCGTATTGGATATTTTTGCTGCTGTTCATATGTTTACATGTTAGTAATTTTGACGGCTTTTGGATAATTCCACTCTAGAGGGAGAACTGGTGGGCGGTCCTTCCTGTGACACGACCCTTGAGTGACAGTTCTATTTGATTGCCTCCAGTACTGTGAGGAAAGGACACGACTCTATGGTGAGGACTGATGGACATACATTATCTGAGAAAAGAAACTACCAGGTAAGATCAAAAATTTTTTTCCTTTTTTCTGTTGGTCATATAGTTACATGAACTGTTTAACATGTTGTATTTAATTGGAATCAGGTTGGATACACCTGAGTTTGAAAAATTGGGGTTATAATTTTAAAAATACATATGTTGGGTTTGACAGTTGAAATAGTGGGAACATTTTTCAGAATAAAGCATGCTTATAATATAAATGTATATTTATTCTTATAAATAATGTATATATATTATTATAATAAATGTATATTCTTTTAGTGTCAGAACATAATTTTTCTGGTGTATATATCTGTGTCAAAACTTAGATTATCTAAAACACAATTTATGACTTCATGGCTGGATTCAAAGCTAGTATTCCGTAAAACAAAATGTTGATTGCTTTTATACATATTATTTCTGGAAGACTAAATCTGAAGTCTTAGGATCTATTCGGGGTACTAGAGCATCACAGGAATGTAGACAAAGTTGGTTAGAGTATAGAAAAAATAGAAATGAAAATCCCAGAGTACTCAGAGACCCCAATTCTATTGAATTTGTCATTAGCTTGCTGTCCTTATAATGTTAGATTCTTGTTTTCTCATTTATTAAGTTAGTTAATAATATCCATCCCCTATGAAATATGTAAGGCTGCTGAAAGGATGGTTGAGGTGTAATATTCCTGTTTTCTTTCTGAGCTTTTAAAAGAAGGTGAATTTTAAAGATAGTGCTATTAAATAGTGATTTTAAAAACTCTTACATTTGAATTTAATTTTTTCAAAGAAAATCTGCTTTATTCATTTGATAATAATTTAATATCAAATTATGTAATGACTCAGAATACACAGTAGTTCATAGTTAAGTAGGAATAAGCTTTAGGCTTCTTTCACAAATATATATCCAGCCTCCCTCTCTCCCTTCCACCCAAAAGTTTTGTTCCCTCCAGGCTGTGAAGGCAACTAGTGTGATAGCAGCAGCTTTTGTTAACTAACCATTTATCTTCTAATCATTTATTTTAGCCCAGTTAGTCTTTTCTTCCCTCAGATTGGAACAGTGAACATTGGAGAAAATTGTAAATGGGTCTTCATGGTGAGATAACAAAGAGCCTTTGAACACAAGACTTAGGTTCTGGTTTGGGCACTGTCCATAATGAAAAGTGGTGTCATATTTAACCTTTCTAGAATTTGACCTAATTTTATGTCTGAAGTTTCTTGCCAGATTTTTATAATTTTAATAAGCCAGAGTAAGCTGTGGCTATGCAGAATCAGTTCTCCCTGTGACCTTGTCTGTTCTGAATTGTTTTTATAGAATTAATCAACATGGCCTCTGTTCATTACTTATACTTGCTGTAACTCCTGCCTCACAACCACTTCCAACTACCTTGACTCAGGATTTTAATTGGTTACACTACTTGGGTTGTTGTATCTTTTGATAGATTCTGCTAAATTATTTTAAGAATGTCGTGATTCTATATTGTGTGGCTTTTCAGTGTTTATAATCCAGTTTGTAAAGCGTAAGCAGAACTTTTGTATGACCAGACAGTATGATTAATTTACTTTATGGAATCATATTAATAAAGAATTCCAAATTTTACACTTAAGAAAGGAATAAAAGGAGATTATATTTTATACATGAAGAGATTTCCTAATTCCTGTTCATTCTACTCTAAAAAAATGGTTTAGAGTCACACTGTTTCGGTCACATTATTTACAAATAATCCAGGTCTTTTAGCTTACCTGAAAATGCATTCTTGGTTAGGGTTCTTCTGCCTGAAAATATTTTCCCTCTTCTCTTTTCTTGTTACTTAGTTACAGTTAGTGCATGTTGAAATATTCTTGGAAACACTTGTTTAAATTGCCATTGTAAAATTATTTGTGAAAACCTCTTTTGAAAAATACATGTATAGAAATATAATTTCCTGTCTGATAATTATGATGAGTATATTAAGAGCATATGGGAAATTCAAAGGAGTAGTAGGTAAATTACTAATATTTATATTGGTAGCACTAAGAGTTTGTATATGCTGAGATGAAATGATCTGGATTTTTAACAGTTCCATTTTGGAGGAATTTTATTTGTTGTTTTTCATGGATAAAGTAGGATTTCTTTGTAGCTGTGTTTATACTAATTTATCTTTGAGGCCTTTTGTTTTTGGAGGTTACTTGATGTCTTATAGTGTTATTTAAGCATTCTGATAATAATAAGCTAATAGTCCAGAGTTTAATAAAAAGGATAAAATTTCCCCAGTTCTCCTTTCATTGTGGACTTGATTAAAGACTTAGGAACTCATTTGGAAAGGTGCATTCCCTCAGCTTTGTGCTAAAACCTAATGACTTTCAAATGGGTGTTGGTTGAAGTATTGATTTTTCTATTGGTATCTACTTTGTGTGTTTCATTTGTCACTACGAATTTAAGCCCAGTTAAAAGTTTTTTGAGTATGACTAGAGTAGTTGAAGTTTATTTACATAGACAGACTGGTATATTAGTTCAGGTGAGATAATTTAATTATGTAAATGGTTTATAGTTTATTCTTTTAGAAAGATTGTCAAGCTTCTTCCAAGGAAATGTAACTCCAGTTTTTAGCTAGAATTTTCTTTTCTTTCTCTACTTTACACTAATTTATTCCAACTATGAACATGCACAAATTTAACCATATTAATTACCAGTTAACTTACCAGTGCCTTCTTCCCCTCTCTTATATAATGCAGACGAGCTCCTAAACATTACATATAATCTCTGCACATTCTGACCCCGCATACTTTTATTTCCATTGTCTCCTCTGTTTGCTTATTGAGTAATATAAATGGAAAAGTTTTTCCATTGAGTAATATAAAACTGCTTTTAAATCTCTATGCTATGCACTTTTACACTTTAAGCCTTTACTTGTTTGGGTTCCTCTTCATGTAATGCCTCACCTTTCTTCCATGATGCAAGAATTAGGTATCAATACTTTCAGAAGCCATTCTGTGATGGGCTTCAGCATTCCTTCTCCTTGTTTTTGTAGCTTTTGTGCATACTTCTAGTTTAGTGTGTACCATGATACAATGTAGTTATGTTTATTTTTCCTTGTCTTGCTGTAGCCCCGTGCTGTCCGGTACCGTAGGCACTAGCCATAGTGGTATTTAAATTCATTTAAACAAAATAAAATAATTTAATTTCTCAGTCACATCGACCACATTTCAAATGCTCAATAGTTACATGCTGTTAATGGCCACCATATTGAACAGTGCAGATATAGAACTTTTCCTTTATTGCACAGAGTTGTATTAGACAGTGCTACTGTATGTTACAAGTGTCTTGAAAACTGGAGCCATATTTATTTTGGTACTGCCTGTACCTAGCATGGTTTCAGTTACATAATAGGTGTTCAAATGCATGTTGTTTCAATAAAATTAAAACAAAGAAAGAGGTGACAGGGAGAAACTGCAAAGTGTGCTGGGGAAAATGCCACTCATATATATATATCTCCAAGATTTTTAGAATGCTACTTTGAGGTCATCACATGATATGCTAGCTAGTTCAGTGTATGTTATTTATAAACTAGATCTAATGCATCCTAGTCTGTATGTTCCTTAAGAATACCTCATTATCTAGAATACCACGTTAACTTTGTGGAATGTATCCTGTCAGAGAATGATGGCAGTGATTGTATTGCTATTTCCTCCTCTCTCCCCCTGCCATTAACTATTTTATTTCCTTTCTATTAGTTTTTTTAAATTACAGAGCTATAGAATGTGAAAGTTTACCTTCACAATTTTACTTTTAACAGTTTAGTGTGTATCTTTTCTAGTGATTATATAGGTGCAAATGTGATTTGTTGTCTTTGTTTTTAACAAATACGCGTTTTTCTACAGCTTGAGTATTGTACTTAATGGAGGTGTTTCCATGTCCTACCTACCCTTCCACTGCCTCCTTCCCCAGAAGTACTCTGTTGTTTGAATTTTGTTTTATTCTTTTTGTTTTTATATTTTTATTACATATATATTTCAGTATATAGGTGCATCTTTATGTATCATGTGGCAATTTTTTGAAAAGTGGTTCCCTATATTCTGTTATTTTGAATAGGAAAAAAAATAATGACTTTCCAGCCCACCCCAAACCGTAAACAATTTCCCAGATATTGCTAAAACACTCAACACCTATCTGACATTTCAGATATCTGACAATTCTGCATAATGTAAAGCATTTAAAACACAAGTTTCCTAATTATTTAACAATCAGTGGTGCACATACAAATTCATCTGGTACGTGTGCTTCCATTCAGTATGCAAGAGTATTGTACAATACTGTATACAAATTACATTTTTTTCTTTTGTACTGCAGTAAAAATTTAAACAAGCAATGAAGTACCCCATTTCTTTTATTATAAGTGACAACACATTGTTGAAAATTTTTATCTTTCTGCTATCAGGATGTATTTTACAACTGATGGTATCTTAGAGTCATAGTTGTAACATAGCTTATAACCTTTTCTTGATAGCTTCTAGTATGATTGAAAACAGCACCAGCATCAAAGCACTTGGAATCTGATATATTACGTACATTAAAGATGCATAATAAAAAGAAAACTTAAAATGGAAAAGAATTTTTGAAAAATGAATACTTAGCAATTCAAGAGTTGTCAGAATAGGTCTAGCGCGTAGAACAGAGAGACGGAGGCTTTAGACATCCTTGCTGTTTGGCCCTGGGTTAAGGTGAGCAAGAGTGAGCTGAGGAAGGAATTTGTTCAAAAATAAGTACCTGAAATCAGTGAACTGGTTCACAGTTTATTGCTCTTGAAACTCTTGGAAACAAATGGCTGTAGCCACAGGATGAAGGAAGGGGAATAAAAAAACTCAAATTGGTGACTGTTAAGTTGTCTTCACTCGCAGTTATACAATTCCTGCTAAAATGAGATCGCTTTTGTAATTGCACTTTAAATGTGATGCTTCTGCTCATGTCACGATCGTATTATCAGCTGCAAAAGTTATTTTGACTCCATGACCTAAATATTTGTTTCAAATAAATTTTGACGTTTATTTGTGATCCATGGCTCATCGTTTTCTTCTTCCTCTGGCCAACCAAAAACATCAAATTAAATGAATTCCCAAGTTCCTCGTTGGTTGGTTTATTACGTGATGCTAACAATGTTGGTCTTTCTTTGAGTGCATTATATGTTCTGATACTTTTTTACTCATCTTCTGAAATCATCAAATGAGATGACATTTGTTTTCCACAAAGCAGGTTTCACTAAGGTACATGGTTCTACGGCACCCTTAGTATCTTAGTAATTTTTTCACAGTGCCCCTGGGCCAACAGAAATGTTAACAGTTTTGTTAAATTAAGTAATTAGGTCTAAACCACTTACGTAGTTCAGGTGGTATCTGATATCTGACAGATATCTGATATCTGACGTGTTCCCTGAGAAGATTTAAAATATCTGGCGGCATCCTTTTGTCTTCACTGTGGTGCTCCTTTGGGAACTTAGCTCTAGGCTTTTACATGTGAAATATTGTTTTCTCTTTCAGAAATACATTTTATATTTAAATAATTTGCCCCAATCATGAATATGGAATGTGTTCATCATTAAATAGAAAGTTAAAACATTAGTGTAGATACTTCTATCAATCAGAAAATATAGAAGCAAAGTTACTATTTTTTTAATTGAAGTATAGTTGATTTACAGTGTTGTGTTAATTACTGCTGTACAGCAAAGTGATTCAGTTATACATATATATACTTTTTTAAAAATACTCTTTTCCAAAAAAAAAAAAATACTCTTTTCCGTTATAGTTTATCATAGGATATTGAATATTATTCTCTCTGCTATACAGTAGGACCTTGATGTTTATTCATCCTATTGGATATATACCTATATATCAATGTATATGTCGATATATATAAAAGCTTACATCTGCTAACCCCAACCTCCCACTCCATCCCTCCCCCAGCCCCTGCCCCCTTGGTAACCACCAGTCTGTTCTCTGTGTCTGTGATTCTTTTTCATAGACAGGTTCATTTGTGTCATATTTTAGATTCCACATTTAAGTGATATCATATGGTATTTGCCTTTCTCTTTCTGCCTGACTTAGTATGATGATCTCTAGTTGCATCCATGTTGCTGCAAATGGCATTATTTCAGTCTTTTTTATGGCTGAGTAGTATTCCATTGCATATATGTACCACATCTTCTTTATCCATTCATCTGTTGATGGACAGATGTTTCCATGTCTTGGCTATTGTAAATAGTGCTACTATGAACATGGGGGTGCATGTGTCTTCTTGAATTACAGTTTTGTCAGGGTATATGCCCAGGAGTAGGATTCCTGGATCATATGGCAACTTGAGGAACCTCCATAGTGTTTTCCATAGTGGCTGCACCAATTTATATTACCACCACAGTGTGAGAGTGTTCCCTTTTCTCCACACCCTCTCCAGCATTTATTATTTGTAGACTTTTTAATGATGGCTATTCTGATTGGTGTGAGGTAGTACCTCACTGTAGTTTTGATTTGCATTACTCTAGTAATCAGCAATGATGAGTATCTTTTCATGTGCATATTGGCCATCTGTACGTCTTCTTCGGAGAAATGTCTGTTTAGGTCTTCTGCCCATTTTTTGATTTGACTTTGTTGTTATTGAATTGTATGAGCTGTTTGTATATTTTGGAAATTAAGCCCTTGTCGGTTGCATCATTTACAAATATTTTCTCACAGTCCCTAGGTTGTCTTTCATTTTGTTTATGGTTTCCTTTGCTGTGCAAAAGCTTGTAAGCTTGATTAGGTCCCATTTGTTTATTTTTGCTTTTATTTCTATTGCTTTGGGAGACTGACCTAAGAAAACACTGGTGCATAGTTACCTTTTAAAATATAATCTCAGGCCTTACTTAGATTCTGGGATGATTGCACTGATGGTGACAGCTTAGTTCTTTGTTTTTTTAATTTTTCTGAATTCCCATATAAAAATAGAACAACTAGATAGAAAACCAAAACCCATGAAAACATTTGTAACAAAAACTGGGGATGAAATATCTCCATGAACCTCAAAATATAAGCAGGTGAAAGTCTAACAAAAGACCTAAATTTATCAGTTTTTATGCATGAGAACATAGAAGCATTGGGGTGTATGGACCTGGGCATAGAAGCACCTCAAAGTGGTGAAGAGACATTTTGAAAGTGGTAATTGTGATTAGCCAATTTGAAATTGGGGAGGTTTTGCCCACTTTATTAGATCAGGGTTAAGGGACCTGTGGTGAGGCCTAAAGTGACTTGAGCTGCCTAGCTCTGAACTCTCAAGACTGACCCACCAGTGCTCCCTTCCAAGACCCTGTTGAGAAGTTTCTGGGAGTGGAATCAAAATTGAGCAGGATAGGGACAACAGGGACAGAGGAAAGAGAAGGAGCAGATTAAAGTGGGAGAGGGGAACAGAGCCAAGAAAACCTCCGCAAACTTGCCATTGTACTTTTAGAGACTGCATGAAAACAACAGAAGAAGGAGCTTTATGAAGTTAGAGAAGTTTTCTGAACCATGTCGTAGTCTCAAATTTTATGAAAATTAAATTCACAAAAGGTCTTCTAGGAATATGTTTAGGTGTGTTTATACCAATTTTGAGTCCCATCAACAGTGTTCATATTGATCTGAAATTTAATAATGTCAAATTTAAAAATTTTCAAATTTATTGAGGTTGTTTGAGACATATTTCCCTATTGAAATTAAAAGAAGATATTCTCGTGTCTTTTTAAAGATTTTTAATTTTGTCTTTCATGTTTAAATCTTTCTGAGATTGATTTTTGTATATGGTTTGAGGAGACCAAATTCCTTTTCTTGGCATAAAGATAATCAATTATATTAGCCTCATGTATTGATTTTGTTCTTTCTTCCTCCTAATCAGCAGTGCTCTGTTATAAATCAGTTCGTTTATATTTGTGGGTCTGTTTCTTATATCTATTTTATTACTTTGATGTGTTTGTCTCTGCCTGCACCAGTGTCCCACATTCTCAACTAATATAGCTTTGTGTTAAATCTTCATGTCTGTCTCCCCACCTTGGTCTTTATTATTGTCTTCACTTTCTTGGCCTTTTGTTCAGTGACAGATTTAGAATTTGAAAAAAAAAAAAAGTCATTGTGTTTACAAGTGGAATTTTATTGACTTCATTTTTATTTGGGGAAGAAATGATATGTTTATGTTATTCTTCCTCTCCCTGAATTCATACACTGAGGTCTTCTGTATTTTCTCTCAATAAAGTTGTCTTTTTTTAATAATGGAATTATAAATCTTAGAGTTATACATAAGTACTTTTGTTGCTTTTTTTGGTAAATTGTATTTTTAAAATTATATTTTATAGATGTTACTGTTATATTGACATACAGTTGACTTTTAAACTTGATTACTGTTTTTTTGGCTGCATCGGGTCTTAGTTGTGGCACACGGGGTCTTCGTTGAGGCATGCAGGATCTTCCGTTGTGGTGTGGGCTCTTTGTCGAGGGGTGCGGGCTTCTCTCTAGTTGTGGTGCGCGGGCTCCAGGGCGCACAGGGTCCAGAGTACGTGGGCTCTGTAGTTTGCGGTTCTAAGGCTCTCTGGTTGAGGGGCATGAGCTAAGTAGTTGTGCTCGGGCTTAGTTGCCTCGCGGCATGTGGGATCTTAGTTCCCCAACCAGGGATCAAACCCGTGTCCCCTTCATTGGAACATGGATTCTTTACCACTGGACCACCAGGGAAGTCCCTAAATTTTTATTCTTATAATTTATCTGTAGGTTATTTGTGGGGTAGGTTCTTTCATGTAAATAAATATATCATCTGGAAATTCCAGTTTTGATACTTTACAATTTTTATAACTTGCGTTTCTTTTCAGAACTCACTCATTTCTGATACAAGGTTGAGTAGAAGTGTTAGTAGTAGGAATCTTTCTCTTGTTACTTGTCTTACAAACTTTATCACCAGTAAATATGATGTTTGATGCAGGTTTTGGGTTTTTTTTGTGGATATTCTTTATCAGGATTAAGAAATTATTCATAATGCTACCTATTTAAATATTTATATTTAAATATTAATAATATTTAAATATTCTTAAATATTTTTTAGCATCTTTTTTCATCCGTAAGATTGTTGACTGTGTGCCTTTTCATCTTATTTGTCACCCTTGCTTTAAATTTATTTTTTGTTTTATACTCATCAATTTATACTCTTTAAGTTATTGATATTTCCTTTTATTCCTTAGGGTTTGTTTTACTGTTCTTTAGTCTTAAGTGTTTTTAATTTTCCAAACTTATGAGGCTTTTCTAATTATCTTCATATTGCTGACTTCTCACATATTCTGCTGTAGCTAGAGAATGTGATCAGTATGATATCAATTATTTGTTTACTTACTTGAACAAAATGCATATTGACCAGTTGGCAGGTGTATTGCTCTGTTTCCATTAGATCAAGTTCGTTAATCTTGTCTGTCTTCTATACCCACATATTTATCATTATTTTTCACATTTTTACCATGATTTTGTTTAGATTTCGACTCTAATATATCTTCTTTTATTTATTTAATCATTTTATACATGCTTATGTTTAATATGTGATAAATCCAGCAGCTGAAAGTTGCCACAGATCATTCTCATGTCTTTTGCTTCTTCTGGTTCTCACTTATGATACCTTGATTCCTTGTAGGTGTGTAAGTTACCATTTTATGTTTCTTAGAAATCTGTGTGACTTCTTTGAGGACTAGATGAAAAGACATTTTTCCCAAGGGGATTTGTGTTTGCTTTTGCCAGTGCCTAAGACACTACCAATCCAGGAGGTTGTTTTTTTTTCCTTCCTTCCCTTCTTTCTTTATAGTATCATTTTCCTTCTACTTGAAGGACTTTAAATTTTTTTAAAGCTTTTTATGTTATGTGTAACATAGACAACATTAAAATCATTAAATTTTTATTTAAGAATTTTGCGTTTTGTGATTCCTTTCACTGCCTGTCACCTTACCTTAGTTCCTTGAAAGTCTGAGTCATGATCTTCAAGATAGCCCCTTTAAAAAGAAAGTTGGGCTTCCCTGGTGGCGCAGTGGTTGAGAGTCCGCCTGCCGATGCAGGGGAGGCGGGTTCATGCCCCGGTCCGGGAAGATCCCACATGCCACGGAGCGGCTGGGCCTGTGAGCCATGGCCGCTGAGCCTGCGTGTCCAGAGCCTGTGCTCCGCGACGGGAGAGGCCACAACAGTGAGAGGCCCGCGTACTGCAAAAAAATAAAAAAATAAAAATAAAAAAAGAAAGTTTACCTAACCCACAATTGTCATGTCAATCCGCAGTTCTTTTTTTTCTTTTTTGGCCGTGCTGCGTGGCACGTGGGATCCCAGTTTCCCAGCCTGGGATCAAACCTCCTCCCCCCGCAGTGGAAGCATGGAGTCTTAACCACTGGACCGCCAGGGAAGTCCCAGTCCACAGTTCTTTTAGTTGAGCTTCTTTTATCTCTGCTTGAATATGGGCATACTGATGACATACTTCAAAAATTCCCCACCTATAATCTTTAGGATCTAGTTTCTTCAAGCACTTTACTTTAGGGCCACTTTTAGGGTTAGAGTAGATGAATCTACCTGGTTCTCAATTTCACATGCCCTCTAAACATAAGTCAAGTCATATTCACCCTAAACTATCACATCCTAGAATAGGACAGGTCTTTGGGATATTCCAATACCTAAGATAAAAAAATATGATAGTGTGTGACATTTGTTTCTCCGGAGCAATTCAGTTTTTCCACAGGTAGAGAGGTAGGGTAGAGGGGTGGTTCTTAAGTCTGACTGACAGTGTTCTGTAAGCAGGTTAAGGAAAGAAAGCGGAGGATCCCACAGCTCAGAATGTAGGTCTTCACCTCTCAATTTTCAAGCCCATGCCTCACCCTCACCTATGCTTCGGCTAACTTCTAAAATTTGGAGTCTATCCACTTGGGTTTTTGTGGAGATTAAATCTTTAGTATCTTACTGGGGTTGCAGGGACTGGGTATTCTTCATGATAACTGTGATAGAGAAATATTTTCAATCTAATGAGAGTCCATAGGCCCTACCCTTCTGTGCCTCAATTTGAGGTAAAAGTACATCTTACAGGGGTTTTGTTATGATTAAGTGAGGTAATATATATAAAGTGCTTTGAGTAGTACCTATCATTTGATAAACTCTCAACACATATTAGTGCTTATTTGTACCAGGCCCACTGTGTTAGGCTGCTCTAGTAGTACACTGTTCTCAAGGAGTGCATATTCCCATGGACTACAGTGCAACCCAGTGGCTCTAAGTAGTATAATTCTTCTAGTGGGATTTTTTGATAGAAAAGAGATGTGTGTTGTCTCATCATATTAAACTGTTAAGTCTGAAATACTCGTGAAATAACTTTTTTTATAAAGGTAATCTAACTTGAGAAAAAGTTTGGGAAATAGAAAAAAAAATTTTCATCTCCAAATCCTTATTTGGTACTTCTCGTGGCATAACATTCTAACCACTGAAGGTGTCTGTTAGTCTATTAGGTATTTTGGAAGTGGTTGTCAATTTCAGTGGGAAAAGGCATAAAACAACTTTATTCATATGTTTCAGAAATGCAAAAATTAACATTAATTTTTGACATAATTCCATTAATTTTTAAAATAATTGTTATGCTCATAAAATTTTCACATGTACTGTAAGCACTGCAGTGATGGGTTACTGTCAAATAACGCTCAAGTAACAGCATGTGTGGAGTAAGAGGAGGACACGTTCATGTTATGGGCCTACTCAGTGCCAGGCACTGTTCCAGATTCTGTGCAGACAGAAGTGAACAAAGAGACGAAATAAATAAATAAATTCTGTTCTCGTGGAGCTGATGTTTTAGAGTATATGAGGACATTAAATAAAATAAATAAAATGCATTGTGTATTATATTTTGATACATGCTATGGAGGAAAAATTAAAACAGGAAAGGGGATAGAGAGTGCCTAAGGGGTTGGGGAAAAGGACAGTATACTTTTAAATAGAATAAACAGTGAAGTCCTCACTAGGATGGCTCAATATATGAGTATGGTGAGGTGAAGCCATGTAGATACCTAAAAAGAAAGCATTCTTGAATGGTACAAGAAGTACAAAGGTCTGAAGACAGGAGTATGCCTTTTGTGTTTGAGGAATAGCCAGGGGAGTGGGGCAGTCGGGCAGGAACACAATAAGAGAAGGGGGAAATGGTAGGAGATTGCAGGTAATGAAGGGTAAGTTCACTAAGGCCTGGAGGCCAGAGTAATGGTGCAGGAGCATTGTAAGTGTGTTTTCTTCTTTACTTCTTTTGATTTGTGATGTTCTTTATTCTGAGCATCAAATGGATAAAGTACATAAGGGTATAAATGTAAATATATTTAGCGCATTACATTGTAGATGCTCACTGAATAATGTTTACTGAATTAATTTATATGGCAAGCTGTTTAGAAGTATTTTAAAAGTCCTGTGTTCCCTTGCTAAAGGAATACTTTTTATTTTTAATTGCTTCATATAACATAATTTAGGATTCTGATACTTCACTATATGTAATTTACTGTTTTAAAACATTTGCCACCTCCAATAATATTTGTTATTGAGTAGATGTTATCTTTAAATAACTTAAATGAGCATCTATTTTTATTAGCTTTAGTAGTCATAATAATCAGAGTCTAGTTTCCTCTGAATCAGTAATTTACTTTTTATATTATAAAGTGAGGATTCACATTCTCATAAAAGTCACAGTTTAAGTCCTGTATTTAGATTTATTTCTTTAAAAGTCTATGATTTTTTTATCATCTAGTTTGATTAACGTTATTTTAGTTGAGGGGGTCCTTATTTGCTTTTATCAGAGTGGAACACTTTTGAAAAATTAGTTTCCTCCCAAGGAATATACTTTTTTTTTTTTTTTTGGCCATGCTGCACAGCTTGCAAGATCTTAGTTCCCTGACCAGGGATCAAACCCCGGCCCCCAGCAGAAGTGCGGAGTCCTAACCGCTGGACTTGACAGGAAATTCCCCCAAGGAATATCCTTATACCGAAAGTTATCCCTGGGTTTTGAAAAGCTCATTGGCCCACTTGTAGGAATTTAAATATCAATACATCCAAATAGTCCAGCTGGCATTTTGCTGGCTGATGGTATTAATGTTAATGCGTATGAGAGCCTTAGATTTAATGTTGAGTGCTTAGGAGAGCAAGAAAGTATTCAAGGGGCAGATAGGCAGAGTATTTTAACATAATTGTCTTGCACGTTTTTATGGTGGCCAGGTGAGCCCTATCCTCATTTTCTGTGTGCAAGTTTATAGAAAGCTCTACTTGTGTGATTCACCCCCCACCCTCTTTGTTTTGATTAGCACTTTGAATCAGTCTGAGGTGAATCTGGGGTTGGGGAATGATGAAGAGGTGAACAGGGAGTCATAATGTTGAAACTGGACATTCAGATCTTTATAGCATGATTTCCTTATTTTTCAAAGAGCGGAAGAATCCCATCGTTTATCATGTTCTGGTTGGACTCCTTTCTTATCGTTTGCTGGAGTTTGAACTTCAGAGCTATGGTGTCAACCCTGCTGTAGTATCTCAGGGGCGCTTCTAGTGTGGGGCTGGTGCCATGGCTCACCCTCCAACCTTTCCTTCTTCACTTCAGCCTCCAGCCCTGAGCTTTCCAATCCCCAGAGTAGCCAATGTTGAAAGAAATTGCACAGGTAAGTAGGTGGTGGGAAAGACCGGGGGAAAAATGGTGCTGTCATCAGTATTTTAAGGGTGGATGTTGGGCCATTTTGTTAGTTTAAAAATATAGTGTTTCTTATAGATTATTTTTTTCATAAAATTATCTCATAAATTATTAAAGTCCTAGTGTTCTAAGAAATAATTTCATTTCTTATTAGTTAGATGTGAAAGAGGGAAAACCTTAAACTGAATAAACCATTAATGTTGTAATACAAAGGAAGTTTGTTAGATTTTTTTAAAACTTCATATTCTCCACAGAGTATAGCAGGACCAGAAAACTCATGTTCAGAAAAGAAGCTAAGAGAAAAAGTCAGGGAAAGCATAAATCCATAGACTAAAAATTTTGCTACGTTTAACTTGGTATCAGAAGGAGGCATATTTTAGTTTCCTTCCACTAGCTTTAGACATGCTGTTCTTCCCTTTCCCAAAGTTTCAGGCAAGTAGCTATATTTTTAAAATTTGAAAGAATAGAAATTTCAAACATCTTTTTCCTTGAAATCTAGACAGGAAGACTAGAACATTTCTACCCATCTCTAGATTTGAGGTTAACAAAGATAAGTATAGAAGCGGTGAAGGCACAATATCTGGTACAAAGTTCAGCAAACATTTGTTGAGTGAACAAGCTCACCCAAATTGTGTGTGTGTGTGTGTGTGTGTGTGTAAAATGCTAACACTCCTGTCGTTTTCTGCTTGTGTTCCTTGTATCCGAAATCATGATCTAACAATACAGATTTTTTTTTCTTAATGCAGAATTTTTAGAAATAGTTCTATAGCAGTGTAGCCCTGGGTCTGCACTACTTTGCTCACAAATAAATACTATCATTTTAGGTTCTTCTCAGAAAGACTTCAAAAATTGTTTCTTGGGCTTCCCTGGTGGCGCAGTGGTTGAGAGTCCGCCTGCCGATGCTGGGGCCGCGGGTTCGTGCCCTGGTCCGGGAGGATCCCATGTGCCGCGGAGCAGCTGGGCCCGTGAGCCGTGGCCACTGAGCCTGCGCGTCTGGAGCCTGTGCTCCACAACGGGAGAGGCCACAGCAGTGAGGGGCCCCTGTACCGCAAAAAAAAAAAATTTGTTTCTTTAGTTCTCCCAGATCTATCCCATGTAATTCTTATTCACGTTATTTCTAGATTCTTTTGCACATAACAAGACATTCAAAATTATACCCAGGAAAAATAGAATATAGCCTATGATGGCTAACATTTCTTCAGAGAAAGTATGTCAGGATTAAAGAGATTGGGGCACCAAATATTTGGCATTTCAAGTCTCAAAGCAGGGCCTCAAAATACAGAACCCTCAGCAGTTTCTCTCTCCTTTCCTCTAAGTTCGAGCATTTCTTAAATTTATTGGGAGGCTTGTAGAAATCCATATCCCCCAGCAAAGCAGACCATCCATCAGTTTCTTATGGATTCCCGCCCTCTGTCCTCTGCATTAGGGAGCGCTCCCCACCCCCACCTCTGACACTGGCGTAAGATAGTCAACCTCATTAAAAACATTTCCTTCATACTTAGAGGATTTGTTTTATATTCTAAACTTATGGGCTTTCTACTGTTATATGTTCTTCCACTTGTAATTTATAAATTTATATCTTAATATTTAAGGATAAAATATTGCTTATTTTAATTTTAGGCCCTATTGTGTGAGTTCTCAAATCTAACTTATTGGTCATAAGGCATACCATTTATAGTTGGTTCTTCAGTTAATATATGATGGTGTGCTTTTTTTACGGTTAGCACTTTTTGAGTTATTAGTGTTTTGATTTTAGGATGATGCACGTGTCTTTTAAAGCTTATATGTTGGTGGTTATAAGTTTGAATCTGTATGAGGCATATTGATACAGGCAACTTTAAAAATTTGAAAAACCACAAAATCTGTTTCTTCAAGTTGAAGCATGCACAACATATTCTCCCTAGATCAAAGTCAGACTGATCAGGAGCGCTGATAGGCCTTTTGGTAATACTCTTTAGAGGGTTTGTAGATTTGGTGGGGGCACACCCTAAGGTATGGTGTACATGGTTTGGGGAATGTCATCTCAGTAAAGCAGCTTCAGGTACCAGATTTCAGTAAACAGTTTTTGGATTAGGAAGAGTGATGTGTTTTCATCGCTCTCCTGGCATGCCCTCTCTATCTTTTTATCAAATGGGAGCTACCCTGTTTTGTGGGGGATGATATCTCTTATGAAGTATTCCTGTAACCCCTGTACAGAACTCTGTGCCAAAATATTTAACTACTCTCCAAAATAATGATTGTTGATATGTTCCTATAAGCCCCTAGTTTCCTGCTGAATCACATTTCCGGTCAGTTTCCTTTGCATCTACCTGTTAACTGCCTTTTCAGTATTCATTAAGCCTTTTATTGCTCATTTATCAGGCAGTCTGCATTTACTAAAACTATGAAATGAATTGCTTTTATTTCCGTATCAATTTAAGTTGATGAATTTAGAAATTATCAATTTAAAATGTACCTAAATCTTCACTTTTTTTAGATCCATACTAAGTAGATTAGTAAACTATTCATTATACATTTATTTATATTATATCAAGCCACAGTATTCTAGAACTAGTAGGACTTCAAGAGTAGTATGTTTTTTAATAGGAGGAAAGATCATTCTTTTCCTAAAGACTTCCAGATATTAAATTCTTTGTTCTTTGAGGAGCTAGATTTATTTTCTAATGTAAGTGCCTTTCTCTCCTTTATTTAATCCCATTTCTTTTCTTTTCTTTCTTTTTTTTTTTTTAGTGTTTTCCGGAACGAAATAAAATTAGGATTATTTATAACAGTTGTGAAGTAGGATTGGTAGCTCAGAATCCTATTACCAAAAAATACCACTAAAACAAATTCCTTGGGTTATAAATATTTCTAGGTGGTAGTATATCATATTTGATATAGGTGTACAGTATTCTAGTTCCATAGATTTTGGGCAGTGTCTCAGTGGATTTGACCTATCAGCTTTTCCCTCTAAAAGTCAGTAATAAAGATAACCAGAGTATCTTCAGATATTATGGCTTCTCATGATTGGTTTCAATTTTGATTGACTACATCTTGATAAAGGCAGATAAATGTTAATGGAAATTGTGATTTTTATTAATTTTCTGCCTGCTTTATAAACAACAGAGAACTTGTGTGTATATGTATGGGTGTGAAGTGTTTGCTGATAGTGAATATGAAATTGGGAGGGAAAAGTAAGAAGTCAGATTTTGTATTCAGCAATCAGAGTGAAATAGTAAAATCTCCATTAGGGAAACAGTAGTAAAAGAGCAGTCCTGTCACCCCCAACCCCCACCTACATTTGGTTCTCTTTACCCTTTATAATACAAGGTGGATGCATACTCTGTTCCTAAAGATGAAAAGTTGCTGGCTATAGAAAAGTCTTCTTACTTCAGTGTTGTGAAAGAGTTGATTTTATGATGGGACACGTGTATCAGCATGTTAACAGTAAAACTCCTGGCTACTTTAGAAATAGAATCACAAGAAAAAGTTGCCATCAGGGATTTGGTCTTGTTTTAACCCAATTGGTAAACATATTCTACTCGTTTAATGCTACAGTGTCTATTTCAGTAGCTTACAACAAAAATTTAGAGTTTTGTAATAACCATTCTAATTCCTTGAATGATTAAATTATGTTCACTGTATTTTGAAAGTAAAAATATTAGTTAATTTGGAACATGGAAATAGTAATTACTTTTTAATTGGTGTAGTGGTGGTGTTCTTTCTTTTAAGCATAATTTTATTCTAAAATTAATGTTGCTTTCTCTAAAATAGATATGATCAGTCTGGTAGAGACTAGCTTTTGTTTCACATACCTCTGTCCAGGCAGTTCATTCTCATTCTTCCGCTAAAGAGATCTTTTTTTGACATGCGCAAATATTTGATGTGGCACCCTCTGCTTACCATTGTTTACTGCAAAGTAAGCCCCGCACCCCTTTTTGCCCTTTACTGCTTCTTCCGTCATGAAGCTTACAGTTTGGGGAGAATACAAACATTAAACTATTAGTTGTATCTCTGAGAGTCAGTGTACTATCGTGGCTAAAAGTAGGGACTCTAACAGATTGTCTGGGATCATATCCTGTCTCTGTCAATTATCAGATGTGGAATCTTGGGCACATTAGATATGTGACCTTGGGCAAGTTACCCAACTTCTCCAGTTCTCAGTTTTCTCATCTAAAAATGAAGACTAAATAAGTAAATACATGAGGATTACATACATGTTTATATAGTTATTACTAAGTAAATTATGAAGATTATATAAATACATTTTGAAACATTTGGAGTATATTGCCTGGCATAGTAAGTGGTTAATAAAAGTTTTTTCTTATTATTGTATAATTATAGTTATGATAAAGTATTTTCAATGACTGCAAGCCAGGGGTCCTGATTCAGTATGAAAGTTACAAAGAGTGGGAGAAAGAGCATTCTAAGTAGAGGTATCAGTCTATGCAAAGGTCTGGAGGTGGAAGAGAACTTGTGTTTGAGTAACTGAAGGTGTGGCAGTAGTTTAGTGGTGGCAGGGGACCTGTGGAGACAGTTAAGGTCAGAGAGGTTACATAGGGCCTTAATAAGCCTTATTACTGATTTGGAAAGCTGATGAGGCATTTCAGTCAGCAGAGCCATGGCTGTTAAATTTTTATTTTAAAAATTTACTTGGCTGATGTGGGAGAGTAAATTTGAGGGGAATGAGAATGGATTAATAAAGACCTGATTGAAGGATATTGGAAATGCTTGTTCTCAGAAATGACAGAGATGGAAAGATATGGATGATTTCAATAAATATTTAGAGTTAATCTGCTCAGCTTGAGTTTTAATTGTTGAAGATGTCAGGGGTTACAGATGGCATTTTCCAGAGATTATCATGTACAGGAACAACTGTGAATAACCCAAACTAAGCTGAGGCATAAGGTTGTTGTTGGATTTTGAGATAATTACTGCTGCAAAATTATGTTAAGGTCATGATCTCAGGAATATTGGTCTGCATCCTTTAGGGGAAATTAACAAGAGATACGAGAGTAGGAAAGTGTCAAAGTCATTGTAGTGGTTATGAATATGACATCATAGTAAAGTGTTAGTTGAGGGAAGTCTTCACCTAGATTTTTGTACCTGGCTTTCCCGTCTATATCCTTGCCCTCTTAACCTGGCATTGAAATTTAGCCTATTTTTCCTTACCACCTATCCTTACCACCTATCATTGTCCTTCCAGACATCCTCCTTGTTGGCTGTATTAAAAGTTTTGTGTTTCTGAACTTATGCCTGCTGTTTCTTATGCCAAAGTTTGCTTCATCTCCCACCCTACACTCTTCTTCTTTTTTTAAAAAAATTTTTTTAACAAATTTAAATATTTGTTCAAATATTACTTTATAAGACCTTTCAGTTGTTCCCCTCAGATAGAGTTAGATATTCCCTTATTTGTGTTCCCAAAACACCTGTACAGATTTTCATACTGTAATTGTTTATTTACAGGTGTTTCTCCTAACTAGGCTGTGAGCTTGTTCAAGACTTGGGGCTGTTACTCAGCTTTTGTGTGCATTAGCACAGTTTTTGGCATAATTCATATAGGAAACCCTCAGCATGTTCACTGAAATGTGAAGGGAGATCAGTCAAAGGGCTAAAAAAAAATCTAGTCCATAGCTTAAACTAAGAAGGTGATAGGTAGAATGGCAAAAAACAAATGTGAAAGCCACTGTGAAGAAAGGCTAGAATGTGATGATAATGCAGAACAGAACAGGAGAAAGTAACTCGGAAAGTCAGTTTTAAATATTACTGATTTCATTTATTAAAATGCAATTCTCATACAGAAATGTCTAGCAGCACTTTAAAATATGCTGCTGGAACGTTAAGACTGGAGATAGATTTCAAAATCAAACTATATTTGTTTGCTATCAGGAAAAGGACCGCTCTGCTATGGGATGTGTTTCTGTTCCCTGAGAATAGGATTCCATGCCTGGGCCAGCATGCCACATGATAGACAATAAATGATTTTAGAGTAAGTTCCTCTCCAGAGGTCTTGCTAAAGGGAAATTGTGCAAGATTATATACCGCCCATCCTGCCTTGGATATGATCTATTTTTCACCCTTTCCTGTCTACCTATCTATCTACTTATTTATCTATCTATCTAAATTTATTTTTGAAGTTTCACTTGTAAAGTGTCCTATTTTGTTTCTGTGACCATTTAAAAAGCTCCAGGCCTTGCCTCTTATTCTTTCCCTTTTGTAATTACCGTTCATCCCACCTGGATCAGGGACCACTTTACCCATCTTTGAAGTTGTTGGTTAAGATTATCTCAAGTTTGAGGTTTTATGAATTCTCTGTGAGTATTCTGAGTTACTGCATTTGGCTTTGAAATATTATATTTATATATTAAGAATGTTAGACCTTAGGAACTCATAGCCAGTCCTAATTAAGTAATGAAAGTGTTTACTGGGAACAGCCAGCCAACTTAGTGCTTCCATTCTGCTTGTCAGTTTAATTCCTCTCTACTACATTTTGAGGCCAACTCTTTTTTGGGGGGCAGGGGGTTGTCAGGCTAATAGAAAGAATTAGTGTAAGCTAACATGTGTGTGTGTATCCTGATTAGTTCTTATGGAATCAAAGCAAGTGTTAAATGTCTTAGTTACATGTTTTAGATCTGTATTCAAAAAAGACTTAAGAAACATTGCTTTTGGTACAACATATTTCATGTATTTTTCTTGGTGAAATCTCAGTTTTTACTTCTCCTTTGTTAAAACATGTGATAGGAGAGTTGAGAGAGAAGGTGGTCAGTTAACAGAATTGATATAAGCCCTTTATATGTTTGCTTGAAGAAAGCTGACAAATTGTATATACCAAATATCTGAACAAATTTTATATGTAATGTAGAATGAAGTATGATTTTGTTTTTAAATTAGTATTTTAAATTTGTTTATCAAATTGACTTTAATATATGTGATATAACCAGTAATTTTAATATATTTCAGTACAGTGTTGACATATCCCCTACCACTATCACTGTAGTCTGAGCCACCATCTCTCACCAACCTGTTTCCCTGCTTCCACTCTTGTCCCCTCTTTTGCCCATTCCTTACAGAGTAGCTACACTCATATTAAATATATACATAAATAAAATATGCCAAATTATGTCACTTAAACTGCCCACAGATCCTCTCTCTCTCTCTTTTTTTTTTTTGACTGCATCGTGCAGCTTGTGAGATCTTAGTTCCCCTACCAGGTGTTGAACCTGGGCCCATGGCAGTGAAAGCACCGAGTCCTAACCACTGGACCACCAGGGAATTCCCCCAAATCCTCTCTTGACTTCTCATTTCACATAGAATAAAATCCAGAGTTCCCCAGGCCTGCAAGACACATGATCTGCTCACACTAGTATCTCTGACTTCAGTTCCTGCCATCTTCCACTGAATTCATTCTGTTTGAGCCGCACCACTGAGGACCTTGTTCACTTTTGCACTGACTGCTCTTCCTATCTTTAGCTAGTTAGTTCCTTTACTTCTCTGCTTCATTGTTACTTTCCTAGTTTCACCCTTCCTGGCTAGTCTAAAATACTTTTCTACTCCATTCCATCATTCTGTATGGAATACAAGACACACCCTTTAAAATTAAATAAAACTATCTTTTTTTTTTTTGACTGAGTTGGGTCTTTGTTGCTGTGCGCTGGCTTTCTCTAGCTGCAGCGAGCGGGGGCTACTCTTCCTTGTGGTGTGTGGGCTTCTCATTGCAGTGGCTTCTCTTGTTGCAGAGCATGGGCTCTAGGCGCACGGGCTGTAGGCATGTGGACTCAGTAGTTGTGGCTCACGGGCTCTAGAACGCAGTCTCAGTAGTTGTGGCACAGGGCTTAGTTGCTCCACGGCATGTGGGATCTTCCTGGACCAGGGTTCAAACCCGTGTCCCCTGCATTGGCAGGTAGATTCTTAACCACTGCGCCACCAGAGAAGCCCAAAATTAGCTTTTTTGTAAAACTTACTATGTTGTCCTCCTTTTTCTTTCTGATTTTGCCATGGATCCGAGAATTCTTTGTTTCATACCAGTACCAATCCCTGGGACTGGGGCTTGCATTTAAATGAAGGCAGAGTATTACACTCTTACCTCTTTTTTTTTTTTTTTTTTTCCTGAAGTCATGTAAAAATAATTAGTATTTTCAG
Source organism: Phocoena phocoena (assembly GCF_963924675.1). Classification (NCBI taxonomy): domain Eukaryota; kingdom Metazoa; phylum Chordata; class Mammalia; order Artiodactyla; family Phocoenidae; genus Phocoena; species Phocoena phocoena. Next base: position 46,751,790 of record NC_089229.1, on the reverse strand, counting down.
TGTTGTGTAATTTGTGTCGAAGCACACAAAACAAAAATGAAATTCTACATGTTTGTGTTTTCTCTCCCTCCCTCTGGCACACACACAGTGAGTCTGGGAAAATTTGGTATTGGTGAAAGAGAACATTTCTGTTTTCCTCTGTCTGAGGCATTTCACGTGTTTAGTTTTGCTTTCAAAACAGTAAAACCTCTTTGCACAATATTAGAATGAAGTTTTTTTATTCAGTACAATTAATTTCAATTTTAGGATTCTAAGAGTCTGTAATTGGTTTTGATGATGAATGTTACATCACAATTGTTAAGAGTTCACTTTGCATCCATTTGACTTAACTTATGTACATAAAATTTGATGAGAGATATGTTGGTACACTCCTGAAATTTTAGTGAATTCTGCAAGTTTCATGCCATTTTCCTGTGTTTATCCTTTTTTAGAATTAGAGCTCAGTAGTAATTGTCCTTTAAAGAGAATTAAATGTATCCTTTTACAAAACAAACCTTTAAAATCTCATGTGTAAAGAGTCTTAATTTGCAGACTCTAAAGTGCTTTTTTCCACTGTTACTTTTCTGAAATAAAACTCACTAAAAAACCTCTCTTTCCTATTAGGGACTACTTAGAGGGGCTTAGAGGCTAGGCATGAGGGATCCTACCTAGTCCCTAAAATTACATTCAGAGTTATAGAAGTCCTTGCCTGAGATTCACCAGGGAGTCCACTGCCCAAAGAAGATAAAGTATGTTCTAACAAATTAATAGATCCTTGAAAATATCTTTCTGTATTTCACACCTAAAGAGATATATAGCCTAAAAACATACAGCAAAGCAGTGGTTAAGTTGTCTTCAGACTGGTATTCATATTTAACTGAATAGCTTTTTCTCAGACTTCAACAGGAAGAATACTTAAATATTTGAGTTTCTTACAGATTTAACAAGGAACTTAAAATATAAAGCAATTATTAAGTAACATAGGTGTTTTCAACAAACTTGCACATCAAATTTAGCCTTAAAATCTGCAGTATACCAATTCACCATGTCTACTGATTAACAGCAGTAACTACAGTGTTTCATTTTGAAATGAGAAGTAAAAGAAAGTTCCTTTTTTCTTACAGTGGAAGAAAATACCCTTATTCATAATGAGTGTACCAGACAGATGTCAAATTTGATGAGTTTTTCCCCATTTTTTTTGTGAAAAAATATAGTCACTGTGTATTCTAGTCTTTACAAGTCTATCATGACATTTCAGTTTACTTTGATCTACAGAGTACTATTAGGGATAAGACACATTGACCTTAATTAAATAACCTGTCAGTTGATAGTTTTGGAAGCTTTATACAGGTCACCTTATGGAAAAAAATAAAATAAAAATTAGCACAGATTTAGTAATTATCTTGATGAGGGCTCAAAATTACTCGTGTTGGATATGGTAAAGACTTAAAAAGCAAAAGAGTAAGCAGGTTATGTAGTAGAGATCATAAATTTATACCAGGATGATGAGTGAAAAAATTATCCTACTATTACATGAGTGAGAGCTTGTGGCTTGAGATAAGATTTCCAGTGTGCCATTATACATGGACTCAAAAAGTGCTATATCTCAGTAAACTTAGATTGTAAGTGAAGATGATATGCTCTGGAAAGCATAATTTAAAAAGTAGGTATAACAATGACAAAGACACTAATGTTGAAGATGCATGTGAAAATTTTGAATAATTAAACCCAAACTTAATTTTAAAAAAATCTTTGTATGGGAAAATTATATTGGGTTGCCAATTTTCAAGAATAAGTAATATTTTTTCTTTTAAAATAATTGGAATCATTGCATGTAACAGACTTTAAGTTTCTCCTCTTGATTTCAGGACCTGAAAGTAAACATTTACTACTACATTGTTATGACTTTCTCACCTGTATCATTAATTCTTAGTTGATCTGTTTCTTTATCTTAGCAATGCTCCCTTCATTTTATGTTTTCCACATAGGAGTAAGATAAAGCCTGACATTTTCCAAAACATTATTCTTGATAAAAGTAATATTTTTGTTTAGGTGACAAACAGCATGTTTGGTGCTTCAAGAAAGAAGTTTGTAGAGGGGGTCGACAGTGACTACCATGATGAAAACATGTACTACAGCCAGTCTTCTATGTTTCCGCATCGGTCAGAAAAAGATGTAAGTTAACCCGTTAAGCTGTGTTTACTCAATAGTATATGTCTGTCTCTTTCTGATTCCTGAAAAGCAGTATATGAACTGTAGAGTACCACCTTTGGTTGAGTGACTGTGTTTTAGGCATAGTGCTAGGCCCTGGGGATACAAAGATGATGAGCTTTCTTAAATTCTTATTGGAGACAAAATACTGTATGATTCTCAAGTTGAGATATGGTAATACTGTGGTAGGAAGTACTCAAAAGACATGGGGTAAACAAGGTATTACTTCTAGAACATCGATTGTTTTTTTAATTTGTGAAATAACTTGTTTTTATATTAAAACAATACTTTTATAAAGAGCAGAAAGCTGATTTGTACAGATTTAAAGATATAATGTCAGGCTGCAATGAAACCTTTCCTTTGCTTTCTGTTATTCTGGTTATAATCCTAGACCTCAGATAGGCAGACCATCTCTCCTCTGTTAGCTATAGGTATGCTACAATAGAAAAGTTTTGAAGAACTGTATTCAAAAACATGGAAGATGATATATTATAGAAGTATGAGTTAAATGCTTTGGAAGGTTAGTAGTTCAGTAATCCCTTTTGGAATGAAAGGATTTAGAACACAGCCAAGTCATAATTAGCAAATAGATAAAATATTTTAAAATAAATTCCATTGTTGTTTTCAAATTCTGGTAAGCCACTTTAAATTATACGCTATATACTGTAGTCAAACCAGTTGCATTCTTGTTCTTTGTACCTGCCCAACTTTTTTCCCCTTTCAAACTTTTATAAATTTGCTATTCCTAATTTCCCTGTCTATACAGCAATTTACTCTAGATATTAATCTAATGAGATTCTTTCTGATGTTTTAAAACACTTAAAATTCTAAGTTTTGTAACAAATGCTATCATTTTTCATTAAAGTTGATCATTAGTAAATTACTTCCTGTGTCTTAGAATTTCACACATAGGCTTACTCAAGGTTTAAGTTAGAATTTTGGTGGGGTTTTGTTTTGTTTTGTTTTCCTGTTTTGGTGATATTCCCCTTCTCCCCCCCACCGTACGCGGGCCCCTCACTGCTGTGGCCTCGCCCGTCGCGGAGCACAGGCTCCGGACGCGCAGGCCCAGCGGCCATGGCCCACGGGCCCAGCCACTCCGCGGCACGCAGGATCCTCCCGGACTGGGGCACAAACCCGTGCCCCCTGCATCACCAGGCGGACTCCCAACTACTGCGCCACCAGGGAAGCCCTCCCCTTTATTTTTATTTGAAAATTGTGTCGTTTTGGCAACAAACTATCAAGTGCATTATTAGGACTCTTTTCAAATTTTGTGTTTGGTGGCTTTCTTGTGCAGTTGAATAGCTGACAGAATAATGTCATCTAATTAATTTTCTGTTATCTTACTGCCTTTCTAGCTAGTTGCTATTTGATGTAAATTATAACTGAATTATTTTTTACATAAATTTCTAAGTTTAAGATTTGATGTTATAGTTAAATAATTTGGGATGTCTTTCCGGTAGCATCATTGCAGAAACTAATGTGCATGTGTGTTACTGTGATTGTACAGTGCAAGTTAAGATTGATGCAAAAATGGTAGTGGAATATTACTTATTGATGAAAAGCATTCATTCTTATCAGGAAGATACAAAGCCTTCAAACTGAAATTCTTTAAAAAGTATGTGCAGAGAATGAATGACAGAGATGTCTGTCTTCTAGGGAACAGAAATACTGTATTATATGTCAGAATTTTTTAGTCAGAATTATTACATACACTCATATACATATGTTGGTTACTATTCCAGATTAATTGTCACAGAAATAACAGAATGATTTGTTTCACAAAACTTTTTTTTTTAATTAATAAGGTAGTAAGACATGGAGATTAAAACAGGACAGATATGGGTTTGGATCTTGGCTTTGCCTATTAGCAAGAACTTCTCCAAGCCTCAGTTTTTTCTTCTGAAAATGGGAATAATAATATAGTAGCTACTTATAAATTTCTGTGTTGCTGGTACTTTTTTCATTACAAAATAGTAAGGGGTATTGCACAAACTTTAGAAAATATGTGTGGGGTCGGGGAGGGGGAAAATTACCAATAATGCTAGTCGGGAATAATTTACGGCTAAAATTTTGATTCTATACTTCACATATTTTTATTTCAAAATATATTAGTAGTTAAATCTCTGGGCCATATTGACATGTCTTTCACTAGAAAGTTTGCACCAATTTTTACTCTCATCAGCACTCTCTGTGCCCTTGAGAATACCAGCTTTTAAGTTTTTACAGATAGACAAAAGAAACTTACTGTTTTAATGTGCAGTAAAACATTGCTTAATTTACACACACACACACACACACACACACACACACACACACAGGGCAATATGTCTTTTCCGTGTAGATGGCCTTTTTTTTTTTTTTTGATTCAATCCCTTAATTTATGTGAGAATCAATTATATTATTTATAAATAGCAAACAACACATACCTCAGGATCATTTAATGAACAATTTTACATGTAACCTAAACCATGATATACTATATATGCTAATACTATATATAATATATTGCATACATCTAATAATGTGTGCATATATATTTATAAGAATTGTTAATATACTTAATTTCAACTTAGTAATTAGTATAATTACTATCATCTGTTTTTCCCCTCTTTTTTTAACATCTTTATTGGAGTATAATTGCTTTACGATGGTGTGTTAGTTTCTGCTTTATAACAAAGTGAATCAGTTATACATATACATATGTTCCCATATCTCTTCCCTCTTGCATCTCCCTCCGTCCCACCCTCCCTATCCCACCCCTCCAGGCGGTCACAAAGCATCGAGCTGATCTCCCTGTGCTATGCGGCTGCTTCCCGCTAGCTATCTACCTTACGTTTGGTAGTGTATATATGTCCATGCAACTCTCTCGCTTTGTCACAGTTTACCCTTCCCCTTCCCCATATCCTCAAGTCCATTCTCTAGTAGGTCTGTGTCTTTATTCCTGTCTTACCCCTAGGTTCTTCATGACATTTTTTTTTTCTTAAATTCCATATATATGTGTTAGCATACGGTATTTGTCTTTCTCTTTCTGACTTACTTCACTCTGTATGACAGACTCTAGGTCCATACACCTCATTACAAATAGCTCAATTTCGTTTCTTTTTATGGCTCAGTAATATTCCATTGCATATATGCATTTTTATTTCTTCCTTTGTGGATTACTGTTTTTGTGCCATTTTCTATTTCTCTTTTGAGCTGATGTCTTGTTTATTTGTCTGTGTTTTCCATATATTAAGGTTAATAACCTCTTGTCATAAGTAGTTTTTCAGTTTTTTGCTTTTAGGTTTTTTTAATATAAAATTATCATTTTTATTGAATTTGACTTATCAGTTTTGTGTGGGTTTTTTGGTTTTAATGTTTTCAGTTTTTTTTTTTTTTGCGGTACACGGGCCTCTCACTGCTGAGGCCTCTCTCCCTGCGGAGCACAGGCTCCGGACGCGCAGGCCCAGCGGCCATGGCCCACGGGCCCAGCCGCTCCGCGGCATGCGGGATCCTCCCGGACCGGGGCACGAACCCGCGTCCCCCGCATCGGCAGGCGGACTCTCAACCACTGCGCCACCAGGGAAGCCCTGTTTTCAGTTTTTGAGATCATACCTAGGAAGACTTTCCCCACCTACTTTCTTCTAGCATTTTTGTGCTTAATTCTACACATATAACTTACATTCATTAGATGTGTGTTTTGGATTAAGGTGTGAATTTTGTGGTGCCAGATTACCCTCCTCGTGCCACCCCCCCACCCCCATAAGGTTATCTGGTATCCAGTTGTCCCAACACTTTTTTTATAGTTTAGATCACAGGTTAGAAGACTTTTCCATAAAGAACCAGATAGTAAATATTTTAGACTTTGTGGGCCAAGAGGCTAAATAAAGGATAATATGTAGGTACTTATATAACCATTTAAAATGTGAAAAATCATTCTTAATTTATGTACCCTACAAATATAAGCAGTGTGCTGGATTTGGCTTGCATTCAGTAAATTGCCCACCCCTGAGTTAGACCATTCATTTATGGCTAATTGGAATTCTCCCTTATATATATACTAATGTCTGATTTTTTTGGCCTGTTTCTTAACTCTTGTTCTGTATATCATATTGATTCTTTGGAAGAACTACAACATAGTTGAATAGCTGTAGCTTTATAGGCAATTTTCACATCTTAGGTAAGGTCTTTCACATCCTTTACAAAAATGTTTTTGACTGTTGCACATTTATACTGATGTTTACCTTCTTTCAGAAGAGTACGTCTCTCTTCTGTTTCTGTTCTTTATGCCGTTTAAGAAGTAGGGTTTTATGGTTGCCGTTTTCATTACATTTTTCTAATTGGTTTTTACTGATATATGAAATAGTTTGTATGTGTATATATTTATTTTATAACTACCTTACAAAACTCTTTTTATTAGTTTTTGTTGATTGGGAGTATGGGCTCTGGACATCCTGTTTTATGAGTTTATATCTCAGTCACATGGTTTACTAGCTGTGTCCTTGGGCAGGTTACTCAGTCTCTGTATGTCTCAGTTTTCTCATCTATAAAATAAGAAAAATAGTACATGTCTAATGGGTGGTGGTTTTAAGGACTGAATGATAACTGTATGCAAAACTTATAGAAGACCAAATAGTAAGTATTAAATGTTGCTACTATAATGAATAATAATAACATTATGCCATGGATTCTTTTGGTTTTTTTAGTAGTTATGTATATCATCTGCAGATAGTGATTATATTGTGCTTTATAAGGCTTTTAAAGAGAAAAAATTTAAATATAATAAAATGACTGGGTTAATTTTGTATTCTTTTCCTTCCTGGCAACAGTGAGAAAATTATTTTAAATTGTAACTTACGATAAAGGAAAACTGGCCAGTAGTTGAGTGAATCTTTAAGCCAACTATCAAAAAAAAAAACCCCAAAAGCAAAAAGACCCCCAAAACCTAACCAATTCCTGATTTACACTAACCATACAGCATAAAACGTAATTGTTTCTTCATCATATGCATGGTTGTAGAAGTATTTGGTAAACTGTTCTTTATAAGATTGTGTGGATTAAATTGCTAAGTATTTCTTTAGGGCTACTTCATATTTTCCAAGGCCTTTTATTTCAAGAGATGCCTGTACATGTATGTGTCTTTCAAAAGAATGCTGAATTTGCTGTTTTTGAGGTATAAAAGTAATATAAATTACAGATATATTACTTAAATGTTTTCACAAGATTAAGTAAATCATAGGCAGATGTGGGCTTGATTTCTCCCTTTCCCTTTTCCTTTTTTGAATCTTAGCACTGTCATTTATTAGCTCTGTGGCTTTGGGAAAGTTATATGACCTCTTCTGTGCCTTGGTTTCCTTATCTATATGTAAAGCATGGATACTGATAGTTCGTGTATCATGTAATTGTGTGATTTTTAATTATAATCTTTTTTTGGAGACTTATAGAAAATGAAAAACATTCATATAAGACACAATAGACAACTCTTTGGGAGCGGTATAATCTAAGCAATTTTAGGGTTTTCTTAAAAACTATATCTGTATTTTGATTGCTAATGTATTTTCTAGTCTTTTGAGTCTTTGTTGCATTCATTTGGTGATTCTTAAGCATAATCATTTTAGACACACAAACTTGTGGGAACCTCTTTTCCCTTGTTTTAGTATGTGCTATAAAGACATGAAATGCAGCACCTATCCTTACTTTAAAAAAAAAAAAAAAAACTCATGAAACTGATTAGAGTAGACTACTTCCTTGTTTTGACAAATGGCAACCATTTTCAGCTCGTACCTAACTTTCATACTTGTGTTAGCCTACAGCAATTATGGCAACTAGGATTTCTCTCAGGCCAATTTATAATAAATATTTTGTTAAAATCTAGTATAAAATAAGGATACCTTCTATCACCATTATTGTTGTCATCCTCATGATTAGTGTTTAACTACATAGTCATCCTGGCTGACTCTCTGGCTCATTGAATTTGTTTCTGTCTCAGGACCTTGCGCTTAGTTTTTTCAGATCTTCACATGGTATTCTCTCTCACTACATCCAGGTATCTGTTAATCTATCTTACCCGAGAAGCCTTTCTGATCACTCTTTTCCTAAGTAGCTTGTATATACTATCAGTACTACTACTACTATATCCTAACTTCTTTCTTGCATTTTAACAGTTACAGCAACTATCTCTTCCTGAAGTATGTATTTATTAATTATTTATTCTCCTGTGTACTACACTAGAATTTACGTTTAACAAAGGCAAGGACCTTGCCTCTCTAGTTTACTGCTGTGTTCTTAGAACTTATTATAAGGTGTAGGAGATAGTGGACTCTTACTGAGTCTTTTTGTTAGAGAAAGGGAAGGAAATGAATCGATGTTGAAAATAACAAAATTAATATTATTTGCAGATACAATTGTTTACCTAAAAAACTCAAAAATAACCTTTAAAACTTTTAATTTGAATGTATGTAAGTATGTCAAAATCTTATATGGCAACAATAACCTAATAGAGTTAAATGTAAATAAATCAGACTTTAAAGAAATTAGAATTAAATGTCAAACGATTTGAAGGCAGTGTTCTAAAATCTCTTAAATTCATTGCCATTTAAATAATCTTCAAACTCTGTATTTTAAAGATAAAAAGGGAGTTTTTATAAACTATTTATAAAGGGAGTTAAAATGATATACTTAAAAGATATAACAAATTTTGATACATCTACAAAAATAATTAGAAAATTTTTCATCCAGTAATAACAATCATAAAAAATCATAGTCAGAAAATACCATTTTATTCCTCTCATACTAGCAAAGAGGGTTTTTGTTGTTGTTGGTTGGTTTTTTGGTTTTTGTTTTTAAGTGGAAGAGTAGCCATTATCTGTGAGGGAACATTGAAGTAACTGCTGTGGAAGCATAATTAATACAAACTTTGTAGAAAACAGTTTAGCAATGCATATCAAGAGCCTTTAATATACCTTTAAATTTGTGCTTTGGCTCTAACGTAAGATTCACACAATATAATATAGAGATCTTCGTTGCCATACTTTCTTTAGTATGTTCTGAATGTTAAATGTTCTATAGGAATTAATTACATTGACTATTTCAACATATATTATACTTTCTGAAAATATTATTTTTGAAAACTTAATGTTTTAATCAAAATTACTTGAAATATCTGGTAAACTCATAATTTGTTATTGATTTCTGATTCATAAGCTACCAGGTCCTATGACTTACTATTTTGTTTTTCTGCCTGCTTCCTCTCTTGTCCCTTTCTTCTTTTGGTCTTTTTAATATATTATCTTCTAATAGTCTTTCTTTTTGTTTACTAGATTGCATTCTGACTTCAGTGGTTTCTTATTTTATTAACCATACTGTTTTGTTTTTTTTTTTAATTATTTATTTATTTATTTTTGGCTGTGTTTGGTCTTTGCTGCCACGCACGGCCTTTCTTTAGTTGCGGCGAGCGGGGGCTACTCTTCATTGTGGTGCACGGGCTTCTCATTGAGGTGGCTTCTCTTGTTGCAGAGCACGGGCTCTAGGTGAGCAGGCTCAGTAGTTATGGCTCACAGGCTTAGTTGCTCCGCGCCATGTGGGATCTTCCCAGACAAGGCCTCGAACCCATGTCCCCTCCATTGGCAGGCAGATTCTTAACCTCTGTGCCACCAGGGAAGTCCCCTGTTTTTAATTTTTAAATGTTTTTCAGATTCTGTCTAGATTTAAAACTTTCTTTGTTTTTTTTTCTGTTTGTAGATATGATATAGTCAAAATCGTATTTCTTTGTTGTTTTCATCCTGGAATAAATAACAGAATGCTAGGAATTATATTATCACCACCTTTAAGTATATTGTACAATGAATTTTTAAGGAACACTTAAAAACTTATATATTTCATTTTTAAATTGCTTTTGTGGTCAGGGAATTTTTATTTAATAAAACTTTGTTGCATTTTGAAGTCATTTTTTATGTAGAAAATATTTCTTGACCATACTGATTTTAATGTTTCTTGAAATAGATTTTGTGATTGAAGGTACATTTTATTGGAGGGAATAATTGCGAGAGGTGATCACAATTGGGAACCATGAGGGGGATAGAATAATTAACACTTCTTTCCTGTAATGGATTGCTGGAAGGAGCCAGATTGTCCTATTATTAAGTTTTTCAAATATACATTTTGTAAAACAAAATAATTTTAGAGTTTTTTTGGTCATGGATTTCAGAATTATATCTAGTAACAGTGGAAATATTTTAGAAGTACAGTTTCTAACTTGTTGATTTCCTTGATATTCTGTATATTAAGCAAAAGGATAAAGGAGCTCTTTGTTGAGTCAGGAAAATAACTTGTATTACATTACTGTTTCTTCTAGTTGCTTTATTGTTGTTTGAATGAAGTGTTGTATTATAGACTGTTTGAGAAATGAGGAAGAATGTAGTTGTTATAACGGTTTTAGACTGGGAACACAGTAACCTGCTTATTGGTTTCAGCATTCTACTGATTGTGTGACATTTAATCTTTTTCTACTATTTTCCCCCTCTAAGAACACAAGTTCTGCTCCTTATTTTATCTAGAATTCATTTGATAAACTTCTTTCTTTAGCTTCTTAAGCAAAAATGAATATAAAATTAGGGTACTATTCAATAAATTCCCCTAAGGCTGCCCCTCTGATTGCTATTGATGAGAGTCCTGCATTGGGAGGAAGATTAGATTACTAGCAGCAGCTGCTACCATTTATTGAACACTTAATATGTGTATATCTTATCTAATTTAATCTTCACTTCAACTCTATAAGGTAGGTAGTGTTATTTCCATCTTACAGGAAGGAAACAGAGGCTCGGCTCTCCCATAGGTAAGAGGCAGAATCAGGATTCAAACCTAGATTTTTTTTCTGACTCAAAGCCGGGCTCTTTCCACTTATGCTTATATTCCCTACTCTAATACATCTCTTGATCTAAAGTTCTATATTTTTCTAAGAAATTTACCTTTATACAGTTAACTTTCAGCAGGTAAAAACTTATATAAATTTTCTATCGTCTGTTAATTGTAGTTATTTCTGTGCCAGAGTACATTTCTTGTGTATTTTCTTTGCGCTTGTAAATAGCATTTCTACCCCATAATCCTTCATTGTATGTTAAATCCATTTTAAAATCCATTTTTAGCACTGATATATTTCATGAATCATGCTTTCAGAGTTTAAAAATATATACCACTAGGATTGATTTTATAAGAAATTATATATTTGCATTTTGACACATTTTGAAGCAGTCATTTTAACATTGGTTTGTATAGCTGATCAATGCTTATTTTACTTGGATGGTTTGAAGGTTATAAACCATTAAACAAACTGCTTTCATGTTTCTGTAAAGCATTGTTTACTAACCTTCATGTACTCACACATAGAGAGAATGATAATATTTAATATGTCATACTGGTAAATGGGTCACCCTGCTGCTCTTCGACTCAAATATTTGGCCCAGGAAGCCATTCCCCCTTTACCTTCATGTTGTGTCATCTTCTCTACTTTATCTCCCAGTGCTGAGAGGAGTGATATGTTGGCATACCAGAACTCACTTGTGGATGTATAACCTTTGTGAGAAAGTAGACTATAAAATGTCTGTTCTTTGGAGTTATGTGCTCAATAAACATACACATTTCTGGGAAAAGTAAAATTTTTAGTGGTCCATTCTAGAATGTTCACATTATGGATCATTCTAAGTCATGGATTCATGCTGGCCAGCATCTTTTATGTGAAGCCTTTGGAAACTATACTCCTTTACTTTTGTTTATAGCTTATAATGATAACAGAAAATCATGATTGTTAAGGGATTTTATTATAAACATTTTACTTTCTGTCACCAACTAAAGCTTCATTGTATGTTACATATGTTCTTTGATCTTGTTCTTGCAATTTAGAAATGAACCTTTAATATGCTTAAAATATTTGCGGTTATGTGGTAATACTAACGATAATTGTACCTAACAAAATAACTTGGTCAGGCATAAAATGTGTATTCGTTCAATTTAACTGTTTATATTGTATACCCTCCAGATTTCAGAAGGAATATTTATAAGGTTTGATGCTTTTTTAGAAAATTTGTTACTATATTTAAATACTGCTGTGTTTAGTAACTTAGCCCAACCCCAGAAGAGTCTGGTGTATGTCATTAGTTTAAAGCTACTGTTGTATAAAAACTTCTGTGAATTTCAGAATAATTAAAACAATTTAGAATTTTGACATGAAAATAGCATGAAATGTGTATTGTATAAACCTCTACTGTTTAAATATTTTTCCCCCTGGCTTTCCTACTGCGGTCAATGTCAGCCCAGTTCTTCACTGGAAACCAGAGAGGCCTCTGATAGTTCCCTGTCTGGTGATTCTCCACCCATCTCTTTTCCCCTATATCTCAACCATTTCAATAGAACTTCATAGTCGCAGTTCTCCTGTTCTAGCTTAGTATCTTACCATTTCCATCCAGTTTTGCTGTTGGAATTATCTTCCCAAAGCACAGTTTGATCATGTCACTTCTTGGCTTAAAATTATTTTTTCTCTTTATCGCCATAGTTAGAGCCGGCTTTGCATAACATTTAAGAAGACCTTTTGCATCTGGTCCCATCACTCTCTTATTTCCCATTCTTCTATTCCCCAGTGTGCGCAGGGTAGGCCTTATCTCCCTTCCCTAATTACCCTTTGTTCGGTCACTGATGTTTCTTATTTTGTTTGTATTCTAATCATGTCACTAACTTTTATCGCACTCACTGCATAGTCTCACACTGGAAGACCCCTCATCTGTACCCACATCAGATGTTACCATTCTACAAAGTATTCCTGTTACCTCACCCTTTTTTAGAAATATCTTCCTCCAGTGATACTTTATACTTCCTTAAGAGCACTTACCACACTGTGCCTTGGAACATAATTAGTTGTGTAATTCATTCTGTCCTTCCACTAGATTATAACCCTTTTGATGACGTAGCTCATCTTATTTAATTACGGTGTTTTGATGGTTGCTTAATATAAGACAGGGAATACACAGACATGCACTTACACGTACACATTTTCATTTACTCAGTTTAAGTATCTAGTTTTTTATAGCACTGCCACATGCAGTGCTAGTCTCTATGAAGAAGTAAAAAATGAATATAACATGGCTTCAAAGAATTTTTATTCTAGGAAAAAAAGATGATGCAAAAAATTGAAAGGCATTGTACACAAGTGCCATGAATGTACATGCAATGTACATTATATACCATGTCTATACATATTTGTAAGTATTTTGGGTTTGTCCTTTGGTATTGTATCACCTCTCCGTGTACCTGGTTGTGTGTATGTTTGTTAGAGTTTTCTACCCATTTGATACACATTTCTATATAAAAATCAGTAACTATTACAAAATACAAAACTTTTTTATTTAGGTAATTTTATTTTCAACTTTAATAAACTGAATTTAGAATTTAGCTTAATATATTATTTAAGAATCAAGTAATTTTACTTAAATTTAGACTTTTTGAAGTACTGTCTTCATGTATTTGTTAGCCTAGTTTGCTTTTTTTTAAAGTGAGGTAATGATGCTGTCATAGTTTCATTTAGAGTAACTGGGGAAAAAAAACTTTGTAGCGATCAAAAATTAATTTTATTTGCATAGTTTGATGTCATGCAATTGTGATACGCTCTTAAGTAACATGGAATTTATTATGCAATGTTTTTGTTTTTCTGAAGATTGGGAAATATGGATTTGATTCTCACATATTATGATATGTTGTACAGATTTGTAAAGTGTCAGTGCAATGTTCTGTGTACTTTCTTTATGCTCTAATATAATTAATTTGTTTCTAGATGCTGGCATCACCATCTACATCAGGTCAGCTGTCTCAGTTTGGGGCAAGTTTATACGGGCAACAAAGTAAGAATTTTGTATTTATTCTGGGATACTTTATTTAAAGAAAAAAAAATACCTACCAAATAAAGAATAATGCTGCCCTTGTGGGTTTATTCTAGGGTTTAAAAGGAAAGGTATTTAATTTTCAGTTTTTCTTATTTTACTTAGCGAAAAACCTCATTATTTCAGACCTTTCTAATTCAAGATTATTTGGATACAGGGTAGATCAAAATTTATTTCTTCATCTTTTGTATGTGTATGTTCCTTTGCAGTATTTTTGAAGAAGATTTGCTAAACAAATTAAAAATAGACATTCTCTATGTTTTCAGTTGGAGGAAGTTAAAGGTTTTTTGACTGGTCAGTTAAGTAGGTTGTTTTGTTTGTGTTTTTTGGTCTTATTATTAATGTAAGCCCATTACCTAGCAGTTTGTGAAATGTTCTCTTTGTTTAGCAAATACTTCTTTTACGTTGGCTCAGTCTGGGTATACAATCTCTGTTTTTCACTAACAGTTCAAAGCTTTTTCCATATACAAGATTTTATTTCTTTTATGTGTTGTAATACTTTTATAGCTCTCAGCACAGTGCCTGGCGCATAGTAAGCGCTCAATAAATGTTAACTATCATTATGACATAATTTTTATAAAACTAAATTATAAAATTTTCCTTTTTTAAATTAATTTTCCAAACTTTTATATATTAATAAGATTTGTCATATATTTTAATGTCAGAGGCTGCTGATCTCTCATCTCTGTAGTGGGAGGGGAGTGCTAAAAGGGATGTAAATTCCCATCAAAGATTACAGAATAATAGGGTAACTGAAGCAGACAATCTGATGACCAAATAATTTAACCACCTTCAAATAAAAATCAGTTATGTGATTTGGAACTGTTTCCCAGTATAATAAAAGGCAAAGTTTTGATAGATATAAGAGTAGTTTGTCATACCACTTTACCCTTCAATTTTATTTTGAAATTTAGTAAGGGGAAGAAACTTATTTTGTTAGACAAATATAGTTTCCATCTATTTTTTTTCTCTCTACCTCTTGTGGCATTCTTTTTGCTATGAAACACAATTTTGTTAGTACAGAATTAGTAAGGAAAATTATTAATTACAGATACTAGCTTTCCTCTAGTTAAGTAGAAAACATTTTTAAGCCTTTTATTACACAAAAAAGATGTTGCTTATTTATCAGCAAATGTTCATTCTAGTTATTGAGGGAATATTATTAGCTAGCAGTTTGTTTCGTTTGGACTGTTTTTGTTTGAAGCCTACTACTTTCACCTTTCTGGTAACCCTTACGTTCGAAATATCTAGTTAAATTTTAAAGCTACCCTTTATTTCTATGCAAAGAACTTACATTCCTTTCTTTTTAAAGCCCACAATTTATCACAGCAGAAAGTAGATAGTGGAATAGAGAAAAGTTACATTTGAGAAGCCAAGGTTATTTAATGAAGGAGAATGGTAATTATTTTACAATATAATAACCTACAAATGTGAAGTTATAATTGGGCTAAGTTATAGAATGGATTAGGTTTGGAATATAGTTTTTTCATTGGTAAGGTAGACATTTATTGACTTAATTTGTGTACATGATTGTGCTGATGGTTAAGGATATACAAAGATTAATAAATGAAGAAAGTTATTTTCATTAGGAAAAGTATTTTAAGGTACTTAGTAATTTAAAAAGAAGTTACATATGACAAATATTTCCTGTTGAAGTTCAGTAATTTAAAAAGAAGTTACATATGACAGATATTTCCTGTTGGAGTTTAGTGTAATAAATGGCTTTATTATTGTAGCATTGATGAACCAGCATTTTCAATTCATGGCTCACTCTTTTAACTGACATTGTAGGTATTAACTTATTTTAAAAAGTGAACCTTAGATCAACTGAAACTGAAATGTCTCAAGTCAGGGTACAATTATTCCTTTCTAGTGCACAGATCTAGAAGCTACAACTAGTAAAATAAAATAAAACAGAGCCTGAATTCCTAGTCACTGTCTGTTAGGATAGAACTGACAGGGCCAGATAAGTCTCTCAGCTGGTAAGTAGTTTGAACACACACCTCAGAGAGGAGAACACCAGCTACCATGTAGGACTTGAGGGTCAGGGCTTCGGTAGTATAAGTAAGTCAGAAAGATAAAACTTGAGGGGCTGACCTTATTTAATAAAGGATGGGGAGATAGAATAAGTAGGTGGGAATAGATTCATGATGTTATTCTTATGGCAGCTAACTTTAATTGTGCATTAGGCTTGACATTACAAAGTTCTTTTGCCCCCCAAGTGTATTGAGTACCACCATTAACTCTGTATTCAGATTGGCAAAGTTCAGTAGGAATTTGAGCCATTAAAATGGAGGTTTACTATCTGTTTTGTGTTCTTGATGATTAGAGAGATTAGAGGTGGAGAAGGAAGAGTGCCCTCTCCAAAACTGAGACTCACTGAGTTTAAAACAAGGGAAGGAATTCCTCTTGGAATGGATACCGAGCTGCTTAAAGCGACTTTTCGCCAGATTTGGGTGGAAGTGATTGTATAGTACACAAGGGTACCCAGAAAATGCTGGATTAGGAGCTTGTGTGATCATGGGTTCTAGTACAGTATACTTGTATCCAAATATGTAACTTTTCATCAAGGGTTTATGTGACTACTGTGCATCAAGTGGTAACTGTAGAAGCTGGTGAATGGAATCTTGTATTCAAGTTGCATGATATTCTCTATTTGTTCTCTACTTTTGCGTAAGATTTTAAGTACACTGTCTAGGTTTAAAGTCCCCTGGACTCCCTGAAGCTGTGTACTAGATGAGAATGAACAGGGAGCCAGGAATTAATTTCCCTGGATAGTCAATGCATTGAAATTAAGTGGTAGTATCGTTGGTGTGACTTTTTCTTTCTTACCAACAGGATTTAGGGCCTTGGAGGATTTGAGAAAAAGGAGTACTTTTTTTTTTTTTTTGGCGGTACACGGGCCTCTCACTGTTGTGGCCTCTCCCGCCGCGGAGCACAGGCCCTGGACGCGCAGGCTCAGCGGCCATGGCCCACGGGCCCAGCCGCTCCGCAGCACGTGGGATCCTCCCAGACCGGGGCACGAACCCGTGTCCCCTGCATCGGCAGGCGGACTCTCAACCACTGCGCCACCACGGAAGCCCAAAGGAGTACTTCTTATATGCCTATAATCTAGCCACATAGGTTAGCTAGCTGTCTGAATGAATCCATTATATACATTTGTATCTGAATTCTCAGAGGACCCAGACCACTAGCTGGGAAAGGAAATAAACTTCTCTTTCTGGGATCCAGACTTCTGGCTTAAAAGCAGTGGCATAGCCTTATGCTTTCAACAACATCCCTTTGGCCTCCTATTTTAAGAATACATATATGAAAGCTACTTGTTTTGTGGAGAACCAGAGCACAGGTGGAATGGTTCAGAAATAATGCTGTTGACAGTATAGTTAGGCATGTGACACATTTTGGTAGCTTTCAGGAAATAGGATCATTTAACAGATACTTGAATTAATAATGAATGCCCTGGGAGTTCTTGCTCTCTAGAAGCATTTTATAGTTGGGGAGGTAAAGACATATTTATATGCAGAGTGTTAAATACCATAGGTTAAAAGGTATCATGTTGAATGATACGGACAGACTTGCAGATTGGAGAGAAAAGCACAGTAAGCTACAGTGGTACGGGAAAGGTTCAAAAAGGAGGTAGGAATTGAGTTTAACAGATATTTTTGAGTGCCTACCATATATGTTGCATCATGCTAGAGACTGCAGATGTGTTGTAGAAGAGAGCATTCTCTTTTATGCCATCTCTGTACAGTGTAGATACGCCTTCGGTGTTGCTGTGTTTATTTATTGCACATCTTCATTGCCTTTGTATCCTCAATACTCTGTACACGATAGGCACTCACTAAATGTTTGTTGAATGCATGATGAACAAGATATGGTCCTTATATATAATCTAGTAGGATAAATACACAAGTTATTTTTCCTACAAAATAGAGGAAGAAGTACAGAGTTTTCTGGGTACTTGAAAGGTAGGAGTAATCACATACCTTAAATGATCAGGACAGGATTTACAGATGAGATCATGTTTAACATTGTCCTTGAAGAGACTATGAGTAAGGTTGTTTTAGTAGTGGGAACAAAATCTGCAGCATGGGATAAATTTTTGAGTGGTTTGCTTTATCACGACAAGGGAAATCTATTAGGCTGTTACATTGGTTTCAGTCAAGAAGTACAAATCTTCACAATTTTATGGAATCTATCTCAAGATATTTGCTGCTTTTCAAGTTCAAGAACACAGCTATAACATACTCTTTTCCCCCAGAAAACACCTATTTATAGGTGAAAACCATTATTACTTCATTAGACTATCTCATTTTATCTTACCTTTAGGACCACCTGTTGATTTTCTTTCCATAGGCATGTTTCATCCCCCCACCCAACCTTCACTCCCCAAAAGCTAATATTTTCTGTCAGGTGCTATGTTAAGTACTTGATATAAATATAAACCCATATAATCTTCACAACAACCCGATTAAAGGTTAAGGGACTTGCCTAGGGAGTAAGTAGTAGAGCCAGGATTGCCTTACTTTGTAAGTTTTACTATGTGAACATGAGTTGAGAACAGCAGTTTCTTTGAAACCTAGATGCTACATATTACTTACTGAATGTCATGACCCTAGAAAGCAGTTTGCACACAGTAGAAACTGCATATGTTAAATCCACAGATTCCAAGAGTCTGCTGACTAAGGCATTATGATAGGATTTATTGTGTTATTTATCTAGTACCTACCATGAGTGAAGAATTATTCCAGGATTGAAGAGTATGGCAAATAACAATGTTCCTGCTTTCATGGAGCTTATATTTTAATGAAGGGAGACGGAGAATAAGCATGCAAATAAATTTATTTACTTAGTAAATAAATAATATTCTGATAATAAGTACTATAAAAAATTGTCAGGTTAATGGATGGGATCAATAGTTTTCGAGCAGACAAAGAAGCTGTCTCTGAGGCAGTAGTATTTGAATGGAAACCAGTCTGTTGAGAAGTGGAAGCCCTTGGAAAGATCTGGGGAAGAGCTTTTCAGGTACAAACAACAGCAAATACAAATGGTCTTACTCATGAGAATGTAAGAATGAACTTCATGTGTTAAAGGATGAATGAGAGGGCCAGTATAATGAACAAAGAAAGTGAAAGGTTAATGGGTAGCAGGTGTCAGGTCATGGAGTCTTGTAAAGATTTGGTAAAGCATTTGGATTTATTCTAAGTTTAATGGGAAGGATTTTAAGATACAGTTTCATTTTTAAAAGATCACCTTGCTGTGTAGAAAATGGACTGAGTGGAGGAGGGACAAGTGACAAGAAAAAGAGAAAGACAATTAGTGCAGTAGTCCAGGCAGGAAAGTAGGGTGGCTTTGGACTAGTGCTGGAGGTGTTGAGAAATGGTTAGATTTGGGATATTTTGGACATAGAGCTAATATGAGTTGGGGATGTGGGATATGAAAGCAAGAGGAGGGATCAAGGATGATCTCTAAGGTTAGAGACCTGCATTACTTTGTGAAAGGGTGCTGCTAATGTATCATGCAAACTTAGGTTAAGGAGGAGGAGTGCAAAGTATATGTAGGAGATTCACACAGCTGTTCTACAGATGGAGTGCCACCTGCTGTAAAGATCCAGCCAGATGTTTGGGACTCCCGGCTGGTTCTAACACAGCAGCAACCTCTCATAGTTGAGGATTTTGAAGCCAGGTTAGCTCCATCCAGGCTTGTCTCATACATCCTTACTACCCAGAAGGTAAGCCCACTCTTCCTCCAGGCATATTACTTGTCCTCATTTTCATATATCTTGCAGTTTTCTCAGACCAAACTGGTGTGACATCTTTATTCCCCTGACTCCTCATCACCACCACCAAATGCCTGGCTAGGTCTCTTTCATTATTCAGTTCATGTACAGTATTGTCTAGGAAACATGTTCTGATCCCAGATTCATTCTGCTTTCATGTCTGAGCGTTGCCCCACATATACACCAAGTACAGTGTACATGTACTGCATGTAAACACTTTGATCATAGCAGTTTGTTTTTTGGGTTTTTTTTTTGTTTTGTTTTCTTTTTTAAATAGTCTTGTATATCTCTGTAGAACAAGAGGAGGGAAAGTATTCTAGGTTGGGAGAAGGATATGAGTAAAGATACTGGGGCATATTTTGGGGAGGGGACTAGGGAAATTACAAAGAAGATTGTCAGTCAAGTATGTGGTATCTAAAAAGAGTTTGTATCGGGGTGAGTAAAGTATTAAAATTGATTAGAAGAGTATTATGTCAGTTATATCTCAATAAAGCTGGGAAAAATAAAGATTAGAAGAATCTTTTGGGTCTTGACAGAGCATATTAAAGACTACACTGTGATTGGATTTAATTTTAGAACAGTGATTCTCAACCCTGACTGCCCTTCTAGAAACACCTAAAGAGTTTAAAAAATCCCACTGCCCATGAATTTCCCAGACCCCGACTAAGTCACAGTTTCTGGGTGTGGGACCCAGATATTAAAGTTTCCCACGTGATGTGAAGGTTAGCAACTACTTCAAGAAGCGGAAAGTGTGATTGGTTGAAAAAAGGTATTGAAATGAGAGTCAAGAAATTGGATCATGGTTTTTTTTGTTTGTTTGTTTTTGTGTGTGTGGTTTTTTGCTTTGTATTTTTTGTTTTTTGGGTTTTTTTGCTGCATCAGCAGCATGCAGGATCTTAGTTCCCTGACCAGGGATCAATCCCATGCCCCCTGCAGTGGAAGCGCAGAGTCTTAACCACTGGACCACCAGGGAAGTCCCTGGATCATGGTTTTTATTCTTCATTTTTTGTGATCTTGGGCAAATCACTTAATGCCTGATGTTAGTTCATCTATAATTAAGTTGAAATGATCTTCATCTGTAACTTGGTTGGATGCTCTCTGGAGACTTTTCTGTCTCTAAAATACTTTGATTTTAATGAAGGAAATTGTATAATGAAATAGTGTTACAGGGAAGATTAACCAGCTAGGTTCAGGACAAGTTGGAGGTAAGAAGACATGGGGACAGGTTGGAGGTAAGAAAATGGTTGCCCTTTATGTGTGGGCAAGACAGTGAGTTTAGGGAAGGTAGTTGCTTTGGGAATGGAATGGGGGATACTTTAAGCCCTCTTGCATCAATTAAAAATTGTCTCCCTTCTCCTTAAAAATTTCAGGAGACTTCATTTAAGTATTCAAGGATTTGGTTGCTGGTATTTTTTTTCTTATAGCTTGTATTATTATTAATATTGTTAATCTTTAGCAAAAGATTGAATAAAGCATGGCATATCATGCCATAACTATTTAAGGAATGTGCTGTTAATCAGTTTGTGCAGTGGAAGTAATTCATGGAAACGTTTCTTAGGTCATTCTTTTGGATTTCTGAAAAATGATCAATAAAGAATTCAGTTCATTCTTTGTTTAGCACCCTGCCAAATAGAAAATAGGAATCTACTTAGAATATGTTCATGTATTCCTTCTAATATGGTATTATCCTTTATTATCACTTTGTCAAATAGAAAGGAAACTTTGCTTCAAAACTGTAACCTTTTAAACTGCCTTATAACTGTTTTTTTGATCATTCTTTTATTCCTTGTCTATAAAAAGGGGATAAATACCTTCTCTATAATATTTTATAAGGAGATGAAGTAGCATAGTGCTTCACATATTTCTTAGGTGCTTTGATAAAATTTAATTCTGCTGCCCTTCCAGTGCACAAGCTCAGGCATACATATTTATGTTTTTCTACTTGTAGTTATTTCATGTCATTTTTTTTAAGCTAATTTTTTTATTCCCCCTCTTCCCCCTTTCAGCTTACATGTCTTCTTCTTGGTATAACATTTTAGATAATTTTCTATCATGTTTCTAATTATACTAGTAAAAGTAAAATTTTCCCTCCCTTGACCGTACCCAGTTGTAATAGTTTGACTCAAGCAACTCAAATTTAATGACCATGTATTTTTGTTTCCTAGAAATAAATCTTTCTCTGTTCCTACTCAGTGGTATTAATTCTATATGTTTTAAAGGAATTCAGTTTTTAAATTAAATTTAAAATAACTAAATTATGAAGTATTCAAGAGTTGATGATCCAGTTTGAAATTGATGCATTCCTCTCTTCTCTTTTGATCTTTTTTGTTCCTACCCACCAGGTTCAATAAAATGCAACTCAGAGCTTTTGAATTTATTAGCTGTTTTTATGAAATCAAGTGTTTTTTAAAGGAAAAATAAAAGTAAATGCTAATCTTTGAGTTCTTTATTTCATATTGTCTTCCTCTACTCTCCTTACTATAAATTAAGTGTGCCAATCCTTAATTGACTAAATGTTACCTTATGCATTCTTGTTTCCTTCTCCAAAAATTTTTTTGCTGATGTTCAGATAATCTCCAGTCTCTAAAATATTTCTGAAGTTATATATTTTCATAATACAGCATAGAATAATAAGTATATGAAGGGTTGAAGTAAACAAATCTCATGAGTCTTTAGAAGGGCTTATTGAAGAGCCAAAGGGTGCAATTTTTTGGAACATGTATGGTTTATAATGTTGAAGGTGTAGAGAGTGAATGGGAAGGCAAAGTAAATGTGGAGGAAAAGAAAACTTGACAGGTATAGAGAAGAAGAGAAAGAAAATGGAGGGAAGAGATAAGAGATGTTGGTTTAGAAAAAGTTTGAGGTAAACATATTCAGAAAAAGAAAGCAAGAGAAAAAAAAGAATAGATAAAAGGTGTTACAAGTCAGTAGGTACTCACAAGGGTGCTCATTTAGTGTTTTATTGGGCTCCCATAGGGCTGCCATTAAGAACACTAGGAGTCTTGGTTCTTTGTGTCACCTTGGAGAAGTCAGTTAACTTATCTGAGGCTCAGGCATCTGTAAAATGTGAACATTGGATTAGGTTTCTTGGTTGTCAGTAACTGTGAGAAACATTGCTATGGGAAATTTGCAGCTATAGCTGACTTTAGAACAGCATATTTAGGGAAAAGGATGTAAGCTCCCTGAGGGTAGGAGCTTTTTCTATCTTATTCACTGTTGTATCCCCAGCAGCTAACACAGTGCTTGATGCATGGTAGGCACACAATAAATGTTTGTTGAGTAAGTGATGTGAAAAGTGTCATGTTGGTGGTTCATTACGGGAGCATCTAGAGGGCCTAGAGGAAAACTAGTGTGCTTGAGAAAAGGAAAAGACTGGTATCTTCTGAAGAAATCTTACATAGGCTGGTTTTTAATCTCTTGTTCTTCCTTATCTTGTCCCAAATTCAGAGAAGGTGGCTGTAGCTAGCGCTATACTCGTGGTCACAAAACTTGTAGTGACCAGACATACATATAATGACTAAACCAACATATGATCTAGATCAATTCTTTTTGTGTGACTTAAAGAAATGCAGAACCAAGCTCAGGTCTTCATGGTATATGAGTACACATAGACTATAACAGCTATATTGAGTTGGATTTATTGGCTTTGTTCAGTTGAGAAGCAGTTAGGCTGCAAGCTGAGTACTGAAGCTGGCAGATTCCAGTGAAATCTTTGTGATTCACTGGTATCCCTAGGTTACAAAGCGTTACTGTTACAAACAGGTTACTGTTATGCAAAAAGATAAATTTGCAGAGATATTTTAAGGAAAATATTCAGAACATAATATATATATTCCAATTTTTGGAAGTCATAGTTTCAGAATATTCAGGTCTTTGAAATTCTTGGGCCTAAAACTAGACCAAAAAGTAGGGAGGGAGTAACTTTAAATCCCTATCGCTAAAAGTCCTCCACTTATTCACTAACTCTCATTCTATCTTACCACTTTTATTTAACCTCCAGTTCAGAATGTTTGGTTGACTGATGTGCCATTCCACAACAGACTAGTAACAGAAGGCACCAAAATGTGTGAGTAAGGAAGATGGAGGCAAGGAGGCATATTGACATCCATAGGCAGGTGTGATGACAAAATAAGTGATAGCTGAACAAACTTGCTTTGAGGGATAAAAGGGGGAAAAAACATCCAGAACATTAAATATCCACAATAATTATTCTGAATCATTAACAAAATAATAATTTATATTTCATATTAACACAAGGCAGGAAACAATAAGTTTATCCCAGATGGTTAATTTTTCTTTTTAATGTTTTGTTTCTGAATAGTAAATTCCTCAGTAGGTTTTGAAAAATACACATATTGGAACACATCCATTCCCACATCTGGCCCCAGAAATACTAGACAAATAAAGGTCATTCATTGTACTTTGAAATCTTTTAAAATGTTATATATTCTTGTCTCTTATAGCTATATCAGGTTGAGTTTTTAACAGTTGCTGACATTTTATGTTGGGTTTGTAAAAAATTGTAATGTTGAGAAGTATGTATGTGTAAATAGTAATAAAGAGACTTCTTCTTAAATGCATTTGAAAAGGATCATATAAAAATTAAAGCTCCTTCAGCAAAGTGGGGATTAAATGTCTGCGTACCTCAGTTATGATTTAAAACATAAAAACACACAAGATTGCAAATTTCTTAAAGGCATATTTGTACAAAATGTTTTTATTCTGAAACATAAGTCATCTAATTTGTTATAGTCATTGGTAGACAGTTTATTGTAAAATAGAAATATGCAAAGAAGATAGAAATATGAAAGCAAAGAAGAAATATGAAAGAATAATGGAAGCAATATGAAAATTCATAATATTAAATTTCAGACATACATTTTTGTTAAAATCAGAGTCCATTTGGAGTGAAATGAATATTTCCATTTAAAATTTGCATATTATATTAACGTTAGGTCAGTTTTTAATGTTTTAAATTACCAACTCCAGAAGATGGATAACAATTTCATTCCTGATGGCAATGAATTTCCTTCTTCTGAATTTTTTTAATAGGTGCACTAGGCCTTCCAATGAGGGGGATGAGCAACAATACCCCTCAGTTAAATCGCAGCTTATCACAAGGCACTCAGTTACCGAGCCACGTCACGCCAACAACAGGGGTACCAACAATGTCACTTCACACGCCTCCATCTCCAAGCAGGTATTTATTGATGGACCAGAATTTTTCTCAAAATGTATCTTTGTAGATTAAGCAAGCTTTTTAGTTTTTTAATAAGGTAACTAATTATTTGATTTTCTGGTTCAGTGCCTTTCACTGAGGAAAAGAAAGTTGATACCCTGTGCTCATTTTATTTCATTGCAAATTGATAAGTATAGTGTAAGATGCTTTTATCTTGCAGCTAGGGTATTGGTTATTAGCTGGGATGGGTATCAAGGATTAATCACCACCTGGGGGGCTTTTTTCAAAAGCATGCTCTCCTCTCAAAGGAGGACGTGCAATTTCAGATCACTCCTCAGATAATTCTGTTTATTGCTCCCTCACCACACATCCATTGCTCTAGTGAGAATAAAACAAAACAGATTTACAAAAATGGTGCATATTAGTTTGAAGAAGCTAGAATGACATACATTTGGAATGAAATTATTCTGAATATATATGTGAAATGCATTTGTATTTTATGTCATAGTCACACCAATAGTTCTCTCATCTTCGATATCACCATATATTCTTCTGTGATTTGCCCTTTCTTGTTGGTTTGTTTACTTTGGCTTTTCAAAGAGCTTTTTTTCTTTTCAAATGACCAGACAAAAGAGTTAAATGAATAAAAATTAGCAATGCAATTTGAAAGTATATTTGAGATTCTAGGATTAGGCCAATTGATTATTTACAGAGAATTTTAATGAGTGATTGTAGAGAGCTTATTTAGTATAATGGACTTCTTTTTCAGGGGTATTTTGCCTATGAATCCTAGGAATATGATGAACCACTCCCAGGTTGGTCAGGGCATTGGAATTCCTAGCAGGACAAATAGCATGAGCAGTTCAGGGTTAGGTAGCCCCAACAGAAGCTCGCCAAGCATAATATGTATGCCAAAGCAGCAGCCTTCTCGACAGCCTTTTACTGTGAACAGGTAAGATGTTTATTGATACTGTGTATTAATTGTTCTTTCTGGGTATTTTCAAATTTGCCTTTTCATATTCAACGTTCTGTTCTTGAGTCTTGGCTTCTGTTTCATAAGTGTGTTTCATCATATATTTTGACCAAAGCTGCTCTTTCTGTTACATATCACAACTTTAACCTCCCAAACTAAAGACATGTTCTTTTGAAAATCAGTTTGCTTTTTTGTTACTGTTGTTAGAAAAGGATTGTTCTTAGGCTGCCAACCGGCAAATTTTTGTTATGTCCTTCCTCTATTAAATGAGGCTGGTCACTTGTGTGGTAAGAACTTCATACCTATGAATAGGACTGGAGACATATTTGACTATTACTGCCTTGCTTCATTTATGCTTTGGTTAAGTTGCTTTTCAACTGAATTTCAGTTTTGTTCTTTGGAGACTTAATGACAGACTTTTTGAAGACTACATCTGTAGTATTTGAAAATAGTGTCATGTCCTGGGATTTAAAAAGATGAATTTGCGCTTTTCACTCCTTTTTGCACTGGTCATTGCATATACTGCTATGCAAATAATAGTTAACAATATGAAAAACAGTTACCCATTTTGTTAGGATTTTAAAGCTATTCAGGTAATTTATATGAGAGTTATGTCTACAATAGGGCTTTCTTTACTGTAAAAAAAAAAAGCATTTTAGTTTAATTGTTCATTTTTTTTAATGGGGAATATGGGGAGAAAGGATGTTGCTATCATCAGAGCCATTTAATTCACTTTCTTTTATCTAATACTCGTAAATTCTGAATTAAAATAGGTTATTAGCACATTTCCTTTTAAATCTTCATCCCATAACCTCCAATTCTTACTTTTATTTAGACTTATGAGTACTTCTTTTATAATTTGCTCTTTTAATTTTTACAGAAGTTATTTTTGTAAAGGGTTATCAAAATTCTCATCTCCTTGACGTTTCCTAATGATATAATACTTCTTGGGCTTTAACACATCTTTCTGCATTCTTGTAGTATCGTTCATTGAATGTATGTTTAAATTTTTTGCCTTTCCATATTTTTTCACATTCTAGTTTTTAAAAAATACTTTGCTTATAAATTGTCAATGAAGTATGGGTCTCTAAAGCCCTGCTTATTATTATTGATAAGTTGTATGTATTATGGAATGTTTTCATCTCTTACTACTTATTCAGTGTTTGAGGATACCTATATCATCAGCAGTTCTAACATGCTATTAAACAGAAGTTTCTGTTGACTTTTCTGCTCTTCTCTAGAGTGTTTCACCAACTGCATTATTTTATTAAAATATTGTTTGGCCATAGTTAGTTTTATAAATCTAGGCAAAAAATTAAAAACCCAGTCATCTTCAAATAGTTTAACCTTACTCATAACAGTAATACACTGTCTTTTATCAGATTATTTGATGTGAAAGTTGCATACTTTCATTTTAGAATTTGCATTAACGATTCTTGTTGACATGCTTAATTACTCTGGCCCTTGCTTTAAATTCAGCCTTATTTTTTGTTTGTTTGTTTTCCCATGTTTAGGCTTGTGCAAAAAAGGGAAGCTGTGGTAACTATTTACCAAGTACCTTACTTTAGAATTAAGAGCACTATGGAGAGATTTTTATTTTTAAGTAGCTAAAAGATAAACTAGATGATGTGTTTTAGAACACTGAATTCAGTTAAAGAAAAGCACCATTTAATTCACGTCAGCTGAACATTTACTGAGTGCCTTTTGTAGCCTCCTGAATGCTAAGGGCAGGAGATGCAAAGAAGTATATGACATGAACCCTGTCCATGAGGAGTTTATGTTCTAGTTGGGAAAGACAGACTGTATGAAAGATATTTTATGAAAAGTAATAATAGCACATTTTACCAGTAGTGGAAGAAAAACAGGTATTCAGGAACAGTAGTCTTAAACTAATTTGCCTATTTTTGAGGTTTATTACTTCTTCCATTATATCCAGTAAGTTGGCTCTCCAAGTATACAAAACTATACCCTTAATCTCTATTTTCCTCAAGGCGTATATAAATTCTTTGCTTTTTGTTTTTTAATTCATCTGTTTAAGATGTTTTGGTTCTCAGTTGTTCATGAAAGGACTTTAGGGAAGCTTTAAGTAACAATAAAGATTCAACTCAAAAAAAATTAGTATTTGTTTTTAAACATGTTGTTTTATATGAGGAGATCAAAAGTAAACACTTTTGTTTTTCTTCATCTGAAAGTTAGTGTTCTTACTGTATATCTAAAATTATTTTCTGTGTACCCAGTATGTCTGGATTTGGAATGAACAGGAATCAGGCATTTGGAATGAATAACTCCTTATCAAGTAACATTTTTAATGGAACAGGTAAGCTTATTCTGGAGCCAGTACCCTATAAAAATACGATAGATCTTGAAATATAAAGCAATTCAACATACTAGTCAAAATATTAAAGGAATTTTTGTGTTAAGATGATAGAACTTAATATAGGGAGAATTTGACAGGAAATAGGATTTAATTCAGTGAACAGTTGAAAGATAGTTAAATATATTTTTTTCACTTGGCATGTTAATAGCACAGTGTTATAACATCAGATTTATTTCCTTAACATCTGGAGAAAGCGTAAACATTTACTTAGTCGTACTTGTGCCTCAGAATCTTTTTTGCTTCAAGAGCTTTTCCTATCTCAGTCCTGTCACTACAGTCTAAACTAGGTTGAGTGGTATGGCATTCTGGCTATAGAGACCCAGATTGAAGAAACCTTTAAAATTATATGGAGCACTTACAATTTTTTCTTAATAGTTTTAATAATACTAATTTTGGCATTTAACTCTTACAAATTTTTAATCTAGTTTTATGTGTAAAATTCAGAATTTAATTACATGGAAAACCAATTCTGATTTTGACAGTGAAGAATTCTTGCAGTCTGTTGGTTTATTTCTTTTATCAGCTGCTTCAGACAGAAGAGAACAGGAGGCTTTGTTGCTATTCTGCTTCAGGTTTCACCTTCTTCCACCCTTGCCTCCAAACCCTTTCCTGAGAAAGGAAATAAAGGATGTTTTATGGTCATAGGAGCAAAGATGAATATGATTGTTGAGAGAGAAATACACGTGAAGGAAGTGGAAGGTGAAAGAATGATCAATGAAATGGGGCATACGTGAAAGCACGAGAAGATTTAGTAATTGAAATGACATTTCTGGCTATCGGCTTTTAATTTTTCAGTGTTATTGTATGTATAGTAGCATAGATTGACCAAGTGAGACTTTAAAATGTCAAATTTTAGCATTTAAAGTTTTGCGTTCTAATGGGAAATACCCTATTTCATTGTTCCTCAAATGCAGATTTTTTTCATATTTTAATATCTCTGAAATTAGGCTGCATATCATAGTTTAATTAGCGAGGTTTTTTCCCCCTAAATGAACCATAAAGTAACAGTGTGTCTCACAGTGCCATCTTATATTCTGAATTATGGTTTATACACTTCTGTAAATTTTAGAATTATTTTTAAGTCATTTTTAACTAAGTATATTTTACACTAGGAAAATTGTTTCCAAGTCTTAACCCTAAAAATAAAAATTTGTGAGTTAATACTATTTTTAGGTTAAAATTATTCTCAAATAACATATGGTAGTTTTAAACTCCATCTTAGAGGACCTGAAGAAGTGTGTTAAAAGTTAATACTTATTGAAAGTTTTTAGTTAATTTGTAATCAAGTAATTCAAGAGATTGCTTTTTAAATTAAAGCACTATATAAATTGTTAATGTCTATTGTTGCCCTTTTATATAGTAATACCTTTTTAAAATTCAGAATTCATGAACTGCAATTTCTTTAAAAACAATGGGTATGAATGATTTTATCTTTTACCCTTCATAAATTTAAATTGTCACCTGACTTGGAATGTAACTATTTCCTATCAACAAAGTAATCTTGAGTTAATAGTTTCTTTCTGAGATTCTTCTAATTATGAAACTTAGAGAAAAATTAACTGGAAAAGGGGGCAAAATAAATTGAAAATGGTTATAATAAACTAGATGAAACAGATTAAAGAAAAAGTATAGTGCAGGGTAAAGCTAAGCTAGAAAATAAGTTCTTCAAAAATTAAGAGTATAAGATTTTAAGAATAATAGAATAATAAATGTTGAGAAGAGATCAAGGTGACGATTAAAATAGACAAAGTAGAAATGTTGGGTTAAATTTATTTTTTAAAAGGAAAGAAACTGATTTTTTAAAATTCAAAATGAACAAAAATAAATTTTATTCATTCCTTATATATTTATTGAGCGCCTACTGTGTAATAGGTAATATAAACTTCTGGGCTTTGTATCATATTCTCATACAATTCACTCACTAGACATGGGAACCCTACATTGACCTACGCTCTCCACCCTACTTTATACCCTCAGCTGCAAAACACACGTGCGCGTGCACACGCACACACATTTCACACACTCACGTGCATACACATTTGTGTATGGGACTAATAGGCCACAGGAAAAAAGAAGTCCTTAGGGCTTCTGCTTCCATTGCCTATGCCTCAAATATGATTCAGGCTATCTGCAGGAGGCAGTGTCATTATCACACCTATGTTATGAATGAAGCTCCAAGCATTCCAGATACAACCTCTGCTTTTGGATACAATGAAAGAGTAGTTTTATCGCAACAGTCTCCCCTCTTGCTAACTAACAACGTATAACTTGAGTACCATCTTTCACAGGGGAAATAGTGTATCACCTTACTCCTTATTCTCTGTTAAGTCTCTAGGATTTGGGATTTTTATTATGCTAATAAGTACATATTGCTTTGCTGTATTGTTCATAAAATTCTTTCACATGAAGTCAATCCACAAATATTTATTGTACATTTACATATGCCAAGTACAGTGCTGTACATTGTTTAGGAAGAAGGCACTGTTATTTCAAACTTTATTATAGTTGGTCTTTAATAACCTCTTTAAAATGTTTGTAGAATCAGTAACTAGTGTTTTTTCTTATTATTTAGATGGAAGTGAAAATGTAACAGGATTGGACCTTTCAGATTTTCCAGCATTAGCAGACCGAAATAGAAGGGAAGGAAGTGGTAACCCAACTCCATTAATAAACCCCTTGGCTGGAAGAGCTCCTTATGGTAATTAATTAAGCTTTTTAATTATGGCCAGTGAAAACTTTCTGTTGCACGCACGTACACATATATATGTGTACGTATATGCATGTGTGTGTACACACATGTATTTATGTGTTTTCTAATCAGAGTAGTGTAATGTTGTCAGAGTTGATAAATGCAAGGTGCTTTTTTCTCCCAGGATACCATGATAGCAAAGTTAAATGGGAAAACTTAATTTGTATAGAAATCCCAAAAGGAAGTCTTCATTGGTATTCAGAAGTTATTTTCTTCTGGCATTTCTGCCTTAATTCACCTTAATAATGATTCTGTGGTCTGCCTCTTCTCAATTCATCACACATTTTTTAAAAGAATACATTCCCACATTCCTAATGATTAATAATGACTAACCATATATTAACAATTTTTTCTAAGCCAGTTTCTCAACCTCCACACTACTGACATTTGAGTAGGTAGTTTCTTGTAAATGAGGGGCTGTCCTGTGCATTGTAGAATATTTAGCAACATCCCTGGCCTCTGCCTACTCGCTGCCAGTAGCACCACCCACCCACCCCCGCATTGTGACAACCACAGATCTCTCCAGATTTTGACAAATGTCTCATGGGGAAAAAAATTACCTCCTGTTGAGAACTGCCGTGGGTCATGTATAGTTTATGTAGACTCTTGGTCACCATTAATACCCTTTTTCACTGTCTTTAATAAATAAGAGAGTTGGCTAATAGATGCTAAATGAACTAGACATGAAAATTATATAACAGGAATATAACCATATTCTTTTTATCCTTTGCACATACTTGTTTGCTTTTGGTAGAATCAGATACAGACCAGTAGCAGAAACAATGAACTTGGATCATTTCATCACTTTTCTAAGATAACCATTTTTCCCATTTTCAACCAAGAGGGATTTCTGTGACTTTCAAAATATGAATACAAATAACAACATGTGAAAAAGGGAAAAAATTATTATTATACACATTAAGAGTTTCCTAATTAGCCTTCCCCCCCAGAAAAAAACAAAAATGATCTGCCCTGGAAGTTGAGTACCTAGCTACTTGATTCTCAGTTCAGACTCTAATGTTTTTAACCTTTCCTCATAGGTCCATTTTTTCATCCCTTTAATCATTCCCGTTGCTCTCCTTGGACCATCTCTAGTTTCTCCATATCGTTCTTGAATTGTGGAGCCCCAAACTGGATATTGTTCTCCAATAAGGGCCTGACTAATGCCAAGTATAGTGGGAGGATTACTTCCCAGTTCTTGCATGTTTTACATCTATTACATGGAGTCCAAGAAAATCTGAAATAATATGGAGTTGTTTTATAATTGATTGCAATTTGCTCACTCTGTAAGTCACTTTCAAGTAGAATACTGACATGTTCTTTAAAATTTATTTTGTTCATTTGTATTTGACAATTAACTGGCATTTATAATAACTAGTCAAATATTTAAAGCAAGTTTTTAAACCAAAAATTTTCATAATTATTACCAATATCAAATTATGTTTTTTCAGCATCTGTATATGACATTAGATTAGAATTATAAGATTACCACTTATTTCCCTTGTATTATTTTGTATATTTAGCTATTAATCAGTATATAAGAATTTAGTTATTCATTGTTACCCAGAACACCAGTTTTTTGAAGTGTGCTTTCATAGCGTAATTTAAAAATCCTTTTGGTATATTATTGTGAGAAAAGTTAACTTTTTATAATTTGTAGCAAAATATCATAAATATCAATTGCAATTCTCTGGATTATTTTCATTACATAGTTGGAATGGTAACAAAACCAGCAAATGAGCAATCCCAGGACTTCTCAATACACAACGAAGATTTTCCCGCGTTACCTGGTTCCAGTTATAAAGATCCAACATCAAGTAATGATGACAGTAAATCTGTAAGTAACTGAGAATTATGTATGTGAGTTATATAGTTTTTTCCCTTCAGATTTCTGTTATATTAACAGTTTTGTACACTATATTAAGGACTTATTAAGTACTATTATGAAATTGTTTATCTTGAATATCTGTAATAACCTAACTTCTGAAGAATGTGGAAAACCTTTATAACTTAGAAGATAGCCTATTTTTTTCCCTATTTCATATAGGTTTGCAAATTTCTGTTGAACTTCTCAGAGTTAATTTAGACTTTTATTGTAGTCCCTGTCAGCTGGATCCCATGAAGTTTGATATTATAGCCTTCTAAGGAGCTGTGTTTTTCTTGAGTA
This sequence comes from Phocoena phocoena, assembly GCF_963924675.1. Taxonomy (NCBI): domain Eukaryota; kingdom Metazoa; phylum Chordata; class Mammalia; order Artiodactyla; family Phocoenidae; genus Phocoena; species Phocoena phocoena. The sequence goes on along the minus strand of NC_089229.1, from coordinate 46,718,473 downwards.
AGTTTTCTCCTTGAAGAATCTTTATACACATTTTTATTCCTGTGTTGATTCAGCCAACCCAGCTTCCTCTTTCTGACTTAACGAGTGTGTTTATTTCTTCCACATTTCACTGAAAATAGCTTTTTGTGTGTGTGATGGGAGTTGTATATTGTTAAAATAATTGATAAAAGAAGATTATTGGGTAAGAATTAAAATAAATATGAATTTTAAAAGTTCATAATTAAAATTTAAAAAATAAAAAGTTCGTATTTTCTAACTTGGAGGTTTTTATGGTGATGTTTTAGGTAATGTACTATATTTAGTTTGTCTTCTAAATATACTTCTAAAATATACTTGTAAAAATACTAATAAAGTATTGAGGAGTGTAACTCAAGAGTATCCCAAAATGAAAAGTTCTGAGATAGAGAGGCTTTTTTTGTCTGTGACTGAAGATCTGAGATAAATAAGAATATTTTCCATATATTTCTTGTCCTTTAAGTACTCAAATATGTACAATACAGGATTTATTTGTATACCATGGCACAGTTGTGGAAACAAAAAATTTCATGTAGAACTTGAAAAACAGGTAATAATTTACTACCAACTTAAATATAATAAAAAATGAATAGAAAAGTACTAGTATATGAACTTGAAATTTTTATACATAACAAATTTTAATGTCACATTTAATTTTTTTCATGTTAGAATTTGAATACATCTGGCAAGACAACTTCAAGTACAGATGGACCCAAATTCCCTGGAGATAAAAGTTCAACAACACAAAATAATAACCAGCAGAAAAAAGGGATCCAGGTGTTACCTGATGGTGGGACTCTATAAAATATATCAAAGATATTATAGAATTCATTTTTTAACTTTTTCCTCAAAGATAAAAATGACTGTGTTTTTCTTATCCAGGTCGGGTTACTAACATTCCCCAAGGGATGGTGACAGACCAGTTTGGAATGATTGGCCTGTTAACATTTATCAGGGCAGCAGAGACAGACCCAGGAATGGTACATCTTGCATTAGGAAGTGACTTAACAACATTAGGCCTCAATCTGAACTCTCCTGAGTAAGTTTCTTTCTTTTCTCCCTACATTTGTGTATAGTACCTCCCTGCAGTTTTTAATTTCATGTCTGCAAATTATATCACCTGCTGCCACTCATTGTTGCTGGTATTTGCTGACTCTTTGGGTCATTCCCTCTTATATTAGTTCCTGGATCACTCTCACTTTATAGTAATATTCCTCTTATAATTTAGCAGTTTCAATATACACATATATGGTCTTTCCTAAATCCTGAAATCCTAGCTTCTTGAATTTCTCTCCTCCAAAAATCGTACCCTTCATCATACCTCAGCTGCTCACTTCTTTAGTCATCCCTTTGACTTCGTCATTTTTGGTGACCTCAGTTTCTCTGTAAGATTGTACTGCTATGCCACTTCCTGTTTTCCATTTCTCTCCCTCTTCTACGGGCTCCTGTAATCATTAGATTCCATTGGGACCTTCATCCCACTGATTCTTGTACCTTTTTACTGTTCCTCAACATCCCTGTCTCTCTTCCCCTTAGATGAATTCACTTCCTTCTTCTCCAGTTAAATTCTGTGGTCAGTCATGATTGCTTGTTTACATATACCCCTGACTGCTTTGCCCCTCTCTTGCTTTGTCATACTTGCATGGCAAAAACTACAACCCTGGTTATATCTGCCTGTTCCACTCTTGACCTGTGCTACTAAGCCTGGCTAGAGAAAAATACACAACTTCACTGCCTGGTCTCACTTCAGATTCATGGCCAGGAACCTCAAGAATGAGCCCTTAATTCTGCCAGCCATAATCAAGCTGGCATGCCTACTCCATTCATTCTTTTGTTCTCTTTTGCAACTGTTTTACACTTGCCTCTTCAAACCTCTAATACCTTTTCCCCTGTGCTTAGTGTCAGATGGTGACCTTGCTTTTTATTTCTACTTTACTAAGAACGAAGGAAGCAATCAGAAGAGTGTCAGTGTAGTCCTGCCACGAAATCAGTCACCTACAACCATCTGCACCTACCTTACTCTTGTCTTCCACCCTGTTACCATAGCTGATCCATGCTTTCTACCTAAAACCTTTGAAAACTCAAAGATATGGATCTAACAATTTTTTGCACTTTGTTGCATCATTTCCATCAGCATACAAATATGCTGTTACTTCTTCCATGTTAACCGATGCCTTCTCTTGATCCAGCTTATTCTATAAGTTATTGCCCCCCCACACCCCAATTTCTTTATTCTCCTTTGGAGCAAAACTCCTCAGGAGAGCCATCTTTGTATCTCCTATTCAGTGCTACATTATTTCTCACATTTTTTTTTTTTTTTTTTTTTTTTTGGCTGTACTTCACAGCTTGTGGGATCTTAGTTCCCCACCAAGGATCGAACCTGAGGGCCCTGGCAGTGAGAGCACCAAGTCCTAACCACTGGACTGCCAGGGAATTCCCTGTTTCTCACTACCTTTAACTGCTTCCACCCTGGTTTGAATCACCATCTTCTCTTGCTTGGATTACTCCATTAGCCAATCACCAGGTGTCCCTGATTCTCCCTTTGCCGCTTATAATCTTTTGTTCATATGACAGCCAGGACAATCCTTTTTGAATAAGTTCATTCTCTGCTCAATACACAGTTAGGTTTTGCAGTTTTATTATGATTAAAAACCCAAAATCTTGATAGGCCTACTAATCTGTACAGGCATGATCTGTGTCTCTCCTCTACCTACACCTTAACAGCTTCTCCCTTTGTTCACCCTGTTCCAGTTTCACTGGCCTTCTTGCTGTACGTCAGACATGTCAGTCATAACTCTGCATTAGTTGCTCTAGCAGTTCCCTCTGACTAGAGTAGTTTTCTACCAGATAACAGATATGGTTATCTCCCTCATATCCTTCAAATCTTTGTTCAAACGTGACCTTCTAAATGTGCCCTAACCTGACTGCCCTATTTAATTATGCAACTAATCTTCCCTCCCTACCCCACCACTAACATGGAATATTATTTATGTATTACGTAAATTGTTTTTGTGTGCCTCACTCCCAATCCACCATCTTCAACCAGAAAGTAAGTTTCACGTTATCAGTGATCATTGTTATGTTTGCTGATGTATAAGCATGCTAGTGCCAGGCATATAATAATAGACACTCAGTAAATGTTTGCTGAATTTGAGCTTTGGTTTTTAATAATTGCTGGTATTTTTTCTCTGGCCATATAAATAGGAAAGTAATTGTACTTTAATTCATTGTATTAATGAATTTAAAGCATTCTGAGTTGAAGTAATAATTCATATACAGATATGTGTGTGTATGTATGTATTTTTAACCTTGTTTCAGTTTCCTGCTGTATAAGTCATAGTAAAACCAAGAAAAGATATTAGTAATTTAAAGATGCTCATTTTACATTTGAAGTCATTGTTTTTCCTGATTTGCTGAAATAAAATTAGAAATCTCTTTTCCTACTTTGGACTTCAGAATGGTTTTTTTCTCCCTCATTCAGAAATCTCTACCCCAAATTTGCATCACCCTGGGCATCTTCACCTTGTCGACCTCAAGACATAGGTAGGAGAATCTATTTTTGTTCAGACCTTTAAAAAATATATTTGTAACTGAGAATCAGTTAATAAGGCTTTTTTCATTTTATTATCCAGACTTCCATGTTCCATCTGAGTACTTAACGAACATTCACATTAGGGATAAGGTGAGTGTAGTTTATTATTCTACTCAGCATGAACTTATCTATTTTCAGGTGCTGTTTTGCAGTTCAGACAGCATAATATTTTTGAAATATTTAACAGTGGTCTCAGGGGTATGCTTTTGTATGTCCATTCAGTTATATGTAATAGTTTAATTTCTATTTTTGTTTATAATCCTGTGTTTTGATGAGGTCTGGGTTATATTTTAAAAATATTTTAAAAACAATGTTAGGACCAGTAAAATCTTTCTTATAGTTATTAGTAACGGTACAATCATAACCGCAGTTCATGGGAATAAAGTAACTTGGAAAATTTGATGAATTTCCTTCTGATATTCTCATTTTATGTTTACAGATAAAATGTTTTTAATGAAAAAATATATATTTTAAAACTGTAATCTTTGACTTTTTTGTGTAATCTTTTTCTGTGTTTAATTTCTATGTTTCTAATTCTATGTCTATAATTTTAATGTTTTAATTTCTATGTTTTAATTTTCTATGTTTTATGTTTACAGATAAAATGTTTTTAATGAAAAAATACATGTTTTAAAACTGTAATCTTTGACTTTTTTGTGTAATCTTTTTCTATGTTTCTATGTACTGAATTTCTAGTTATAAAATAATATTAACAGATTAGAACTTTAATCTTTTGTTTTTTTTTTTTTTTTTCCTGAGAAAGAAAATAACACCTTTGCTTTAGGGGAAAGCACTGAGAGTTCAATTTTGTTAGAATGGTATCTAGATTTTGGTTATGTGAAAGGATAGATACAGTTTGTTAAAAATGATATATTTGTGTTATACTTACGTGCATAAATATGTGTAATATAAATATATATAAATGACAGCGTTCTGCGTCTGTGCCATGCAGTTGTGTAGCCAAACGGTTGTCGATGTTGTGGACAGGCAACTAAAGAGATACACGTATTTCTCGACATGTCTTTTAATACTTGAGTAGATGGAAAACAAGAAGTACGAGATAGAGCTAGTTTTTTCTGTCTGTGGACTGTATGATTTGCTGCCACCTCCACTATAGCACTCATTTTTTGCTCCAATTATCTGAGGGTTCCAGAACCTTTTCTTATGCCAGCTTAAGAAATAATAATTTAGGAGAATTTGTCACATTCAAGACTGCTGCCTGAATGGGGATAATATGAATGGAGAGAAAAGTAACATTCAGAGAGTGTGTAACAACAGTTAAACATTTAGATACAGGACTAGGTAAAGAGAAGAATGTTTTCATTTCAGTGAGCTTTTAATAAAGATTTGTCTTACTGTGACAATTTGAGACTATTGAACTTGTGTTTGATAGTTTGGTAGGCAGTTGTTTCTGCTTTGTGGAGCGACATGTAAAGCAGTCATCTTTTCATCATCCATTTAAACAAAGAAGTATCCCTTTATGATTTTTGTACTTAACTGTGATTTGCTAAAAATACATGATCGATTTGTGAATCACTGTCAGATGTAGATTCAGTTACTATTTCTTTTAAGTCTTCTGTGAGGCACTCTACAGAAGGTGCATTCACATTGTCACCTAATTTCATATACATTTTTAGTAATCCTTATAGGTGTCATTGACTACATTTTATAACTGAAAGTTCAGAGACATTAAATAACTTTGATATGGTCATATTAGTCAGTAGTGAAACTAAGACTTGAATGTAAGTCCTGCATTTCTGAGCAACACAGTGTTCCACTATTGCCACGTTGAGTATTAATAAACACCTCGAGTAAGACAGTGTTAGGTCTTACTTAGAAGTTTTTATTTAGCTTTTTTCCCCTATTAGTACCTAAAATAAATGTATCAGAAATAATTATTAAATGACTTTAGTCATTTAAATGATAAAACTTCCCTTTAGAATTATATAACTAATACCTCTGTAATCATGTAATAACAGTTGTCTGCTACAAAGAGGGGTTTCTGTTTTATCTTTCCATTTTTACTTTAGTGCAATCAATTATATGTTAGGATTTTCAAGCTCATTTTACATTTCAGAATAATTTTATTTCTTTTCCAGCTGGCTGCAATAAAACTTGGTCGATACGGAGAAGACCTTCTCTTCTATCTCTATTACATGAATGGAGGAGACGTATTACAACTTTTAGCTGCAGTAGAGCTGTATGTTCAAAGTATTTTTAAAAACTTTTGTATTATAGTGGATATTGTTTATTCTAAAAACTTCTTTTTTAAAATGATGGTGGCTGTAGTTTTTGTCTTTGTTTTTAAAATGGAACTATTTCTTCATCAAGAAATCTAAGTTTTTTATATTTAGTAAAAATTAATTTAGATTGAAACCTTATATTACCATGTCTTCATAATCACTGTATACATAAAAACAATTTCAAATTTAAATAACTGTAAATGTATAAGAAGACGGAATCAATTTGATTCATGGGTATGATTAATCTAATTTTTATAAATATAAAGTATAAGGTGTGGTTCATACCTGTGGTTCATCTTACTCCTTGTGGAACCACATATGTTAATAACAGTGAATTTCATCATTTAAGAAATATTTATTAAGCATTGTATGGGCAAGGCAGTGTGCATATTTCTTGTGTATTTTGAAATATTGATAAAGTCCACATTCATTATCAGAAGCCTATTGGCCAACTTAAATAAATTAAGTCTTAAGAAATTGGTCCATTGAATACATTGTTTTTCTGAGCATTTCTGTTTTTACCTAATGCTCTAAGAATAAAAACTTTGTGTCATTTTTTATATGTCCAGGTGGTAACATTTTGTTACCAATAGACTATTCTATTAATCATGTTTACTGTAGAGTGAATTGTTACTAAAAACTTACGATGTAATGATTGGGAGACCTTTTTATAGATTTAATAAGTATTTTATAATATTCCTAATAGCATTTCTATAAATGGCCTTGGATCAGATACTTTAAAATGTAAAATTCACTGTGTTGTTAATAAATTGATTTTTTATTTCTCAATTGAGAATGTTTTTTTCCATGTTTTCCCTCATTTTTTGTAAGATAGCAATTGTTACCTGTTCGTTTTAATTTATTCATAAGTAAATAAATTCATCAGTCATTCATTCATTCATCACTGGCAGTTCTGTCTCATATCTTATTTATGACTATAAATATATATAAAATATATGTCTAAAATAACCCCTCGTTGTATTGATAGGGAGGTATTTGTTTGCATGGAGGTTTTTCAGCATAGTTACAAATTTTATGTGAATTTATGTAGTTAATTCAAATAGGCTTTGTATTTAGTTTCTTACAAAATAATACAAATAGTTGGGGGTTTTGTTTGTTTTAATAGGTATCTTAATTTCTATTGAATATTAAGAAGAACAAGAAAGGAGTGAAGTTTCTGGAACACAGTGATCTTTGGTCTGCCAAAGTTTTTATCACATTGCTCATAGAGCTTTTAAGATCTCGTTTTGTTTGCATAAAAAAATTCTTCAGTTAAATAAAGATGTGTGTGTTAATTAAAGAGTGTGGTTTTTGGGCAAATTAAGAAAGTCTTTTCCTATATTTATTTTACTAGGTTGTATTTAATAACAATAAAAATCAGGGAAAAGAAGCATCAATATTTATGTATTTTATGTGTGACTATTTTCTGAAAAATGCTTTACAAAATGTAGAAAATGTTTGATGTGAGCCACAGGAAAAAATTAATTGTCTTTTTCTCTTAAAAATTGAAGTTTTAACCGTGATTGGAGATACCACAAAGAAGAACGAGTATGGATTACCAGGGCACCAGGCATGGAGCCAACAATGAAAACCAATACATATGAGAGGGGAACATATTACTTCTTTGACTGTCTTAACTGGAGGAAAGTAGCTAAGGTATATTTTTTTCCATGTGCAAATGTGTAACTATAAATCTAGATTTTAAAAAGAAGTGTCCTCTTTTATCTGTTTATATGTACCAGTACATCCATTCCAATAATGTGCCAGATATTTGCTGAGTCTTTTAAAAGGTCTCCACCTCCTTGGCTTGATTTAAACTCTAGGAGAGTATCTGGAAACAGCTCATTTTACCTGTAGTTTAGGAAAATGATTGAATTTGGTAAGAAATTTTGTAATTTTTCACAAGCCTTGGTAACACTTGAAATATTTTTGTGTCTACTCAGTTGTAAAATAAAGATACCCTCTTGCAATCCCGGTCATGTATTCTTATATTATTATTACTTTAAGCAAATATGAGATTTGTCCTAAAACCAGTATAAATATATTTTTATATATTTTTTATGTAATATATATATTTTTTCATATAAAACCAGTATATAGGCTTTTTAAACACTTGCACTCTTCGCAGGAAATGTGCTTGAGTTTTTATTTGCAAGTGATATAAAGAAAGAAAATCGCAAGCATTAATCATGATTGTTCCTTTGACTAGTATGCTGAATATCTGGGGAAAGAGGCCAGTGGAAAAAGTTGTTTTGGTTTGCAAATTTTCCTCACAAAAACACCTTTCTAACTGTCCCATGTGAACAGTTTGCATCAGTGTCATAGCATATTACACATTTGTGTTTAGTTCCTTATGTATGTACTTAGTCTACCTAGAAGAAAATATAGCTCACATAGATTTCATAACTCCAGGATTTCTCTGAATGCCTTTTCCATTGATAGGTCTTAGGATTAAAAACTAAAGAGTTAGTTTTGTTGGTTTTATTAAGTTTAAACAGAAAAAAAATATTTCTTGACAGTTCATTGGGTAATTTTTTAGTTGTTGGCTTGGGGTTTTTGTTTTTTTTAAATCAGCTTTACAAAACTGATAAAAGAGTAAAACATTATAAAAAGATAGTGTAAAATGCTTACCAGATAACTATTACAAAATTTTACATCACAAGAAGACTTCATATAAAACATGAAATAGAAGGGATGAGCCCAGCAAAAACGCCCAAAAGAAGACACATACAAAAGGTTAAATCTTTTTTTATTACTACTTTTGCATGTTTCTCTAATGGTAAATGTCATTGCTTCTCAGACCAAGTCTGTATACCACCCTACACTGTATTTGAGTTATTTTAACAGTTCTAATTAATATGCATGTCTTGACTTTAAAAGGTAGATCCATGAAATAAGTAATAAGTAATTAATTACAAATAGTATACAGGACATTGTGTATGTTACCTGTTCTTTAAGAAGTGTAGTGAAGTAGAAAACCTTAGTTTTTTGTATCAGGATTTGAAATTAACTCCTGTTTCTGCTATTCATACTTTGACCTTGTATAAGTTTCCTTTCCATGTCTGCTTCCTTATCTTTTAAGTCAAAATGATTTTTGCCTCCTGATTTATCATGTAGCTTAATTGATATTACACAGGCACACATATACACTGAGTACAGTGCTTGGCATATATTGGGTATTTGATATAGGAGAGTAGTTGTGGTAGTTTGTTGCTGTTGTTTTTATCATCATTATTATTACAGCTTGTTACTGTTCTTCCAAGATGGAAAAATTCTGATTATTGTTAGGTTAGGTCAGTAGTTCTCAAACTTTAGCTTGCATCAGAATTACCTGGAGGCCATGTTAAAACGCAAATTGCTGGGTCATACCTGCATTGTTTCTGGTTCAGCAAGTCTGTGGATGGGACCTGAGGATTTGCATTGCTAGCAACTTCCCAAGTGATGCCAGTGATCATGCTGGTCTTTGGTTTCATAGTTTGAGAACCTGGTTCTTCAGGAGAGAAAGAGTATCTTTGGAAGGGAAGAATTCTAATAGTAAATGACTGAAGTTTTCTCTATTCAGTTGAAGCTTTTTGCTCAATATCATCAATTATTCCAAACATATGTACAGAAAGAAATAGGTATTTGCAATAATAGATAGATGTGTAATTTTAGTTGAATTTTAGTTTGGTATCTGTGAAGAAATCAACTTAAGTGAAAAAAATCAATTTCCCAGAACTAAGTTCTCCCCATAAAATTAAATATTCAGAAACAACTTGAACATCAGTAAGGCCCCTGATTTCCCACAAAAGCAATTCCTCAGTCAGGTAAATGTCATGTTAAAGAAAATTATTTGTGTGTGTGTGTGTGTGTGCATAAAATAATAATTTTACCTAATTTTATCTGATCTCTCCTATGTACAGTTGAGCTTTTGTCTTAACTTTTACCTTTAAAATTTTTAGCTGTGAAGTTGGAAAATAAAATTTGAGAAATATTATTATTAAACTATTTTTGAAAAATCTTAAGGTAATTTACTGGCCACTTGTGCTGATACTCTTCAACAAAATTATCTTCATAGTGATGAAAGCAAACATTTCATAGTGATGAAAGCAAGCAGAAATATTGGTTTCTATCAAGTATTAATATGCAGCTCACTTCTTTTGATTATATTTAAAGAATTCATGGACTTAAAACTTTTAAGTTGTGTTATATTCACAGAATAAACTTTTCACAAAGGCTTCTGAGTTTTTGTTTGTTTTGTTTTTTAAGGATGTTTTCAGTGTTTTTCCAGAAATTGGATTAGGAATTAAGAAATTTAGTTCCATAGTATATTTATTAACAGACTTCATCAAGCTACAGAAAATCCATTGACGTGCCATGTCCCAAGTCAAAGTCCCCATCTGTAAAGTGGTTGTGGTTTATTATTCACAGGTAAAGAACATGCATTTAATAGCTTCAACTCATAAGAAGCCTTCAGTATGAATTAGTATTATAAGTAATAACTTGATGTTATGGTATCATTGAAAAGTATTGAACTGATCTAGACCATAATCAGGTCTTTAATCTCACTTCTATGAGGTTCTTTCTTTCACTTTTGCAAATAACTTAATATTTTCAGAGAATTGAAGAAGTGTAATTTTAAGTAAGGGATTAGATTATTTAAATCAGAAGTATTCCTTATCCCCTAAAAATTCTGTGAGTTCTAGGATTCAGCCCATTATTTATATAAAGAATTTCCTGTATGTACATAAAAATTTTGACACTGTATTTGCTTATTCTCTTTTAGATAATCTTGATTTGTCAGCAGACTGTGTGGTCTATCCTATATGTAATTTAGCTAGAATAATTCACTATCCCATTAACTTAAAAATTTGTTATATATATTCTCAATGAGTAAGATTTTTAAAATAATTTTATCCACAGAGAATTTTTAGGTGATAGAAGGCCCCCCCCCCCATTATCAATAGCTTTCTCAAACTAAAGACTTAAAAGTTTCAGAACTCTTTCAGTTTGACTTCACCTTGTGGGTCCAACACTGAATAGGATTTTTAATGCTTAGGATTCTTTATCATATCATAACCTGCTATAAATGTGATTTTTTATACCTAGAACTCTTTCTAGCCTTTAAACGATTAAACTGTAATCTAAAAATCTTTTCTCCATTAAAGCAAATACATACATAGAACTTCTAATACCTGATCTTGGAATATTTAAAAAATTTAAATGTTCTGTTCCTAAAACAAATGAAGAAAACTTGGGTTCATTGATTCATCAGCCATTAATTACACACCCTCTGGGAGCCTGGAAGCTCAGTAGTATTCTCAGTAGTAGGTAGTGATAAACAAAACAGACATACTTCTTGCCCCTACAGATTTTACAAAGGTGTGTGTGTGTGGTATGTGCTGTGTGTGTACATATAACATAAACATGTAAAAAAGATGCTATCAGTAATCAGAGTTAGGGAACAAAGAGATTGTAAGCTTTATGTCTTTTAAGAAGACATAGAAGAGAAAAAAATGATTTAAAAAAATGGGAGACAAAATTTGATTCTGAATCTGATATATAAGGTCTGAGATTTTCTTAATTATCATATTAAAATATTTATGCTCCCTAGGTTTAAACTGATCTTTTTTTTTTTTTTTAATATGTAGCGGGGGGAAATGTGTGCATTGATGAAGTTACTCTAGTTTAAATTCTGATTATACAGTGTAGTTTACCAGTGCACAATGATGAGGATAAAACAATTGAAGAAAATTTTAATTTATATAAATATAACTTAGTGGAGTATATGATTTGTCAGTTACAAATAGACTTTTTACCCAATAACTACACATACTTTAGAACTAAAATTAGCCAATTTTAATAAAAGAATGCTACAGCAAGAAGATACTTCCTCCACTAATACAGATATTTATCTTCAGCCAGGCAATAAAATTCTTTCAAAGCCTGGACAGAGTAGGGAGAGAGGGAGAGGTGCCTGTACAGTGCATTAAGGAGGCTGTGGTGATTGTGATGGTGATTCTGGTGTTTGCTAGTTTTTACTGATAAGCAAAGAAGCTCTGTGCCTTAGTTAACTCTAAAGTGAACTTTTTAAAAGTCATCACAGGGTGCCTTCTTTATCAACATTTGTCAGTGGACTGAATTTTTTCAACATTATTTATGGATAGGGGTGTAATTAAGTAGTTTTGGTTTTGGATCTTGGGCTAAAAATATTAAAAATAATGTGTTATACTAGAAAAATCATGTGCTTTGGTGTACTACAGATTTGGATCCTAATCCTAGATCTGCCATTTATTGTATAACTTGGGCAAGTTACTTGTGAGCCTCATTTTCCTCCAATGCAAATATGAAGATAACGATATCTACTTTACAGACTTACAAAGATGAGAATAAACTTAGCTTTGTCTCTAGTTTTGACACATATTAGGCTTCTGATAAATTATACCTGCTATTTCTGTAATTGTTATTGTAATATCCTTAAATTCTAAATACTTGGTTTTATATCTCAAAATTTAATCATGACCTAGGTTTTCATTTTAATTTAATAATGAAATTTTCACTTAATTTAATAATGGAAACATCTACTGTGGGATTAATTTGAAATAAGACAAATAAGGTGAAATATGTTAAGCCATGGTACTAACATTACTTGTTGGCTTTCTTTAGTACATAATACATATTATGGTTCATAGTGTTTTAAATGGGATTAACTGAGATAGTTTGTGCTACTTGAATTCAGGTTGTAGAATTAATAATTTTCGAACCTCTAGGTTTTGGATTTAAAAAGGTATGTTTTTGTTTGCTTTTTTTTAATATACAAAGTCGTATTCTGCACCTCTTGACCTTGGAGTATCATGAAGAATTTGCTTCACCATTCTTAAATTTTAAAATTCATGTAGTGTTTTGAAAGTTTAATTAAAATGAGCTATATAGTTCATCTTCAGATGTGCCTACAGCAAAACCACTGTCTAGTTTGGGGTGGCAGTTACATCTTTTCAGGGTTTTTGGGTTTGTGAAATGGGAAGTCTGGAGATGTGTGAGTTTTAAGTTCATTGTTTTCCCGAGATAGCAAGTTTAGAGTAACTTTGTTTGCTTTTTTTAAAAAAAAACATGTGATAAGACAAATTGGAAAAGCCTTTATTTCTAAACTTTTTTCATGGAAAAGTTTTAAGTTTTATACTTCATTGAAGGTAGCTTTACTTTAAATATCCTATAATTTTCAATGCTTTTTATTAGTGATATAGTAATTGCTCCCTTCAAACTTTTATTTTTGAGCAAAAAAAAATGCATAGAATTTGTGTCATAAAGTAAATGTTCATGACTAGTCTTTGGCTTTTATGCAGAAAGTCTACATTTTTGTACTTATCAGATAGAAACTACAGCATATTATCTTTCTTCAAGCTATATTTTACTTAGCGGGAAAAAGTTGTTAATATCTCTGTTCGTTCTCATACCTGTAGTTATTTTATTTGTTCATATAGTAAATATATTTTGACAAAAATGTGAGATCAAATGAAAGGAAATCATCTAAATTTTTAAATTTGGTTTTATAGGAGTTCCATCTGGAATATGACAAATTAGAAGAACGGCCTCACCTGCCATCCACCTTCAACTACAACCCTGCTCAGCAAGCCTTCTAAAAAAAGACTTCCCTTTTCTTGGGGTATGGCTGTCTCAGCACAATACTCAACATAACTGCAGAACTGATGTGGCTCAGGCACCCTGGTTTTAATTCCTTGAGGATCTGGCAATTGGCTTACGCAAAGGGTCACCATTTGAGGTCCTGCCTTACTAATTATGTGCTGCCCAACAACTAAATTTGTAATTTGTTTTTCTCTAGTTCGAGCAGGGTCTGAATTTTTTCATTTATTTTCTTTTTTGCCAGCAGACAGACTTGGGTCTGTAAAGACAAGCAAGTACACTGAAAGAAGTTTACCATTTAGTTTCTAAAATGTAAAAAAGAAAACCCACAAAAGACTCAACAGAATTAGACCACAAAATTTGCATTGTTCATTGTAGCACTATTGGTAATAAAATAACAAATGTTTGTGCATTTTTATGTGAAGATCCTTCTCGTATTTCATTTGGAAAGATGAGCAAGGTCTGCTTCCTTCATTTTACTTCCCCTTCTGTTTTTGAAAGGCAGTTTCGCCAAGCTTAACGCAAGAATATATGACTGTTTAGAAGAAAGATATTGCCACAATCTCTGGATGGTTTCCAGGGTTGTGTTATTACTGAGCTTCATCTTTCCAGAATGAGCAAAACACTGTCCAGTCTTTGTTACGATTTTGTAATAAATGTGTACATTTTTTTTAAATTTTTGGACATCACATGAATAAAGGTATGTATGTACGAATGTGTATATATTATATATATGACATCTATTTTGGAAAATGTTTGCCCTGCTGTACCTCATTTTTAGGAGGTGTGCATGGATGCAATATATGAAAATGGGACATTCTGGAACTGCTGGTCAGGGGACTTTGTCGCCCTGTGCACTAAAGGGCCAGATTTTCAGCAGCCAAGGACATCCATACCCAAGTGAATGTGATGGGACTTAAAGAAGTGAACTGAGACAATTCACTCTGGCTGTTTGAACAGCAGCGTTTCATAGGAAGAGAAAAAAAGATCAATCTTGTATTTTCTGACCACATAAAGGCTTCTTCTCTTTGTAATAAAGTAGAAAAGCTCTCCTCACTGCAGTGTTGACTTTGATTTGAAATTGTGAAATTATTTCTTCAACAGGAAAAACAACCTAAAGTTTTACAACTGAACAGTGTGACTAAACAATTTAAAACGTAGTCTTTTTTTTCCAGCTTTTGACAGCTTATTTAATGGAACCATATACCGTTTCACTTGTAGGTTAAAAATGTAGACATTCTTAGTATTAACCAAGTTCAGAACAGAGAAAACTATTTTTTAAGTGAATAATGGCAGCATTAGAAATAAAACTTCCTGAACACTCTTGAGACCCAATCAAAATACTCTGCTTTTGTGAGAAGTGTATAAGATATTTCTTGTTAGACCTTTGAGATATATCTTAAAGAAGTAATGTGCAAATTAAGGTAAGCCAAAGAGGAGGAGTGGGGTAGACTTCCCCTTCAATTTGATCGCCTGGTTATTTCACATGCAAGTTGATGGATTCTTTTCCATCTACAGATACTATATTTAAAAATGTTTGAAGACTGAAGCTATGAAAGCAGAACTAGAGATAGAAGTTTAAAAAAAAAATGTTGATTCTTTAAATTTTCATTTTTAACGTATTTTTCTATGAAGAGTGGAAGTTTGTTGACATGTACCAAATCATGTTTGAAAATGAAACATTTATGACCTTGCTGTATTTGCATATCAAGAATATAAAATGACTTAAGATTTACCTTTTTCTATATATTTTGAGATATGAGAAACTGACATAAAAATATCAGGATTTTTTAATCTTTAGATTTAAACAAAGCCTCTCTTCTGTAGGAAAATGGAACTTATGTATTCTAGTTTAACTTTTGTGCAAAAAAACTTCACAGAACACATATGTGATTTGACATCTGTTAAATCCAGAAATCGATTTCTTAAAAAGAGGTTACATTTTTTCATAGTAATTTACTTTGTAAAATGTAACTTTTCCTACATAATCATAAGAAACAGCTGGAAGGAAAAAAGAAAATGGAAGGGGATCTTTATTCTTATGAGTATAAACATAACAGTATAAAGTGTCACCACCATCATGACTGGTAGGTACTGTGTGAATGACTCAAAAACAAAACAGCTCAAGTGGTTTGTTGTCTGGCCTCTAGCTGTTTGCTTTAACTGCCATATGCAAAGTTTTAAGTGCACACTTTTCCAGTTTTCTGAATTCTATTTACCCTGAATCATCAAAATGAGAAAACTCTTACATGTAAACCAACTTTTTATAACTTGTTAATAAAATTGTCAGAAATTACCATGTTCTTGACTCCATATCCAAGTATTAAAATTCGATTTGAAATCTTTAAAATATGATAGTAAACTCTTTAATATAATACACTGTTATAGTCCTTGGTTTTATAACTTGTGGTCATATTGTACATGTACAGAAGTTGACATAAACTAATATTTCAAATTTTCTTTCTTAGATTTAATTATCTTAATTTTTCCCTATATAACTAGTGTCATGTACATTATGTTAAATAATTTTTGTGATTATACTATAATTGGCTTTCTGGAAACAAAAGCTATTTAGTTGCAAAGGAAAGGTCTTTCAGCTGTTTAGTTTCAAATATATTTTATGCTTCTTGTGGTGATACTATAACAAACTCCATCTACAGGGATTTTTCATTGCACAGATAGTTTTCCTTAGATACAACAAATTCTAATTAAGAACTGAAAATTTATTTAAATTCTTACAGTATATAAACCATTTAACTGGTCTTTTCCTTTTTGCCACTGAACTGGGGACACAGTAGGTGCTTGATAAATACATGTTGATTGAATGGTATAAATTGATAATTTTAATTTGAAAATAAAATGTACAGATTAAAGCAGTTGGCTTTGAAATAACTTTTTTGCTGTAGTTCCATTTTCAAGAGAATCTTTTTTAAGTATTTTCAATTTTCAAAACTTTCAAATTTTTCCCACTCTACCCTTTCTAACTGATCCTTCCTCTGAATCCTCCTTCATTTCAAAACCATAGATCTTCCATTCTTTGGCATCTGAGCATGGCTGCACTTATTTTAACTTAAATTTGGTTAATAGCATCAATTTTGCAAAAAAGTTGCTGAAAACCTAAATGTGCATGTGTGTAAAGAAAGGGAATGTCTGTCTTTAACGTTCTCTCTTAACCATGGTTTGTGTAGTTAACAAAGAAGATATAGGAATACTTAGTAACTGGTTCTGTTAAAACAGGTCTCTGGAAAAATAAGCCAGACATAATTGTCTTTAAAACCTAGATCCTAGTGGCATGTCACAAGGTTTTCTCCTTGCTGCTAGTGTTACCGATGAATTATATCATACCATGAATAAATGACAGATCTAGGAGATGAAGCAAATAAACACATTAAAAGTCAAAATTGGAATCTAAATCTAACCCAGTAATTTTTTTTTCTAAAGTTACATCAAATAGGACATATTGCACCAGGATAATTACTTAGTTTTACACTTTGGTTTCTAAAAGGATGATGGAATATACCATGGCTTAAGAGTGGTTCATATGTAGATCAGTGTAAATTGTGATTTTATTGCCAAAAATACTGAAGGAATCTTCAACTACATTAACAAAAGTAGTGCTCAGAACAAGGTAGGAAGTCTGCTGTGTTTTAAGAGCTGCCATGACTGGGGAAGGCAGAAGAGAATGTGGCATGCCTTCTAGCTACCAAGCAACATACTAAGTGTTTTACATGCATTAATACATCTGTCTTCAGCATAGCATCGTGAGGTAGGTTTTTGAGTATACCCAAAATATCGTTAAAAGAGAAAAAAACAGGAAGAAGGAATGTTTAGCATTAGAGAATGAACTTTGGAAACAGGATCTGTCTTCAAGTATCAAACTCAAGAGCTGTCAGTGAAAGACACATTTCATTTGTGTAACTGAAGGGCAGAACTATGACCCGTAAGAAAGATTTCAGCACAATATTCAAATGTAACTGAGGTAATTGAGATTTTGAAATGAGTTGGTTTGTAAGGCATTAAATTCAACCTCATCCAACATAACCGAGGAGAGGGGCTGCACAGTGTTCTGTGTATAAGGTAAGGAGTTGAACTGGGTGACCTCAAGAGTTCCTGTCATTGATTGAAAAAATGTTTAAGTGGGATTACTGTATTTCAGCAAACCTATTTGCCAACAATTTTAAGGTACACCATTATTTTGTATATAAGGAAAAAAGTTCAATTGAAGTATGAGAAATCACCAACTACAAAATGCATAGCAATTTCAAAGATGTCATGCATGGGAAGAATTGAGTTGATGAGATGTAGCCTTTGAAGAGGAGACAGTGGACAACTAAGGAGAGACATAACAGCTGTCTTCAAATATAAGAAGGTCTTAGATGAAGAAGAGGGCAAGTCTCAAACCAGAAGGTGTAAGTTGAGACATTTTGGTTTTCTATTTTAAGATGCTATCCCACGGTATTAAATGCTTCATGAAGTGAGGATTCCATCAACAAAAAATGTTCAAGCAGGCAGAAACTAAATGACTATCACTTGCTATTCAGAGGACTGAGAATAACGTTGGATTTGATAACTTCAGCTCTTTTAAGATGTTGATACCCTTCTTCACCTGAAATTGAAGAAGGTGTCGTCATCAGGGCTAAAAATGATATACTTAAAACACTGACCTAAAATGTGCTCTTCTCTGAGTCATAGGTAAGGTTTACTTTAAATTACTGCAATATCTTTGGAAAGGAGTTTAATCAAAAAAGAGTTAAGACAACTTCCCTCAACTTTTTTTTTTTAATTTTGGAATGGGAACATGAAACATTAAAGCACAACAAATAGTAAAGTATATGTATGTGTATATTCACCAGATTTATTTATGTATGTAGTTCTACATTCAAAGGAGTGAAGAGAGTTATTAAATTTTGAGGTGAATTTCAGTCTGAAATTATACATTGCATTAGTGTGCAATCTCCTGTTTTTTGCCACAGTAGTGGTCACAAAAATCAGATTAAGCAATAATCCTCTTATTCATAAAGCTGATCATTAAATTTGATTATAAAAAGCTCAGTTTGGATTTAAACCACTGCAGGAGCTCACCAGAGTCAAAGTTATCCTCTAGTTAGGTAATTCTCAAACAATGCATAAGAATCAGCTGCAAAACATTAAAATACATATTTTAGACCTCATGTTTACATACTCTGATTTTTGAATGTCTAGGGAGAGGCCAAGAATACAAAATTTAGTTAAGTATCACAAGTCATTTCTGAAGTTAGTGAACTACCAATTACACTTAAACTATACTTTGCCTACTGTGTAAGTATTAACTAGAATAAAATAAAATTCTGGTGAAACCCAACGAAGTTGATCTTGGGACAATGCATTCCTGTGTATCGGGGGTATTTTTATTTTTTATTTTTTTTGCGGTACTCGGGCCTCTCACTGTTGTGGCCTCTCCCGTTGCGAAGCACAGGCTCCGGACGCGTAGGCTCAGCGGCCATGGCTCACGGGCCCAGCTGCTCCGCGGCATGTGGGATCTTCCCGGACCAGAGCACGAACCCGTGTCGCCTGCATTGGCAGGCAGACTCTCAACCACTGCGCCACCAGGGAAGCCCTATCGGGGGCATTTTTACTTGATACTTTACTGTATCAACCAGTGTTCTAGTGCAGAAACTACATTATTACAGTAGCATTTATTAGAGCAGAATATGAGGAGAGCTAAGTCCATTTCCAAGTATAACACAACAAAGATGCTTTTTTTTTTTTTTTTCCCCTCTCAAATCTTAGCTATTTCCTAGGGATATTTTTGCTAGATTTCCACTTCAATTTGTATGCATAAGAACTGCTAAGGGCAGTTGTGTCCATCAACTGAAACTTTTTTTAAATCCAGTCATCCTGTTGTATAAATACTACGACCTGACAAAATTTTAATGATATGTTTATCATAAGAATTCAATATTCAGTTTAAAAAGCTAAATATTTTCAGTTGTCTGCCACAGTTTTCCCTCGGTCATTTAAATGACTTTTTTTTTTTTTAATTTTATTTTTGGCTGCATTGGGTCTTCGTTGCTACGCGCGGGCTTTCTCTAGTTGTGTCGAGCGGGTGCTACTCTTCATTGCGGTGCGCGGGCTTCTCATTGCGGCTGCTTCTCGTTGCGGAGCACAGGCTCTAGGCTCACGGACTTCAGAAGTTGTGGCTCGCGGGCTCTAGAGCACAGACTCTAGTTGTGGCGCAGGGGCTTAGTTGCTCCGAGGCATGTGGGATCTTCCTGGACCAGGGATTGAACCCATGTCCCCTGCATTGGCAGGCGGATTCTTAACCACTGTGCCACCAGGGAAGTCCCTAAATGAATGACTTCTTGAAAATTCACAATAATGATAGTCTTCATTGTCATAATTTCCTATCTCTGTTGAAAACCCAAATTATTGCATAGTCTAATAGCTTATGACCACCACTTGACACTTGCCAAAATACTTCAGCTAATAACCTACTTACCTTCTCTATAGCAAAACTAAGTTTTCATTTCCAAGGCCTGATAGGCTTCTACCACACCACAAATATATTTCAACATTTTTGTTTAGAGAAGGTGAAATAAAACGCCCTATGCCCCAAGTGGTAGTTCCTTTAAGCAACAATTGAGGATACTAGCTGAGGAAAACAAACAGAAATTTTCACTATGAATCAGAGCTAGTCTCATTAATTTTCATAAGCATATCCTGAAACATAATGTCCTGCTAACATGCATTTGTATTTAGCCTAAGTAACGTTTTGACCACATAATTTAATTTTTAAAACTTTTAGCAAGTGATGTTTTTCTTCCAAACTAATCTATTCTCTAGTATATACTGAAGATAATTTTAGGAATAACACATGAGAGTTCTTTAAACATTTTGGAAGAAATGCATCAAATTTCAAGAGTGTTATGATGTCAACAAGTGGCTGGGTGAACTTATTTCTAGGACCAGCTCAATGGATACTCATTTTTAATGAAAAAACTTTGAAATTGATGATTATTCAAAAATATACAGCTCAATGAGGAAAAAAATACATGCAGGAATGACATAAATAGTTTCATCCTTTTATAAAAATAAAGATTTGGGGCAGCCAGAATGCTTTGAAGCTACCTTTAAATCTGTTACATACTGAACATTTATTTTAAGATGTAGTTTTAATTACCATATGTAACAGTTGCATGAAAAATAGTCTGTCTTTAGAGAAAACTTGAGCTGTTAAATATTTCTCCTCTTAGGAGTCAGACATGTTTGATTTTTTATTTTCAATGTTTTAAGTAATTTATTATCTTCAAATGGTTAATATTCTTGAAATATAAAACAAGTTATGTCCCTTTATTGAGTGAAAATTATACCTGTTTTTAAAAATTATTTTTTTAAGCTTATTCTAAATGATTTAATATTTGAATATTAAATTAGTTGACTTGCACATCACTTTTTGGAATCCCAATTCTGTCTAATAAATATGAGCCCAAATCATTTTGCAATGGTAATGTTAATTAGTGAACAAAATCCACCATCCTAGAAGTGTTTGTAGACGAGATAACATGGAAAAGAAAGGTGCAGACTCTAGTTTTAGAGAATGTTTCCAACTTCAAATTATCTATTTTTCTTAGCATTTTGGGGTAAGGATATGAGCGTAGTTTTCTAAACCATATCAAAAGAGAATACTGAAGAAGTTTAAGATGAGCATAAGAAGAAAGGGCCTAAGGACATGACAGTTATCTTCCCACATCTGAAGTTTGTAAGGCAGATTATCATTTGTAAGGCAGACAATCTTTAACCTGTGTAACACCAGAGGGCAGAATAAGGATATTTACATGGATGTTATGGCAAGGCAGATTTCAATTTACAAGAAAGTAAATTGTACATCATACTTCTTTTTTTTTTTTTTTTTTGTGGTACGCGGGCCTCTCACTGCTGTGGCCTCTCCCGTTGCGGAGCACAGGCTCCGGACGCACAGGCTCAGTGGCCATGGCTCACGGGCCCAGCCGCTCCACAGCATGTGGGATCTTCCCGGACCGGGGCACGAACCCGTGTCCCCTGCATCGGCAGGCGGACTCTCAACCACTGCACCACCAGGGAAGCCCCATCATACATTTTTAAAAGGTCCAAAAATCAGATGAGTAGCATTAGGAGTTAATGAATTTTTCTTTCTTTTTTTAAATAAATTTACTTTTGGCTACATTGGGTCTTCATTGCTGTGCGTGGGCTTTCTCTAGTTGTGGAGAGCAGGGTCTACTCTTCCTTGCAGTGCGCGGGCTTCTCCTTGCAATGGCTTCTTTTGTTGCGGAGCACGGGCTCTAGGTGCGTGGGCTTCAGTAGTTGTGGCATGAGGGCCCAGTAGCTGTGGCTCGTGGGCTCTCGAGCACAGGCTCAGCAGTTGTGGCGCACAGACTTGCTTGCTCCACGGCATGTGGGATCTTCCCAGACCAGGGATCGAAGCTGTGTCCCCTGCATTGGCAGGCGGATTCTTA
This sequence comes from Phocoena phocoena, assembly GCF_963924675.1. Classification (NCBI taxonomy): domain Eukaryota; kingdom Metazoa; phylum Chordata; class Mammalia; order Artiodactyla; family Phocoenidae; genus Phocoena; species Phocoena phocoena. The sequence goes on along the minus strand of NC_089229.1, from coordinate 46,696,532 downwards.
ACCACTGCACCACCAGGGAAGTCCCAGGAGTTAATGAATTTTTCATCACTGGAAGTGTCCAAGCAAAAGCAAGGAAACTGTTATTAAAAGTATTAGGTGATTCCGTGCATTAAGAGGGTAGGCTTTTCTTCTACCCTAGAACCATTTAATGACTTGTGTTAACATGTAGTTGTTCCCTGTGTTTACTTATACTTTGAATAGCTTGAATTTCTAACAAGTCTCTCTGAAACCTAAATACTACACTTAATCTCTCTCTCCTGCATAAAACAGTACTACTTATATTTGCTATGCATCTAAAAAAGAGCTATTTTCAACACAAGTGTTTCAGAGTAAAATTAAACAGGAGGATCAGATTAAATCATCAGCTCCTTGATTCTCTACCCACTGCCCACCCCCCTTCATAGTCAGGTTTCACAATATGGATGTTGATCAAGCCTAACCATACTTGAATATAAGTATATAAGCACATTTTAAATCTGCTTGTATTACCTACATTTCTTTTTTATTAAATACAGAAATTCCTTAGAGATGGCATAGTACAGTAGAAAAAGAATGGGTCTTGTAATCTGCCATAGTCAATACATGCGCAGCCTCAGAAAGTTACTTAATCTTGTTCCTCTTCATCTCAAGGTAAGATTAAATTAGAGCATTTGCTTATAGTAGGTGTTCAGTAGGCGTCGGTCCATTTCTCCAAAGACAAACACTCTCCCTTTTAGTCACTGTACTAGGAGGTGCTCTCCATATTTGGGAATTATTAAAAGACTCCTTAACAGAACTAGGTGCTGTTAGAGAGTAATACCCAAGTTTCTGAAGAACATGGGAAGAACAAAATCAACTTGGAATAAAAATCATGAAATGTTAAAACTATCTTCTAGTCCAAAACCTTTTGTATGGGGAGGAGGAAACAATCTAAGAACATCAGTTATAAACTATTTACTCAATGTCGAGACCAGAATTTCTTAGCTTCTTGCTTTCCAATTTCAAAGCTGATTTCCCTTTTACTACATATGTGTATATATACCTCCCATAGAAGTTCACTTCCATTAACATGATAGACAGGTGGCAAGAATTTAGGAAATCCAGCCAGCACTTCCAGTACAGTATTATGAATTTACTAATATGAAGTGATTATCTGTGCTTTTTGCTTTTCTTTTTCAATTGCAAAGATAAAGGCTGTATGTAAACAAATTTGAACTTTGAAAAAATATTTTTTAATAATCATTCTTTACTATTTCAAACAAAATGCAAAGTCTTTGGAAGCTCTCCTGCTTAATATGTAGCTAGGTAATATTTAAGATCCCTTCCTGCTGTAATATGATTATAAATATTTAGAAATAGGAAGTAGTGTCCTCAATAATTATATGCTCAATATAATAGGTAAAGTTTACGGATAGGAAAAAATAAATGTAATTAGAAAAGATAGTGGCCACATAGGAAATTTATTTCAAATGTAAAATTCTAATGCTAATAACAAATATTTAACATTCACAATGAAGCATGGCAAGAAAGTTAATATCAGCAAGCTGGAAACGATCTAGTACAACTGTAAGCATTTTTTAAGTTAAGACCAAATGAAAAGGAAACTTAATTTTCTGTGACAATAACAAAATCTAAAGTTATATAAGATAAATGGAAAGGATAAATTTTTTCTATATATTTTTTGTTGTTGGATCACTCATGCTTTCATTCATATTTATTCTTACCTAGTTATTCTAGTTGCAAATGTCTAAAACCTATCCAGCATGTGAATTTTAATGAGAAAAGGTGATGATACAGTATTATTTTTCTCCCCTATATATTTTAGCTATCCAAGTGTACAGTAGCAGTTTTGTTATTGAAAAACTTCACAATGTACCAATTTTTAAAACCATGTATAAACATTTTCCCAACATATTCCAAATTCCCTTCTATTCTTAGGATACCAAAGCCCTACTTATGATCATTATTTTCAGAATCTTTCAATAAAGGTATATATACATATGAAATTTTATATTGCAACTTTAACATCAGTCACAGAACTTCTTGAAGAATACTGATCATAAGAAAAAACTATCAATAACAATGGTTTTAATGTCCTTGTTTAGATAGATTTTATTTTTCTTTTAAAAAGAACTTCATCAAGGCTTGGCCATGATTCTCCTGAAAACATTGTTGCAGACAATGAAGTACATCAAATAAGTCAGTCTGGTTCTGAGTATTGCAGTTTTAATCTTAATTTTAACTGGTGGACAACTATGCAAAGAAAGGACTCGCTTTTCTTTTTCTTTTTTTCCTGTGCTTCTGCCCTCCACGGGAAACAAGACGCTCAGTGACCTCAGAGCTTAGCATCTCTGACGTCCCAGGGGGTCTTACTACTATTCTAACTTAAGAGAGTCAATGGTGACCTGTTTTCAGAAACTGAGGAGCTGACATAACCAACCTTCCTTGGAAATGTGAAAAGGCAGCCCCACCTCAAATAAATGAAACTGATAACAAACCCAGTGTTCCATTAAGGATAAAACAGAAATTTGGAAAGTCTTTTGATATGTTTGACTTTCAATAAGAAACACATGAAATAATGAAAAGTTCAGAAGAGAAGCAAGCTAATTTAAAAATAGGAAATAAGAGGAGAAAAGTAAATGTTTAAAGAACAGAAGGCTAGATGGCAACAGTTTCTTCAAATACTTTTAGAATAATTATAAAGAAGGACAGTGACTAAATGCAGAACTTGAAAAAATGGATATAAAAGCCTTTAAGAATTTAAGTTAAATTAAGACAGAATTTTCTGATGTTTGTTCTCTAGATTTACTTGGAAGACCATCTTGCTTCAGTTTTGAGGCAAAGGGTTCATTCACAGAACTCTTTGAGCTCTGGAATCATAGAAAAATGAATCATATTCATTAAATTATTTTTAGACACCCCATTCCTGTGTTTTATGAACGCTATAGGAATTAATTCTGCCTCAAGGTCAAGTTGCTCAGCATATCAGAGCTATGAGATCTTATAAGATAATAGGATCTTATTTGCTCACCACTGCCTCAGATGTTAGATTGGCTTTAGCCTTCTTGAAAAGGAAGATAATTATAACCTGCCGTAGGAAAAAGATTCACGCTGAAAATCTGTGATCTTAGGTTAAGCTGCTTCAACTATTAAACTCACTTTTCCTTTCAGGTAGTGTGTGTAACCACTAACAATTGTCTTTATGCCAACAGAAAGGGAAGAAAATAATTTAATTCCTAGGTAAAGAAGGAAAGAAATCTAGTCTCTCAAAACTTGAAAGGTATTAAAGTACAAAGTTGTCTTCTCCAAACCCTGCACCTTCTTAATTTATTCAGAAAAACACTTAGGGTCTTCCTGTAATTAAACTTGCTTTACCCCTTGCTTGGAAATACTGTTACCTGCCACATCAAGGAGTACTTCAAAGTAGCAGATCGGGACTTCAGCTGAAAAGTACTACACCAGTAAAGTAACATTTGAAATCCAAGAAAGAGAAGTCAAAAATTCCATGACTTGGTGTTTCCATATTCATCAGGAACATAACTGAATTTAATTAAGAGTATATTCATTTGGGACTTGCAAGTCAAGAAAAATATATCTTTATATATTTTGCAAAGTGAACATTCTGACTCTTCAAAATGTAGGTCGAAATAGTTCTCGAAGTTTGATATTTTGATAGAAGTGTGGTTTGGAGAAAGATCATGTTAACTTTTTTTTTTAAGGTCACGAAAAGTATAGAGGCTGAAGGTATGCGCGGGCGAGGTGGGGAGGTGGGTATGGAGGGAAGAATTAAGAGAGCAGGACGCAGCTCTAGGAACGGTACCTGTCCCAAAGTGAGTCTGAACGCCGCTATCGCCTTGCACAGCGCTCCTGGAAAGCTCATCTACAAATTCCGGGATGGGCCAAGGGTGGCAAGACTCCTAAGGAGGGAGACAGAACAGAGAAGATCCTGTTCTCGGGAGGCCGGGAGCGAGGGGACGGTCCTGATGTGGGAAAGTGGTGTCTCCTTCCAGGGCTGCAAGCCTCTGCACCTGTTTCCTCGGGTCCCTACTCAGTCAGCCCCAGCCGTAGGGCAAATTGAGTTGGGGTCGACCCGGCAGCCGGAGACCTAAGTTGCCGCGAGGTCCACCCAGGACCCAGGAAGCGACTTTCCCGGGTCTTGCCCGTCGCAGGTTCCTGCCCCCACGTGCGTTGCCTCCACTGCAAACTCCGTCTGACTCAGCCTGTTTGACTCCTCTCCTGCTGCCCTCCGGGCCGGGCTGGGGCCGGGGGAGCGCCGGCTGCGCCGGGGCAGTGGGCAGCGCCGGGACCCTGAGGCCCGACCGTTACAGCGCTCGCTGGCGGGGAGGGGGCGGTAGCGGGTCACGCCTCCCGCCCCGCCGCGTACGCTCCCGCCCCAAGCGTGGGAACTGGCGCCAGGGTTTCCCCGGGGGCGACCCCCAGCGCACGCCGCTCGCCCGGGGGTTTCCAACCGAGTCTTGCTGGTTCCGGCGGCCCGTTTCCCCGGGAGCGCCCGCCGCCTGGCCGCTAGCTCACTCTCCCCGCTGGCTGACCAATCCCCGTTTGGAGTTCAAAATTCCCGCCGCTTCACTTGCGCTACACCCTCTCCCTCGTTTGTTTTTTGTTTTTTGTTTTAAACTTTCACTCCGGTTAAATTATATTGACCCTAAGCTTTTATCTCGGATGTCCCTCCAAAGGGATTTAACGAGAATCCCGAGCGCCAGCCGCCGCTATCCCCGGGGCTCGCCCGCCCCTCGCCCACGGGAAACGCCCCGGGGCGGGGCGGGAGGACTCAAGTCGGCGGCGGGTGGGGCCGGGCGGAGCTGCCTCCCTCGCGGGGGAGCCCCCGGGCTCGCCTCAGCCCTGCGGCTCCTGCCCTCGGGGCAGCTGCCCGGCGAGTCCGTGGAGCAGCGGCAGGCGGGCGATGGAGACTGGGAGACCCTGGGCGAGAGGAGGCGGGGTGGGGGAGGCGGGGAAAGCGCGGGGGCGGAGGCTGGCAGGGGGCGCTGGAGGCAGGAGCCGCCCGAGCGCTCCGAGCGCCCGAGGGTGCAGGAGGCTCTGAAACCGCGGCAGCGCCGCGAGCCTCCGGGGCCCGGGCGGCGGCTGGGCTGGGAGGTTGGGGGGGGCGCTGCCGCCGCCGGGGGCGTCGCCGGCCTCAGCCCCTTTGTTCTCGCGCGCTCCCCCTGGCCGCCCACTCCCCTGCTGTCGCGCGGCGGCGGCTCCTCCCGCCCGAGGCAGTCGGGCTCTGCGCCGGGGGCGGGAGGGGGCGGGGGGAGCGTGCCTGCCGCCGGGAGTGGGGGGCGATGGCGAAGCTCCGGGTGGCTTACGAGTACACGGAAGCCGAGGACAAGAGCATCCGGCTCGGCTTGTTTCTCATCATCTCCGGCGTCGTGTCGCTCTTTATCTTCGGTTTCTGCTGGCTCAGTCCCGCGCTGCAGGATCTGCAAGCCACGGCGGCCAACTGCACGGTGCTGTCGGTGCAGCAGATCGGCGAGGTGTTCGAGTGCACCTTCACCTGTGGCGCCGATTGCAGGGGCACCTCGCAGTACCCCTGCGTCCAGGTCTACGTGAACAACTCCGAGTCCAACTCCAGGGCGCTACTGCACAGCGACGAGCACCAGCTCCTGACCAACCCCAAGGTAAGGACGCCCCATGAGGGATGCCTCGCTCCTGCGGAGATTTTGAGGTTTGGGGGGAGCATCAGTGTTAGACCCTTCGCGGGGTGGCTCGGAGTATGCTCGCGTTACCAGGAGGCGACGAGGCTTCGCAGGCTATACTCAAACCAGGAGTAAATACATCGGGGAGCCCCGGGTCCCCCGGTCCTTCAGGCGGGTTTGTGCACGGCGACCCGTGCGTGGTGCCCGGAGGCTTTCTTTACACACCTGTCTTGCCTGGTCCCAGATTTTGAGGCCTTGGCCCAGCTTAGGTTAGGGCCCTAGAGGGTTGACTTTGGAGAAATTCAAGGAGCCGAAAGTTAACTTTTCCTCCGGTTAAAGCCAGTGCGTAGCGGGGATACACCTACTCCGGCGCATGGTCAAGGTCCGAGCTCCCACTGGCCGCGTCCAGAACTCGTCTTGGGAGGTGCAGGGAGTCTTTTAGCCCCTTGAAAGGTGTTAGAGGTTTCCTTGCCTTTTAACTCTTGACAGACGTTTTTAACTTGTGGTCCAAAGATGAACTTTCGTGGGTCGACAAACGACGTGGAATCAAACGCGAAATTCTGCGTAGATCCATTTTGGGCGGGTACGGCGGACTCCTAGTTTTCATGAAATAGATTGTCAGAAGGGTCTAGAGGCAGCCTAGTGACTCCTAGGCTCTGTGTGTCTAGAAACAATTGGGAGCCACCTGGGAAACGGCAAAACTTTCTGAAAATAGAAAACCGTCCGTGAAATGTACCGAATATTCCTTCCTTTGCAACTTTTTTAGTTCTCACAAGCAAAAACGAAAAAACCTGGTTAAGACTCGAGGGATGGAGAGCAGAGAGAGGGACGCTCAGAAAACTGTTCCCAGTGGAGAAAAAAACTTATAAAAAGCAGTGTCCTCAGTCTGTGAACTAATTGAGCTTTGTAGTGCACCTGATTTTGCAAGAAGGCTTTTCTTTCGTTTTTTCTTTCTTCTCTTGGCCTTTTTTGCTCTTCTTGTTGCTTAACTATCAAAGTAAAGATGTGTATCTTCTTTAAAGTTACTGGCATTTTCCCTCTTTGTGAGAGCAGTGCTTGAAGATCAAGCAAGAAAGCTGTCCAAAGGGAATGAGTCTTGTGTACACAGGAACAACTTTAAGTGTGACAGGATATAATTATATCAATCCAAAAAAAGAATTCTATCTCAATAGTTTACAAGTATTTAAAATAAGCTTATCATTTCTCTACAGTAAACCTCTTGTTCTTGTCTCCTAAACAGTAAAATCTTGAATTGGGGAAATTTTAAAAAGGGAATTCCTTTAAAGAAAAGTATATGACTTCTCTTAAAAAAGATGCTCTTGCTGACAAAGGAAGAGGACCTTAAAAATGAAGATAATATATAAGCAGTAAATATAGAAGTACAGAATTTAGATAGAGTATAATGTTCAAAGTCTTGAAGAAGCAATAATGTTTCAAAGACAAATGTTGTAAATTAATCTGCTCAACGCTCAGGAATTTCAAAACAAATTGCAGGGTTTTAGAAACATCACTTTTTTCAGGATTAAATCATTAATATAAAAGAAAGGTGTCAAAAAGAAATAGTGATTTAGAAATTATATGGTAGTTCATCATTTAAAAGGTGTTGTTATAATTGGTGAAACATTGCTAATTAGTTGAAGATTGTGGTTCAGGCACTAATAAATTACATACACGTTTTTCAGTCAGTGGCTAATATCTAATCAAGACATTGAGAAGGTAGAATTTACTACATAAAGGGTGTTTCACAATTTCCAGGTAATTTTGAAGGATCTGACAAAAAAAATAAATTGGGATTTAGGACATAGATTTTTAAATCACTTGGAAGGAGTGGTAATGCTTTATATGTAATCCTAGGATTTGATATTTCTCTCTTTTTGTTGCAAATAATCAGTTTTCTTCCAGTGCCAGTTTGGATCCTGGCAACAATCGTTTTGAAAAAGTATCTGAACAAAATAAGATTTTATAAAGTAAAGTATACAAGAAATGACAGAACTGCAGAAAGATATGTTAATGTTACAGAAAATGATGAACAACATTCAATTTAGTCAAGGTTTCCTCGGCCAAAGCAGTATATATGTCTTTATCCAAATTATGATTGCATCGTACCATTTATAGAGCATAAGTATGTTCTTTTGCAGTCACTTTTTGACTTTTGAGCAATGAAGTGCTCAATTTGGAAATTCTCGTAAGCAATTAGTGATGGAAAAATTCAGCTCAACCAAAATATTGTGCCAGAGTCCAGTATGTAAGCAGAATGTTTCCACAGTGCCTTTGCAATTAGGCAATACCCACAGCCGGTTGCTGTTGCATCTACCCAGACCTTACCTTTTTATTGAAGGCCTGGGTGCCCCACCCATTCTCTTTGTAGAACGTCTAGATTCCCTACAGTGTCATGGATCCTAATCACCTTCAACTTTCTCTTCTTCATGGCCCACTACCACAAGAAGCCATTTGGGAAATCTCTTTTTAGAAAAAGAGAACAAGGACTTTCTCCCTTCCCTTGAGTTCGCTGCATTAGATACAGTGAAAAGCAGGGAAGGGGAAAGAATATTGCACATATCTAACATCTTCAGCCATAGACTACTAAAGAAGACAGTGTGAATAAATTTGACCTTTGACTAATAATTTCTTTAAAATATCTTTAAGTCCTATTCAACTTCTGTTTTGAGTCATATCCTTGTTTCTGAAGCAATCACTGTATTCAGCCATGTAATATAGTACTCAAGTCAGTTATCCTAATTATCCAGTCAAGTCCTAATTATCCACAGGGCAAGGATCTGCTCTTTGAATTGACCGTAGCAAAATCTAAATTTGGGGTCAGCTTCCTCTGACTACTGTTCTCATCACTGCCTTATCTCTTTGTGACTAGCAGGTGTGTGTGCTAAGAGGTTTGGTTCTCATCCATGGCCATACATTAGAATCACTGGGGGAACTTTAAAAAGACATTCTGGGGTGGGGGGGCATCCCTGGTGGCACAGTGGTTGAGAGTCCGCCTGCCGATGCAGGGGACATGGGTTCGTGCCCTGGTCCGGGAAGATCCCACATGCCGCGGAGCAGCTAGGCCCGTGAGCCATGGCCGCTGAGCCTGCGCGTCCGGAGCCTGTGCTCCGCAACGGGAGAGGCCACAACAGTGAGAGGCCCGCGTACCGCAAAATTAAATAAATAAATTCTGGGGAGTTCCCTGGCAGTCCAGTGGTTAGGACTCCATGCTTTCACTGCCGAGGCCCTGGTTCAATCCCTGGTCAGGGAACTAAGATTCCGCACGTTGCGTGGCACGGCCAAAAAAACAAAAAAAAAGATAAAAAGAAATTCTGATGCCTGGGTCCAGCCTTCACAGATTCAGACTTGGTCTTGGGTGGGTCCTGGGCATTGATGTTTTTAAAAAAGTTCTACAAGTAATTCTAGTCTGTAGACAGAGTAAAAATAAACACTGGCTTAGAAAATGTCCTCATCTGTTGTGCAAGAAAAGTAAAATAAGAACTGAAAGGGTTCATTGTGATTAACATTTGTGTGTTTGGGTTAAACGATGTTACTGATGCTACTGAATATAGGGAGTTGGTTTGAAAGGGGGGACTCAAATTCTGAAGGAAAAGAAGAGAATCATTTAAAATTAGTTTAATGTAAATGAAACGAACTTACGCAGTTCCAAACATTTAAAATTGGTTTAATGTAAATGAAATGAGCTTGTGCAGTTCCAAACATTTGCTTTTGCCTCGTTGATTACATTGGATTGCAAAGAAAAGATGAATTTTTAAAACCAGCCTCTTGTATATGGAACAAGAGAGAGCAGGTGATTAGAGGCAATATGTTTTATTTTTGAGTTTTTTTCTTTCTCTGATATGAAAAACCTAGAAAGAGAGGACAAACATCTATTTCTAAGAAACCAGTACTACTGTAAAAGTAAGAGAAACGCATTCAAGAGAATAAAAACTTAGGCAAGAACTAGAAGAGGCTTCAGGCTTTAAGTATATACCCTGAAATTGGATGTAATGAACTACAGGGAATTGTGGCTTAGTTACCTTCTTGGTATCCTACACATCCATACTAGAGTGCCTCTCCCCCCAGCACACACACACTTCCTGTGTAGATGGTGTGGTCTGCTGGGGTTAATTTATGAACTCCATCCTTGAATTAAACGTGCAATACTTTGTGCTCTAGGGAGGGCCATCACATCAAAACTAAGTAATAGAAGGCTCATCTGAATTGTGACAGCTTGTCTATAGTCTTTATTTCTCCATGAAAAAGTGGCTTACTATGGTTGTTTTTCCTCTGGTGATGATATGAAGTAATACTGGGGATGTACATAAAATTTAATTCCATAAATACTTCTTCAGCATCTATTATGATCAGAGAACTGGGCAAAAAACAGGAGGACATACAAAGATGAGTGCATTCATTTAATAAATATTTATTAAGTGCCACTTTGTGCTGTGTGTGTGTGTGTTTCCAGGTTCTAGGACTGGAATAGAGATCAGGCTGGAACCCAGGGCACAAAGATCAGAGCCCTGGGGGTAAGACAGGAGAGTAAATTGGGGCCAATAATGCAAAAGTCCTTGACAGATAGGATGGGTTTGGTGGACATTGAGAAGCCATGGTAGGAAGAGTAATGCCCCCTACCAAGGATGTCCACACCCTAATCCCCAGAACCTGTGAATATCTTATGTTACACAGCAGAGGGGAATTAAGTTTGCAGATGAGTGAAGTTTGCTAATCAGCTGACCTTAAGATAGGGAGATATCCTGGTGAGCCAAGTATAATCACAAGGGTCCTTAAATGTGGAGGAGGAGGTCAGAGGGATGCAATTTGAAGAAGGCTCAACTGACTGTTGCCAGCTTTGAATACAGAAGGAGGACACAAGCCAAAGAATGCAGGCAGTCCCCTTTTCCAAGGGAGTGGGAAAAGGCAAGAAAATGGATTCTTTCTTAGAGCCTTCAGAAAGGAATATAGCCCAGCTGGTGTCTTGATATTAGTTCAGTGAGACCCATTTTGGAATTCTGACCTTCAGAATTGTAAGATAGTACATTTGTGTTGTTTTGAGCCACTAAATTTATGCTATAACAGCAATAGGAAACTAATACAGAAGTCAAGGAAGGCTTTTGAGTAGGTGACTAATATGATAAGATATTTGAAAACATGGTCAGATAATATCCACTTATATTATGGCTCTTTAGAAACAATCTAATCTGTAGGCTGCTAGGATTTTCCTGTCTGAGATTACTTATCATAATCCTTCCCTGACATCCATTTGTGGATGCTTTTATGAAGTTCCCAATTATTTGTAAGAACTCCCAAAATTATGTATCTCAAACTCTAATCAGAAACTTTTTACTTTTATAAGAGAGATTTGTGATGTTACAATATATTTCAGTTAAAGTTTGGAGGAAAAATGCATATATTTTATCACAAACTTGCCTCAGAATTATAAAGATTTTTACAAGTTGTCAATTTTGTTTATCAAAAATGTTTTTGCTACTCATTTATGAATGAAGATGTCAAGTTTTATTTACCTTGGGTTTAAATTTTTTTTCCCCGTCTTTAGCAGAATTTCATTTTGAGTTCCTAGATAAACAGTACATTTCTATTACAATTATCATAAATATTCGCAGTAAAATACTGAACAGAATGGTTTTTACTATTACATATGTTTCTTACTATTCCTCATGCTGTGCCTTTAGTATTCTCTAGGTCACATAAATCAATGTGTAAAAATTTGTACTTTTGAGTTTTAGTAATACCCTCTTTTCTTTTAAAATAAACACTTATAAAATTGAAAACTGGAATTCCCTGGTGGTCCAGTGGTTAGGACTCGGTGCTTCCACTGCAGGAGGCACAGGTTCAGTCCCTGGTCAGGGAACTAAGATCCCACAAGCCATGTGGCATGGCCAAAAGAAAAGGTGGAGGGAACTACTGCTTAGTGAGAGTAAGATCTATTCTGATTATAATTACCTCTGTTTCCTCTGTTACAAGGAGAAAAATGGCAAAAGAAAATCATCTTTATCTCTCTAACACCAGCTTCTATTCTGGAATCTTTTGTTTCTATCAATAGTATCATTATTCTCTGGTATTAATACATTATCAATTTTCACTGCCACTATCCTGGTCAAAGATATTATCATTTGCTTTGATTATTACAGTATCTCTTTACTAATCTCCTTATATCTAGTCAATTTCTTCCTCCAAACCAATGGTTCTCAAAGTGTGAGCAGTGGATGAGAAGCATCAGCATCATCTGTGAACTTGTTAGAAATGCACATTCTCAAGTCCCATCCTAGACCCATTGAATCAGAAATTTCACCCTAATTTCTGATTTAGTGGTTCTGTGTTGAATTCAAGAATTTATACAGTAAAAAAAGTATATAACTACCAAGCTAATAAGTGGGGAAAATGAAATAATATAAAGCAAGCCATTTTTTTAAAAATGCAGTAAAAGAAAGTAAAAAGAATGCAGACAGGTAGAATAAAATTTTTAAAAAAGGTAGTAGATTTAAACCCAAATTTATAATTATATTAAATATAAATGGACTAACTCTTACAATTAAAAGGTAGAGATCATAGACTGGAAAACATACAAACATCAACCCCCCAAAAAAATGAAGAAAGAAAAGCTGGAGTACTTGTATTATATGAAATACAGTAGACTTTGAAGCAAAAAAATGTTACTAGAGATAAAAAGGGACATTTCATAATTATAAAAGTTAATTCAACAAAATATAACAATTGTATATTGGGAAGTACCAAAAAATATAACCTTGAAATACATAAAAACAAAAATATTAAAGCAGAACTATGTAGAAATATCTCAAGGGAGAAATATACAAGTCTATCATGACGAGAGATTTTTAACACACCTCTGTTTGTAACTGATAAACAATCAGACAAAAGCAATATCAATACACATCCAGCAGATTTGAATAACATGTTTAACAACTGACCCAACTGACATATATAAAATAGTATATCCAGTAGCAGCAGAGTGCATATCGTTTCAAGTGCCCGCATAACATTTCCCCAAACTGATCACATTCTGGGCCATAAAGAAAGCCTTCACAAATTTCATAGCAGTGAAATAATAAAGATTATATCCTCAGTGAAATTAAGCTAGAAATGATTAGATTTTAGTGAGAGACATAGAAGATGTGGGAAATTCATTAGAGAAAGAGTGACCTTATGAATAAATGGTGCTTAAGCAATTAGCTCTATGTAAAAAAGAAATAAAATGTGATACATGGGGCTTCCCTGGTGGCGCAGTGGTTGAGAGTCCGCCTGCCGATGCAGGGGACGTGAGTTCGTGCCCCGGTCCGGGAGGATCCCACATGCTGCGGAGCAGCTGGGCCCGTGAGCCATGGCTGCTGAGCCTGTGCGTCCAGAGCCTGTGCTCCACAACAGGAGAGGCCACAACAGTGAGAGGCCCGCGTACTGCAAAAAAAAAAAAAAAAAAAAAAAAAGTGATACATACTTCACACCCATAACAACAAATTCCAAGTGGAATAAAACCTAAATGTGAAAAGAAAACTATAAAACTTCCAGCAGTTGGAATAGGAAAATATCTTTATGACATATGCCTAAGAAATATTTTCTCAAATAAGGCTTAAAGAACAAATCATAAAAGGAAAAGATTGATACATTTGAACATGTTAAAACGATAATTTCCATATGACTAAAATTATTGTAAACAAAGTAAAAATGTAAGCCACAGACTAGTAGAAGATAATGGTAAAACAAGTAATCAGCAAAGGACTATCCAGCATTTATGAAAATGTCTACAAATCATTAAGAAAATGACATATGATATAATGGGAAAATCAGTGAAGGTTATGTACAGTCAATTCATGAAAAAACTCAAATGGTCAATAAATGTGAAACAATGCTGTATTCCAATAATCTCAGGGAAATTCAAATGACAACAATAATGGAATACCATTTCACACCCATCAGATTGGCAAAACTTAATGTTTCATAAGACCAGGTGTTGGTGAGGTTTTGAGAAAATGTTAAATCCTACTGATTGCTGGAAAATTGGTTCAACCACTCAGAAAAATAAACATACTAATAGTATGTGTAACTGAAGTTGTGCATACCTGACAACCACTGTGACAATCAAGTGAAGTGACAACAATTTCACTTCAAGGAGCTTACCCTAATAAAAATATAACATGTATTCAAGGAAGTATATATGAGGATTTTCATTGCAGAGCTGTTTGTAGTAGTGAAAAAGTAGAAACAATCTAATTGAATTTATTCGGATATTGGATGGGGTACTTTATTTATTTTTCTTTTAAAGAGACAGCCTTTATTTTAAGGATTTTTACATTGAAGACTTCAAAAAGTGGTAGGTTTTTAGAACTTATTGACCTGTATTTAAAAGGAACTGTTGACAGAGTTTTACCAGAAATAAAGTGGGAAAATACAGTTAATACTACTGAAACCTACTAAAATAATTCCAGGACATATGGTTTATCTGACATAACGATACCTCTAAATATTGCCACTGATATGAAACTGACTGCTTCTTACTTTTCTAAACACACAGTGGTATAATTAACAATATTCAATCACTTCTGTTCTTTCCTGAATATATAAAAATTAAAATACCAATTAAAAAACTATTCTTCTTGGACTTCTCTGGTGGCGCAGTGGTTGAGAGTCCGCCTGCCGATGCAGGGGACGCGGGTTCGTGCCTCGGTCCGGGAGGATCCCACGTGCCGCGGAGCAGCTGGGCCCGTGAGCCATGGCCGCTGAGCCTGCGCGTCCAGAGCCTGTGCTCCGCAACGGGAGAGGCTGCGGCGGTGAGAGGCCCGCGTACCGCAAAAAAAAACAACAAAAAACAAAAACTATTCTTCTCTTTAACTGTTTCTTACAGATACAATTTCAATATTTTCATTCAATAGTGGTGTAGTTTAAGAGATTTTTCACTCACAAGTCAAACAATCCACCCAAAGGGAACTGATAGTCTGTAGGTTCATAGTGCAAATAAAGAGTTTGGGAATGAAGCAACTGACTTTTCTAAAGTACAAAACAGATAAAATTCTTAGAAGATATATTCAATAAGCTCTACTAAGCAACTGGCCACAGAACTAGAACATTTGGTAATTTTCCTGGTGAATTCAATGGGATTCCAGATGTTTCCAAACTCAACTTGAACTCTCATCTTCAGCTTTGTATTTTGCTTTTCCAGTTTCGCTAATGACACAAACATGATTCAAATCCCTGAAGTATTCATTATAGTCAAAGGCATATCCTACAGCAAACTTGTCTGGAATTTCAAGTCTACGAAAGTCTGGTCTATATCCAACACTTCGAGGGATCCTTTTCACCAGCAAGCTTGCAACCTTGACCATCTTTGGATTATGCTGCTTGACCAAGGAAAGCAAGGTTTGCATTGTTTAGTGTCAATTGTATCTTCAACAATCAAGACATTCTTTCCAGTTAAGGTTGAGAGATCATCTCCACCAATTACTTTTATGTCACCTGTTGACAGGTGACATAAAGATAAAATCTACATTTTATCTACATAAATTTTATCTACATAAATCTTTATCTATATAAAGATAAAATCTACAGTCATAGGTATAGATCTATCACTATTTCTGTTTCAGTGCTTTGATGTAATCCAGCAGATCAGCAAAGAATTTATAGCCCCCCCTTGAGCACACAGAGGGCTACGACGTGATAGCCTTCCATCTCCTTCATCACATCTTGAGCCAGCCGTTCGGTCCTGTCCATAATTAGTCCATGAGGAATAAACACCTTTTCCAAATCCTCAGCATAATGATTAGGTCTACAACATAAATCTAGGTCATAACCTGGTGCATCATCACTAATCACAACGCTGGGGCTGCGAGTCACCATAACGGAGCTGGCTGGCGCGGGCTGATGGCAGTCTGCTATTTTTTTAAATTAATTTTTATTGGAGTATAGTTGATTTACAATGTTGTGTTAGTTTCTGCTGTACAGCAAAGTGTGGGCTACTTTAATAGGAACCTCATAACAGTAATCTAAACAAAGGAACTACTAGGATTTTTTCTTTTGTAAATGTATGAGCTTGTAAGCAGTCTGTCGGGCTGTGCCGTTCTGATCTGGAAGGTCATTCAAACACCCAGTTTCTTACTGTCTTGTTGCTCTAACTGTCCCTTAACATGGTTTTCCTAACTTCATCACGTCTGCCTTTTAGGCAGTGAGCAGAGTGAAAGAGAAAAATAAAAGGCAGGCAGCTTCCTTTAAAATATATATTTCAAATATTGTAATATTTGCCCTTTTAACGTGTACAGGTTTTTGGTATATTCACAGAGTTGTGCAACCATCATGGCTAATTCCAGAATATTTCCATTCCTCCCAAAAGGAATCCCAATTCCTCCAGCTTGGTCATGGTATATAATCCTTTTTATATGTTCCAAGATTTAGTTTAACAGCATTTTGTTGAAGATTTTTGCATCTATATTCATAAGGTATATTGTTGTGTAGTTTTCTTGTGATATCTTTGTCTGCTTTTGGTATCATAATAGCAGAATGAGCTGGGATGTATTACCTCTTCTTCTTTTTTTGGCAGAAGTGTTTATGATTTTGTACCATGGTCAAGTGGGATTTATTTTAGGAATGCAAGGTTGGTTAAACATAATAAAATCAATGTAATACAACATATTAATAGAATAAATGACAAGAATCACATGCATGTATATGCAGGAAAAATGTTTGACAAAATCCTTCCTTGACTTAAAAAATCAACAAACTAGGGATAGAAGGGAACTTTGTCAACCTGATAAAGGGAAACTATGAAAAACCCACAACCAATATCATACTTAATGATGAGAGACTGAAAGTTTTCCCCTAAGATCAGGAACAAGACAAGGATGTCCACTCCTGCCACTCACGTTCGATATTGTACTATACGTTTTAGTCAGGACAATTAGGCAAGAAAAAGAAACAAAAGACAGCCAGATTGGAAAGGAAGAAATAAAAGTATCTCTATTCACAAATCACATGATCTTGTGTATAGAAACTCCTGGAGAATCCCCTAAAAAAAAAAAAAAGCTATTGGACCTAGTAAATTCAGCAAGATTGCAGGATACAAAGTCAATATACAAAAATCAATTATATTTTTGTACACTAGCAATGAACAATCCAAAAGTAAAATTAAGAACACAATTCTGTTTACAGTAGCATCAAAATAATCATATACTTAGGAATACATTTGACAAATTTAACAAAAGAATGTAAGACTTGTACCCTTACTACAAAACACTATTGAAAGAAGTTAAAGAAAAACTAATTAAAGATAACCTTTGTTCATAGATTGGAAGACTGAATATTGTAATATGATGGCAACAGTTCCCAAATTGATCTATAGATTCATTACAATTCCTATAAAAAACTCAGCTGGATTTTCTTTGTCAGAAGTTGACCAGCTAATCCTGAAATTCAGATGAAAGTACAAGGGACCCAGGATAACCAAAACAATCTTGAAAAGGGAGAACGAAATTGGAAGACTCACACTTTCCAATTTTAAAACTTACTAGAAAGCTATAGTAATCAGGACTGTGTGGTACTGGCATAAGGAATAGATTCCAAATCTATGGAATAGAGTTGAGAGTCCAGAAATAAATGTATACATTTATAAGTGATTGATTTTGACAAGGGTGTCAAGAGCATTCAACAGAAAAAAAAAGTCTTTTTAACCAGTGGTGCTGGAACAACTGTTTATACACATGCAAAGGAGTAAAGTTGGACTTCTACTTCACACCATATACAAAAATTAATTCAAATTGATGAGAGACCTAAATATAAGAGCTAAAACTATAAAGCTCTTAGAAGAGAGCATAGGTGTACATCTTTATGCCTTTGAATTAGGCACAGTTTCTTAACATGACACAAAAAGCATAAGCAATCAAAGGAAAAATAGGTAATTGGACATAATCAAAATTTTAAAATGTTTGTGCTTTGAAGAATACCATCAAGAAAGTGAAAAGACAAACACAGAATGAGAGGAAATATTTGCACATCTGATAAGGGTTGAATATCCAGGATATATAAAGAACCTTTACAACTCAATAACAATAATAACAAAAAGACAAATAACCCAATTTATAAATAGGCAAAAGTTGGGAACAGATATTTTTCCAAAGAAGGTATACAAATGGCCAACAAGCACATGAAAATATGTTCAACATCATTAGTCATTAGGGAAATGCAAATCAAAACCACAATAAGAGGGCTTCCCTGGTGGCGCAGTGGTTGAGAGTCTGCCTGCTGATGCAGGGGACACGGGTTCGTGCCCCGGTCCGGGAAGATCCCACATGCTGCCGGAGCCTGTGTTCCGCAACGGGAGAGGCCACAACAGTGAGAGGCCCGCGTACCGCAAAAAAAAAAAAAAAAACACAATAAGATACCACTTTCAACCCACTAGAAGACTATTAAAAAATAAAAGACAATAACAAGTCTTGGTGAGGGTGTGGAGAAATTAGAATCCTCATACATTGTTGGTAAGAATGTAAAAGATTTGCAGCTGCTTTGGAAAACAGTTGACTGTTCCTCAAAAAGTTAAACAGAATTACATATGACCCAGCAACTCCATTCCTAGGTATATACCCAAAAGAAATGAAAACACATGTCCACACAAAAACTTGTACATGACTATTTGTAGTAGCATTATTTATAACAGCCAAAATGTGGAAATAAATCAAACGTTCATCAACTGACAAATGGACAAACAAAATGTGCTATATCCATGCAAGAAATTTTATTTGGCTATAAGAAGGAATGAAGTGTTGATACATGCTACAACATGATTGAAAACTTGCCAAGTGTGAGAAGTCAGCCACAGAAGATCACATATTATACAATTCCATTTACATGAAATGTCTAGAGTAGGGAAATCTATAGGATGATTGGGAATGATAGCTAAAGGGTACGTATATGGTGTGTTCTTGGGGTGATAAAAACATTCTAAAATTGATTGTGGCGGTGGTACACCTCTGTGAATCCACTTAAAAACATTGAATTATACACTTTAAAGGGGTGAATTGAATGGCATGTCAGTTATATTTCAGTAAAGCTCTTACCAAAAAATAATGTTGATGGGAGATTTACTTTGCAAATTTGGCATTTCAAATAACTTGTAAAGAGGTTAAAACTTCCCTACTATTTGGAAAAATATGTACTTTAAAATATTAATTTTCCAAATAAAATTTATTTGCAAAATACTCAAAAATTATTTAGAAAATTTTTAGTTAAAATAAAATTATAATTTTGATGGAACACATTCTGAATGTACAAAAATAAACTATGAAAGTACTAAAAATATAGATGAATATTTACATAATTTGGGCAGTGGGCAAAGCCTTTCTAAGGCTAACAAGAGCAAAAATCATAAAAGAATACACTCATTTATTTAATGACATAGTAAGAAAAAAACATATTTTTAAAAAAACATTAAAATTGAAAGAAAAATGACAAATTTGGGAGAATATTTGCACCATGGTAGAGCAATAATTCAAAACTCATTATGTGAAGCTGTCTTAGCAATAAATGATCATCTCTTCTGTATAAGACTAGGTGTGATGGTTAATTTTCTGTGTCAATTTGACTGGAGCTAAGGGATGCCCAGATAGCTGGTAAAACATTATTTCTGTAATGAGAGAAATCCCAGAAATGTTACTTTAAAATAAATGCTCTGTGGAGCACACAGGGCACGACTAGAGAATACAGCTGAGAGGATCAGTGTGTTGGAGATGAAGGTACCGACTTGAGAAAACCATAGTGTGTTGTACTTGTATACCTGCCTCACCCATACCAGTTTACGTTGCCACAGTACTGAAGGAATGGAAAGCCTCTTCTACGGTTCGTGTTCCAGGCACCACCTTAGGTTTCACTAATTGTGTTCATGGCAGAGGTACACACATAGCAGACCTTTAGAAGCTGCCTGGTAGAGTGGGAAAGGCTGCAGTGTTGAAATCGAGGTACCTACACCTGAATCTAGGTGTGCACCTCTGGGCCAGTCACTCAACCTTTTTTCTTAAACAATCCCTCAATTTTCTTTTTCTTTTTTTAAAAAATTTATTTATTTTATTTTTGGCTGCGTTGGGTCTTCGTTGCTGCGCGCGGGCTTTCTCTAGTTGCGCCGATCAGGGGCTGCTCTTCGTTGTGGTGCGCGGGCTTCTCATTGCGGTGGCTCCTCTTGTTGTGGAGCACGGGCTCTAGGCTCACGGGCTTCAGTAGTTGTGGCACGTGGGCTCAGTAGTTGTGGCTCACGGGCTTAGTTGCTCTGCGGCATGTGGGATCTTCCTGGACCAGGGCTCGAACCCATGTCCCCTGCATTGGCAGGCAGATTCCCAACCACTGTGCCACCAGGTAAGCCCCCAATCACTCAACCTCTTGATCCTCAGTTTCTTCACAGACTGAGGATTATTGATAATACAGGTTATAGGTAATATATGGATAAATATGATCCAAGAAGGTAGAATCGATTAATACTTGTGGAATAAATAAACCTTGGCATTTGCATTTTTAAATAATTACTGAGGCATCAAGTAGGGAAAATTTCACGGGCAAGGAAAGAGTTTAGGGAATTTGTCACAAACTTTGTAATACCGAGACAACAGCTTAGTTTCTGGTATCTCAATATTTCCAACTCTCCATTCCTTAATCTTCATAGCTGTTAGGAAAATATCTACTTGTACAAATCTTCTACCGGTTGCCTAATTTTAAAATATCTGTAGAGTCATTAATTCAACAGATGTTTATGGAGGACCTGCATGTGGCAGGCACACTATTCTAGGTTCTGGGGAGGCAGTGGTAAAAGAAATCCCTGCTGGGTTGGAGCTTACTTTCTGTGTAGTTGTCGGAGGGCTTTACACAGTACTGGGTGTGTGTGTGTGTGTGTGTGTGTGAGCGTGTGTGAGCATGTGCACGCACTTACTGCTTAGTTCCGAGGTGACATCCACCTCCTCCGTCCATTGAGCTTTCTTTCTCCCATGCCCATGTGAAGTACTGAATGTCTGTTTTCTTCTGGTTGATGTCAAGCACCTTGCCCTTCAGTGTTTTTCAACAGATACTTATTTGATTTTGCAGAGCCGCTAGGTGGAAAATAAACAACACAAATGTATGGCATTAACATTTTGCAGAGCTTCAAAATTTCCATTGGAGGGAGTTCCCTGATGGCCTAGTGGTTAGGATTCTGGACTTTCGCTGCCATGGCCCCGGTTCAATCCCTGGTCAGGGAGCTGAGATTGAGATCCCACAAGCCAAGCAGCACGGCAAAAAATTTTAAAAATAAATTCCCATTGGAGATTTATTGAGCATGTTCAGGGAATGCAGAATATTTTTTCAGAAAGGTAAGTTCAGATATGAATACTCAGCAAGTTTAGTTACCAAAGAAATGCTCTCCAAAAACACAAAATTAGAAACAAGAGTGAGGGAATAACTGTAAATATAGGAAAAGTTAAAATAATTTCAAGTGAATACTTTGATCAAATACAATGCCAGTAAATTTGAAACCATAGGATGATATGGTAATTCTCTAGGATAATACAAACTTCCAAACTAAACAATCTAATAGTGATTTTAAAAAAAAAATAGATGACTTACCATAGAGGAAATGGAGGAAGTTCTCCATAGAACTAGTATTGGGACTCCTCTGTCCCAATCCCTTTTGGCATCCAGAAACAACTGTATTTAACTATTTTTGTTTTCTGTTTTTCCTAGTATTTACCTCCATGTTTCTAAACAGTAAGCTCTGTGATGTATATATTTTATTTTTTTGATTTTTGTTTGTTTTTATTGGAGTATAGTTGCATTACACTGCTGTGTCAGTTTGATATATATATTTTAGACACAATTGCCTGCCTATGATTGAATCTGAGGATTTAGCTTTCTTACACCATCCCATTCCATCTCATTTTCCCCCCCTTCATCCTTTAAATATCATAATTTTTGGCTAAATTAGCATTGAGTGCTTAACTTATTTTTACTTTGTATTGTTCGTGGGTTTTTTTGTTTGTTTTTTTGCGGTACGCGGGCCTCTCACTGTTGTGGCCTCTCCCTTGCGGAGCACAGGCTCCGGACGTGCAGGCTCAGCGGCCATGGCTCACGGGCCCAGCCGCTCCGCGGCATGTGGGATCTTCCTGGACCGGCACGAACCCGTGTCCCCTGCATCGGCAGGCAGACTCTCAACCACTGCGCCACCATGGAAGCCCGTATTGTTCGTTTTTATTGCAACTTTTTATGTTCTTTGAGCTGATAATCATCCCCTTATAGTATTTTCTTACTTCCTTGTATACCTTTCTCTTACTTTAACAAAATTCTCCCACAGAATTGTAAAACTCCTTTGCACACTGTTTTTCATATACTTATTCATTATACGTAACCGTTTCATTTTACTTTTTTCTCTTCTAAAAAAACTTACCTGGCATAACTTTTCTGAACTCCTTTAGCCTACTGCCGCAAACCGAACTGGTTGCACCTTAGGCCTGCTCTGTCTCTCCTCTGTTAGGTACTCTGTTTCCTTGACCCCATGCCTTCTTCTTTATACCTTTGCTTTGATGGAGTGCATCCTCAAGTAGCTTCCTGAGAAAGGGTGCATGGGAAGTATACCTTTTGGATCTTATGTATTGTTCAGAGTTCTGTTTCTGAGGCTTTAACATGCTCTAATCTGTTTACTCGAAGTGCAATTTATTATTTGTTATCTAGTGCCCATAAATCAGTGTAGGTCTATACCTCCAACATCATGCCTTTCAAGAGAAATAAACAATCAGGAGTTCTGCTCAAAGTTATGCTCAAACTGAGCTCAAATTTTTTCATCCATCAAAACTGGTCATAGGCTTCAGGTACTCCCTAGCACACTGCAGAGTACTCTTGGAGGTATGTATGTCTTGGTATGAGAAAAACAAGCCCACATTAACAACTGCACATTAGGACAAGTTGGGGAAAGCCGCAGTACAAAAGAGAAGGTGCGTTGGGAATGCGAGCCATTTTCTTGTGAATCTTATTTGCCTGCAGGACCTGCTTTAGCCCTGAAAACCCCACCTATATGTCTCAGTGGGTCAAATAGCCCAGTATACAATGGATAGCATGGTGACTGGGTGTTGCATGTTCAGGCATTCGGTAACAAGCCAAGGGTTTCTCAAAAGGAGGATAGTGATTTGTCAAAGAAAGCATGAGTTTGATTTATGCTATCAGAGCTCTCTACAGGCTCCATCTATCCCTCCAAACTGGCACAGACACCTTGGATACCATTGGAGGCCCTGGGCCACAGAAGTCAATCAAGAGAGCTTTCTGTAGCCTGGAGTGCCTGGAGCGGGTTCTCCTGCTCTGCCTGCCACTGAAAGCTGGCAGGTAAATGGGTTACTCAGTAAGGGGTCAGAGGAGCAATCCCAAATGTGGGGAAATGTTTCCTCCAAAGTATAAAGGATCCATCAAGCATTGTGCCTCTTTTTTAGATTTAAGGAATGAAAGGTACAGCAATCTGTCTTTCACTTTGAAGGGGATATCCAGAAATTCCCTGTGCCACGAGACCCCCAGAAGCAGCACTGAAATAACAGGCCGCTGCATTTCCCACCCTCTGGCACACCTGTACTTTACCAAGGAATCTAGGGCAGTTTGTACTCCCTGATTTCTGATCAGCATGATCTCCTCAATGTACAGACAGTATGATGTTCTGTGGGAGGGCGACGGGTCAAGGTCCCTGCACACTAGAGCATGACGTCCAGAGAGAGTTGAGGTAGACCTGGGTAAGACAGTAGTCTACACCGTCTCTGCCAGATAAAAGCAAACTCTCTCTGGTGCTCTCTGTCAAGGATGGAGAAGATAGCATTTGTCAGATCAGTCACCATAGAATAGGCTCTGGAGGTAAGTTGAATTGCTCCAATAAAGAGACTGTATCTGAAACAGCAACTGAAGTAGTTACCACCGATTCATTTAACAATACAGTCATTCTCCAAGACTTGTATGTCTTCTTCAAGAGCCAAATAGGCAAGTTAAACATTAATGTGGTAGGAATCCCCACTCTTGTAATCTCTGTGACTTCCCTAGGGATGCAGTAGTGGTTTATTATTTGGGGAGGAAGGAGGTAGTTTCAGTCATCCACCATAATAGCCTATCTCCATGGGTAAAGGAAGTCAGGGTAGAAATTACAACCAGTGTACGACCAGACCAAGCATGTATATTGCATCTGTAGATTTAGAATATCAACCACAGGAGAGTTCATGGACTCACTGGACCCTTTTTTAAAAAAATATTTATTTATTTTTGGCTGCGTTGGGACTTTATTGCTGCATGTGGGCTTTCACTAGTTGCAGCAAGCAGGGGCTACTCTTCGTTGCGGTGGGCAGGCTTCTCACTGCAGTGGCTTCTCTTGTTGCGGAGCACGGGCTCTAGAGGCGTGGGCTTCAGTAGTTGTGGCACACAGGCTCAGTAGTTGTGGCTCACGGGCTTAGTTACTCCACGGCATGTGAGATCTTCCTGGACCAGGGCTTGAATCCGTGTCCCCTGCATTGGCAGGCGGATTCTTAACCACTGCGACACCGGGGAAGCCCCACTGGACCCATTGTGACGTCAACTTAGGTCAAAACTCCGTTTTCCCCTGACCCCAGGAGCTCACATTCTGAGCACAGTCATACTTAGTGTCCCCAGGGATTAGGATTAGCACAGAGCCAGTGTCCAATAATACTACAAATGGCTGCCCTTTCCCCACTGCACAGCTACTCTTGTAAATGTTTGCATGTGCTCCTGGGAAAGGGTAGGAGAAGATTTTTAGTAGGCATTACTTGAGGTGCTGCCACAGGTCTTTTTCAAGAATAAGCAGCCTTGCCTTCATTCAAGGAGCTTTAGGTCTGGGGACTGGGTAAGGAGTCCTGTCTTACATCATGATGGCTCATTGGACTCCACTTCATCAAACCTCAGGTTTTTTCTGGTATGTAGATCAAGTTGAACCTTAAAGGTTTTCCACATTTTTAGTCCTAGGGGTCCTATGATCTCTTAGTCACTGTCAAAAGTTATCATTGATGGATGAAATCATTTTTATTATGCTCACAAATTCTGTGGGTCATAAATACAGACAGGGCACAATGGGGACAGTTTATCTCTGCCCTATGGTGTCTGAGGTCGTTGTAGAATACTAGGAGGCTGGAGGCTAGAATCATCTGAAGGCTCATTTACTCTCATATCAGAGAGTTGATGTTGGCTGTTGACTGGGGGGCCTTGGTTCCTCTCCACACAGGCCTTTCCATGTGATCTCTCTGCACGGGCTACTTTGGGCTTCCTTACAGCATAGTGTCAGAATTCCAAGGGCACACATTCCCAAGAGAGAGATTCAAGCAGAAGCTATGTCCTCTTTTCTGATTTAGCCTTAGAAGTCACATAGCATCACATACTCTGTAATCACAGTCTCATCCATGTTCTAGGGAAGGGAAACCCACACCTCTGAATAGAGGAGTGTCAATGTCACATTGTAAGAGCATGTAAAGTAGGATGGATATTGGTGCAGCCATCTTTGGAAAATTTCATCTTCTTAAAATTTCATATTCTGCCACAAATAGGAAGCATCAATTTTTCATCACCCCCATCTATCAATCCTGGTTCTAGGGACTTATGGACAGGGCTTGTTGGTTTCATTCATGCAGAAATGATGTTGTAAATTTCATTAAATATATATATATATATATATATATATATATACACACACATATATACACATTATGAGCCTATCTGAAGGCATGCATGAGCATTTAAGATGTTTTGTTTCATTTCTGTGTTCTGTGTGGTTGTAAGAGGATTGGCCATCTCCTCAAGGATTTTAAATTATCATCATAAGCCACTGAACAAATTTTTACAGGTACTGCCATGCTTAATAACTATTGAGCTTCTTCCAGATTAAAACTTCTAGTTTTGGTCTGACTTCTATTTAGATTCGACCTCTATTTTTGGCAAAGACACCGTATTTTTATTTTCCAACTCTAGAGCTGAATGAACTATTTTCTCTTGAAAGTGAAATGTTGTTCCAAACTTTTCTCAGTTTTAATAATATCACCAACTTTAGCAGTCTACTTGAATCCAGAAGTTAAATGAATAATGTTACACTATAAAAGTGCAGATGTAATACCAACACATAGTAATACATTCTAACTAAAGGAGCGTTGGGGGTGGGTGGGAATACTCTGCTGGAGGTATTGAGCAGCTTTTCACAGAGGCATGCAAGGACAGAGGAACAATTCTTCATGAGTAGTAGTTCAGATAATTTGGGCATTTTCCAATGCCATCTCCCATGCCCCTCTCCTTCAGGCACATTAGATGATTCAGTCTTTCTGGAACATCCATCACATTCCATTTCTTCTTCTTGGACTGTCACCTTCCCAACCCTTTCTCTGAGAAGCAAACTCCTGTTCAGCCGTAAAGACACAATCATGTCACCTCTTTTGTGAAGCCTTCTCTTATTCCACCCGTACCCTCCTGAAGCCAAAATGTTCGCTTCCTCTTTTGCAATCACAAAGCACTTTGTGCATATGCTACTATTACTGCACTACATGCTCCTGGGAGGGGAGGAAGAAGAGGGGTCGGGAGTAACATCTAATCTTTGTGTCCTGTACTCAGCAATCGAGAATGCTTTATTGGGGCTTCCCTGGTGGCACAGTGGTTAAGAATTCACCTGCCAATGCAGGGGACATGGGTTTGAGCCCTGGTCCGGGAAGATCCCACATGCCACGGAGCAGCTAAGCCCGTGAGCCACAGCTACTGAGCCTGCGTGCTAGAGCCCACGAGCCACAACTACTGAGCCTGTGTGCCTAGAGCCCGTGCTCCGCAACAAGAGAAGACACCGCAATGAGGAGCCCGCAAACCGCAACGAAGAGTAGCCCCTGGTCGCCGCAACTAGAGAAAGCCCACGCACAGCAATGGAGAGCCAACACACAGCCAAAAATAAAATAAATAAATAAATGCAGGTTCCTAGTCCTACTGAATCAGTCTCAGGAGGGTGGGTCTTTTTGACACAGTCAGTGGTCTGTGGACCATACTTTGATGAACACTGTTTTAGGCTGGGCACCTCTCTGTACCTGCCCAGCCTGCTCTCTCTGAAGAGCTAATTTAGCATCTCCTTAGTTATTAATTTAGCATCTCCTAACTATTCTTTTTTTTTTTTTTTTGCTGTATGTGGGCCTCTCACTGCTGTGGCTTCTCCCGTTGCGGAGCACAGGCTCTGGACACGCAGGCCCAGCGGCCACGGCTCACGGGCCCAGCCACTCCGCGGCATGAGGGACCCTCCCGGACCGGGGCACGAACCCGTGTCCCCTGAATCGGCAGGCGGACTCTCAACCACTGCACCACCAGGGAAGCCCCTAACTATTCTTAGTTAGCCTTACTTTTCACATTTTCTAAGCCATGTATTTGACCTTCAAATTCTTCCATAAGTGTATTTCCATTTAGCTTTCAGATATGGGTGTACATTCTGGAACCACCTGCCCTAGAATTTTTTAGCCAACATATAATTTCATGTTTGTTCAATTAACCTACATTCATAAGGAATGTGTGTGTGTGTGTGTGTGTGTGCATGCATGTTTGCACACAATTAATGAAGTCATGAGGCATGTGAAATAGTGTGTGGTTTATAAATGATTCAGTTATACTTTTTATTCCACAGCGCTTTTCTTTTTTTTCTTTTTCTTTCTTTTTGGCCGTGCGGCTTGCAGGATCTTAGTTCCCCATCCAGGGATTAAACCCGGGCCCCGGCAGTGAAAGTGCCAAATCCTAACCACTAGACCACCAGGGAACTCCCCTTTTTTCTTTTTCTTTTTTTAGTGCTTTTCTGATTGTATGTGTATATTGTCAGAAATGTCAATATTATAAATCATAGCTGACACAGAGATGTCTTACAGGATTTCAGAAAATGGAGGATTATAGTATAAAATGTAATCAAACCTGTGTTCCAGTAGATAATGTTTTAAGAATTCATTTTCTAACCAATAATTTACTTTGGAAAGTATCGAATCCACTAAACCCATTCCAGTATTATATCTTCCAATACTACTCTCCCTAACCAAGTCAAGTCAAGAAAGAAACTGGAATCAAAAAGTTTCTTCAGTTCTCTTTCTTAGGTAATGCCTATCATAGAATCCGGCCCCCAGTGTTTAAATAGACCACGTGTCTTGTGCAATGGTTTTTTTTAAATGACTCAGTAAAGGAAGAAAGTGAATTTTGCCTACTCTGCCCACATGATTGAAACGAAATCCTCAAGACACATCACAAAGAACCCACTCAAGAAGTGTTCTATTAAAATGTAAATTCATTGTGGTAGGCTGAAAAAGAATACTGTTACAAATCTTGATAAACCCTAAAATGAGATAATGGAAAATAAGTGGTAATACATACGCAATCAAATATTCCACATCAAGTGATGATAGTTTTTCCCTTAATAAACTCACTGGAAGTCTTTATGTTAATATACTCAGAATAGCCCACTGGATCCCCTCAACTTCCTTCATGAATGCAAAAGTCAAATATTCTTTCTAAAATGTAGGCACTAAACAAATATATTTTTTCACATGCTTCTTTTTCTCCTGACTTTTTAAAGAAAGTGATTTCATGCAAGTTTAGGCCACAAATGACACAGCCTCTAGTGAAGGTTATTTGGGCGATGATGATATTAGAAGTTGGGAAATGCTGCCTTTGCAAATGAAAAAAAAAGAAAGGTCAGAACTTTTTCATAAAGTTTCTCCAAAGGAATGCCCATTATCCTCCATGACCAAACACATTGTGTCTATAAATTCACCTAAGTGAAATTACATCTGTGGCACCAAAAACCAGCCCTGAAGCCAAACTGAGACAGAAGGGAACAAGCAAGGACTTAATGCATTTCTCTGGGAGTATATTGGAAAAACAAAGGGCTGCAACAGACAGCCTCAGCCCACCAGTCCTCAGGAAAACTACACCAATTCCATTCCCAAAGAAACATTATATTATTTCTCCAAGAGAAGGGTGCAGAAGTCGGGACACCTCCCTTACCTCCAAACCAGGGGGCTCCAAAGAGAGAAAACTGGGACGCCCTCAAGGGAGGTAGTGTGGTGCAGTGGTTAAGAATCCGCTGCAGTTGGAATCCCAGCTATTCCACTTGCCATTGTAACCTAAGGAACGTTTCTTAAACCCCTCTGTCCCTCAGTTTGCTCATCTGTAAAAAGGGGGTGATTATAGTATCTGCTCATTTGAATTAAAAGATTTGGATTAATGAGATGCTTGACATATAGTGAATAAATGTTAACCACATGAAGATAGTAATGATGATGATGATGATATGACATACATTGTTATTTGTGCCCCTCCCCCAAAGGAGAGGGATTCATGAAGGAGCATTTTGGTGCATGGAAAACCATCAGACTTGAACAACCTAGAAAGGAAGGTTTCTGTGACTGATTTTTGAATTCTTTTTTCTAGAACACTGCTTTGAATTTTCATTTATAGCTTATTTTAAAATTCTAACAATCTACACTGATCCACTAAGTAAAATTGAGAAGGAATCTAGGGAGAATCTGAGTTAGGCTTCACAGAAGTTTTAAAGACCGACTCAACGGACAATCATGGTATAACAAAATAAACAGTAATGATTTTTAAGAGCCTAAAGTTTAGCCTTTTAACAAGTTTCCTTTCAAAACGATGTGAGCTTTAGAAGTTGCTGGAGTATTGTAAGCTCATTTAATCTATGATACTCTTTGGAAAGAATGCAGTCCATGGAAAAAAATACTTGAATTTTGATCACAGGTTATTTTCCCCAACGTGAAAGAGTACTTTGCTTCCAAAAATCCATCCATACCAGCTCAAAGTTTCCTAAAGGCAGGAAACATTTCTTTTATCCCACATAAAATCACAACATACAAATCACTAATACAAAACTTTACACACTCAGTGAAAGTTTTTGTTTGACTTTTTCAGAAACATGTAGGTGTGATTCTCCTGGTCAGATCATAGAGTGTCATTCAGTAGAGACGTTTCTTTTAAATCCATTTCTTCCTTCCACCCCCACCAAAACTGAATAGTAAAGAATTCAGGCTGAGTTAACTTGCAAAATTGTAAAATCTGCTTTAATTACATTTGGTTATTCGTTGTTATTCCCTAAAATGTCTAGTATACCTCTTGTGTTGAGTATGCCCATTGCAAAAAGAGCTCTGATGATTTTTTGGGTTTCATACCTCACGGCTTCTGCCTCCAAATCTAGAAATTTCTCCTTTCTACAAAGAGCACAGTCATTTGGTGCCTACTCTCACTTTACAAACTACTTGACCATGATATAGAAAAAGAATTTTTAACAGCAAGAAAGGAAATGTCCAGCACATTATAGGAAATAAACAATAGGAAAATCAGAGGCCCCTTTTGAACATTTTCCTAATGCAAAATACAGGTCCCCAAGTAAGACCTACTACACTTGTCCTTCTTGCTGGCTGGAATGGTGGCTTCATCAAGCTTCCCAGCCATCTCTCCAGTGGGCAGGATCTCTTTCGGGAAAAACGCTGCAACGGTGTTTGTAGTCCTGCCTTCTTCTGGGTCCTTTCTTGCTTGTATCTCCAAGAAGAGAATCATAGAGATGTAGAGATCGAAATTATTTTGGAGATTTAACAGATTAGAAGAAATGAAATCCAGAAAAAGAAAGTGATTTACTCAAGTCTAAACATGTAACAAATAATAGGACTGGAGCCCTATCTAATGGTCTCCATTGCCTCTAAGCCTAGCTATTGCTTTGAAGAACTCAGAATTCATAATTTCACAGAACTTTTTAGCTTTATACTGTTGTTATTAGTAGAAGTGAAACTATATATGCAGAAGATAAATGTGCAGTGATTCAAGCATTGAGACGATATTTGCATAACATGTTGTGAATTCGTTACATATAACAAAAATAAACAAATTTACTAAAATTTAAAATGTTCATATATATTTTTAAAATGTTTAATTTAACCACTGTGAAAATAGTTTCACCGCCTTGAATAAGATGTATCTAAGTGTGTTATTATTTTTATTTTTTGCGGTACGCGGGCCTCTCACTGTTGTGAACTCTCCCGTTGCGGAGCACAGGCCCCGGACGCGCAGGCTCAGAGGCCATGGCTCACGGGCCTAGCTTCTCTGCGGCATGTGGGATCTTCCCCGACCGGGGCACGAACACGTGTCCGCTGCATCGGCAGGCGGACTCTCAACCACTGCACCACCAGGGAAACCCCTAAGTGTGTTATTATTAATTAATTTTACCAACATTTTTGAAACTTCACTGTAATCAGGTATAGTCCTAAGTTTAAAGACAGAAGAGAAAAAAATAGCCCTTGTCCCAACTTGCCAACAAATTGGAGAGGCTGACATAAAACAGACAAGTATGATACTGTGTGATTCCAAGTGGCAGACTTGGGAGCAAGTGCTTCTGTACGTCTGCATCCCGGGCTCAAGTGAGGACGAGGACAGGGCAGGGACCTCATGGAGAGCTTTATACATCGTACTAAAAAGTTTGTATTTTACTAGAAAATAGTGATAAGGCATTGACAAATTATATGCTCTAAAATAATGCAACTCGAATTATACTCTAGAGCTAATGGATTTTTTCCTGCTTCTTAATAATGAACGCCTTTGTAAAAACATCTGAGAGTAAAATGTGATGAATCACCAGACTCTAGTTCTAGCTGTAGAGCTAACAGAAATCTCAGTTTCCTCATCTGTAGGTTGGGCATCAGTAGAGGATTGTTGTAGGAAGTACAGGAAGTCAGCCCTCTTAAGCACTTATTACAGTGTCTTGCATAGTAAACACTCAACAACTGTAAACTGACATCATCTTCATCTTGATCATCATCATGATGAAAGACTGAAATGGAGAAAATGGATTAGAATGCTAAGGGTTAATTTTAACACCTAAGGTTAAGAGCAGTTTTCTAATTCTGCTGAGTCTATATTGCTTAGAGTAATAAAGTCCCTTCCGAGAGAACTACTTTGTCAGAGGCATGGCTAGAAAAAGGGCATCAGTTAGCAAAATGCATTGATCCTATACTTGAGAGGAAATTTTCTGTTGATTTTGTTGTCCAAGAAAATGTAAGAAAAGAAAACCGGAGTTTCAGCAGTTGAGAGCAGTGTCTGTGGAGAGCTATGTGCTTGATTTGTTAGTTAAAAGTGGAAGAAGAAAATATCAAGGTCTATTAGAGATTGGGGATAAAAATTAAGTTTTGTGTTACCTCCCTTTGTTGATTGGCAGGCCCTCAAAGACAGAGTATATTATGCTTTAAATTCACTAATAAATTGTAACTAATTGTTTATAAAGTATCTTTATACTGTAATGACTGAAAGTTATTTTTGGCTGTACTTTTGTTTTCGGAATACTTTCTGTAATTGCGCCAAATTCAAAACTTGAAATATAGTTTCGGAATTTCAATTTGGTTAAATTAACAATTAAGTAGGTCAGAATTAGATTTACCATCAGCATAATGCCATCTGTCTATTAAAAAGGACTACATTTCAATATTCTATAGAATAATAGGTTTACTTTCTGTGTTCTGTTTTGTTAGTGCTCCTATATCCCTCCCTGTAAGAGAGAAAATCAGAAGAACTTGGAAAGTGTCATGAATTGGCAACAGTACTGGAAAGATGAGATTGGTTCCCAGCCATTTACTTGCTATTTTAATCAATTTCAAAGGTAAGCCAATATTTACATGTGCATATTAAAGTTGTTTGTAGCCTCTGTAGTTTATTATATTAGTAAATCATAGAGTGGGCTCATTTGGCAAAATATACAACGTGGAGATAGTCTCAACTCTTTCTAGCATGTAGCTAGGGAAGCCCTTTCTTATTCTACAGGTTGGGTGGCATGTAAAGAATCTGCCAGCCAAAAAAAAGAGAGAACCTGTATCATAGAGTTTTCCCTCTGCGTACACTAAGAAAGTGCCTTTAGGTAAGAACATTGTATACTAGGAATGTTCCCTGAGAATTATAGATTAATGCACACAAACCGAACAATGTGCAGATTTATCAGCATTTTGGGCTACATCAAATCTTATCTTTCTTTTTCCTTTCTGTTCTGACCAAGTACCCATAAAATGAGTTCACACCATTATAACTTTACTTGTCTTGGAGAGAACTCAAGTTATGCCATATAGCAATGAATTCTTCAGTTCCCAACCAGATTAACCATAGTAATTTGCTCATCAAACATTTATTGCGTATTGAGTATTCTCAACTCCTTGCTGTACATCTCCACTTGGGAGTTCCAAAGTTAGGTCAGACTTTCTCTTCCTCCCATAGTTCCCTCTCTTAGTGAATGGCACTATCGTCCCCTCGTTTGCAGAGTCCAGAAACTTTGAGTAATTCTTAACTCATTTTCTCCTTTACACTCTATAACCTGTATTCACCATCCTGTTGATTTTACCCCTATATTAACTCTTCTCTGCCTTCCCTCTGCCACTGTTTTAGTTCAGATTCATATTATTTCTCAGCCCTATTAACACAATAGTCTTCTAACCAGTCCTTCTACCTCTGCCCTGCACCCCCCTCCAGGACATTCTCCACGTTGCTGCCAAGGCGATCTTTCTAAAACGTGAGTCTGATCAGGTTACTCCTCATAGTTTTCAGAGTAAAGTCCAAACATCTTGGCATGGCCTATGTATGTGTCTGTTGTTGTGTAACAAGCCACCCCAAATCTAGTGGCCTACTGCGACGGTGATTTATTATTTCTTAGATCCTGTGGGTTGGCTGGGAAGTTCATCTGCTGGTTCTTCACATGATGGCTGGACTAGCTGCGTGGTCCACGAGGGCATGGACCCTCCCTCACATGCCCAGCACTTGGTGCTGGCAGCTCAGGCATCACCGTTCTCCACCTGGCCTCTCATCTGCCAGCAGGCTAGATTGCCTGCCTTCCAATATGGCAGCCTCAGGACAGCGTTTAAAGAGAGCCAGGCCTTGGCTCTGGAACTCACGTCACATCCCTTTTGACATGTTCTGTTGGTCGAAGCAAGTCATGAAGCCAGCCAGATTCATGGGGTATTGAAATAGACTTTGCGGTACACGGGCCTGTCACTACTGCGGCCTCTCCCGTTGCGGAGCACAGGCTCCAGACGCGCAGGCTCAGTGGCCATGGCTCAAGGGCCCAGCCGCTCCGTGGCACGTGGGATCTTCCCGGACTGGGGCACGAACACGTGTCCCCTGCATTGGCAGGTGGACTCTCAACCACTGTGCCACCAGGGAAGCCCAGACTCTGCTTCTTGATAGAAGAAGTGGCAACGGTTTTGTGGCCATATTTAATCTAGTTCACAGCATACAGGCCTCCTCAAGTTCTTGCCCCAGACTCCCTCCTCTCCAGCTTCATCTCCATACTCGTATTATTTGCAGTAGCCATTCTGAACTATAGGAAGTTCTATGAATATCTTATGCTTTTATATCCATGCCTATTTATTTGTTTCTCCTGCTTCTTGACTGCCTTGCTGAAGACTCTCCTCTGATTATCACCTTCTCTGGACTGCTTTCCTTGATCTTCAAGTTTGGTTTATTTGCATATCAGTTAGGATACCATCTGCTTCAGGTCAACAGAAAACTGACTCAAAATAGCATAAACAGTTAGGAAATTTATTACTTCACACAGCCAAAAATGCACAGGTGGACCAATAGTAGGGTAGTTTGATACAATGACTTGACGGCCTCATCAAGAATGCCGCTCCTTTCTAGATCTCAGTTTTACCTCCCAGTGGCTCCCCTCGTGGATACAGTGTTGCTTGCTGTGGTTCCAGATGTCACAGCCAGGCACAGCAGTGTCCAAAGGCAGAAAGAAACCTATCTCTCCTGGTATATTTTTCTTAAGATTAGGAAACCTTTTCCCAACTTCCCACAGCCAGCCTCCCCTCAGGTGTCCTTGCCTACACCTAAACCAATCGCAAGAAAGAACAATTAGAATCTACCTCTGAGATGGGTATAAGGCAGTGTCTCCTAAATCATGTGGAGGAAGGTTGTACAGAAGGGGGCAGAATTTGTGGAACAACCAAAAGTGCCAGCTATAAGGTGTATCTCCCATGTTGTGTATAGAGCTCTTTCTCAGAGGTTTGCAACCCTCACTATCGTAACTATACCAGAAGAGCTTTTAAAAAAATGCATCACAGACCAATTAAATTAGAATTTGGGGTGGTTGAACCTAGGCATTAGCATTCCTTTAAATTGATTAAAAAATTGATTCCAGGGATTCTAATATACGACCAGGAGAAAGAGTGGCCAGATGTGGAGAGGAAAGTGAAAAGACTTGGAAGGGGGAGTGTTTTAAGGGGAAAGGGGTAATCAAGACAGACTACTGGGAAGTCATCAGCTGTGGCAATTAGGAGCGTGTGAGTGATCTTTGTGAACACGGTTTAGGTACTGTCTTAAAGCACAGGGTTTGAAATCATTTTGTATTAGCCTGAGGTGAGACTGTGAAGGCTTTACGAAGTGCAGACTCCTTTTTCTAGAAGTTTGCCATGACTGGAAAAAGAATTTGGGGGAGGAGATGAGTAACTGAGAGGAATGGATACAGAGAAATGAGACAGGTATGGACTAAAGCTGCTGAGGAAGAAGGAAACATTGACCACAGATAGTAAATAAGGCAAAAAGGGAACACGCCCTGAAGAAAACAAGATAAGATGAAACAAAAAGGTCAAGTGGGGATATGTTTTTCTGTGAGGTGGGAGCACAGCAACAGGAAATAGGCACCAGCAGTCAAGACAGTTTGATACTGAACCCACCACTGTCTGAACCAGGTGAGCCTTTAAGCTTCCAAGCGCTGGACCAGAAGCTGGTTTCTGAGCATCCATGACCTTAGCTTGCAGGTGGAAGCAGACAGGTGCCCCCTCCCATGGGCTGTCCTGCCCTGCCCAGCTGCTGGTCATTTCTTAACTTCCCCTCACTCCCCACTCAGGCACCGAGTTTTCTAAAGGCTAGCAACCCCATTTGGCCTCCTGTTAGGGCGTGAACTCTGACTACCTTCAGAGCCCAACCAATCAGGACCATTCCCTGGAATAGTGAGAACTCTCTGAAAAGAGCTCACCCTGCATGATGCATCAATTGTATTAACTTCAGTAGCAGTACACTTAAGCCCCCCATTCCTCGTTCAGAACGGATACCCATTCCTTATCCATCATCTGGCAGTCCCATTTTCAGACTGTCGGTGTGTAGCTAGAAGTGGGGGTGGTCTGTCACAACTCAGAAGCACTCAAGACATAATTTTTAAGTGACTTTGGGAAAACAGAACTTTGGAGTTTTGGCTCTTTTACTGTGACATTTGCAAGAGGAAACAAGAATGCTGGTTGTAGGTGTGAAAAATGGCAGCTCCTTGGTGCCATCTACTCTTAGTACACTTTTTACTACTGCTAAATACGAAATAAAAATAGACTTACTGTAGAGACTCCCAGATGCTCTTGATCAGATGAACTTTATATTTAAAGTAACCTTTAGATTTCACTCAAATTCGGGAAATTAGGGAGAAGAGGTACCAAGAAGTTTCCATTTTCAAGAAAAGGGTGTTATTTTAAAAATCTAAGGCAAAGATGATTGAAGTCTTAGCTTTCCATTGTTGAAGCCTTATTTAGGTGAGGTATACTCAGGAATAGAATCTGCGGTGGCCAGAGCAGCCACCAGCAGCCATGCCTGCCATGGCAGGACAGTCCCCATGCAGTCGCTCCCTCCTTCTGCACCAAGGAGCACCAAGGAGGTGCTGCTGGCGTGACGTCATGCCCAGGGCTCAGTGGAAGCTGTCCCGGGCTGCCTCCGTTCATGATCTTCCTCTACAACCTTTGGGCTCGTCTCCTTCAACCTCGAGGCTCACAATCTCCATACAATGTGTAGATTTTTATTTTACACTTTTTGCTAAGGTCACACTTTAGGTAAGGTCACACTTACCCTCCCTATACCATTCTTTTCTCTTCTTAGCCTTTTCTTGGCTTATCCTTTCTCAGCAAAACCTGTGTGATGCCCCCTTACCAAGTTTGTTTTGAAAGCCCCATTCCATTGCTAGAAAGTATCTCTGTAGTCTTAGTCTGTCCATACAATTCTCCTCCCTCATCTTTGCCTTCACCAGCTTCCCCTTGAAGAGGGTGTGTCCCTGGAAAATGGTTACTCATTCCTTGGGTATGTTACTCTGACCTACCTGTGCCTCCATTCCCTTTGTAGAGGGAGAAATAATAAGGTTATTGTGAGGTTATCAATGAGATGACATGTGCCTACCTGTACTAATTCCTATAAAAGTTTTTGCTATTATTATTTTTATTACTCTTTTTTTTAAACATCTTTATTGGAGTATAATTGCTGTACATTGTTGTGTTAGTTTCTGCTGTATAACAAAGTGAATCAGCTATACATATATCCCCATACCCCTCCGTCTTGCATCTCCCTCCCACCCTCCCTATCCCACCCCTTTAGGTGGTCACAGAGCACCAATCTGATCTCCCTGTGCTATGCAGCTGCTTCCCACTAGCTATCTATTTTACATTTGGTAGTATATATATGTCCATGCCACTCTCTCACTTCGTCCCAGCTTACCCTTCCCCCTCCCCCGTCCTCAAGTCCATTCTCTACGTCTGCATCGTTATTTCTGTCCTACCCCTAGGTTCATCAGACCATATTTTCTTTTTTTTTCTTAATTCCATATATATGTGTTAGCATACGGTATTTGTTTTTCTCTTTCTGACTTACTTCACTCTGTATGACAGACTCTAGGTCCATCCACCTCACTACAAATAACTCAGTTTCATTTCTTTTTATGGCCGAGTAATATTCCATTGTATATATGTGCCACATCTTCTTTATCCATTCATCTGTCAATGGACACTTAGGTTGCTTCCATGTCCTGGCTATTGTAAATAGTGCTGCAATGAACATTGTGGTACATGAATCTTTTTGAGTTATGGTTTTCTCGGGGTATATGCTCAGTAGTGGGACTGATGGGTCATATGGTAGTTCTGTTTTTAGATTTTTAAGGAACCTCCATACTGTTCTCCATAGTGGCTGTATCAATTTACATTCCCACCAACAGTGTAGGAGGGTTCCCTTTTCTCCACACCCTCTACAGCATTTATTGTTTGTAGATTTTTTTTTTTTTTTGGCGGTACGCAGGCCTCTCACTGTTGTGGCCTCTCCCGTTGCAGAGCACAGGCTCTGGACGCGCAGGCTCAGCAGCCTTGGCTCACGGGCCCAGCCGCTCTGCGGCATGTGGAATCTTCCCGGACTGGGGCACGAACCCGTGTCCCCTGCATCGGCAGGCGGACTCTCAACCACTGTGCCACCAGGGAAGCCCTGTTTGTAGATTTTTTGATGATGGCCATTCTGACCAGTGTGAGGTGATACCTCATTGTAGTTTTGATTTGCAGTTCTCTAATGATTAGTGATGCTGAGCATCCTTTCATGTGTTTGTTGGCGATCTATATATCTTCTTTGGAGAAATGTCTATTTAGGTGTTCTACCCATTTTTGGATTGGGTTTTTTGTTTTCTTGATATTGAGCTGCTTGAGTGGCTTGTATATTTTGGAGATTAATCCTTTGTCAGTTGCTTCATTTGCAAATATTTCCTCCCATTCTGAGGGTTATCTTTTCGCCTTATGTTTTCCTTTGCTGTGCAAAAGCTTTTAAGTTTCATTGGGTCCCATTTGTTTATTTTTATTTCCATTTCTCTAGGAGATGGGCCAAAAAGGATCTTGCTGTGATTTATGTCATAGAGTGTTCTGCCTATGTTTTCCTCTAAGAGTGTTATAATGTCTGGCCTTACACTTAGGACTTTAATCCATTTTGAGTTTATTTTTGTGTATGGTGTTAGGGAGTGTTCTAATTTCATTCTTTTCCACCTAGCTGTCCCGTTTTCCCAGCACCACTTATTGAAGAGGCTGTCTTTTCTCCATTGTATATTCTTGCCTCCTTTATTAAAGATAGGGCGACCATATGTGCATGGGTTTATCTCTGGGCTTTCTATCCTGTTCCATTAATCTGTATTTCTGTTTTTCTGCCAGTACCATACTGTCTGGATTCCTGTAGCTTTGTAGTATAGTCTGAAGTCAGGGACCCTGATTCCTCCAGCTCCATTTTTCTTTCTCAAGATTGCTTTGGCTATTCGGGGTCTTTTGTGTTTCCATACAAATTGTGAACTTTTTTGTTCTAGTTCTGTGAAAAATGCCATTGGTAGTTTGATAGGGATTGCACTGAATCTGTAGATTGCTTTAGGTAGTAGAGTCATTTTCACAATGTTTATTATTCCATTCGAAGAACATGGTATATCTCTCCATCTGTTTGTATCATCTTTAATTTCTTTCATCAGTGTCTTATAGTTTTCTGCATGCAGGTCTTTTGTCTCCTTAGGTAGGTTTATTCCTAGGTATTTTATTCTTTTTGTTTCAGTGGTAAGTGGGAGTGTTTCCTTAATTTCTCTTTCAGATTTTTCATCATTAGTGTATATGCATGATTTCTGTGCATTAATTTTGTACCTGCTACTTTACCAAATTCATTGATTAGCTCTAGTAGTTTTCTGGTGGCATCTTTAGGATTCTCTATGTATAGTATCATGTCATCTGCAAACAGTGACAGTTTTACTTCTTCTTTTCCAATTTGTATTCCTTTTATTTCTTTTTCTTCTTTGATTGCTGTGGCTAAAACTTCCAAAACTATGTTGAATAATAGGGGTGAATGTGGACAACTTTGTCTTGTTCCTGATCTTAGTGGAAATGGTTTCAGTTTTTCACCATTGAGAATGATGTTGGCTGTGGGTTTGTCATATATGGCCTTTATTATGTTGAGGTAAGTTCCCTCTATGCCTACTTTCTGGAGAGTTTTTATCATAAATGGGTGTTGAATTTTGTCAAAAGCTTTTTCTGCATCTATTGAGATGATCATATGGTTTTTATCCTTCAATTTGTTAATGTGTTTCACATTGATTGATTTGCGTATATTGAAAACTCCTTGCATTCCTGGGATAAACCCCACTTGATCATGGTGTATGATCCTTTTAATGTGCTGTTGGATTCTGTTTGCTAGTATTTTGTTGAGGATTTCTGCATCTATGTTCATCAGTGATATTAGCCTATAGTTTTCTTTCTTTGTGACATCTTTGTCTGGTTTTGGTATCAGGGCGATGGTAGCCTCATAGAATGAGTTTGGGAGTGTTCCTCCCTCTGCCATATTTTGGAAGAGTTTGAGAAGGATAGGTGTTAGTTCCTCTCTAAATGTTTGATAGAATTCTCCTGTGAAGCCATCTGGTCCTGGGCTTTTGTTTGTTGGAAGATTTTTAATCACAGTTTAAATTTCAGTGCTTGTGATTGGTCTGTTTATATTTTCTATTTCTTCCTGGTTCAGTCTTGGAAGGTTGTGCATTTCTAAGAATTTGTCCATTTCTTCCAGGTTGTCCATTTTATTGGCATATAGTTGCTAGTAGTAATCGCTCATGACCCTTTGTATTTCTGCTGTGTCAGTTGTTACTTCTCCTTTTTCATTTCTAATTCTATTGATTTGAGTCTTCTCCCTTGTTTTCTTGATGAGTCTGGCTAATGGTTTATCAATTTTGTTTATCTTCTCAAAGAACCAGCTTTTAGTTTTATTGATGTTTGCTGTCGTTTCCTTCATTTCTTTTTCATTTATTTCTGATCTTTATGATTTCTTTCCTTCTGCTAACTTTGAGGGTTTTTTTGTTCTTCTTTCTCTAATTGCTTTAGGTGTAAGGTTAGGTTGTTTATTTGAGATGTTTCTTGTTTCTTGAGGTAGGATTGTATTGCTATAAACTTCCCTCTTAGAGCTGCTTTTGCTGCATCCCATAGGTTTTGGGTCATCGTGTTTTCATTGTCATTTGTTTCCAGGTATTTTTTGATTTCCTCTTTGATTTCTTCACTGACCTCTTGGTTATTTAGTGGCATATTGTTTAGCCTACATGTATTTGTATTTTTTACAGTTTTTTTTTCCTGTAATTGATGTCTAGTCTCATAGTGTTGTGGTCGGAAAAGATACTTGATATGATTTCAATTTTCTTAAATTTACCATGGCTTGATTTGTGACAGAAGATATGATCTATCCTGGAGAATGTTTCATGAGCACTTGAGAAGAAAGTGTATTCTGTTGTTTTGGGATGGAATGTCCTATAAATATCAATTAAATCCATCTTGTTTAATGTGTCATTTAAAGCTTGTGTTTCCTTATTTACTTTCATTTTGGTTGATCTATCCATTGATGAAAGTGGGGTGTTAAAGTCCCCTACTATGGTTGTGTTACTGTCAATTTCCCCTTTTATGGCTGTTAGCATTTGCCTTATGTATTGAGGTGCTCATATGTTGGGTGCATAATTATTTACAATTGTTATATCTTCTTCTTGGATTGATCCCTTGATCATTATGTAGTGTCCTTCTTTGTTTCTTGTAATAGTCTTTATTTTAAAGTCTATTTTGTCTGATATGAGAATTGCTGCTCCAGCTTTCTTTTGATTTCCATTTGCATGGAATATCTTTTCCATCCCCTCACTTTCAGTCTGTATGTGTCCCTAGGTCTGAAGTGGGTCTCTTGTAGACAGCATATATACGGGTCTTGTTTTTGTGTCCATTCAGCCAGTCTATGTCTTTTGGTTGGAGCATTTAATCCATTTACATTTAAGGTAATTATTGAGTTGTATGTTCCTATTACCATTTTCTTAATTGTTTTGGGTTTGTTATTGTAGGTCTTTTCCTTCTCTTGTGTTTCCTGCCTAGAGAAGTTCCTTTAGCATTTGTTGTAAAGCTGGTTTGCTTGTGCTGAATTCTCTTAGCTTTTGCTTGTCTGTAAAGGTTTTAATTTCTCCATCAGATCTGAATGAGATCCTTGCTGGGTAGAGTAATCTTGGTTGTAGGTTTTTCCCTTTCATCACTTTAAATATGTCCTGCCACTCCCTTCTGGCTTGTAGAGTTTCTGCTGAAAGATCAGCTGTTAACCTTATGGGGATTACCTTGTATGTTATTTGTTGCTTTTCCCTTGCTGCTTTCAATATTTTTTCTTTGTATTTAATTTTTGATAGTTTGAGTAATATGTGTCTCGACGCGTTTCTCCTTGGATTTATCCTGTATAGGACTGTCTGTGCTTCCTGGACTTTCCCATGTTAGGGAAGTTTTCCACTATAATCTCTTCAGATATTTTCCCTGTCCCTTTCTTTTTCTCTTCTTCTTCTGGGACCCCTATAATTCAAATGTTGGTGCATTTAATGTTGTCCCAGAGGTCTCTTGAGACTGTCCTCAATTCCTTTCATTCTTTTTCTTTATTCTGCTCTGCAGTAGTTATTTCCACTATTTTATCTTCCAGGTCACTTATCTGTTCTTCTGCCTCAATTATTCTGCTATTGATTCCTTCTAGAGAATTTTTAATTTCATCTGTTGTGCTGTTCATGATTGTTTGTTTGCTCTTTAGTTCTTCTAGGTCCTTGTTAAACATTTCTTGTATTTTCTCCATTCTATTTCCAAGATTTTGGATCATCTTTACTATCATTACTCTGAATTCTTTTTCAGGTAGACTGCCTATTTCCTCTTCATTTGTTTGGCCTGGTGAGTTTTTACCTTGCTCCTTCACCTGCTATGTATTTTTCTGTCTTTTCATTTTGCTTAACTTACTGTGTTTGGGGTCTCCTTTTCTCAGGCTGCACGTTCGTAGTTCCCGTTGTCTTTGGTGTCTGCCCTCAGTGGGTACGGTTGGTTCAGTGGGTTGTGTAGGCTTCCTGGTGGAGGGGACTGGTGCCTGTGTTCTGGTGGATGAGGCTGGCTCTTGTCTTTCTGTTGGGCAGGACCATGTCCGGTGGTGTGTTTTGGGGTGTCTGTGAACTTATTATGATTTTTGGCAGCCTCTCTGCTAATGGGTGGGGTTGTGTTTCTGTCTTGCTAGTTTTTTAGCACAGGGTGTCCAGCACTGGTGCTTGCTGGTCTTTGAGTGGATCTGGGTCTTAGCATTGAGATGGAGATCTCTGGGAGAGCTCTTACTGATTGATATTATGTGGGGCCGGGAGGTCTCTGGTGGACCAGTGTCCTGAACTCGGCTCTCCCACCTCGGAGACTCATGCCTGACATCAGGCCAGAGCAGCAAGACCCTGTCAGCCACACGGCCAGGTACGTGAGGAATTTCTTGCCTTTTGGGAAGTCTGAGGTGTTCTACCAGCATTCAGTAGGTGTTCTGTAGGAGTTGTTGCACATGTAGATGTATTTCTGATGTATTTGTGGGGAGGAAGGTGATCTCCACATATTACTCCTCTGTCATCTTGAAGGTCTGTCTAGGAGTAATTTTAATAGTAAG
The DNA here is from genome assembly GCF_963924675.1 of Phocoena phocoena. NCBI lineage: Eukaryota > Metazoa > Chordata > Mammalia > Artiodactyla > Phocoenidae > Phocoena > Phocoena phocoena. The sequence continues at coordinate 46,653,681 of NC_089229.1, read as the reverse complement.
ACTTGTAAAGCATCTGTAGGTTGAACTCTTACCTGAAGATGAGCAAGAGGTCCTGATATCACAGCTTCTGATGTCAGTGGAGATCCCTTCCATGTCTCCCTTAATCTGTTCCAAACCACATAGCTGGCAAGATGTCTTTCCGATTCAATTTCCCCTTGATGAATGGATTATTTCTCTGGAAAAAATGAGTTGTTGTGATCCTGCTTGCCTGATGCCAACAGAGTGTCTCGCTTAACCCGCTGCGTCCCTGGTGGCTGAGGAGGGAGGGACAGGGACGCGCACCAGAGACACGGGTGGGCTCCATGCAGAGTGGTGGGCTCTGGGCTCCGGGCTCTGGGGTGGAGGCGGGGATGGGGGCGACAGCAGCACCTCCTCCACTCAGGCGTCTGCCTATTTTTATTACTGTTAATAAGATTTGCCTCAAAGGCCACTGTGTAACCTCTCACCTTTTCAGGTATAATCAGTCACTTCCTCTTCTGAGCTCCTACAGGGCTAGGGTTGCTTTTTTTCACACTGTTATAGAGTTAGTTGAATATGTATCTTTCTCCTTTTATTTTATTTTTTTTTATTTTTTTTTAAATTTATTTATTCATTTATTTATTTTTGGCTGTGTTGGGTCTTCGTTTCTGTGCGAGGGCTTTCTCTAGTTGTGGCAAGCGGGGGCCACTCTTCATCGCGGTGCGCGGGCCTCTCACTGTCGCGGCCTCTCTTGCTGCGGAGCACAGGCTCCAGACGCGCAGGCCTCTCACTGTCGCGGCCTCTCTTGCTGCGGAGCACAGGCTCCAGACGCGCAGGCCTCTCACTGTCGCGGCCTCTCTTGCTGCGGAGCACAGGCTCCAGACGCGCAGAGCTCAGTATTTGTAGCTCACGGGCCCAGCTGCTCCGTGGCACGTGGGATCTTCCCAGACCAGGGCTTGAACCCGTGTCCCCTGCATTGGCAGGCAGACTCTCAACCACTGCGCCACCAGGGAAGCCCTCTCCTTTTATAGATTATGAATTCCTTAATGCAGCAACTGTGTGGCAGTAGGCATCTGTGTTTACATCTACCACTTACTAACTATGTGACCTAGGGGAAATTGTGGAACTTCTTGCTCTTGGTTACCTCATCTATACAATGAGGACAATGTTATCTGTCTTAAGGGTTTTGTTTGTTTGTTTGTTTTGTTTTGGAAAGGATCATATCTGCATAAGAATGAGTACTTAGTAAATGTATGTGCTTTTCTTTCCTTGCTCTGTAAATTTCTAACAACTGGGGTAGAAAAACTAATCAATGAATAGCCCTGTTATTCACTGATTGGAGGCTGAATAAATAATAGAGATTTGATTGATGAGTAAAGCAGTGGAGCACACAAAAATTACAAAAAAGAATGAATTCTATCGTGAAATAAAATAAATACATTGTACTTCTGACACTGAACAGTTATATCCTAATTTTTAAGTTCCTTCAGAGTATGTGGGTCCTATAGTATATATTTTCAACTTAAATTTGCCCTTAGCATTTTAGAGAAAGATGAACATAATGGCCCCAGCTAAAGTTGAGTAGAATGAGCTTTAGAACACAGTTTGAAAGCCATTAAGATAGAAGGTTAAAAGCAATCAATCAGAAAAGGAATGCTCACTTACTTAGGGCTTAGTTTTCATATCTACAAAATTTGATAGATTGATAGATTAAATGATCTCTAAGAGTCCTCTAAGTTCTCAAGTTTTACGATTTTGTGATTCCCTGATTCTGAAGGCTTGTACAATTACAACAGCTTAAGACACTAGATCAAATCCTAATGTTGAGAGAGAAAGAAGATTAGCAAAGAACCAAATGGTTAACAGTCTGGAGCCATTTAGTGGAGGAGCAGACAGTCCTCCTACCTCAACAGTAACTGAGTTTCATAATGATGACACTGAGTCATCAAAAAAGTTAAATTTGGTTCAATATACTCTCCTTAAAAGGCAAGGAAATGTGTAATGCATTTTTAGAAAGATGTTACCAATTATATTTTAATATTTGTATTAGTTTTTATTCAACTTGAAAGGTTAAACTTCAATTATTTGGAAAATTCACTTATGTGAATACCTAGCTCCTCTCCTTGAAGTAAACAATACTGTTTTAGGGGCTGCAGAAGCTTCCTACCACAAATAGATTATCAGTCTTCTATCATGTGTTATCCTTTTCAGTGTCCTAGATTTCATCCATAAAATTACCACCATTTCAGTCATTTACTCTTTCATTTATTCAACAAGCATTTATTAATCACCTGTCTTATACCAAACAACAGTGATCAAAGATAATAAGACTTGGTTTCTGTCTTCAGGGAACTCACTGACTACTATGAAAGACCAACATGTAAATAAACAATTGGAATGTAACTTAGTAAGTGCCATAATTACACACATACACACACACACACACAGTATAGTGCCTGGACCTACTTGAATGGAGATAAGGAGTGGAGAGAGAAAAGCCTTCATAGAGAAAAGTTTGAGCTGTTGTTGTTGTTTTGTTTTGTTTTTTTAAATGAGTAGGAATTTCCCAGATAAATGAAGGCTAGGGAAAGGGATTTCAGGGAAAATAAGGCATTAATATTTGGAATGTTATAGGCAACTGAAAGAAATGTAAGGAGCTACGTATTCCTGGAGAGTGCATTTAGGGGAAAAGTGATAGATGAACCGGCAGAGGTTGAATGAGATAATACTGTGCTCTTATGGCATGCTAAGGTTTTAGACTTTGAGTGTGCACTGGAGTAAAAAGTCACATTTGTACTTGAGGGAGACCAGTCTTGTGGCTGCATGGAAGACAGACTGGATATAAGCCAAAAGTGGAGGAAGGTTAAACAAATTGAAAAGTATCACATCAGTCTAAACAAGGGATGAAAAGAGCTTGGGCAAAGGCAGAATTAGTGGAGAAGGGAAGGAGGGAATGGACATGAGATTGTACAGAAGTGAGATTAAGCATGTAAGTGAGATTGTACTTACATGTTTATATACATGTCTCTGAATACATTTGTAACCAATACAGTGAAAAATGATTGGTCAGTTGTAATTGATTTTGGCTATGTCTTTGCATTTGTTTTCGACTTATGAAGCTCTAAAACCAGATTTCTTTTAATATATTTATAGGTTGAATTTAATTGTTCCATTGGCTTCTAAGCTTTCCTTTTTTTTTTTTTTTTGCGGTACGCAAGCCTCTCACTGATGTGGCCTCTCCCGTTGCGGAGCACAGGCTCCGGACGCGCAGGCTTAGCAGCCATGGCTCATGGGCCCAGCCGCTCCGCGGCATGTGGGATCTTCCCGGACCGGGGCACGAACCCGTGTCGCCTGCATCGGCAAGCGGACTCTCAACCACTGCGCCACCAGGGAAGCTCTAAGCTTTCCTTTTATTTTTTAATAAGACAAATTACTAAAGAAAAAAACCTCATCTTTACTTGCAGGCCTCTTAGGATACAAATGGGGGAAAATGTGCATATAAATATGGGAAGTGATATTTTGAATAAATTCCACAGAGAAATTTTATTGACCTTTGAATGAATTACTAAATACTAGACTTGTTATTTGATAAAAATTTAATTTTAATAGAGCTTTTTACTTCTGTTTTCTGTTTACTCTGAAAAATATTTCTTATAATCTTTCATTAAATAAGAGACTGGTTCTATAGCTGATTTTTAAAGGAATATATTGTTTTTCTTTTTAGGCATTAAGTCCAATGATATATCTTGAGTCTTAAAAAAGAAAACAGTGAATCTGGAATCTTACCAAAATTGAGTCTTTTCTGTATACATTTGTGTTTGGTTCCATATTAAGAGAGATTACATCAGAATTGAAAGCTCTCGTTGGTCTCAAAACCTGTACTTTAAAAAAAAAAAAAAAAAGCAGTGATGGCTGTGCCCTCTCCAGTATGCTATAGAATATGTATGGAATTCACTTCAGTGTTCTTTCAAAGTCTGACACCCAAATGGCTGTACATTACTTAGGATGTAAATTTGAAAGTCTGTTTTCTGATGGTTATTCAAAGTGTTTTTATGCTTGCAAATTCACCTTCTAACAGCTTTCATCATTGTGGCAGTAAAGTTAAGAATTTGATGTTATTAAATCACTTTTCACTTAGGATAGTTTATGTAGCTATTAAACAAAGCTGTGAGGGTATTTGGGAGGAAAACTACAGGAGCTATAGGACAAGTAGGTCACAGAGTGCAGCACCGTCAGATGGTGGAATGCAGGACAGGGCTGTGCGTCAGGAGACTTGAGTTCTATCCATAGCTCTCTTCCTGACTTGGTATATGACCTTGGTCTACTTACTGAAGAGCCCTTGCCTCAGTTTCATCTTGGATAAAATGGGGCCAGAATTAGCCTCTAACACATGTAGAGGGTATCAAATCTGGGAGACATCTCCTAGTCATTTATTCCAACCTGAAGTGAATCCCTGCCACGTTTTTTTTTTTAATAAATTTACTTTATTTATTTATTTTTGGCTGCGTTGGGTCTTCGTTGCTGCTCGTGGGCTTTCTCTAGTTGCGGCGAGTGGGGGCTACTCTTCGTTGCAGTGCGCGGGCTTCTCATTGCGGTGGCTTCTCTTGTTGTGGAGCACGGTCTCTAGGCACGTGGGCTCAGTAGTTGTGGCTTGTGGGCTCTAGAGCGCAGCCTCAGTAGTTGTGGTGCAAGGGCTTAGTTGCTCCGCGGCATGTGAGATCTTCCCAGCAGGGCTCGAACCCGTGTCCTCTGCATTGGCAGGCGGATTCTTAACCACTGCACCACCAGGGAAATCCCCTGTCACTTTTTTTTTAGCGGTACGCGGGCCCCTCACTGTTGTGGCCTCTCCCGTTGCAGGGCACAGGCTCCGGATGCGCAGGCTCAGAGGCCATGGCTCACGGGCCTAGGCGCTCCGCGGCATGCAGGATCTTCCCAGATCGGGGCACGAACCCGTGTCTCCTGCATCGGCAGGCGGACTCTCAACCACTGCGCCACCAGGGAAGCCCCCCTGCCACGTTTTTTGAAAGTATCTTCCATCCTCTACTTTAACAACTTTGGTGACAATGGATGTCATTTCTCCTGAAGCATCCTACTCCATTTCCAAACATTTTTGGTTGTCAGTAATTCATCTGAGGAAATACCTAGAATAGGCACATTCATAGAGATGGAGGTAGATTAGAGGTTATCAGGGACTGGGGGAAGAGGGAAAAGGGAGTCATTGCTTAATGGTTACATAGCTTCCATTTGGGGTGATGGAAAAGTTTTGGAAACATAATGGTGCTGGTTGCACAACATTGTCAATTTAATTAACGCCACTAAATTGTATACTTAAAATGGCAAATTTTATTGCGTGTGTGTGTGTGTGTGTGTGTGTGTACACACATATATATATATATATATTTTTTTTTTTAACCACAATAAAAATAGAAAAACTTCATCTTGGTTAGCCCTATGGTCTCAATAGGAAGGTAGACCATATTATCTGAATTTTACAGAAGAACAAAGAGCCTTTAAGGTCACATGACTAGGGAGGAGCAGAGTAAGTATCTGAACCCAAGTCCTTGACCCTCAAACCAAAGGTGTCCTCCAGTCCACTGCTGCCATTGCAGTTGGGAATAGACTTGTTCTCACTGCTTGTGATGCTCTTCTTCTTCTTCTTCTTCTTCTTTTTTTTAAATTTACTTACTTATTTTGGCTGCACCAGGTCTTAGTTGCAGCACGTGAGATCTTCGTTACAGCATGTGGACTTCTTAGTTGCGGCACGTGGACTCTTAGTTCTGGCATGTGAACTCCTTGTTGCAACATGCATGTGGGATCTAGTTCTGAGATCGAGGGTCGAACCCAGGCCCCCTGCATTGGGAGCGTGGAGTCTTAGCCACTGGACCACCAGGGAAGTCCCTATACATGGTACTCTTAAAGTCTGCCCCTCTCCCCATTTCTAACATTTCACTGTGAGAATGATGTTCTAGATTTAAATGAAAGAATTTAAAATTTATCCCTATATAAATACATACTGTTACTTTTTTACTGATTGTTCCATTCTCATGATTACTTTGAATCTTGATTCTGGCACGCATCATATTTGTTATTTTTTCCATTGTAAAATGTTATCCTAATTGCAAATCAAAATGACTTTAATATCCTTATCTAAATTATTGATAAAATTCCTGGAAAGGACTGATTCATAGGCAGAGACTTGATTCTTTCCCTGGTAATCTTCCTCTGGCCTTACCCAATAATAGCCAATGCCTTCATACCATGCTTACTCTGTTCCAGAAACAGTGCTTTATACATTGAATCTCATTAAATCTGCACAATATCCCTGCAAGGCATTATTGTCATAATTCTCATTTTATACATAAGGGAATGAAGCACAGAGAGGTTGAACAAGTTGCACAGATCACACAGCTGACATGTAGCATAAGCAGGATTCAAACCTGTGCATTCTGCCTCCATAGCCCAGGCTGTCAAGCACTCTGCTTGTACTGCTGCTGACATCAGCCAGGATTCCAGGCCATACTGGGATCGGATAACATCAGGGACTCTATGAAATCTGATCAATGAGATTGCAACTATAACATTCTGTAATTGTACCATTGGTGGCAAAATAATCTGAAATGACAGATGAAGGGACTTGTGCATTTGTATGTGCTATGTCTTCTCCCACGAAACTTGGACTCTGTAATCCTCTTCTTCTTTCATGTTTGCTCAAAAGATATTTCCTTTTTATTTCCCCAGGCACACAGAAGTACTTCTCTTGTATTGCCTCTTCATTTGTACAAATGCATTTTGAAATGTATCTCAACAGTAAACAAACAACAGACATTTACAGAGCACCTGGGGCAAGTGCCTGGCATTGTGCCGGGTGATGGGAATACAGATAGGAGCAGACAGTGTTCTGCCTGCAAGCTTACCAAGCTGGCTCGTGAGAACCAACACACCAGCACAGCCCTGGTGCCTGCCACACTGTAGGTGCTGCAAGTGTTGTTGAATGGCTGAATGGAAGGGAACTGAGTACCAAGGAAGTCTTTTAAGATATTCAGATGTGCACCTGCAAACTGTTTTTGTGCTTTAGATTAAGAGAGGACTGGTTGTGACCATCATGGCTGTTCACTTGGTGAAACTGTAGGATTCCCCACCCTATATCTGTGCGATTCAGTCAGCTTCGGCTACCTTGTGCTGGGATAACAACCTGAAAATCTCAGTAGCTCATAACAATGAGAGTTTATTTCCTGCTTACAGTACCTGTCTGTCTTGGGTCATGTGCAGCTTTGCCCTGTGCCTTTATCACTGTGGGACTCTGGTTAAAGGAGTGGCCCCTCTCTGGGACATCAATATTAGTCTCGCATCAGAGGAAAACAGATTTCCCTAAGACTACTTGTGCCAAAATTTTTTTAGTGATTTTCAAACTCTTCATCATGTTTAGTCCAACAGTCTGATGGCTATGTATGTGTATTTTGAATTTTGAATATCACGTGCTACCAGGGTAAAGTTAAGTTACTGGCACAGCCAAGAGAAACTTTATGATTGACTGATGGGGTCCTTTTAATTACTCAAGTTTAAAAAATTCTATTATTGTACCATAAGTCATCACTTTCATTGTTATGCACATTTCTCTATAAAACTTTTTTCTCCAAACATACGTATAAGCAATTTATCAGTTAGGAAGAGAGCTTGACAATTAATTTAGCTAATTTTACTGGGCTGAAGTACTTCAATATTCGCTCAGTGTACTTTTACCAAGAGAAATAACTACATTACAGACTATAACAAAACAGAACGTAAAGCTATTATTCGTGTACTCTTCACTGTATAACTTAGGGGTTAGGTTGAAGGGTTCATTGCTAACCTTGATAGAAATGCTAACCTGTTTCTATCTTCCTACATGCAGCGGCAAAATATGTATACTCTGCTAATTATTTAATTAAAAAAATAACTGCTTGGTGAGTAATACATTTTAATGAGATGGGTTTTTAACAATTGGGAAATGTCTAGAATGACAAAATTATGATAGAAGTAGCCCTGTTTCCTTCGAGCTTTCATAATAATCAAAAAGCTATGCAATTCACTTTTTCCCCACCCAGAATACATTTTCAGATCCTCTCTTCAGAGCTGCCAAAATAATGGAGCCGTGCTGATGGGAGAGGTATAGATAAGAGAAGAAATTGTGGCAACTGGCTGATTTTTCTTCATTGAGGATCTAATCACAGGGAATTGAACTTCACCTAATCAGACATTACTAGTGATTTCCTGAGATTAAGTTGTGGAACGAGCTAAGGATCTTTTTCAGAGGTCTGGAAAAACTAGAATGTCTCTCACCTGCTTGGGCGCGTTGGTATTGGCTTTACCAGGTGCTGGCAGCATTTCCTAGCATGCTAGGTCCGAAACAGTGCCATGGGTAGGAACAGCAGTGTTGGAAGGCTTCTTGGGGAGGTAAAGCACCCAAGCAGGGCTGGGGCAGGTGAGTCGAAGGAACAGGAACCATCAGTGGCAGTAGTTACACGCACATGGGTTGGTTGGACAGGCTAGAGATCGATTTTTAAATAACCAAGCAGGAAGGGAAGAAAAGAAATGTTGTAATGACAAAAAGCATAGTAAACACGATCGCTTTCTCTTGGAAATTATCTGAAAATAGTTGGCACAGTCGGTGAAAACACAAGCAAATACACATGACTGTTTCTGCAACTGCATCTATGGTATTTACGATCCCAAACAAATACATGTGGCCCTTGAAAGAACGCCCATGAAGTCTAGGATCCTGCTCCCACTCCCACCTCCCCTGCCCCCCCAGATCTGCTTAACTGAAACTCTGTGTTTGCTGGATTTTCATTCCTTTCTTATTCCACTGACATTTACTGAGCTCTCATTTCGAGCTTAGCACAGTGTCATGCTCTTCTAGGTGTGGGAACCACTGGAAAAAATCCAGGCTTTGTTGAGTTGGGCAGACCCACTGAGATCACTGTTCTTTGTGGGGGGGCATTTGCATTCGAACCATGGGTGGGTGGGTGAGCCCTCATTGCTCTGCCCCTCCTTCAATTTTGCTAGTTAAGGAACTCCTGTCATCTTGATTTTATATAAAAAATCATGGGGGAAATGTTTCTTCACCTCCCTTTAAATGCCACATTCCAACTGTATACAATATGCCTAGCATTGTTCAGATGGTAAGAAGATACATTGACATTTGGGGGGATTCCTTACCCGCCTCATTTCCTTGAGAACCAAATTCTGAAGCTCTTGCCAGCCTTACAAATGCCCAATGGAATCCCTGCTCATATGCATATTTCGGGTGCATCAGTATGTTTGTCATCTTCTCCCTGGAAACGGTTTCTCACACCCACGTTGCAAGTGTGTGATCTGTGATTATATCTCCTGCTACTTTTCCATGTCCTCTTTGCCTGGAGGGAGGGATGAGAACATGATTCAGCTTAGGGAAATGATACAAAATGTGGCTATTAAAGTGATCTTTCAAAAGAGTCCTTTTCTATGTGTGCAGTTACTATGCTGAGTTCATCCCAGGTCTTCCTTCACCTGAAACAATGGGAGTAGGTTTGAATCATGGGATCTCAGAATCACGATATTAGACAACCTGGAAGACACCAGCTCAACTGTAAGCCTGTGGCTACCATCTTATTTAATTTCAAAGGGGAACCTCTACCCTGTTTGTGGAAATTTTGAGAAAAAGGCACTTAATAACTTCTCTCAGTGATTATTTTTTTTCAGGGTTTGCAGCCTTTTCTGTAAAGAGAGCTTCTCCTTCTGCTTTGGTATTGGCTTCACAAAGCGACTCAGGGGCCCCATTATCTTATCTTAATGAGCAAGGGGAATATTGGGATGTCCTGGTTAATCAGTACTGTTGTTTTCCATCCCTCCCAGCCCCTGGCTTGTTAGGAAGTTCCGTTTGCATCACTGAATTCTCAGACATGCTAGATCACAACAAGCATCTTTTGATGTTTAAGAATTAGTTCCTCTAAGGAACTGAAAAGCCAAAGGGCATTTTGAACATTAGCATCATAAACCAACATTTCTAATTTCTGAGGCTGTTTCTCCAGGAGTTAGCATTGCTGAGGTGGAAGACGGGCTCTGAGAGACTTCCTTTGGGAACATAATGGCCCACCCTTAAACGTCCACATTTCTGGTTAAGATCTGATTTAATATGAGATTAAATCATTAAATATGAGAGAAATAATGGTATGGAAGCATGCACATTTGTGAATAGTAGAAGGGGTTGGATAGAAATTATAAAACTTTTTTTTTTATAAACTACAGGTAAAAGGATCAGAAATCAACAGTATTAAAATGACACTATCAAACTATACACTTACTACCTCTGAATTTCCCTGTGTAGAAATTCTACCTCAGTTTTTAAATTCAGAGTTTTAAAAAGATTTTTGAAGGAAAGATAAAGGGGAAAACAGTTCAGGAAGGTCAAATTTATGATGTGGTGTAAGCTTGTGGTTAAAATTAATATGGAGAATTACTAGTGCCATATCGTTTCGTGAAAGACGGAGTAGAGAACAATCAAGAATCTTTGGACACATTTGGTAAGGAGTAAAGTTGAAAAGGAAAGAGCAAAGATGTATTACGAAGACAAAAGAAATTTTATAGAAAAGAAGGAGACAGTTCCTTAGGGAAGATTAGAATGGAGGATTGTTTTAAAATTTTCAGAGTTCTGTTAATGTTGTGGTTAGGAGCAGTGGGTATTGGGGATGTGGTGGAACTCTAAGTAGGAGAAAGCACAATGTAGGAAAGTGGTGTGGATGAAGGGAAGAGAACTGCTTTACATTACCTTCAGGCATGTGTGTTTGTATGTAAATGCCTTTGTCATAAAAGAGCAAAAGTTGAAAAAAGAATGAAAAAGTAAATATTTTTTATAACTCAAGTTGGGACATTAGAAAAGAGTTTATTTTCTAGGTTTTTTTGGTTTTTTTTTTTAGTTGCTTTTGTTGATGATTTAATTCTGAATGACTGACTGGGGAAAGGGATAGAAAACTTGCGTTAGTAAGGAACTGATTATAGGATAGCAGCACGTGGCAGTGTGGTTGTCTAAATAATGGCTCCCAAAGATGTCCACATCCTAATCCCCATGTATTTTTGGTACCTTACCTTGTTACCTTATGTTACCTTGTATGGCAAAAGGGACTTTGCAGATGTGTTTAAGGATCTTGAGATGAAAGGCTTATCCTGGATTATCTGGGCAGGCCCTCAATGTATGGGTCTAAAGAGGGAGATAGTAGATCTGAGGAGAAGCATAAGATGTGACAATGGAAGCAAGAGATTGGAATGATGCAGAGAAGGGGCCAGGAACCAAGGAATGCAGAGAACCTCTAGAAGCTGGAAAAGGCAAGGAAACAGATTCTCCCCTACAGCCTCCAATAAGGAACAACCTTGTTAACACCTTCATTTTAGCACAGTGTATCAGAGTTCAGACTTCTAACCTGCAGAACAATAAGAGAATAAATTTGCATTGTTTTAAGCTGTTAAATTTGTTAGAGCAGCAATAGGAAACATACTGGTAGTAATTTGTAGATAGTATTAAGTGTAATTATCTTTTACAATGAATGTCTATGAGCCTTTCTTCAATTCTAAGCTTTAAAATTGCCACAGATTTCTAAAGATTTCAGTTCTGTGTTGTTACGTTCTATGGATTGAGAAATTCAATTCTCCAAGTTTGGAAACGTGGATATGTACTTGGTTTGAGGCTTTAATGGAAAATCTCAGTTCAGTCTCCTTCTTGTGTGTCTCCTTTATTCCTCAAACAAAACACTTCACTTCTGGTAACCAAATGTGTGTGGGTTTTTCCCCACACCAAGCAGTTCTCCATGATACCATGTAGGTGTCCTACAATTTAACTCAATTCTGACACTATATACCTGGAGATAGGGCTCAAGCCCACAGGTTAAGGGTTTTGTCTCATAAGATTGCTCCCACCCCACTTCAGATCCCAACTACAAGCAGTAGGTCCCCAGGTTACCCACAATTTCTGTCTGACTTGGCTACAGATGGGAGGTTCTCATGACACCCTCCTCAGGTTTGATTTGCTGGAGTGGTTCACAGAACTCAGGGATATACTTACTTGGGTTTACCAGGCCGTATCTTGTTGTGGTTTTGGTTTGCATTTCCTGATGATTAGTGATATTGAGCATCTTTTCATGTGCCTGTTGGCCATCTGTGTGTCATCTTTGGAAAAATGTCTATTCAGGTCCTCTGCCCATTTTTTAATCAGGTTGTTTGTCCTTTTGATGTTGAGTTATATGAGTTCTTTGTATATTTTGGATATTAACCCCTTGTCAGATGTACTATTAACAAATATCTTCTCCCATTCAGTAGGCTGTCTTTTGTTTTGTTGTGCAAAAGCTTTTTAGTTTGATGTAGTCCCATTTGTTTAGTTTTGCTTTCGTTTCCCTTGCCTGAGGAGCCATATCCAAGCAAAGTACTGCTAAGGTCGATGTCAAAGAGCGTACTGCCTATGTTTTCTTCTAGGAGTTTTAAGGTTTCGGGTCTTACATTTAAGTCTTTCATACATTTTAAGTTCATCTTTGTATATGTGTGGGAGAGTTGCCTTTTTGCCATTTTAATTACAGTGTCTCTCAGTGTGGACTTCTTTGGATTCATCTTGTTCAGGACCCTCTGTGCTTCCTGGACTTGGATATCTGTTTCCTTTGATAGGTTAAGGACGTTTTCAGCTATTATTTCTTCAAAGAAGTGCTCTGCCCCTTTCTCTCTCTCTTCTCCTTCTGGGACCCCTATAATGCAAATGTTAGTATGCTTGATGTTGTCTCAGAAGTCCCTTAAGCTATCCTCATTTTTTAAAATCCTTTTTTCTGTTCAGCTTGGGTGATTTTTACTACTCTGTCTTCCAGGTCACTGATCTGTTCCTCTGCATCATCTACTACTGATTCCTTCTAGTGTATTTTTTCTTTCCGCTATTGTATTCTTCAGCTTTGTTTGGTTCTTTATGTTTTCTAACCCTTTGTTAAAATTCTCACTGTGTTCATCCATTCTTCTCTTGAGTTTGTTGATCTCATGATCATTACCTTTAACCCTTTATTTGGTAGCTTGCTTTTGCCCCTTTTTAAAGTTTTTCTTTTTTCTGAGGTTATGTCTTGTTCCTGCATTTGGAACATATTCCTCTGTTGCCTCATTTTACCTAATTCTCTGTGTTTATGTCTATGTGTTAGGTAGGTTAGTTGTTTCCTGATCTTGGAAAAATGGTATTATGTAAGAGACGTCCTATGAGGTCCAATAGCACACTCCCCTCTTGTCACTGGAGCTATTTACTCTATGGGTGCCCTCTGTGTGGGCTGCATGCACCCTTCTGTTGTGACAGGCCAACCACTGTGGATGTACTGGTAGGTGGGCCTAGCCCCAGCACAATTGGCTGCCAGACCCTGCCTTTGTAAGATGGCTGTTAGCCTGCCCAGGAGGACCCAGGGCTTGTGCTGGCCTGCTGGTGGGCACATACTCCCCTAGCACTAATAGGCCAGAGAGAGGACTCCAGAATGGCACTTGCCAGTACCAATGTCCTCATGGTAGAACAGACCCCCCAAAATGGCTCCTGCCAGTGTCTGTGTCCCCAGGGGGAGTCCCAGTTACCTCCTTCCTCTCCAGGAGGCTCTCCATGACCAACAAATGGGTTTTCCCAGGCTGCATTCAAATTACTGCATCTTTGCTGGCACTCAGAGCAAATGATATTTCATGTGCATCCTTTAAGCACAGAGTCTATGTTTCCTGTGTTGCACCAACTCTCCTGTACTCAAGTCCCACTGGTCTTCAATGCCAGACATTCTGGAGGCTTGTCTTCTCAGTGCAGGACCCCCAAGCTGGGGAGCTCAATGTGGTGCTCAGACCTCTCACTCTTTGGGAAGAACCTCTGCAACTGTGATTATCCTCCTGTTTGTGGGTCATCTACCTGAGGGTAAGGATTTTGACTATACATCATCTCCATCCCTCCTACCCATCTGTGGTTCCTTCTTTTTTTCCTTTTTAATTTTATTTATTGGCTGCTTTGGGTCTTCATTGCTGTGCGTGGGCTTTTTCTAGTTGCAGCGAGTGTGAGCTAACTCTTCGTTGCAGTGAGCAGGCTTCTCATTGCGGTGGCTTCTTTTGTTGTGGAGCACAGGCTCTAGGCATGCGGGCTTCAGCAGTTGTGGCACACGGGCTCAGTAAGTTGTGGCTCACGGGCTCTAGAGCGCAAGCTCAGTAGTTGTGGCCCGTGGGCTTAGTTGGTCTGTGGCATGTGGGGTCTTCCCGGACTAGGAATTGAACCCATGTCTCTTGCATTGGCAGGCGAATTCTTAACCACTGTGCCACCAGGGAAGTCCCATGGTTCCTTCTTTATATCTTTAGTTATGGAAAAACTTTTATGCTAGTCTTTAAGTTGTTGTCATAGATTGTTGCTCTGTAAATAGTTGTAATTTTGGTGTTCTTTTGGGAGGAGGTGAGTTCAGGTTCTTCCTACTCCACCATCTTGACTACTGACACTACCTTGCTCTTCTTTTATTAAAGAAAAGAATTGAGTATCTTTTCGTATGAATATTAGCTATTTGTTTTTATTTTTGCCTGTGGGTCTTTGTGGAGTTTTTTTGGCTATACAAAAATGTATACATTTCTATAATTGGATCATCCATATTTTCTTAATAGTTTCTACATTTCATGTCTTAGAAATTAGGGTTGCTAAATTTAGCAAACTAAAATACAAGAAACCCAGTTAAACTTTAATTTCTGATAAACAATGAATAATTTCTTAGTATAAGTAAGTCCAGTATAATATTTGGGACATACTTATATCAAAAAACCCCATTACAAAGACCTTTGTTTTTCTCATTCCAAGGTTTGGTTTGTTTTTTTTTTTTGCGGTACGTGGGCCTCCCACTGTTGTGGCCTCTCCCTTTGCGGAGCACAGGCTCCGGACGCGCAGGCTCAACGGCCATGGCTCACGGGCCTAGCCGCTCCGCGGCATGTGGGATCTTCCCGGACCAGGGCAAGAACCCATGTCGCCTGCATTGGCAGGCGGACTCTCAACTACTGCGCCACCAGGGAAGACCCCCAAGGTTATTTTTAAACATTCAGTTGTTCTTCTAGAACATTCACAGTTTGTTTTTTACAATTAAGTTTCTGATCCATCTGGATTTTTTCCTTTTTTTTCTTTGGTGAAAAGAATAAGATGGGGAACGATTGCTTTTTCCCCAAATGATCAGTATTGTCCAGCACAATTTATTGAACAACCCATCTTTCCCACTGATTTAAAATAGTATTAGATTTTCACTTTAAAAACTAAGTAGGGTACACAAGGTGAGAACTATTATGGAATAACCTGTCTCAAATAGAATGTAGATGTCTTCTTTTCTCTAGTTTATTTCTGTTTAAACCTTAAATATTAGCATTTTGCCCAGAAAACACTTACAACCCTATGTGAAATAAGTAACTTACCTGGTAACTCAGAGACCCACAAACCAAATTACCCCGAAGAACAGCTTTTCTTAAGAAAAACTCAGAGGAATTGCTGGGTCAAAACAGTCATCCACTTTACAAAATCCTCCTCTTCTTTGATGCCGCCAGGGAGCTGAAAGTCATGCTCTCCAACAGTCACAGTCACGGATACAGGTGACTCTTCCTGAGCAGCTCACAGAGGTGGGTGGAAGAGGAAAGGATTTCATGCAAATTTAATGCAGTCTTAGGTCTGCCTTAGAGACTATCTAGATAGTTTAAAATTTTTTTCCATTTTTTTTAATGGAACAAAAACAGGATTTATAATTATGCCAAGCTGAATCTAGGATAAAATTGATTCATTGATTTGCCTTTTTTAAAGACAAAAAGTCATAAGCATGCTCCTGGTTTTCAGGTCTTAGCAATAATCCCTCTTTTTTTCCTGAAAACTCAGGAGAGATTTTCTCAGGCACGGATTATCCGTAATGGGCCCATTACCTCAGGGTTCTTAGACTCAGGCTGGGGAAGCAGACAGATGTATAGAAAATAATTACTACACAGTGTGGATAAGAACTTAAAAGAAGTTTTTTACTCTGGGAGCACAAAGCTGCCATGGTTTTCCCAGGCCTCTGCTTTAGAAGAGCTGGGTTGAGACAGCTGCTTGTCTGGGCTGCATCTGTAGAGACAACCGTCCTAATCAGTAGGAAAATGTTTGCTAAATAAGCCCAACCACTATAGTAATTTAATGTTGTTAAATGATGGCTTGGGATAAATTTAGGGGATATTTGTGTTCCTAGCCAAGGGACTAGTGTTATTGATTTTTTTCCCTTGCTTGTCTCTATCCGAGGTGCATATGTTAGAATTGAAAGTACAGTTGACCCTTAAACAACACATGTTTGAACTGCAGAGGTCCACTTATACATGGGCTTTTCTTCATTAAATACTATGGTACCATAGTTTTGAGGTTGGTTGAATCCATGGATGCAGAACTTGGGATACGAATGGCTTACTGTAAAGTTATATGCAGATTTTTGACTGTGTAGAGATCGGTCCGGTCCCCCTAACCCCCAACTTGTTCGGGGGCAACTGTAATCGTTAGCTCGTTAAACCTATTCTCTTTCTTAACACTGTTACACTGTTAGCCACTGTTATGGCTACAAGGGGCAAAGGAGGCTGAGGGGAATGAGGATATCTATACCAAAAGGAACTTTAATTTGATCAAAAGAATTTCCTGTGACTTCAACCTGGCAGTCTTAGACTGAAGAAGACATTTGTAGGAGATATGTTACTGCCAACATTTTAAAATCATTTTCTGAGTTGTGAGCCCCAAATTTGTAATGACAGTCGTCAACATTACCACTCCTTATGGAATATTGAATACTCACTATTAGGCAGCCATCTGCCTACACACCTTGCATGCATTATCTCATTTACTCCTCAGGAGAACCCTATAACGTAGGTATTATTATCCCCATTTTACAGATGAAAGATTAGGACTCAGGGATTAAATACTTTTCTTTAGATCATGTAGTTAGCAAGTTGTAAAGCCCATATTTAAACCCAGGTTCGTCTAACTCAAGTTCATGTTCTGAAATACTGTCCTACACTTCCAAGACTTAGAACTTTCCATCAGGGTGGACTTAAAGTATAACCTTTCCTATTTATAATTAATTTAACCCTTTATTGCTCCAAATATCATACCTGCCGGTTTTGCTCAATGCAAATTTCTCTTTCTGGAAACTGCAAGTTTGGGGCTCGATTTAATTTCCTCCATGAAGAACAGGCAAGCTTGAGGAACAACTCTTATACAATTAAACATTACTACTCTGAGTTCACCTAATTGGAGAAAATAGCTAAGAAAATGTAAGGATGTTTATAACATTTATAGACCTATAATCAGCCTTTCATCCACAGATAGGTGCCATCTATGGAGCAAAGCCATGATGTTGATAGAGTACCTCCCAAGCTTTTAAAAGCCCTTATCACAATATCATTGTTGGAGTCACGTGGACAGAAATGGGCTCACCATAGAGCAAATCACCATAAAGAATACTGCAAAGGGTCTCTGTGTTCTGGTCCCTGGTTCCTACTGTAATTTATAGAAATAACTTGATAACTAGGTTAGCTGTTAGGTGCCTTCCTGTGATCATATAAGAAGGTAAACATTCTTTTCTCCTCTCTTGGCAAGTTCTTATGATTGCTTCAAACAGCAACTAAACAAACACATTAGTTAATTACTCTCAGTAAGGACAGCTCAATTATGCCAAAACCAAATTAAATGTTTTTATCAGCTAATCTTCAGCTTCTGTCAGTAGAAGAAAAATCTTTTAAAAACCATGACAGTAGATCAAATCAGTTTCTTCATGGGGTGCATTTTAATTCAGTCTCCTTCTAGAAAGTGCGTAGCATAGAGTCTTGCTGAAAACTTTCAAGAGCTCTCTGAAGCCCGACTCCAGGCAGACAAAATTATCTGTGTGAGATATCATTTTGTCACTTCCATGTCAGAATCTAACCTGACAGAAGACTCTCCTTTCAACCAATAACAGAGACTGCTCCTTAGTGATTTCAGTCTTGAACCATTTGCTCTTCAGTTATTGTGAAAAACTGGGCTGATACATTTGATATTTAAAAAGCATTATTGGTAGGGTTGCGGGCATGAGTGACAGAGAGGGATTACAAGGGAGTACAAAGAAACTTTTCTGGTGATGGACATGTTTACCGTCTTCATTATGATGATGGTTTCACAAGTGTATACATGTGTCAGACTCATCAAATTGTATACTTTAAGTGCATGCAATTTGTTGTATATCAGTTGTAGCTCAGTAAAGCTGGGAAAAAAATAAAAAGCATTGTTTAGGTCAGGTATTCCCAGATGTGAGTAATCGTCAGCCTTGCCTGAAAACTTATTTAAAACCTCAGTAGAATTGAGACCTTGGAATCAGTATTTGAAAACCCCTCACATGGTTTCATTAACCAGCTTTGTAAAACTGCTATTAAGGGCCTTTAAATGTGTTACACAGATTGCTTTATGTAAGAACACATACAACCTAATTTATGGAGTTTAGCCCTAGCAAAAAGTTCGATCTGGTGAATTGGCATGCTTCCTTTTTTTAATATGGCAGCTGTGTAACTCATCTCTGTTCTTTTTTGCCTTGGGCACTGGGATGCTCAGAGGTAAGTTGCACTTATGCTTAGGGTAGGAGCTTTTCTTAGCCTGGGATTTCTATATTATCCCCATCCTAATCACATTGTATTTATTCTTTACCGTCAGTTTAAGGGTTTTATTGTACTTAAGTTTTTTGTTTTTATTTTTATCTATTTCAGATTCTTTTTAAAAGTAGGTCATGTTACAAATAATAAACAAGATTTAGAGCAGGAATAGATAGCACCTATTCAGAAGGTTCAGAGGATGAAATCATTACCTTTTTTATGTCATTTGGCTATGCTGCTACACCAGAGGCCTGGCATATTGGACTGATATTATGCCTGCAGAATTATTATATGATTGTGATAATGACGAGGCATTTACAGACTTTAAAATGAGATTTCATCAAAACACATAAGTGCAATTTCTGGTAATGATACAGCATATTCTTTCTCATAGAAATTGGGTAAAGCTTGACAATTAAAAACGTTTCCAGTGTTTATTGTATACCTGATGTGTAAGTGTACATAATTGACACATGTCTGTTCTAAAAGTGTTTAATGAGTGCTCTAAAGATTGACAGAATTTTGCAAGATGAAATAAATTAGAAATGTGTGAAGAAAATAAGACAAAGCATGAGGGGTCTGGTTGGCACAAAAATGTCATTATAGTCTTGCTAGAGATGGGCCAAAATTTTAACTTTCTAGCATGAAAAGGAAATTTCTCTGCTCAGATAAGAAGTACCTGTGATAATAAATCTAGAAAGATTTCTGTTTCCTATAGGATCTTTGAAGGAGATCATCTTGTCTTTTGATGGGTACAATTACCATCGTGTGATACTGGTAAATTATAATGCAGTTCAGATTTTTACACAAACTGGTTAAGATGAGTTTAAGAAATTTTCCAGTCCATTAAAAAAATAGGTCGCCATTTCCTCTCCCTGTTAGCCATCAGAACAAGCATTGTGAGGAAGAAGAAATCTCCTTTGGTGAGACAAAGTCAAAGGGAATCTATTTTTTATATTGAGGATGACACACACCAAATCTTTGTCTTCTTGTCTGGTATAGCTAGGTCTGCTGCTAGCCTATGGGGTGCCTTTTTACCAATTAGGACAAAGCCCTCCCCCACCCCCGGGCAAATCTAGCATTGAGGTCTGTATTTCCACCCACTATCCCTGCTCCCATTACCAGCCCCCCTGCTGCCCTCCTGTCTTATCCCAGGGCACTTTCATGCAGTGCACATTTTTTTTAACTACTTGAATTTTTCACAGTGCTTACTAAACTTTATTATGTTTTAGAGTCACCCAAGAGCTTCTCAAAAATGCAGATTTCTGGATACCACAGCCTCCAATTCTGATATAGTGAACTAGGGGTTGAAACCCAGGAGGTTGTATTACAGCAAACAGCAGAGGTGATTCAAATTTGAGAAAAGCTGGCTGAGGAGTAAATAGTACAGGTTTAAAAATCATACTCATAGGGTTTCAGATCATTATTTTAAGTTGTGTAATCTTGGGAAAACTAATCTCTCTTTGCCTCTGTTCCTTTGATTGTAAAATGACAAACATTCTTCCAGCACAGGGTTACTTTAAGGATCAAGAGAGATTAAATGTCCTACCAGAGTACCTGGAGGGTAGTAAGCACTTAAAAACGCTGGCTACTGTTATCCCGATATACTTTCTTTTTTTAAAATAAATTTATTTATTTTTGGCTACGTTGGGTCTTCGTTGCTGTGTGCAGGTTTTCTCTAGTTGCAGCAAGCATGGGCTACTCTTTGTTGCAGTGCACAGGCTTCTCATTGCAGTGGCTTCTCTTGTTGTGGACCAGGGGCTCTAGGTGCGTGGGCTTCAGTAGTTGTGGCACGCGGGCTCAGTGGTTGTGGCTCGCAGGCTCTAGAGTGCAGGCTCAGTAGTTGTGGTGCATGGGCTTAGTTGCTCTGCGGCATGTGGGATCTTCCCGGACCAGGGCTTGAACCCGTGTCCCCAGCATTGGCAGGCAGATTCTTAACCACTGTGCCACCAGGGAAGTCCACAGTATACTTGCAAAGCTCAACTCAGGGTAAGTCCAACCCTTAGGAAAGTATTTTTAAGGGAACCCACAGACAGCACTTACTCTTGTTTTATGATATTTGTACGCATCCCCCCTCAGGGCTTAAAAGTGTTTCTACACAACCCCAAGCAAATCTCTTGCTTACTTCTTTGAAGTCCTCAGATACAAAGTAATCATCCTTTTTTGTTTGTTTGTTTGTTGCTTATTGCCTACATCCTCATCACCATCCTGATTTTAATACATACTATTCAGATCTCATCAGGCCATTTATCTAGTTTGCCAAATGCTGAAAACAGTGATTCTTTTTGTAAAAGTTTCTCTTTAGTCCCACCATTATGGAATTATGGAAAACTGCATTCTAAGTCTACACCCCTTTGGAAATAATTTTTGCTAACCCATGTGAAATCTGCCTGGTAAAATTGCAGGAAGCTGAGGCGGAGGTGGGGTGTTCCCTTCAATTATGGCACTAAAGTCCCAGTTTGAAAGAGCCAGATTTTAATTATATCACAAGGACAATTTAGAGATTATCTCAGTAAATCCTATGACTGAATGATGGACTTAAGCATTACTCTGCAGAGAAATAAGTTTGTCCTATAGGGGAGGAAAAACTGTTTTTCCTTCTACCCCTCTTAGGTTCATTGCCCTGGGCCCTGTAAATTAGATTGACAAAAGACTGATTAACAAGAGAAAAACAGAGCAGTTTATTAACATGTGCACTGTGCATACACATGAGAGTACTCAGTGATGAGCAACTCAAAGAGGTGGTTAGAACTTGGGCTTATGCCATCTTTTTTTTTAAAAAAAGAAGGTAAGTGCTGAGTTAATAAAGTTTGTTTTTCCTCTGGTGCCATCTCTGGGCTATTAGGGTATAGAGTTGTCTCCAGTGATTAACGTCTGTCCTTCCAGGAAGAGAAAGGAGGAGAACTATCTTTACAAATTTATGTCCTGCTTTTAGGCAAATAGGGAAAGTGTGAAGAGCTCTCTTTGAAGCTGCTGCTTCTCAGTTGCCTTCAGTTCAAAATAATCCTTATGCCAAAGTGGCATATTCTGTACCCTTCATTCCCATCGAAGGAGACTGTGGGGCATCTTAGAACCGTATGAAATGGAAACAGACACTAGTTATTTTTAAAGAAACCATGTACACTTTTATATAATATTTTTACCTCAAAGAAGGCTTTTGAAGCGATTACAAATTCAACATGGCTAACTCAAGTGAGTGACGTTGTTTTGTCATTTGAAACATTAAAATCGAATTTTGCCCCAAGGGCTTTTTTGAGTGCGGAATGCTAAGCAATTTCTAAATAAAACAAATATCTGGGTCCACCATTTTCCAGTTATTATTTTCTCTCCTCCTTTCACTCACACTCTTTTTTAGTAAATGTTCTTCAAACTGTGTTTCAGAAAATATGTATAATGGTTCCAACCACCCTCATCTGTGGCTATTTTCCTGGCTCAGTTGTACAATACGGTAGTGCCCCCTTCTCTGCAGATGGGGGATATGTTCCAAGACCCCCAGTGGATGGATGCTTCAACCCATGAATAGTACCGAACCCTATATATACTATGATTTTTCCTATACATACATACCTGTGACAAACTTTAATTCATAAATTAGGCACAGTAAGAGGATATGTGAATTGCCAGGATCACTACTCTTGTGCTTTGGGGTCAATATTAAGTAAAATAAGGGTGACTTGAACACAAGCACTGCAATATCATGACGGTGGATCTGATAGCCATGACAGCTACTACGTGACTAACAGACAGGATACGCTGGACAAAGGGATGATTCACATCCTGGGTAGGACGGAGCAGACGACAACAGATTCCATCATGATGCTCAAAATGGCACACAATTTAAAACTGATGAGTTGTTTACTTCTGGAATTTTCCGTTTAATACTTTCAGACCTCAGTTGACTCGAGGTAACTGAAACCACGGAAAGCAAAACCACAGATAAGGGGAGGGACTACTGTATTGTGGTAAAGGATTCAGCTTCAACAATAGTGACTGGAGAAGAAAGGTAAAAGAAGATGCTCACTGAAGCATTTTACTAGAAAATTAGCTGTAAAACACGTTAGTATAGAAATCACATGCAAATTCATTAAAATAGTGTCAAAAATTCAAGTCCCCCTCTGCCAACCCCCCCCCTTTTTTTAAACCATTTTAACCGCATATAAGTATATAGTCTGTGGTATTAAGTACATTCACATTATTGTACACTCTCACCCTTTGATGAAGAATCTAGTTCATCTTTGTACAAATCAATTCTGCAGGAGTAGAACTATCCAAAAAAGAAGGGGAGGGGAGGAGAGGGGAAAGAAAAGTAAGAAGGAAGGTAGGTAGGAATAAAGGTAAGAAGGAAGGGAGGGAGGAAAGTCACGCCGAGAAGCTTTCACCTTCCCTTGCACATGTAGGTAGAGGGTCTGACAGCAGTGAGCTCTCGTAGCTGGAAAAAGAACCATGGCAGTGCTGCAGGTGGGATTTCAAAGACTGGAAAATATGACTAGAGCTGTATTGTGCCCTGACTATTTTTGGACCCAGGCCTCTGCTTTTTCCCATTCAAGGCTTGAAGTCTGTTGAAATTCTGCATGGCTAACAAGGCTGCAATTGGGGTGGTTTCCCCTTTGCCAGTAGCAAGCCATTTCTTAGCACCATCTATGTACAGCATAAACAGGCAATGACAAAGTCAAGGGTCTTACAGAAGCAAAGGATACGCACATTAATATATATCACGAATTAATGGTAGCACAAGTTCTGAAGACAATGCGTTGCTATAGGAATTCATAAAAAGGAGTAACTTCTGCAAGCTAGGATGATTTTTGCTTAATTGTTACAGTGACTCTGCATTCACTTAGTTCAAATTTTAACTGAAATCAAATGTCAATAAAAATCTCACTTTATGTGCAGGATTTGAAATGATATTATGCACAAAAAAGGGGCAAGGATTACGTAATTTCAAAGCCAGTCTGCAAAACCGTTTTTATTAATGCTACATGATGGCTGCATTACAGGTAGAAGAGACATATCCAACATTCTTTGTCAGTCTCCTGGGAAAATAGGTCTTGAATTATGAGAGCTGTGGTTAGTGAGAGCGCCTCAGGAATACATTCCGCTGTTAAATGCACTGCTCTTGTACTCTAAAGCCTCTGATGTTCTTGAGGGCAATTGGACTGACTATTCCGCATTATTTTGGTGGAAGCATTGCTACTCTAGCATAATGGAACAGACTTTCCTGTGGCTGAAATGGAAATATCTTGCAAAATGTGAACCTCTTGTATGAAAGCTAAATTCCCAGGATCTCTCTCTAGTGGCCAAAGATGACAGATCATGGCTTGTGGAATGTATCTCATCTTCACTTCCCGTGAATGAATGAGACCAATGTTGGAATTGCAAATAGAAGCCCCACATTGATAAGATTGAGATATATTGCTAAGACTTTGCAAAATATATCAAGAAAGTGGTCAGTGGTTTAAAATGATGGCTAACCCTACCCAGAAGCATGGAAAAATGCATTAAATCCAACCATTCACTAGTCTGTTCATTATTAAAAACCTTCACAGGGTGAAGCTGAGTCGACCCGAAGACTACACCATAGGTCTTTCTGTCTAAATTCAAACAGTGACTTTAACTGACTATTTTTGTAAATTAAGATCATCTGGCAGGTACATGAAAAAATGCTCAACATCACTAATCATCAGGGAAATGCAAATCAAAACCGCAATGAGATATAACCTCATACCTGTCAGAATGGCTATTATCAAAAAGACAAAAATAGTGTTGGTGAAGATGTGGAGAAAAGGGAACCTCTGTGCACTGTTGCGGGGAATGTAAATTGGTGCAGCCACTATGGAAACAGTATGAAGCTTCCTCAAAAAATTAAAATTAGAACTACCATATGATCCAACAATTTCACTTCTGGGTATTTATCTGAAGAAAATGAAGACACTAATTTGAAAAGATGTATGTACCCACATGTTTATTGCAGCATTACTTACAATAGCCAAGACATGACAACAACCTATGTCCAACAATGGATGGATGGCTAAAGAAAATGTGATTTTACATATAAATTATATATTATATATATAAAATGGAATATTATTCAACCATAAAAAAAGAACAAAATCTTGCCATTTGTGACAACATGGATGGACCTTGAGGGTATTATGCTAAGTGAAATAAGTCCGATAGAGAAAGACAAATGTCATATGATTTCACTTATATGTGTCATATGATTTTACTTACACGTTGGAATCACATATAAATATATAAATACATTTAAACAACAACAAACAACTGGGCTTATAGATACAGAGATTGGATCGGTGGTTGCCAGAAGTGGAGAGTTGGAGAAGTGGGCAGAATGGGTGAAAGGGGTAAAAAACAAAACAAAACATCATTTGGGTTTGGATTTATTTGACAGTGCCAACCCGAAAGCAATTTTTCGACTGATTCAGCAGACGTTAAAAGATGCGTGAGAAAGTGGAATCTTAAGCAACTTAGAAGGGAGGAAAATAACAGTGTAAGAGATTGCTATACTTTTGACATTTTACATGTAAATCACATTATAAATAATATGCATCAATTACTTGATTCAAGACCTCAGAACTTTTCATAATGGATTTGAAGCACAAAGTACAGTATTTATAGTCAGCATGAAGTCTTTGCTTTCACTGATGGTTATGACCTTTGGGCCAGAAAGCAAGTTGAGCTCCGCGCTGTGAAGAGTTATGTCATGCCAAGGCAGTTGACCGCTCTTTCTTTCCTATTCTCCACTGTCTTGCAGACCAGATGATGTGCTCCTGCATCGCACGCATGATGAGATTGTCCTCCTGCATTGCTTCCTCTGGCCCCTGGTGACATTTGTGGTGGGCGTTCTCATTGTGGTCCTGACCATCTGTGCCAAGAGCCTGGCAGTCAAGGCAGAAGCCATGAAGAAGCGCAAGTTCTCTTAAAGGGGAGTCGGCTTATGGGAAGCAAAGCACAGAAGCTGCACTCATCTGCACACATCTACCTGCAGAGCCTGCTTCCTGGCGCAGGAGATGGAAGGGGCTGTGAGAGGTCTCTGAGAGGCTCCCCCTCAATGATAGCAGAAACAGGCACAACCGGAAGGCTTGGAACCTCATAGATTGTTTTCCATGTGTTGTAGCGATGGCTAAAGGGTCAAGCTGTAAGGAGTATCTGTTTCAGAAAATCCAATAGAAGTTAATTTTCTTCGGGAAGTAACAGTATATAATTGTACAGTGTAGAATACAAACCATTATGATTTATGCTACTTAAAAATATTAAAAGAGAGTTGTCTGTGTTCTTTTCTATTTTCTTTTTTTATGCTTAGAACACCAGGGTTTTAAAAAGGGGTCTTACGGGTTTCATTTGATTTTGCTAGATTAAACTTTTACTTGGAGACAGGAATTCCTGCACAAGTCTTGACCTCACAATGTAATCCCCAGTTTCCACTATTAAAGAGTACCTTTTGACTCCTGCTTGAAAAAGGAAAACTGCACTGTTAACGCAGACTCCAGTCACTCCTGTGACTCTTCAGCAAGGAACCCTCAAAGATTGGGAAAACATTCTCCCCACTCGCCTTTGTTTTTCACCCGATTATTTCTTAAGAGAGGGAGATGATTCTGAACAAGGCCTGTCCTAGCTCTAAGAGGACTGTGCCTCTTTGTTCATCTGTTCAGGTTATTTTTGATGGATTTTATCTCTGTGAAGTAGAATGTACACGATGTGAAGGACACTTTTCAGCTTAGTTAAATGCTATTTTGATTTCTTTTTTCTTTTAAGTCAGAAAAAAAAATAGTCAAAATCAGTTAAACATTTTATTATATTTTCTTTGTCCTTCCTTGGATGTTTTCAGTATTAAAACGAAAATATTGCTGCAGTTGTTTCATTTGCTTGGACACACCCGGAGATGCAAGCCAGCTCACATCACTCTGCTGATGAGCTCTCTGTGCCTTTATCAAAAGTTCACTGAGGAGACCATACTTCTTTGCATCCGTTCATAAACTCAGATTGCAAGTATCAATCACAGGTCTCAGTGAATATCAAACCTACCCTATTTATTTACCATGTGGAATCAAACCTTTGTTTCGATGAGATGTACATTTTTGGTCAAGGAAAAACTGACAACATAATCTCTCTTTTGGCTTTCTTCTAATATCCTTCAGACATGCTTCTATTAGAATAAAGGCAAACTGGAACTTAAGGGCAAGCTTCCCTCAGTTATTTGGGCAGCATTCTAAGAAAGATACGTATTCGTGGAATGATGATTTCCTGACTTTAATCCACATACCAATGTTTTCTTAATTCTAGAACGCAAGAAACTGAGTGAGCCATTGTCTTCTGTGGAAGACTAGGGTGTTGGGTGATATTTTTATTCCAATCCAAGTGTTACAGATTTCACTGTGAAAAAGGCCTTGAACACACTATTTATGACATCCTTTGAGGCAGCTACAGTGCCTTGACTTCAATCCCAGTTTTCTGTTGCAGCATCCCTGTTGTCTTAGCAACACAGTGAACCATTCTGAAGCACAGAGTAACACGAAACTGGGAATCAGAGAAAGTCACCTTTGCATCACATTGTGAGAGATAAAGTCTACTTTATCCATTTTTATCTTAACCCAATAATCTGTGATTAAGTGATTACAGGGAGTAGATAAAAATAGTGCATCAACATTTGTGTTGGTAAAAAGGGAAGGTGATATATATTGATGAGTTTTTATTTACCAGTTTTTTACTCATCCATTTATATTAACTAAATGCTTCCATTTAGGCTCAAAGAGTATACCTGATTATATTCTGTAGGCTGATTTTTTGGAAAGAAGGAGAAGCATGCTGAATGACTGAGGTCACATATAGTTTTAAGGTCTTCCTTCCTTGTAGCCAGTTAAATTTGAGGTTCTTTATTATACTTATCATTAAAGATAGAGTTTGAAGGAACAAGAAGGCATTTTTAAGATCATAGATGGTAAAGAAGTTTAACTTCTTAATATTTTAATTTTCTTTTTTATATAAGCAAGGAAATGGTATAAGCTGCTAGAACAGAAACCCCAAAATATGATGACTCATGTAAGATAGGAGTTGATTTCTTTCTCATAGAGCAATCCAGAGGTAGTTGAGAAGTCCAGGACAGGGAGGGTAGCCTCTGTTTCATAAGGTAACCAAGGGATCTAGAATCTGTCTACCTTGTTGTCCTCTCATTACCAAATGTGTTATTCTTCCCATAGTCAAAGCTGGCTCAAAGAAGCACAGCCAATTTGTAGCCTGTGAAAAGAGAGGAGTTTGGGAGCTAGCTATTCCCTTTTAAGGAAGCTCCACCCATCACTGTACTCAGAGTCCATTCGTCAATACTGACTACATAACTATACCTGGCTTCAAGGACTGCTGGAACATGTTATCTCCAGCTAGATGGACATATGTCCTACTAAAACTCCGGGGGAAAAAAAAAAGGAGAGAGTGAATACTACAGTAAAAGACAGGAATGATGGGCAGCTGTCCATGGCCGGTGCCATGATGAACATCTGAGCAGGGATGACAAAGATCTCTTGCCCTGGCAGGATATACAGTCCTTGGTAAGACTTTGCTCTCTGGGAAGAACTCCCTTGACCACTGCCTTCTGTAGCCTCTAATTGACTTCCAGGAAATTCTTGCTCTTCAGATTACGTAGCCACGTACGAAACTTTTGGGAGGCGTCACAGGTTTTGCAGGCCCCTGCCTGCTGGTGGAGATTTGTAGACCTAGATTTCTTTAGAGACTGAACAAATGTAGATTTTTATAGTTTATAGGATTGTTGTTTAATTGACTGTTGTACGGAGTCTGACTCCATTTTCGATGTTTGACTGATAACAGCTTTTCCTTTCTGCTCCCCATTCCCTTTCCCCTTCTGTTCCACATCTGGGCAAGCTGATTAGAGAGCCTGGGTACCCCCTGCTTTGGACTGGCTGGGAAGTTCAAACCACACAAACCCTGGCCTGCTCGCAGGAAACCTCTCCCTGCCCCACACCCTAAGAATAATAAAAGCCAAGCGAGTCAAGTCATTTTTGGATCTACTCGGGAACTGCCCCACTCTCCCAGAAAGTGTCATTCATTATGTGAATAATAAACCTTTTCATACCCTCTTGATGTGTGTGTGGTTATTAGTCTCAACACCCAAACCAAATTTTGGGTAACGGGGTCCATCTGGCCTCTGAGGGGTGCTTACAACATTGGTGATAAAATTTCATCAAAACATGGTTTTTGGTCTTTTTGCTTTCAGTTTTGTTAGTTCAGATGAAAGTATTCACAGCCAAAGGGCTACTCTCATTATATCTGCAGTTCTTAAGGTAGCAGCATCTTATTTACTGTGTCTGTGCTTGGCCCTTATTTCCAGCCCTTAATCGAGTGGCAGCCACTTTGAAGCCTTCTAGAAAAGTGGGTTTAAGTAAGAATGCAGTGTCCTTTAGCTGTTCTTTTCTGCTCAGCTGACTTCCGTTGTCCCCCCAGTAGTACTTAATGGAGACTTTTGAGAAAAAGTGCATAATAATCTGCTGTTTGGAGTGTAGAAGCCGTAGGGCTACAGGGTATAGGCCCAGCTCTTGTCACAAAGCTGAGTTACCTAGTTGTAACTAGTTTTTCTTGTTTCACTATTTCTCACGGTTCCTCACTATAAAAAACATCATAGCTCTGCTTTTTTCTAACTACTTTCCCCATAGCTACATGTCTGCCTTTCAAGTTGCTAGTGCCAGTTTTACCTAATGGTTAGTCAAAGCGTAACAAGGGTCTCTAGTTTTCCATCTTGCAGTATCTGTTTCCTTGCTGCCTGGCAACAATGCAAAGCCACATATTTTAGACTCTTGTTATGATGGGGATATAATTTACATTGTCTTTTTCTGAATGGTCTCATCTGATGATCTCAGCTGGTGATTCCCAGATCTATTATCTCCTGCCCTTACCTGTTTTGAGCTCTGAATGTATTTGCAATAGCTTGGATGCATTCTTTTTTTTTTTTTTTTAACATCTTTATTGGAGCATAATTGCCTCACAATGGTGTGCTAGTTTCTGCTCTACAACAAAGTGAATCAGTTATATATATATACATATGTTCCCATATCTCTTCCCTCTTGCGTCTCCCTCCCTCCCACCCTCCCTATCCCACCCCTCCAGGTGGTCACAAACCACCTAGCTGATCTCCCTGTGCTATGCGGCTACTTCCCACCAGCCATCCATTTTACGTTTGGTAGTGTATACATGTCCATGCCACCCTCCCACTCCGTCACAGCTCACCGTTTCCCCTCTCTACATCCCCAAGTCCATGCTCTAGCAGGTCTGTGTCTTCACTCCCGTCTGATGCATTTTTAGGTCTCTTTCTCAAGTGTAGTGATGGGCAGACAATGCAATGACGATAAGTAATGGGACAGAATATTACCAAACAACATGGATAGGGAACTGTTTACCTGGCTCAGATAATTTGTCCTTTTGAAAAATTACTGAAATATATCAATCCATTATAACAACATTTTCCTAATATCTCAACGTTCCTGATACATGCTGTGAAGTTCAGAGGTGCTGTGCTCTCCATGGTCCTGTCCCGTGGCTTGGGCCTCTCCTTTCACCATATTTGTAAATCTGGTTCTTATTCATCAGGTCTGAGCTTAAATATTAACTTTTCCTGGAAGCCTTCACTAAATCCTATACAAGTAGATTTCTCCTGTCATCCTCTTCCTCTTCATCCTTCTTTCTTTCTTCCTTTGTAGTACCTACTGCTGCTTATACTTACTTGTTTACTTGTCTATTATTTATCTCTCTCATTAGATGATAAGATCCATAAGAACAATGTTGATGGAATTTTTTCCCCACAACTGGCATAGTGCCTGACACATTAAGGTGCTAAATAAATGGATAAATTCTCCCCAGATCCATTATGTCCTTTGTACATACTGTTTCCACGTCCTTTCCAACAAGAAACTTATTGATCTTTTTATCCATAATGTCCACGATAATAATAACCCCCAATTAACTCTTATTAAGTGGTTTCCGTGTGCATCTAAACGCCTTGTCAAACCGCTTTCTAAGTTCTTCACCAAAGGTGGGCAGAGTAAGACACTTAGCGTAGTACCCAGGGCATAATTAACCCTGGAAAAAATTAAAATTGATGAATAAACAAATATATATTGCAATTGTAGCCTTAAAATGAAAACGTTATAAAACAGATAAGCTTATGTTTTTGTATTTAAATATCATATGCTATCCTTTAAACAAGTGAACTGTAGAATAATCATTCGACTATTATCAAATTATTCTAAAAGTTAAGCGGCTTAATACAACAAACATTTATTTTCTCATATCGTTTCTGAAAGTTAGGAATCAGGAAGTAGACTTAACTGGAATTCTAAATTATCCTTGGTGAAATTTTGCCACTTAGAAAGATAAGTGCATGGGCTAGGGTTACAGTGGGATAAATGTAAGAAGCAGGGGTTCAGCTGAATGATAGTGGGGAACTTTTGATAAGACACAATCGTCCATTAGCCAGGCGCCTTAGAACAAAAAGTGAGCAAAGTTCAGTTGTCTGCATTTTTTGATTAACGTGAAGAAGCTTCCAAAGAAGCTATTGGAGACTTCAGGAATAGACTTTTCAATAGCATAGATAGCTTTCGAGAGTAGATACTGAAGCATATGTAACCCTTGCTCTTTCCTCTCTTTTTGTGAATAATCTTAAGCCAGAAAAAGGGGATTTCACATGTAAACAAAGACTGAAATTGGAAATAGCCCCATTGCCAGATCTTAACACCTCCTCAGGGAAAATTTTCAAAGAGCCCCGGAGACCTAAGACTTAGAATAAACCAGTATTCTTACATATAAAACTACTATATGCTTCAAGGGAGGGAAACAAAGATGTCTGTAGATGTTGTAAACAGAAAAGATACTGGAAAAGCAACTGTGATAGTTAACAAGCTGAAGAAAGGAAAAATAAAGTGAGTGAATAATGAAGGTGCTCTGAGGGGGGAACCAAGTACCCACTTAGCCCTTTACTCTTAAATTTCACAGGTTGAAATTTCTTTAAATATTAAATGACAGTTGTGCAAATGTTTTTTTGATAATGGACTGCAGGAGAGAAAATAGTTTTCCTCAACACTATTAGGGTCCCTGGCTAGGTCTAAACATTAAACTGACAAGACAGATTAACAAGAGAAATGCATACAAATTTTATCGAATTTTTACATGTACCTGGGAGCCTTCACAGGAGAACGAAGACCTGAAGAAGTGACCAGAGCAGGAAGCTTTTAATACCTTTTAGACAAAGAAACAATAAATTTGTGAAGAATTGACAAGATAAGGGGATTTGGGCTAGGGGTAGTAAATGGTAAAGAATAACTAGGAAGATAAGGGTTAGTTTAACAAGGCTGGTTGGTTCAGATTTCTCAGCCCCAAATGTCTTCCTTCTTCCTGGTACAGGGAGGGTACCTTTTACAAGGGAAATTTATCTCCTGCTTTTAGGGAAGAAGGGCAAGTGAGGGGGGAGGTCATAGTGACCTTCTTGCTTCTGCTGTTTTCTCAAACTCCTTCAGAGTTACTTAATATGCCGAGGTGCCATTCTGGGGGATAGCGTGTTCTGAACCCCATCAGCATGCTACAGTACCAACCTGAAACTCAGTGGGTGAGGGTATAGACTTGTTTAGGACCTCAGGATCATAAATAAAATAGCCATTCTTTACTTCCCTGTGATACTAAACCCAAATGCTATTTTATCATGGGGTTACATATTCTAGACTCATAAATCTGTGCTATGCTTTCTTTAGTAGTTCCTTAGTTTAGATTGAAATGGTTAATCCTGCTCACCCTTTCCTGGAAGGCTGAGCAGTGTGCCTTGACAGTTATGCTTCAGTGATTTATTTAATGAGGTGCCCTCCTGCCTTTTTTTCATAAGACCCTGACTAAGACCTTATAGACCTTAACTTTCCTTGCAATTCTGTTCTTACCCAATATATGGATGACCTCTTGACCTTTTATTAGATTCTGAAGATGAGTTGAGCTCTCTCAATTAATTTCATTAATCTTCTTAACAGTTTTAACTCAGAAAGGACTTTAAGTTAGAAGGAATGTTGTAATTTTGTCAAAATAAAATGTATCACCTATGACAAGATTTATCCCAAGGAGGTCAATCCATCACTTTGGACAGACTAAAAGCCATTCAAAAATTTTCCAGGCCAGTTATTCAGACTTAATTCAGAGTAAATTAAGAGGATTTCCTGGGTTTGATAGCTACTGTAGGCAGTTTCCAACTGTTCTAAAATCACTAGGTCTCTTGGTGATTTAATCAAGTTATCAGTAATCAAAATCCTTCCTTGGGAATGTAAACATGAGCTGACATTTTGTGATTTAAAATTAGCTTTTCAGATGCAAACTATTATATATAGATTGGATAAACAAGGTCTCACTGTATAGCACAGGGGACTATATTCAATATCCTGTGATAAACCATAATGGAAAAGAATATGAAAAAGAATATATATATATATATATATATATGTATAACTGAATCACTTTGCTGTACAGCAGAAATTAACACAACATTGTAAATCAACTATACTTCAATAAAATAAATTTTAAAAAATAAAATAAAATGAGCTTTTTAACATCTTTCTACTCTGGGTCAACTTAAGTATCTTAAGCCTTTCTACCGATTCATGCATAAACAATCTGGACGAACCCTCAATGCTTTGACTCAGCTTCATGTTATTTATCAGAGAAAAGTTTGCTATGGCTTTTTTCTTGACCCTATGTTAAAAGTTCCACTTCCTGGTTGCAGGTTAATAGTCACTAAGGCTAAATTAGTGGAGGCTATTGCTAACTAGTAACTCCTTCAGACTTGCACCCTCATGATATACAGTCTTTGTTGCCTACTGAAAAGACACTCTATTTCTTAGCAGGTAACCTTACCTCATGTGAAATTCTATTATTTTCTCCCTCACCCATTTCCTTCCCTGGTAGTAATACTTTAAATCCTGCTACTTTCCTTCTTTTACCGGAAGGAGTAACTCATGACTATCTAACCTCTGTCCAAGAACAGTCCATGCCGTGAACAAATATATTAGAAACTCATCTAGAAAACTCAGAGTTAACCTTGTTTGTTCACAGGTCATACCTTAAGATGAAAACATTAAGGGAGGTGGGATGAATTGGGAGATTGGGATTGACATATATACACTAATATGTATGAAACAGAGAACTAATAAGAACCTGCTGTATAGCACAAGGAACTCCACTTCCCTGTACAGTAGAAACTAACAACATTGTAAAACAACTATACCCCAATAAAAAAAAATTTTTTTTAATTAAATTATTAGGCTGGATATGTCAAAACAGGTCTCAACTTACTCCTAAAATAATGATCCTTTACTGGAGCCAAAGTCACCCAGAAGACAGAACTCATTGTACTCACCAGGACTTGTCAACTGAGTAGACATAAAGAGAGTTAATAGCAATGGTGGGAGGTGGAGAATGTTTTGGAAATAACAAAGGATCTTGATCTATATAGGAAAAAACAAACAAAAATGGTCAAAAGACTAAGAAACTCTAAAGTGTTCTAATGTTTCTTAAGGAGGTGGAATGCCATATAAAAAGGGATAACAGGAAGGTTGAAAGAAATGCCCTACCAGGTTATTATGTGAGACAGGCAACTCCTTCTAAGGATCCTGTTTCCATAATGCCCTGGAGGGCCAAACCTTTGGAGAAGTTCAAACAATCTATTACAAAATACCAGGGATTGGCTCCAAAATCGGAAAAAAAGCTTACTTATTAAGGACAATAATCAAGATTTTTCTCATGACCTTCACCTTATTGATTCATTATCTTATGAGTTTGGTTCAGTCCCAATAACTTCTGCACCTTAAAAGAACTACCTTAAACCACTTGAATGCAGATTCCCCAATCCTACAAATACTCTTTCTTTACTTTCTCTTTTTGTGTGACTACCAAGACTTTGTCAAGGTGGTCTCCGTTGCCGCTGTAAATTTCATAAACTCACCTCTGTTTGCTCAACAGCTTTTTCTGGGATCTCCAACAAAATTCATTTTGTTGGAGTCATGAAGCATTATTTGGTTTCTTTAAAGCTTATTTACTATTATTAACCATATTGTCTAAATCTCTTTCTTGGAAGTGTGTAAAGACATTTTAAGAAGCGTATTTAGGGCTTCCCTGGTGGCGCAATGGTTGAGAGTCCACCTGCCGATGCAGGGGACACGGGTTCGTGCCCCGGTCCGGGAAGATCCCACTTGCCGCGGAGCGGCTGGGCCCGTGAGCCATGGCCGCTGAGCCTGCGCGTCCGGAACCTGTGCTCCACAATGGGAGAGGCCACAATAGTGAGAGGCCCACGTACCGCAAAAAAAAAAAAAAAAAAAAGCAGCGTATTTACTCTTCTGAGCCATTTAGTTAAGGTAATTGGTGAGATCATGTGTGGAAGATAACATATGCAAAATGCTTCATGCTTAGTAGAGTTCCTGGCCCAATATGTTCAGGTGTTCGGTGAATGTTAGCTAATTACAATCCCCTAACTCCCCAGTCCTTCCTTACCTGGATCTCCGAGCAGCCTGCAAACTCCAGGTTAATTGTCTCTGATTATAGAGTTCCGATTATAGGTCATCCATCACTGGTTTCTCTTGATTGGCAGGGATCATCTCTTCCCCCTCCCTCCCTCCTGGTGTTTTGACTCTGTTCCCTTTCTGACCCACCAGCGAGCTGAGGGAGGAATTCAGTTCTTTATATTTGCACTCCTTAGACCCCCCTCAAGGTGACTTTTTCTTGGGGGGCACTGCCTGAGTGGAGGTCCTCCGTGCAGTGACATTTGATTTTAACAATGAAAAGTGAAAAATACTTTACCCCTGATATTTGAACAGATTTCCTTTTCTGCCACTTTCCCCAAAATAAATGAACAAACCTAAAAACTTCTCTAAAGCATTTTGGATGAGGTTGTGTCTAAACAAGCAAATCTTGATTAAGTTACAAAGTTAATGAAATTGGAATTCTAGAGGAAACCTCAGAACTTATTTTTAATTAAAGAGCTACAGTACCATGGACATAAAAGGTGATATAGGAAGGAGGATACCCGGGGAGGTTTCCATACTGTCCCATATATCAGAGACCAAGAGACACCAAAGCACTGCAGTATCCTCATTAGTTCTTTTTTTTTTTTTTGCAGTACGTGGGCCTCTCACTGTTGTGGCCTCTCCCGTTGCGGAGCGCAGGCTCCGGACGCGCAGGCTCAGCGGCCATGGCTCGTGGGCCTAGCCGCTTCGTGACATGTGGGATCCTCCCAGACCAGGGCACGAACCCGTGTCCCCTGAATCGGCAGGTGGACTCTCAACCACTGCGCCACCAGGGAAGCCCCTCATTAGTTCTTATATTTCTCCTTTCTGAGACAGCATACCCCTAAATGCCAACTCTATGTTATTATGAAATTCAAATCTACTCTGAAATTTAAAGAGGTAACAGATGAGATATAAATGTGTGAATAAAACTTCCAAGCCCCCCCCCCCAAAAATGTTTAAACGAAAAAAAGTCCTACCGAGAGGCTTACTTTGCCCTTTATAATTATTGGATGAAATGATGAGGCTGACGACTTCCCTCCTTCGCGGGGTGAATGGGTTGCAATGTCTGTGTGTTTGGGATGTAGTGTGGAAAGGTTTACTGATGGCAAGTGGCATGCTGGTAAATTTTTGACACTCAGCCATGGCTGAGAGAGATGCCCCCATTCATAGCCGTTACAGATATATGTGGTGTAAATCTACCCACTGTGGCTGATTGCAAAGCCATCAGTGTCACACCACTGAACTCGGAATTTGGCATAGCTGTGCAGTGGCACACCATTACAGTTTTTCACCCATACAGATCTAGCAGACAAAAATAACCTCAAGAGCAGAGATAATAGTAAAAGGTGGTAAAATAATTAGGAAGTGAAGAGTTTTGAGTATTTATTGCCTTTGTTTTTAATACGATTTATGAAGTTGCAAGTTTATATAATTTAATTTTTAGTATTGGCTGTGTTTAACAACTGGTTCAGAAATTTTAACATTTGGCTGTTGTGCACCCACACCAAAGCACCACTGTGGGAGCTGAGTGTGTCCCTCTATCTCTGCTTTCCCAGTTGTGATGTATTTGCAGTCCTTATTGGCCATGAGGGCTATTTCAAAGCCGAAGGCTCAGTGTTCCACTCACTTTTTCTTATAGGAGAGACTTTGTCTCTAATAAAAACATGTGGTCCCATTGAATCTCAGTTGCAGGCAACAGCTGATCTCTCTGGGTGGGGCAAAGGTGGCCAGGTGGACTTTCAAATGCACACTCTTCCAAAGGGGCATTATTACCTCCAGAATCTGAGAGCTGGCACGGGAAGGCAAGAAGGAAGCCTGAACCATTACAGCTGCAGTCAGGTGTTGGGACTATTATGGGATGATCTATGTAGGGACAGAGCAATGGCCCTTTTCTCAGAGTGATGTGGACCTGGCTGCTCAAATAAATTAATGTTCCAATTCAAATGACTCATTTTGTAGGAACATTAAGTTCACAGCCAATTTGTCAATATAAGAAAACTACCACCTCATTTTTTTTTTAAACTCAAAAAGTAGTGTTTAAATTTTATGACTTATAAATTCCATTTTGGCAAAAGACAAATTGAAACACACAAAGGTGATATTGGAGCCTCCCTGGCACCGTGTTCAGCTTGGCCGCCATATTTTCCGGGATGGTTAGGGGACCTTAAACTGTCATCTGAGGATTGTTAAAGAAATTTTGGGTTTTCCTAGAGAAGACTAAAGGAAGACATGGTATCTACTTACAAATATTTGAAAAGCCGTCATGTAGAAGAAGAGATTAGAACTTGTTTTACCACTTATCATAGTAGGAGAAATAGGGGCTTTGTATTATAGAGACTCCAGCTTCAGTTTTGGCTTCATCACTTACTGCTTACATGACCTTGGACAAACTATATAAACTCTAAACCTCAGATCTCTTATCTGTAAAATGGGGTATATTAGTTTCCCATGGCTATTGTAACAAATTTTCATGAATTTAGTGGCTTAAAACAACCTAAATTTATTATCTTACAGTTCTGGAGGTCAGACTCTGAAATGGGTCTCACTGGGCTAAAATCAAAATGTCAGCAGGGCTGCATCCCTTCTGGAAACTCTAGGAAAGAATCCATGTTTTTTCTTTTTCCACCTTCTGGAGGCCATCCGCATTCCTTGGCTTGTGGCCCTTTTCTTCCATCTTCAAAATCAGAAATGTTGCGCCGAGTTCTTCTCACACTGCTATCATCTCTCTGGTTCTCTTCCTCCTGCTTCCCACTTCCATTTATAAGAACTCTTGTGGTTACACCGCGTCCACCCAAATAATCCAGGATAATCTCTCCATCTCAGAGTCAGCTGAGTAGCAGCTTCATTCCATCGGCAACTTTGATTCCCCTTTGCCATGTAGCCTAACATATTCGTATTCATACCTTTCCAGGTCCATTATTCTTTCTACCGTATGAGGATAAAAATATCATGCGTGTGTATCTAAGATTCCATGCAGGTGAGAGATCATATGCATTTTGAGGCAAACCCAAACTAGTATCAAGTTCAAAATAAATCCAGGTTTAGGTAAGGAGAGACTTTATTTGAAAAAACGACTGCAAATGGTGGGTAGAGTGGAGAGGGATGGTTGTAATGGGAGAAGCAAGAGGAGAAGTTCCATCCATCAGATTTGCAAGCATCTCCACTGTCAGGCAGCAAAAGGCTTTTCTTTTACAGAGGAATGAACAAGGTTAGAAAGAACTGTGTGTGGGGAAGTGGGCTGAGCTGGTGATGGTGTGACTAGATAGTTGATCAGGGAATGTTGTGCCCTGAGCTCAACCTGTTCTCAGGACAGCCGTTCTGGAGGGGTTGTTTGCTGGCTCAGCTATGAGTAGATTACTGATTTCTCTGAACCCATTTCCTCATTGTAAAATTGTGCAAATATAGAGCTTGTCAGCAGGCTTCTGTGAACCCAGATGGTCTCAAAATTCTGTGCTCTTCCAGAGAAAAGACCAATGATTACAAATGCAAACTCAGTCTTTACAAAGTCCGCTTTAAAGTTGAATCCTTCTAAAAAGCTGCAAATGTATTTTCTGAAATATGATTATCTATTTAATGACATGAAATCATCCTCAAAGAATTTAATGAAGTAGCTTTCAAATTTTTGCTTCATTATTTTTTATAACACCAGAGCATA
This sequence comes from Phocoena phocoena, assembly GCF_963924675.1. NCBI lineage: Eukaryota > Metazoa > Chordata > Mammalia > Artiodactyla > Phocoenidae > Phocoena > Phocoena phocoena. Next base: position 46,614,885 of record NC_089229.1, on the reverse strand, counting down.
GTGTAAATGCTCTGATTTAGAAACTTTGTGAAGGGGACCCAGCAATCTGTGTTTTATTAATAAGTTCTCCAGGTAATTCTGATACACACCAAAGTTTGAGAACTGCTGGTAGATTGGTTGACACCCTCTCTGAAGCCAGATTGCCAGGGTTTGAATCCTGATTCTGCTGTTTATTGGCTGTGTTATTAGGGTTCAGTTTCTCATCTCACAGGGTTTTGGAGAGGACTGAGTTAATTAAGTGTGTGAGAATGAAATGAATGATTCCCAGCACTTTGTTGAAATGTGTCTATTTCAATTATATAATTACTCCATTATTATTAGTATCATCATAATATCTGGAATCAATCTCGAATTTGTTCACCTGGTGCCTTGGAGAACCTGTTCTAGAAACTATGAAGTCTCATAGAGAACACAGAACAAATTATTCCAACATAATATGGCATTATGCATGACAAATGTCTCTGTGGGTACAGAAGTAATGCTGGGGTGAAGCAGAGTTTGGGGAGACAAGTTAGCGAACTGGTGAGCAGTCAGATAACCAACAAGGACCTACTGTAAAAATAAATAAATAAAAAAAATAAGGGTCAATGGAGGGTCACTGCCATTTTTGAGACTTCCGGGTATAGGAAAAAAAAAAGAAAAGGAAAAAAACTAAAAAAATGTCTGAAGAGGGTTATAAAAATTGCTTAATTCACAAAATAATGAAAGGATTTCTTTAAAAATATTTCTTTATAAAACATTATAGGCAAATTGATCTAATAATGAGCCCGAGTTGAAAGTTATATGAAGCTTGTCTTCATTTCTCATTCCCGTCTGCAACTCTGTGACTCTACATTTAACTTTATTTGTATATAAATCAAAGGGCTGTGTTTGTGACCCTTTGTGAGGGTGAAGCCTGGGCTAATGACCTTCCTGCCCCCTGTGCTGGGTCCTGGGTGTCAGAGAAGAGGTGAGAACTATTTCAGGGGGGAGAAAAAGGAATATACCAAAGCAAAAATGTACAGAACAGCAGCATATACCCTATAAACCACAAGCGTTTGAGACAGTGAAGCATAAATTGCAGGGAGAGGAGTGGCTACAGCTACAGCTGGGGAGGAAGGCACAGGCCAAGTCATCAAAGGCTTTCTATGGCCACCAAGGGTCCTGGACTGCATCTTGTGTATAATTGGGAGCCACTCGTCAATTTCAGGAGAACCATGGTCAGTTTTGTATTTTAGATCAATCACTTGGGTGGGAGTGTGGAGGTTGGGGGGGACTGGAGTGCCAGACAGAGGCACAGGGACCATACAGAGGACCTCTGCATTTGCTGAGATGATGAGATGTGAACCCAGGCAGACGGTGATCTAGAGAAGGGCTGGCTATCTAGAAGGTTAATAGAAACAGCAACACATACAGAAACTGCTGATGACTTCCTGTTTGGAGATGTGGATGGAAAAGACAGCTCGTCCTTGAAACTTAGTAAAGTCACACAGCTCTTAAGTGGGCCTAAATATACTGCTCTACCCCCAATCCTGTGGCAAGCTGTCCAGTCAAGTGTGTGCACAGCCTTGAGTGCTGAGGCCCTGGGAAGCTGCTCAGAGGTGGTGGGTCCAGGGAAACCCCAGTGGAGCCAGGAAGACCGCCCACTTCTAGGTCATTCGTCCCTTTGCTGAGCTCTGCTCATACCCTTTTGAGCATGCCATCCGTTTCCTGCTGGACCTCTGTCTGGTGGATTGGTGCTATCTTTTTTTTTTTTTTTTTTTTTTTTTCTTTGCGGTACGCGGGCCTCTCACCGCCGTGGCCTCTCCCGTTGCGGAACACAGACTCCGGACGCGCAGGCTCAGCGGCCATGGCTCACGGGCCCAGCCGCTCCGCGGCATGTGGGATCCTCCCAGACCGGGGCACGAACCCGCGTCCCCTGCATCGGCAGGCGGACTCTCAACCACTGCGCCACCAGGGAAGCCCGATTGGTGCTATCTTTACCCAAGTGGAAGTGATGAGTGAGCGTTCTATCCCAAATTCCTTGTTCATGGCTAGGGCTTGGGGGACACAGTGGCAGTGGTACCTTTGAGGTCCTGACCTCCCTGTCCTTCATTCCGTCTCACTCTTCACAGCCTAAGTCATGCTTGCTTTCTTTGTCTTGCTTGTTCTAAACAGTGTTGCTGAGGCCCGTCCCTGTTCCTCTCCTTTCCCCGCTGGTTCAGCAGTCATCTGGGCCTGACCTTCATAGCCTCTAGTTGTTAGAATCTCTGAGAGTTGGAAGCTGCCTTTTAGGGCCCATTTCTTCCACCTTATTTGGGGATTCCTCTCTGTGGTGACTTCCCTTTCTTTATGTCTCCCATCCTGTGTTGACATGCCACTTCTGCTCGGGACAACCACTGTCCCTTTCCCCTAAGAATTGACTGTCACCCTGAGAATTGTTTACCAGCATGTTTCTGGGCCCCAGAGGGAACAGATGGGATTACATTTAGAGTAGATGACTCTGCTATCATGTTCAGTCCACAATGCTGGGAGAGACATAAACATCAAGGCTAATGGATTCATGGACCTTTTAGCAAAAGTGAACAGGGTCAGGCTGGAGGGAAGTGATTTGCAGCACATAAATGAGTCTGCAAAGCTGAACTGAAAGCTCAAAGTTGAATTTAATTCAAGCTATGGAGATTAATCAACCTTTTCTCCAAGCTGTGGGATAGGAGGAAGTGGTTAAGAACACAGGCTTCAGAATTACTCTGTCCATGTTCAAAGTAAGGCTATGACATTTGCCAGCTCTATGACATTTGCCAGCTCTGTGACCTAGGGCCAGATACTTTCTCTCTGTGCCTCAGTTTCTTCATCTGTAGAATGGAAATAATTATAGGCCCTGCCTTATTTAGTTTTGCAAGAATTAAATGATATAACATGGGTAAGGCTGTACAGAGTGCTACCTCGAACATAATAGTAATAGTTGCTAACATTTATTAAGTGCTTATTATGCACTAGGGGTCAAAAATATTACACACTACTATTCCTCTTTGTCATACGAGGTTCGACAGAGTTTCTTCTCAAAGAATTAGATTTGGCTGACAAGAAACTGCAAAGCAGAGAGGCTCCACGCAGAAAAGCATGCATCTGATCACATTGGGGGCTTGTTAAATACACATTCCTGGGCTTCATCCCCACAGTTTCAGATTCAACAGGATTGTGAGGGTGTCAGTCTGAGAATTTGCATTTCTAACCAGGTCCCATTTGGGGACCAAACTTTGGGATACTCTGGCATAGAGGTTAAGAGGCCGCATTTTGAAGTCAGAAGGATTCAGATTGGAAACTGAGCTCTGGCATTGTATGGCCTTGGGCAAATTACTTTGTCTCTTTAGACTTCAGTTTCCTTGTCTCCAATATAAGTCTAAGAACTAGGCTGTGTGAAGAGTTAAATTAGATGATACTATAGTTAGCACATAACATGCATTAACTATTATTCCTAATCTTCTGCTAAATTTTGGGCAATATCCTGGTCTTCTCTGTGCCTCTACTTTATTATCTATAAAGTAGAAACATTCACTAATCAGTAGTATATGGCAGATGAAGGCACTCAATAAGATAATATCCTCGGGCTTCCCTGGTGGCGCAGTGGTTGAGAGTCCGCCTGCCGATGCAGGGGACACGGGTTCGTGCCCCGGTCCGGGAGAATCCCACGTGCCGCGGAGCGGCTGGGCCCGTGAGCCATGGCCGCTGAGCCTGCGCGTCCGGAGCCTGTGCTCCGCAACGGGAGAGGCCACAGCAGTGAGAGTCCCGCGTACCACAAAAAAAAATAATAATAATAAGATAATAGCCTTGAGTCAAACTATTAGTGACCATTCTAGAGATTAAATATGCAGTCCCCTTCTGTAGCACTTTAAACAGGACTTGGAATGTCTTCCTCTTTTTTAAAAAAATATTTATTTGTTTACTTATTTTTTGCTGCGTTGGGTCTTTGTTTTTGCGTGTGGGCTTTCTCTAGTTGTGACAAGCTGAGGCTACTCTTCCTTGCGGTGCGCAGGCTTCGCATTGCGGTGGCTTCTCTTGTTGCAGAACACGGGCTCTAGGCGCGCCGGCTTCAGTAGTTGCGGCTCGTGGGCTCTAGAGCGCAGGCTCAGTAGTTGTGGCGCGTGAGCTTAGTTGCTCCACGGCATGTGGGACCTTCCCAGCCCAGGAATCGAACCCATGTCCCCTGCATTGGCAGGCAGATTCTTAACCACTGCGCCACCAGGGAAGTCTGGAGTGTCTTCCTCTTAAATGAGAAAATCCTCTGCTACTGCAAGGGGTCTAAGACTCCCAATAGAGCCTTCAGATTCTAGCTCTCGCCTTTAATTTTACTCCCTCTTTGCCTTCTTCCTCATATTTTTCCAACAAAGCGGGATCATTCATTTTATTTCTCTTGGTCCTGGTTTGCCTTTATTTATTGCTGATGTGTTATCCTTTGCAGGTAGACAGTTGTTTCCTTCCCCGGCCATCTGTCATGAGTCGGGAAGGAACATCTACTTGAGTGAAGACTGGGTCAGGGTTCACTGGAAAGTTCTTTAGGAGTGAAATACGGCTTGAACATTTAATTTATATCTCTTACAAATGGTATTTTCTTTTCTTTTCTTTTATTTACTTATATTTTTTGCGGTACGCAGGCCTCTCACTGTTGTGGCCTCTCCTGTTGCGGAGCATAGGCTCCGGTCACGCAGGCTCAGCGGCCATGGCTCACGGGCCTAGCCGCTCCGTGGCACGTGGGATCTTCCCAGACCGGGGCACGAACCCGTGTCCCCTGCGTCGGCAGGCGGGCTCTCAAACACTGCGCCACCAGGGAGGCCCACAAATGGTATTTTCGGATTGAGGTTAGATTTAGGAATGTTCCCAGACTTCTGAACTTTTCCACTTTTAATGCCCTTTTTTTCTATAGTTGTATTGTCAGCTTTTTGGTTCTGATTTTTGTTCTTGTTTTTTACCTTATCTCCTCTGCAAGCCGTAAGACACAGAAACTTCTTAGCCACCAACAGCTTGCAGCAGGGTAGCAGAGACAGGAAACATATTTCATTGCTGGTTCTTTCTTAAAGACTGAAATAGATGCCAAGTTTCTTCCTGGGATCAAGAGCTCCAAAAGCAAAGAGAAAAGCAATTTAATATTAAGACACTTCACACAAAGGTTCTCGCATCATTACAATAAACCCCAGAAAAAAAGGCAAGCTTTACTTAGATCAACAGTTCTTTAAAATAATAGTACAATTTTCCGTGGGAGATACTGGGTTAGGGAGATATTTTAGTGAGCATGGCCTTTGGTGAATGTTAACGCCTACACAGAACCATCCTTGCACGGTTTTTCTATGTTACTCAAGCTTGAATTTTACCAGTTAATTTTTCACACGTCTATTATGAATGCTCCTTTTATTGGCAACATTAAAAGCCTTGCCAATTCTTTCAAAATCTAGTGGTAGAACCTCTTCTGGGTTTTAGGTGTTTTGATTTAATTAGCCTTAATAAAAATGTTTCATAATAGTATTATGTTTAAAAAATCATGTTTTCTCCTTTTCTGTTCTATACTATTTCAGCTTTAAGATTGTGACGACTTTTGCTAAAGTATGACTCTAAATTAACAGTCTGAAACTTGTTTAGCAAATGGATGTCTCCAGACATATGAGATGCAAAAAATGAAAGGAATAATCACACACAATGTTTCAAGTTCCACTGAAGGTTCTGTCTCAGTGTTGGAGATGGCTGCTGCATCCACTCGATCTGAGAAGCTTTCTTCTTTGTCTATATTTACATGTAGACAGGTCCTTCCCCACAAGTAATAGGAAAACAAGTTTCAATTCTAGCACTATCCTGTTTTGCTGTGTCATTTTAAACTTAGGTCTTGGTTTCCATTATTGTCCATCCCTAAGGTGGCCCTTCTAGCTCTAACATTTTATGATTGTGGAGGATGTTATCAGCAGAGTTACTAAGTGATTAGTTCATATCATAAGATTCTCTTTTTCTTTAAGAGTAAATTCCATCAAACAAACAGCTACTTTGGAAAAAAAAAAAGGGTCAAGCCTCATAGGGCAAATTATTTTGCTAACTTAATCTGAATCCAGAAACTTTTTCAAAAAAAAGGATGGCTTTGATTTAATGGTTTTACATGTAAATCTATTGCATATTTTTAAAAAATAAAGATTTCTGTAAGTAAGTTGTAGAAAAATGAAATACTGGAGTTGTGAAGGACACTAATTTTTCAACTTAAATATGAAAAAGACAAAATAATAATTCTGGAAATAGACACAGCAGCTCTTAACTAAATGTCACACCACCCGCTTATATGTGAAGTGCCTCTGAAGGGCTCAGGGGATCCAGCTGTGGCAGCGCCTCTGAGAATACACCAGCACTGCTGGTGATAGATGACATTTTGGTTACTAATGAACTAAAGAACTGAAACCAAGAATTTAGTTGGAGACAGTTAACTAGAGAGTCTATTATATGTACATGATGCCCTAGATAACCAACTCAGCACTCACAGGAACAAAGGTTAAGACAACCATGTTCTTCATGATGATGTCCCAGAAGATTTTTCTCATTTAGAAGCAGTCACTTCTGACCTTTTTCCTGAGCAGACAGATGATAGAAATTGATAAATGAGAAACAGGCAAATAGAAGACAGAACACTTTCCTTCAACAAACAGTTTTATTCCTGTACTAGTGAGAAGGTGTGTAAGACACTATATAGATTTTTTTGACCATAGTTACAAATATGAAAATATATTAAGCAAATACATAACTTAAATAGAAAGACGAAGGAAGTGCTTTCTTCAAATAGAGTTGGTTAGAGACACAATATTGTGGGGAAGTACTACCATAAGAAAAGCATAGAATCATCTACTGACATTTTAAACAACCAGATTTGCAGAGAAAGAATACATGACATCAAAAATGTAAAAGTGCTCTATTATAAAACATAATAAGCTCAGTTGCTAGATGTATTTACATTATTTATTTAAGCTTCACACAAATCAGGGAACAGCCAGAAGAGCCTCCATGGACAATAACGTTATTAGATATTGACTACCTAACATCCAAAGTATTGGGCCAGGTGGACATATATACACTACCAAATGTAAAATAGATAGCTAGTGGGAAGCAGCCGCATAGCACAGGGAGATCAGCTCGGTGCTTTGACCACCTGGAGGGGTGGGATAGGGAGGGTGGGAGGGAGACGCAAGAGGGAGGAGATATGGGGATATATGTATATGTATAGCTGATTCACTTTGTTATAAAGCAGAAACTAACACACCATTGTAAAGCAATTATACTCCAATAAAGATGTTAAAACAAAACAAAATAAAAAAAACAAAGTATTGGGTCAGGAGCAATTTCCCCTCAAAAGAAGTGTATGTTGAATGTCTATGAGCTGTGCACTAATTTCTATAAGGCAGGAGTAGAAATGAGTTTAAAGACTTGGTTCTTGTCATTGCAGAGTTTATAAGCCTGATGGGTCCCACCTGGGAAACCAGAGATTAAGGACTCTTCAGGTAAGGATATTGGTGTACCTGGTTGTCAGTGTGGCTGAGATTAGGAGATTTCACGAAGGCCACTGTAGACTCTCCCAGTAGCTCACAGGGGAACACCACCCAACTCTCCAGCATACTCCTAAAGCCACAGTTGCATATGCTCCTTTCTTGTTGGGATGCTTACCTGCTCACTCAGCTATGAAAACACAACATCTCAAACATAACACAAAGCTTGCTCTTAGGATGAAGATAGTTTTTCTTAAAAGCAATTACTTAAGGCAGAAAGCAGCCATAACTAAACTCTCTTGTGAATATTCTAGAAGGAACATGTTACATTTGTCTGATATTATTCACCATTTTCAACAACTTATTTTGGTATCTTACATAAGATCATGTACAGTGGCATATAGGTTATAAAAATAATCTGTGGTAAATCTGTTAATAGATCTTTTTATTTCCATTACATAAACCTTTATTTTAAGAGCATTCACCAACAATTTTCTTATTTCATGAATGCAACTATATAGACAACCTTTAAAAAAATAAAAGGCCTCATTTTTGTTGCATACATTTATTCCTAGGGAGCCTCCCTATAAGTGAAGAGTATTCTTTTAGTCAGAAATATTTCCATTGCTAGAAACATTTTTAGAACAGAACAGATTTTTGCTATTATCATGGCTGCATTAAATGTTACCCTGCATTTTAACTAAAATGGCCAAACATTTTCCAAGGCATCATCCACTACAAGAATCTAAGGTAGGGTGTTCAGAATTCCAAACTCAGTTTCATCAAACACCTGGTCAATTCACAAAACTAAATGAATCAATTCAATTGCTTAATCAGCTAAATCATCTGAACCTCCCCCCCCCCCGCCCCCGCCAAAGTATAATACGCCCTAATAGAAGCATATGACATCTCCAAAGAACAGTCTGGACATACGGAAGGGATGGCATTTCCTCCTCCTGATGGTGTCTGCTTACAGCCCCCTTTTCAAATATTTTTCCTTCTTTACATCATTTCACTCATTTTCTGCAGTCACGGTTTATAGAATTTTTTTCCCTTGATGTGAAACAATCTTTGAATACTTGATATGATTTGAAATCTCAGGTTAAAAATACTCAGCATTTGGGCTGATAACAGCCTTTTCCACTCTGTCTCTTCAGAAATGAGGTACTATTGAATCCTTGCTCACAGCCACTTTGGGGAGGATCAGCCATTCCTGCTTGCCACTGTGTCTTGATGATCAATTACTTTCATTTCTTCAGTGAAATGGAACCTGGAAAGTCCTTGAACTGCTACCTCGAACAAGCAGTTCATTACCTATTTCTTTTTCCCACCAGGGCAGGTTTGGTCTGGCTCACATGTGTGAACTAAAACTCTAGAGCACCCCAGAGTTGGGGCTCAGATTCTATCACTCACTGTCATCCAGATCTGGCAGGCTTATGATTCCAGGATTCCAACCTTAGAGACGCAGAAAGCTAAGTGAATGAGAATTTAGTATATATACGGCTGATAGCTTTCTTGCAAGAAGTAAGGAGAGTGTTTAAATACAAGAACCTAGATCCTGAGACACTAAGAGAATCAGAGTGTGAAGTACAACATGTGAAGTCTAATTTTGTGTTGCTGGACATCTGCTTAGTGGTTTCATATTATTTTCACATGTCATGTTGGGCTTTCTTCCAAGATATAATAAAATTAATTAAAGACCCTCCCAAATAAAACTGTCCCCAATATGCTGTGTGCTGTGGCCATTTTAGTGTTTAAAAGTGAAATCATCATCATCTCTTCTATAATGTGGAGCCTGAAAAGACTATGAAATACCAAAGGGTATGAGGAGATAAGATGAACAGAAAATAAAATCACCTTCTACTAGGAAAGCAAACACATTCAAAAGGGAGAAGGGGAAGAGTAGTGAAAAAGAGGGACTCAGAAGTGTTAAGGGCTGGTGAATTATTTAGGACAAGTATGTGCAGAGCCAGACAGGAAGATGAGCCTTAGAAAAATCTGATTCAAGAGCTGAAAAACTGGCTGCTATCCAGAGAAAACAGAATAATACGAAATTGATTTAATGAGTAGAGATTAAAGGAGTTAATTATAAAGAACTTGGATAAATAATTATTAAGATGCAAGACGGGACCCTTCTGAGATTTGATAGCTCAATAACACTTTGAAGGCTTGATGATTAAAGTGTACCGCACAGGTGCACTGCCAGGATGCCCACCGCGACAGGAAACGGAGTGTTTACCAAGACATAACACATGATGGGATTAAATTAAAATACATCCAATTGAGCTGAATGTCAAGGAAACCTTTTATTCCTCCTCCTAAATTTAATAAATAGATCAACTAGATTATGTATTTAGTCTTTGGTGGTGGTGGAAGGGAAGATAGTGAAATATTTGTTGCTAAGGAGATTTAAAATTAGACAGGTGGAGGGTAGGAATAAATATGTCCTGCATTAGACTAAAAGAACATACAGTTTTCCCTTGTCACGTCCATTTTTATGACTCTGATTCCACCCCAGATATGCCAGGGTATTTACTTTTACAGACGTGTAGGTTTTTTATGGTTTGAATTCTTGACTTGTTCAATTAATTGCTTTCTCTTTTTGGTCCAGCGATTTGCTAGAGAAGCAGCATCAGCTCTTGCCAGTGTGTGGTCCGCAGAAGGCTGCCGCTGCCCTGGTGCTCGGTAACTTCACTGCCTCATTGAGGCCCTCTTTCAGGCTTAACTGAAAATAGTAACAATAACCCCAGCATTATTACTGTGATGCTTTCTCTGTATTAAGTAGAAATGTGTAGTTTCTAGGACAGTGCCTGGCAAGTTGCAGGCACTAAAACTTTTCTGAATAAATGAAAAGCCAAAAATGAATTTCTTTCCATGTTTGAATATGCTTTGTGCCCAGCGACGTTAGCTTAAAATTGTTTTTCTAAATTTCTTGCCTTTTCTTATTAATACAGGGAAAGTTATTCCTAATAGACACCACATCTCATAAATCTCCGACCTTTATTTTCTCCCTGGTGGTACCACTGCCACACTCACATGTATGTTGTTCCTTTTCATTTCTAGAAGAGCCACCTGGTTTCCCGAAACAGGGTCAGAGACTAACACTGTCATTTCACACGGGCATTGAGCACGATGATACTGTGAAAACTTGGAATCCTCTTCGCATTCATTCTTATAAAGTTTTTTCCTGTTTCCATAAACTTCAAAGAGCCCTGGAAATTTTTCCAGTTTGGGTGGAGCTTTACTTAACTATAAATAACTCTTTTAGGAATATTTAATGATTTTTCCATTACTATGCCAATGACACCCATTATATTACTTATGGGACTCTATAGTATGTAGCAAAAATATACATTTTGAAAAGAAATGTACTCTTTCTGCAAATGAAGCTGTGAGATCAACAACCTTGATTTCTAATTCTTAAGTTTATTTCAGAGAAATTTGTAGTGAGAAAAAGGCAAACATTCCCGACTCATCTCTCAGGTAGCCATGAGGATAACCGTGCAGATGCCTGTCAAATTTTCTCCAGGAAGACCCTCAGAACTGGACCTTGGGGAGGGCAATGCCCACTTTCTGACTCACTGAAATTTGTTATAGTCAAAATAGGCACACACACTGAAGATCAACTTGGTAGAGTAGGTAGTGCTTTTTATATTAAATGCAACTGAAGGTGTCTACCCTATATTTTGACCTCAATGATTTACTAAAAAAGGCTTTTGGAAAATTTTATACTAAGCACCACTGAATTTTTGTGTTTTTTAAATTAACGATATATGATGTTTGAGGACATTTCTATAGATATTGATGTTAGGCCCTTTGATCAGGAGTATAATATGCCACCGCAATATTCTTTTAATGGGAAAACCAAGTGTGACGGGTGCAATTTTGACTCTTCCAAGAATGCAGCCCCCAAGAAATGAGACAAAGACGAGCATGTGTCCCTTGGGCAACACACACATCCCAGTGTGGGATGCGTGTTCGCACAGCACACCGTGGATGCAGTGAAACAGTTTCCCATCACTATGGATGGCACTTTGCATGTTGACTAGGTTTCCAGTTAGGAGGGCAGATGGCATGCTTCTTCATATGGGGAATTCATCACTTCTGTTTGGGTCGTTCTCTCTCAGAACCCTCAGCCCTGCAGCCTGGACTTGCTCAGCAAGTTACGTGGCCCCTGAGCTGACCACGTTGGCTTGAACCTCAGGCAGGAGAAAGGGGAGAGACTAACCACCTGAGGCACAACCACCGATTTAACCTTTGGTGCTGCTTAATCGCATCTCCCCAGTCCTTTCTTTTGATTGTTACATTTGTCCAAATCGCATTTGGATCATCTTTGGATCCTAAGATTCATGGGACGGCAGTGCAGCCAAGCCCGCTGTACTCCCTGCTCTGTCCAGCCCTGCCCTTTATCCTGTCCAGTAAGGATTAAAACTGGTAAAAACCACGGCCCCAGCACAGCAGGCACCTGCGTACACATTTTACCAGTCATCCTGTGATACTGGTTGAATTAGTTTATGTAGAACAAGCCATGAACACTTTAGTGTGGAAAAATAGTATTATATAAAGCTTAATATTAAACATTATGAAAAAATACATATTTACAGAAGAAACTACAAAATACAACTATGTACAATAATATCTGTTACCTTTAAATTACATAAATTCTTTAAAATTCTCCAGATTAATAAATTATACATAGTATCAACAGAAATAGCTTGCACCTCTGTAGGGCATGAAGCAAGTTTTTAAGAAGAAATCACACAGTGAATAGTTTTGATCCAGGAGATCTCCAGGTGCATTCTCAATGCCTTGAATAACCCGCATCTGAAAGGAAGGACACCAGAATTAGAGGCTGTAGCAGGGTGTGTCACAGTTGTTTCTTCTGTGTATGAAAATGACAAATGGCAAAGACTCACAGAAACGACAGAAACTCAATATGGTTTAGGATGAGACCATCCCAGGTCATTGCATTCAGAACCATAGATTACTAGAATTGGAAAGGACTACTGATTCCAGTCTATCCCCTCTGGTTTTACAGATGAACCCACAGACCCAGAGAGGCACAGAAACTCACTCAGGGTTACACGGCTTGTGAATGCTAGTTAGTTCCAGAGCTGTTCCTGAATCCTAATTTTCAGATGCCTGAAGCTAACCATACCATAGTTAGCTTCTTTCAGGAGCACCCAGGATCACACTAAAAAAAGACTCTTAAACAAGTCAAAACAATACAAAGGAACCTCCAAGATCCTCCAGAGCCCCCTCCATCCTGGAGCTTCTTAAAGAATCTGCTATGCAAAAACCTCAGTTTACTATACAGATAAATTAGGGGGTAATTAATCACAAAACAAAAGGATTATCTGATTTACAAAGAACTCCCTTAAAGTAGCAGCCCTCTTATGTATGGGTGCTTTACAGGTTATTAACTATTTTACATACTGGCTAGATGGGTGGGTATAGAGGGTGCAGAGAACTTAATAAAACTGAAGAGCATTTAGAAATGGTGATAAAAGAGCTCTAAAATCATGTTTGTCTCCCCCCCACAAAAAATAAATCTATAGGTGGATATTGGTCCGTGTGGCAAGAAACTGAAACTTATGACAACAGCTACATGAGTGAACATCTTGCAGTGAGCACTCCAGCCCCAGTCAAGCCTTCGGATGACTGTAGCCCTGGCCAATGTCTTGACTGCAACCTCATGAGAGACCCCGGGCCAGATCCACTCAGCTAAGCCCCTCCCAAATTCCTGATCTACAGAAACTATGAGATAATAAACATAGAGGTAAGCTGCTAAGTTTTGGTGTAATTTGTTAGCTGGTAATAAATAATACAATGTAACTTCAAATTTGCAATTAGCCAATGTGCTAAATTAGATCTTAATGATGGTCCTGAGTAGGAAAAGGCAGACCCTTCCTGTGTCAATTAACTATTGTCTGATCAAAGCAGTGCCTTACAAAGTTTATACATATTTTTTACTGAATTTGTCATTTAAAAAATGTAACATGCTTGTTCTAGGAAATTTAGAAAAAACATAAAATGGAAGAAAAATCATATATTATTTTACTACTCAGAGAAAGTTATTTAGTATTGTGGTATATTTCTTTCCAGTCTTTTTTTTCCCCCTTATGTGTTATTTCTGTTTGTTTTACATTCTTCTTTTCTTACTTAACTTATTTATGAGAATATCTATACTATTATAATATCTTTAAAAATATCATTCTTAATGACTGCATCGTGTTCTACTCAGTGGATGCACTGTGGTGTACTTAGTCCTCCACAGTTAAACATTTAGATTTTTTCACTCAGACCTTTAACTATGCAAAGCTTCATGCATAAAGCTTTTGCAGTACTTAGGGTGGCAGTAGAAATACTGGGTGAAAAGAACATATTAAGGACCTTGATACACGTGGCCAAGTTCTTCTCCAAAGGGATTTTACAATTTGAACTCCCAGTTGCTATTTCAAAGCATCCTTCTTAGCACTGAGCCTTATCCCTTAGAAATGTTAAGCCGAGTCCTGAGTAGAGGGCACCCCAGACCTAGGAAGAGATACCATGTGAAATCTGTGCTCCACTATGGGGGCTCTCCTCCCCCACTCTGCCTCTCTTCCCTGTTGCCACTTTGTGAGGGCATTTCCCTCAAGCCTTTGGGTAGAAGAAGAGATGCGCGGTGCACGTTGGAAAAGCTTGAGGTTTTTAATGGTTTCCAGATCCACTGTATTTTGATAAATAAACTTATAAATTAGTGAAGTAAGCTCCTACCTCTGTGATACTCTGGATTCACATTTTCGTAGATTGGAAACAAGGGGTTTTCTTGTTCACTCCGTAGCTTCCTTGCTCTGAGAACATCTCTTACACACTGATGTAGGTATACATACTGACACTATGAAAAAGCAGAAGACATGTCAGAGGAAGGCAAATTTTCAAGCATAAGAAAGACAAGGAGGGGCTTCCCTGGTGGCGCAGTGGTTAAGAATCCGCTTGCCAATGCAGGGTACACGGGTTTGAGCCCTGCTCCGGGAAAATCCCACATGCCGCGGAGCAACTAAGCCCGTGCGCCACAACTACTGAGCCTGCGTGCCTAGAGCCCGTGCTCTGCAACAAGAGAAGCCACCGCAATGGGAAGCCCACGCACCGCAACGAAGAGTAGCCCCCACTCACCACAACTAGAGAAAGCCCATGTGCAGCAATGAAGACCCAATGTAACCAAAAATAAATGAAAAAAAAAAAAAAAAAAAAAGTAAGACAAGGGAGTCTCACCAAACCTCAACAGTAATGGGATTCTATATGGTTAGCAAATTTCTTGATCATCCCTTCACTAATGGTCTCTAGTATGTAGAAGAGTGACTGCTTTCTATTACCACAGAGGATAGAATAATGATAATGGGCAGAGAGGTGGTGTTTATTCATCTTTTTTTCTGTACGTGCGTATTTAGAGTATGTTCCGTGAGGGCCTACAACTATGTCTGGCCATAGTAGGTCCTCCACAAACAGTTATTAAATATACAAATGAATGCCAAAAACTGTGCGATGCATTTTACATAAATTATCTCCTTTGATTATTTTGACAGCCTCATATAGTAGATATAATCATCCATATGAGTGGAGACTCAGAGAAGTTAAGTAACTTCTTCAAGGTCACGTAGCTGAGAAATGGGACCCTAGGATTTAATCCTGGGTGTGTGAACCCAAACTTCATGTCTTTTTCACTACACCAGTTTTCTTAGATGAAACCTAATTTCATTGCATTGTTGAATGAGAAAATCATTTCACTGCATACTGTGCTATTTCATTCCCTTTTGAGGGGGAGTATGGTGAGAAAAAGGAGGTGTATACAATAGGTGTGTACATCTTGGTTCTCTCAGCATCTGAGTCTGACTCATGGAAGAATCTCAAACATGTTGGCTGACTGCAGAAAACCACAGAGGCTTACACAGTGAGGCCAGACCCACCTGTCAGCTATCTGGAAGCTACTTTTTTTTTTTTTTTTTTTGCTGTCCCTTTGGAGAAGGTTGTGCTCTCCTTTGTGCAGCTTTTCTTTATTTTAGGAAATGCTTAAATTCTTTACAAATAGAATGATATTTTTATGCATGGTCTGCCGATGATGGCTGTGCTTCAAGAGATGAGAATTCTTTTAGTTCAAGTTTCTAAGCTGCTTCGACACCTCTCCTTGGGTCAGAATTTAAGCGAAGAGTTAACCAGATGTAATGTTTAAAATGAGTTATAAAGAACAAGACAAAACTAAATTTCAGCCAAATTTTAAGCTATGAAATCTGGTCACATATCAGAGTTATTTTCATAAAAAGAGTCATGGACTAATTCAGCACACTTTCATTTCGACCTGTATGAAAACAAGTCTATCCTGAATTTTTGAAGTATTGTAAGCAGAACCTAAATATAATTATGTGTTTGTGTGAGAAAGTGACAAATTTTGTGTTGCTTTGAAGGCTTATCAGACTCTCCTAGATTGGAAAAGCAATTTCTGTCTCCTCTGAATGTCTGTATGACCCATTTACCAGGGTATAGTGATATGGGTCTGGTTGTTGCTGACCTAAGTCACCACTTGGGTGCAGAAGCATCGTGCGTCTTGTCTGTGGTTTAGAAACTAACTACTTTGAAATAGAAACAAGTACAGAAGAGTCAGTGTTTTGGTGACCAAAAGGACACCACAAAGACCTCCACTGACAACAGAAGCTCAGCCATAGGCGGCCAAACTTGTGCATTGGGCCCCCTTCCTTACTACCAACCGAGCTGTCTAATAAGGGAATGAATGTCTGTGTAACCTTAGTGCTCCGCCTTGGGCTCGCTCAGTGACACAGCACTGCTCAGATCAGAGACCCTGGGCTCGCAGTCTGCCACCAGCTGGCCTAGATGGGGATCTCAGTTTCCCCATCTATAAAACAAGGAGAGCAAGGTCTCTTCTACAGCTAACATCTTTTGACTATTAATGGTTTGTATTAGACTTTGTATTGCTGTCAATTAGATGGATATTGAAAAACATTACTAGACCCTGTGTTTAAGGTGATCCATGTGGTCAGCTCTGGAGTGTTATCAAGGTTTGAGACACAACGGGAGACTATAAAATCTTACCTCATCAATGATCTTTAAAAGTGGACAAGTATTTATTTTTATGGGTTGGCACTAGGCATTGCCCCTGGCTGCGTGGTCATCTACTCACTGGACCTCATCATATAGGTCTGCTATAATCATTAGATTAGGATATTTCAAAGAAATCAATCAATCATAAGTGAGGCCTGTGTTAATATTAATAACCACTCTCTGCATTTCTGCTCACAAACCGAGCTCACTTGTTATGAGTGTTTTATGACACCTTGATCTTGAAAATTCAAGAAGGGTACTCTCCTGAAAATGGTTTTTAGTATAGGCAATCATTTCTGTCATCTTGAAAACAATCCACCAAATTATAGACTGACACTTCCCTGTTTTCTCCCATCCAAAGCATAATTCATATTTTCAATTCTACTGGGATATTAAATGAGTTTGAGAACTTAGAGTTTGACTGTGAATGAGCTGTCGTACCTCTATGCTACGTCTTATTAATAAATTCTTCAACAATGATCCACCCTGGGCTTTGAAACCAGTTAAAATTCATTAATTTGCCTTGTCTTAAATATAAATTCTTCCTTTCCCTACAGAATACCCCTTTGAAAATGATTACTACTAAAACCTTCAGATTGTTAATGTGTTCCCACTTGCTTTTTTTTCTTGTGAATTCCTTTATTCTTTATTCACATTTCATCTCTCTTCTTTGTTCTTGGATCTTTAAATCTTAAAGGCAGTTACAATACTTGACCTAGCAATAATGGTAGTTCATGTTCTTTAGTCAAATACTGGGTCTATCCTACTGGTAAGGGCAATACATCGATAGTTTCTTTTGGAAAATATACAGTCAAATCGGAGTGCAAGAAAGCATTAAACTTTAGAATCAAAATTTCCCCTGAATTTCTCCCTAGCTTGTGCTTTATTAAAACTTTCCTTTATTATTATTATTTTGTTGTTGTTGTGCTTCTCTCTTTTTTTTTTACATCTTTATTAGAGTATAACTGCTTTACAATGGTGTGTTAGTTTCTGCTGTACAACAGAGTGAATCAGCTATATGTATACTTATATCCCCATATCCCTTCCCTCTTGTGCCTCCCTCCCACCCTCCCTATCCCACCCCTCTAGGTGGTCACAAAGCACGGAGCTGATTTCCCTGTGCTATGCGGCTGCTTCCCACTAGCTAACTATTTTACATTTGGTAGTGTGTATATGTCCATGCCACTCTCCCACTTCGCCCCAGCTTACCCTTCCCCCTCCCTGTGTCCTCAAGTCCATTCTGTACGTCTGTGTCTTTATTCCTGTCCTGCCCCTAGGTTCATCAGAACCATTTTTTTTTTTAGATTCCATATATATGTGTTAGCATACAGTATTTGTTTTTCTCTTTCTGACTTATTTCACTCTGTATGACAGACTCTAGGTCCATCCACCTCACTACAAATAACTCAGTTTCGTTTCTTTTTATGGCTGAGTAATATTCCATTGTATATATGTGCCACATCTTCTTTATCCATTCATCTGTCGATGGACGCTTAGGTTGCTTCCATGTCCTGGCTACTGTAAATAGAGCTGCAATGAACATTGTGGTACATGTCTCTTTTTGAATTATGGTTTTCTCAGGGTATATGCCCAGTAGTGGGATTGCTGGGTCATATGGTAATTCTATTTTTCGTTTTTTAAGGAACCTCCATACTGTTCTCCATAGTGGCTGTATCAATTTACATTCCCACCAACAGTGCAAGAGGGTTCCCTTTTCTCCACACCCTCTCTGGCATTTATTGTTTGTAGATTTTTTGATAATGGCCATACTGACTGGTGTGAGGTGATACCTCATTGTCCCACTTTATTCTTAACGAAAAGTAGATAAAGTCTAATGTATGAACTTCACGTCATATAAGATCATTTTCCTATGTCCAGCAAGCTGGTGAAGCCTTAGTTCCATTCAACTTCACCGATAGCTGTAGTATGAGATAATATTTATAGGATTGTACTTATAGCCTTTCATGGTCTCTGAATGCACAGTTTAGCAGAGGGGCAGGTATGTGGACAAATAACTATAAAGTGATAAACGTAAGACAGAACTGTTTATAAAGCTTCATACATGAGAAGAAGCCATCAGGTTCACTTTGGAGGGAGGAAAATACGGAGCTAGAGAGAAAAGGCGACATTTGTTAAGAATTTGAGCAAAGAAATAGGATATTCCAAATGATGTAAATAACACGAAAGTGCAAATATATTCTGAAAGCTGTGAGAAGTCTAGTGTAGTTAAAATGTAGGGTGCATAGGTCATGGGAAACTCCCAGGACAATTCCCCAAATGAGCACTGAGTCCCATAACATCCCACTGTTTCCTCCTCGTGGGGAGCAGATAAGATTGATGGACAGTTACTATCACCTATTGTTCTTTAACAAGTTATTGCTCCGTCTGAGTGTCTCTCTCAGAGTCAGGCTGCAAACATGCCCCAAGCCAGGCTAAAAGAAGGAGGGACACACTCAGCAGCTAAAAGAAGGAGGGACACACTCGCAAACTCCCTGTCTAATGCCTCCTTGTTTAGAAACCTTTGCTCTTTAATATATTTATCAAAACTTGTGAAGCCCTGCACCCCTTTGTCTCTCAAATAAGGTAGAATAAAGTTGAAGTTGACTCTCTCTGTGGACCCAGAAAAGTAATACAGGGGATGTCAGAATGTCCTTTTTCCTTTGCTGGAACCATCACCCACAAGGGCTCAGCTGTGGATCGCACCCCTTTGCACTCACTCTCAAAACCAAGTGAGCGGTGCCGGTTCTGAGCATCTAAGACCGTAGAAGGAGCCCACCTTCAGCAGAGCCTTCAAGCAAGACAGATAATATCTGGATATTGTTTGGGATTTTGTTTGATAGAGAAAAAGGAAAGAGAAAATTTCTATCTTATTGCAATCTTTATTCAGCATGATCAAAAGAATTGTTGATTCTGGCCCAGAGAGGGAAGCCTTCCTTAATTTTGACAGACCCTAAAACAGTGGGGATGGGTGGCATTATGACATGAAACTGGGGAAATAAGTTGGAACCAGGCTACGAAGAGCTTGAGCTTCATTTTAAAGCAATGAAGAGCTTTCCACGATTTTTATGCAGGGAGTTGACACAGCGAGAGAGCACTTTGGTGGTGGCAGTGGTGATGGAGCTGTTAGGGCAGAAGCTAGAGGCCGGAAAGCCACAAGGAGGCTACTGCGAAGGCCCGCTGGGGGTTAGTGAAGAGCTGGGCAAAGGCAGGGTCGAGAGACTAGAACAAGGAGAAAGATGCTTGGTAGAATGTACAGGGCTTAGTCGCTGCTCAGATGTAACTATGGGAACTGTGGGAACAGAAGTCAGATCCCCAACCAGGGATCAAACCTGGGCCCCCTGCAATGGAAGCACGGAGTCCTAACCACTGGACTGCCAGGGAAGTCCCTGTTGTTTACGTTTTTAAAGAAAGATAATGAGTTCGGTTTTGAGGGTTTTGAGTTGGAGATGAGATGACTGTAAAGCTTCCTGGTGGAACTGCCCAGGAGGCAGGTACTCAGGTGAATGCTGGGGAAGGAGAATGAGATTTGGGACATGTGAGCATCTACGTGGTTCCCAAAGCCATGGGAGTGGAGGACATCACGAAGAATGAAGATGGAGAGAAAGAAGAGCTGTGCCTTGAGGACAGACCCTCGGGAACTCGAACACTGAAAAGGCAGGCTGAAGAACGAGAACCATAGAATCTGCAGAGGTTAGGAGGAGAAGGGGAAGAGAACAGGGGAAAGAGGAGTTATGTCCAAGGAGGAGGGAGAGCTTTGGCATATTGTGTTGCCCCTGCCCTGGAAGTTAGCCAGTGATATTTACAGTAGGGGGTGCCTATTCTTTGCCAAAATGCATCTCCAGAGTTCTGAGCAGGTGTACAGAAGTGATACATGGCCCAAGAAGCTCTGACAATAACCAGGGAGCCTGAACCCCACCCCCCGCCACACACACACCCCTTGCGATTATTTATAATGTGATAATCTCCTCTTCTCCAAATTACAAATTAAGTATGGTTTGAGTTTGTGAAAATGAAAACAAATTAGTAATGGAACACTGATGCTGACTTTTTAGCAGCATAATTGTAGGATATTTGTTCATTCATTTAATAGATTAAAAAAATATTGAGGTTAGAGCAAAGGAAAACAAGTTCCTACCCTCTAGGAACTTGTAGTCTTGTGGAAAAAGCTGAAGGAAAACAATGATGATATAGTGTGATATAATTCTACAACCCTTAATTAAAGAACAGAGCTAGACAGTGGTCGTCAGTGGCTGCCAAAACCGTTAAGCGAAAGGCCGATGGGAAATGTTACAGTGGATGACCATTGTCATTTCATCAGCATGGAGAAGAGACACAGACAGGAAGTGCCTCCTGATATGATGCAACAGGAAGTACTCAGCACCACCCACGAAGCATGTGGTCTAGAGACTTCATGAAGCCTCTAGATCTAATGACCCACTGACAAAAATTATGAGAAATAGAGGAATACATTACCTTACGTTATGAAAAATGGAATACATTATGAGAAAGCAGTCAGCCACATTCAGAACGTGGGAAAATCTATGGAAAATGAACTGATTTCTTTAACAAATAAATGGCACAGAAAACAAATCAGAGGGAGGACTGTTATAGATGAAAAGAAATTTAAAAGAGACTTCAACCAAACACAATGTATGGACTTTGGATTCTAACGCAAACTAAGTGTAAGAAGAAATCTTTGAGATAATTAGGGATATTTTAACACTGACTAGATATTAGATGATATTAAGGGATTATGATTAAAATTGTTAGGTGTGATAATGGTATTGTGGTCATGATTTTTAAAGAGTCCTTAACTGTAAAAAAATATATATATAACTGTAAAAATATATATGCAGTAAAATATATAATACTATTAATAATGCATAATATATAAATATATAAAATATAAAAATATATTAAATATATATGTTTTTAAATACACAGTATTAGTAGGATTTGCTTTAAAATATTCCAGTGAGGTCATGGGCTGGGGGAACAGTGTATGTGGGCTATAAATGCAAAAAGAACACAGAATACTAATAACTGTAGAGACTGGGGTTTGGGTATGGACATTCATTATAATAGTTTCCCTAGTTTCATGTATTTTTTTAAAGTTTCATAATAAAATATTTAAAATTTTATTATGGAATTGGGGATAGAGGGTCCTGGGTGTGGGCCCTGCCTGTATGAGGCAATGACGACAGTGTTTTCCCAAATGTGTAACAGAATATGAGGATCTGCAGGATATTAATATGTGCTATACAACAAGGGGATCCAGGGGCTTCCCTGGTGGCACAGTGGTTGGGAATCTGCCTGCCAATGCAGGAGACACGGGTTCGAGCCCTGGTCCGGGAAGATCCCACATGCCACAGAGCAACCAAGCCCATGCACCACAACTACTGAGACTGCGTTCTAGAGCCCGAGAGCCACAACTACTGAAGCCCACACACCTAGACCCCATGCTCCGCAACAAGAGAGAAGCCACCGCCATGAGAAGCCCGTGCGACGCAACGAAGAGTAGCCCCCGCTCGCCGCAACTAGAGAAAGCCTGCGCGCAGCAACAAAGACCCAACACAGCCAGAAACAAATATAAATAAATAAATAAATAATTTTTTTTAAAAAAGAAGGGAATCTTGGGGGGGTCAAAGCAGTTTCAGCAATAGTGGACTCAACCAAGCTCGAGGGGAGCCTTTGCTGCAGGACATCTCCGTTTTGTGGAGCATGGCCACCTGCACAGCTTTCATGTATCCTGTGACTCTAACAGGGGACATGGTAGCATGTAGAACTTTTCACCTTTTTGACCATAGGCAATTTTTTAATAGAGGACTTTGCAGAACTACTTGGGAAACACAAGGGCAAGAGAACTTGGGCCTGGTAAGGCAATGATACAGAGGAATGACAGGCTTGGTCTCTCGGGGGACATAGATTTGACTCTGAGGCTGTGGGGCAGGGCACGTGGGGCTTAGGGCTTGTGATTCTCTAGAACAGGGTTCAAGTCCCAGCTCAGCCACTTCATAACTGTGCAAAGCCCTTTAGCCTCTCAACTTCAGTTTTCTAGCCTGGAAATGGAAAATAATACTTCTCTCATCTGGCTTTTTTTTTTTTTTTTTTTTGGTGAAAATTTAATGAGATAATATGTTCAGAAATGCCCTGCAAATGTTAAAGGACTGTATAAATGGAAGCATTTATCCTTCACAATTAATGTACACTCCTTGGTGTGGGGTTGCAGCTGGGGTGGGCTGAAGGAGAGAAGAGATTAGAATCTGCTTCCTCTTTACTAACTGAAGTTCTTGCGCTCAATCACTAGCCTATCTTAAAATGACCTTCATGATGAGCTAGCTGAACTTTGCCCATGTTAATGCATTGATTTAAAAAAAATCTATTTTTCTTCCTACCCACCTAAAGAAGATGGGCAACCAGTTCAGTAAAGATAAGAATATACATCATCCTCAAGGTCACTGAAATTTGTTTCAAAATAAAAAGTCCCAGAAAACATCACTATTCAATTCTCTTTCTTCTCCTAAAGAGTCATAGTTCTTTCCCCTTATCAGATTAAAACCCCAGACATTTTAGAGGATGGAGACAGGCTGGTCTGTGTCCTCCAGCCGAACTCTTACCTCAGTCTGGACCATGTGAACCCTGTGAAGTCTTAGGTCATGCACTGCTCCATAAATGTCCACAGAATCTTTGGAATCTAATTGCTGGAGGATTCGGTCCAATGCGATAAAGGTTCCAGTCCTACCCACACCGGCACTAGAAGAGAGCGTAAAGAAAGACTGAGCCTTTTTAATTAAACTGGCCTTTCTGGACTGCATCCAGAGACTCTAGCACAATCTTTCCTTTCCCTTCCAAGTTAGAGGAGACTATAGGAATACTTTTTTCTCTCAATGTGCTCTCTCAAAGAAATATAACCCAAGGCTCCGGCCTTCCATCTTTCCTCCTTCCTTCCTCCATCTTCCCACCCTGTCAGAGGTAAGGACTTGCTGTGTATCATTTCCATGCATGCTTTCATACTCTTCCTATATTCATGTAAATCCACACACAATATATTCTTTCAGTGTGTTTTCAAAATTTACTAAAATGGTAACATGTTTTATGTATTCTTTTGCCAACATTTCTATTGAATATTTTTTTGAAATTTGTCTACGTTGTTACATGTAGATCTAATTTCTTTTGTAGAGTTCATAAACCACCACTAATCCATCCCCTACTGATAGACAGTGAGATCGTTTTTAGTTTTTCTCTATTAGAAACTGTGTTGCAGTGAACATCATTGTGCACATGTGTGGGGATTTCTCAAGGGTTGATATGTAGAAGCAGAACTGCTGGATCATAGCAATATGAACACCTTCAGCTTTACCAGGGATTGTCAAATTGCTCCCTAAAGTGATGGCACAACCTGGGGATTTTTGATGCACATATTTTAAGATAAAGAAGAACAGTTTTTCAGTGGTATTGGGTGAAAATGCCTGCCATTCTTTAGAAAGCAGGAAGCTCTTGAGAGCCTCACGTTCCTATTAAAAGCATCAGGGTTCCAACGACATATAAAAGCTGGGCTCCTAGGGTGCTGGGCAGATTTGGAGAAAATGAGTACACCTGACATTTCTCTTACTGTAGCAGTTCCCTGCTCTTTATTTATTAGTGCCATTCAGTTAGGGCTATCAGAGTGTTTCTGCAAACATTAATTAGCTAAACACCAGGCTCCCCAGGGAGAAGGACAGTGACAGACTGCTTGTAGCTTGATTTTTATGGACGTACAGACTGAAGCAAAGACAAGTCAAGAAAGAACAGAAATTTAAGAGCAAAATTGGGTTGCCACATATGGCAAGTACCACTTGACTTGGCAGGAAGTCTAGAGCAGGGATCCTGAAGGCTGGTTAGGTTTTACACAGGTGGAGGAGAGAGAGAAGGCCATTCCAGGAGTAAGAATGGTAACAGGCAAGGATGAGTGTGAGCTGTCTCCTCCCCCGCTACAGTGGGAGGGGAGTCTCTGGGCATTTGGATAGGGGGGTGAGATGGGGCCTAATTATGGGGGACCTGGCAGTCACAGAAGAACTTTGCATTTGCTATAGTAGGAAAAAGAGCAAGAGGGAGAGAAAGATGGAGAGTGAGGGTGAGAGACAGTGCAAAGGAATGAGGCTGGAGAGGAGTGGGTGGAAGAGGGTGGAAGAACATCCCCTGGGCCTCTGTAGACTGGTTGGGTAGACAAATCCTCCAGCCACTCGATTCTTCAGGCTTACACCCTTATTTCTACTCCCGGCTGCCACTTTGTTGGCTTCGGGGGGCGGAGTACCTGCAGTGCACCGCGGTGGGCCCGGCCCCCGGGGTCCTGTTGATGTAGTCCCTGACAGTTCTCACAAACTGGATCAGGGACTGGGTGGTCTCCGGGACTCCGTGGTCTGGCCACACCGTATAGTGAAAGTGGCGGATGAGTCTGTGCGCGTCCAGCTGTTCCTCCTGTAAGAGCAGAGCGACTAATAAGAGGAACGGCCCGAGGCAAACCTTCAAATTTGACAACCGTGCCCCTGCAGGGATTCCTATGAGCGAAACTACAGGAGAAGAAACCAGCAGAAAAGAGGACTGACGGGCGTTCTTCATCTGCCCAAGCTGCGTTATTAAACAAAGTCAAACAAACCAACGTACGCTGCATATCCGAAACTCCCGGATGGTCCACTCGGGCAGCACGGACTCCGAGAGCATCTGCAGGATGAGGTCCCCGTAGTAGAGGGAATCCTGGTCCGCTGGCCAGTAATGGTCACACTTTACCTAGAGGAAGGCGGGCAGAAAAAAAAAAGTGAGTCCGGAAACGCGCCTCCTCCATGAACCTGTACTTTCCCTCCTCGAAATGTCTTCTTGAGTTGGAATCCAGGGTGAGCTGCTGAGGCAGTCTGACCATCTTTTTTGCATTAACCTGCTCATGGCCAGGGCTGAAGCTGGGCTGCTGCTCCAAGTGAAGGAGAGACACCGTTCAAGGAGCAAACCCCACCCCCCCAACCTTCGGATTCATTTTCCTTTCAGGTTCAGTGTTCTATGGCTTTTGTTGAGTTTTTATTGATTTCCTCAGCATTTCAATTCCACTAGCACATAAGCCATGTCTTACAATTTCTCGGTTTTGTTTGTTTTTCTGAAGAAAGATCCAGTTGCGAAGAGGAAGCCATTGTCTCCCTGGCCCTTTTCTGTTTATATTTTGATATCGTTGTCCCAACCTGGATCCAGTGCCATGTGCCATGTGATCTTTGAAAAGGCAGAACATTTAGCCAAGCTCACATTCACAGATGGAGACAGGCGAAAGAAGACTGTGGACATATAATTATTGAGCACAGTTACTGGGCACTTCATGTAATCTCTCTTTCTAATCCTCAAAGTAACCATACAAAGTAGAGGATTATAAATGCCAGTACAAGAGGTTTGCTTAGTTTGTCCAGATAACTACTTTACTTTGTTTCTGCAGACACAGCCTAAAATTCACTTCCCCTTCTTTCCTGAAAGTAGGGACAGCGCCAGTGACTCGGCCAGTTTATCTCTTCTCTCCATACAGCGGAGAATGGAGCAGACAAGAGGCCAGGTAATCCTTCTGTGTCATGGGCGCTTCTGATAATCCCAGTTGTCAAATGCAAACATCTTTGACTGAAACTTCAGACCCAGAATCAGAATTGGGCATCACCTGGGTTTACGATAGAGGCTTTTATAACCAAGTGGTTTTAATTCACTAACAGTGTTCTTACATGACCCCTACTTGGCTTTTATGGTCTTTAACTTCTTTTTATTCTTTTTTTTTTTTTTTTTTTTTTTTTTGCTGTACGTGGGCCTCTCACTGTTGCGGCCTCTCCCGTTGTGGAGCACAGGCTCCGGACGCGCAGGCTCAGCGGCCATGGCTCACGGGCCCAGCCGCTCCGTGGCATGTGGGATCCTCCCGGACCGGGACACAAACCCACCCACGTCCCCTGCATCGGCAGGCGGACTCTCAACCACTGCGCCACCAGGGAAGCCCTGGTCTTTAACTTCTGATGGAGATGGGGAGTAGAATTACACCAGGTGGAGGAAAGCGAGGTTGGTATGTCAGGAAGACCGTTTACTCACTCGGCCCTTCTCCACACACTGGGTCACCATGACGATGTTGTGAACATTCTGTTCCCACGCCATTTTCCAGAAGTCATCCTTGGTGCCGGGAAGAGGTCCCTGAGTAGCGATGTATTCTCTCCTGAAGTTGTTGCCCTGCAATGAATTTACAATGTGGAGAGTCAAAAACAATGGGCCTCTTCACAACTCTAAACAAAGGGTTAGCTCTGCAGATTAGGTGAGATGTAAGTCTTTGCCAGGGCCCTGACTTGAGAAAAAAGATACTAACACATGTCAAGGATTGGAAGCAGGAAGGACAAAGGCCGGAACACTGACCTATTGTTAAGAGCCAAGTTCCTTTTTATTAGGTTGTGTTTATTCTTAAAGGCAGTGGAGGACTCAGGCAATAATTTAGAAAACACTTCACCCTCAATTATGAGTGTAAATATATATACCTGTGTGTGCGCGCATGTGCGTGCGTGCGTGTGTGTATGTGTGTGTATGGACTGTCTGAGGAACTAACATTGATCAGGCTCTTTCCCTATTTAACATAGAAGAGTTTTAGTCATTTCAGGTACTTGACTTTGGGTTGTTGGTAAGAGATACCATGCAAGGGAAACTTAAGGGAAGAGGACCCACTGTTTATTGAGCATCCACCCTATAACACGTTGTGGGTCAGGATTTTCACAGATCTTATTTAATTGTAACCACAACTCTATGAGCTAGGATATTTTCACCCACACATCCTGCACTCCAGCAGCATGGAATTACTTGCAGATCCCAGTAGAAGCTCTTTCTCTCCTTGCCTCTCCTCAGGGCCTCTACACTGTGTCACCTCTGCCACACCCATCCCCGCTCTACCCACTGCCTCTCGTCTGGCGAATCCTTATTTATCCTCCAAGTCTCAGCATGGTGCCTGCTCTGCTGAGCCTTCCTTTATCTTTCTGCTGGAGGATGTTCTCCCAGAAGCTCCTGCAGCAACCTATAGCCTCTCGCTACTCAGAGAGTGGTCCTCAGACCAGTGGCACAGGGATCATCTGGGAGCCTGTTAGAAATACAGAATCCCAGGTCCCACCCCAGTCCTGCTGAATCAGAAGCTGCATTTTTTTTTTTTTGGCCGAGACGCGTAGCATGTGGGATCTTAGTTCCCCAACCAGGGATCAAACCCGTGCCCCCTGCAGTGGAAGCACAGAGTCTTAACCACTGGACCGCCAGGGAAGTCCCGTCAGAAGCTTCATTTTAACAAGACCCGCAGATGATGTGGATATATGTTAATGTTGGAGAAGCACCATTCGAGCCTGTCAAGGGCATCGCCCACCTTGTCATTTCCTGATGCCACAACTCTGCTGAGAGTTCCCTGAGGGTTAGGATTCCATCTGACCCTCTCCTTGTACACAGCTCAGAGTCTGACTTCCACTTTACTATATAGTGTTTATGGACTGAATGGAGGATTATTTGAGGTAAATATTATCCTCACTTTTTTTGGAAAAGGAAATGGAGGCCCACAGAATTGACATAACTTGCCCGAGGTCCTAGAGTCAGCAAGGGGCAGAGATGGGATTCAAACAGGGTCTGTCTGACCTTAAAGCTTTTTCCACTGTAGGTGCCGTAGGAAGCTGGCGAAATGCTAGCCAGAATCTGAGCCCAAAGGTTTGGCACAACCTTTGAGTTGTGTCTGTGGTTTTCAAAAATCCACATAACTTTGAATCAGCTTCCCTAGCTAGGCAGCCTTAGCCGTGGAGGTCTAGCTTCCTCAGGGAGCTCTAATCTTGACTAAGGGCTGCAGAGCGAAAATGACCTTTGAAAATGCCTCCTGGGCTCATTATAATCATATGTGACTAGAGCCATTTTGAAAACTGGGCCTTAGCAGTGACTGAATAGGACAGCCTGTGTTTTACGGCAATCAGACATATCTTTTTTTTCTTTTTTTTCTCTAAAACTGACATGTTTCCAGACCTTAGAACGGTGGGAGCGTGTTGGAGGAGGGCTGTCTCCAGCATAGCCACCCGTCAAAGCTTCCTCCCAGTTACTATGGCCCCGTGGTTGGTTCACTTACAGGGATGTAGCTGGCATTAATATAGTCAGAGCACGGGTCATCATCCACATTGGACAGCTTCACTCGAGAGGCATCATCTGCAAGGAAGTTTATTGACAGAGATTTGTCAGCGAGTCATGGCGATTCTCCTGCTGTTTACAGAATGCTTGGTGTTTGATGTGCGTTAGCTCTGACCCCCATGACAGCCCCACGGGGGAGGTATTCTCATCTCCATTTTGCAGATGAGGCTCAGACAGGATCACTAACTTGCCTCTGGTTGCACAGGTGACCCGGAAACACACAAGCAGACGAGCCAAATGCTCTCTGAAGCCCCCTCTGTGCCTTCCTTTGTAATACCATATCATTTGCCCGATGGAGTGGCCAGCTCCCTTTCACTGCTAGAATGAATACAATCCAGAAAAACTACCTTCTATTGCTTCACCTAATTGGGTAAGGATAACACATAAATATATGTACATATATAAATAAACAAACAAACAAAAAATATATAAAATTGCTAACTACAGACTTTAAGTAAACCCAGCTTGGCCCTTATTGTTAACCCTGTTACTGCTCTTAGGCCTCTATAAGGAGAAGCATTAGGACCACATGGTGAAATGTCAACAGCATAGGAGGCCTCTCAGAGCCAGAATCTCAGCTGGTTGTTATCTCCCTGGAGGGAAGTGCAATAACATACAGGTCATTTCTTTTTAAAGACTTTTCAGAGCCTCTGATCTCCCATATCCAGCTATACCATATTGCTTTGCCCCATTTTACTCATGGAAAAGAGAAAAAAATGGCTAGAGGAAGACAGTATTACAAATTTCAACACAAAACTTACAGGGCAATATATTGTTGTATCGATTTTTCCCTCTATTCTCTGGCAAGAGTGCAATGTCACATGACTGGTTTCGACCCACGTCTTTTAGGTCCTGTTAGGTCAAAAATAAGTTTGCAGGTGAAGAATGTGAGATAGAAAAGGGCAAATCAGACAGTCCCTGAGATACATAATACTATAACCATATGTTACACTAGCTGCATTTGTGGAATGTCTCCTATCCAACCTCTGTGCATCAGCTCTGATCCCCACGAGAGCCCCACAGGAGGTAGTCTCATCTCCATTTTACAGATGAGGCTCAGACAGGATAATTCACTTGCCCCAGGTCACACAGGTGGCAAAGCTGGGAACTGAATCCAAAGCCTGGGCACTTTTCACCAAACCACATTGTCTCCCAGGCCAGCAAAAGGCCAGCTTAAATAACTGACAGCAATCTGTATAAAACGAATGCATGAAAGATGCTCAGCATCACTAATCATTAGAGAAATGCAAATCAAAACCACAATGAGGTATCACTTCACACCGGTCAGAATGGCCAGCATCAAAAAATCTACAAACGATAAATGCTGGAGAGGCTGTGGAGAAAAGGGAACCCTCTTGCACTGTTGCTGGGAATGTAAATTGATACAGCCACTATGGAGAACAGTATGGAGGTTCTTTAAAAAACTACAAATAGAACTACCATACAACCCAGCAATCCCACTACTGGGCATATACCCTGAGAAAACCGTCATTCAAAAAGATACGTGCACCCTAATGTTCATTGCAGCACTATTTACAATAGCCAGGTCCTGGAAGCAACCTAAATGTCCATCAACAGACGAATGGATAAAGAAGAAGTGGCTCATATATACAATGGAATATTAGCCATAAAAAGAAACGAAATTGAGTTATTTGTAGTGAGGTGGATGGACCCTCAAATACCTATGCTAACACATATATATGGAATCTAAAAAAAAAAATGGTTCTGATGAACCTAGGGGCAGGACAGGAATAAAGACACAGACGTACAGAATGGACGTGAGGACACGGGGAGGGGGAAAGGTAAGCTGGGACGAAGTGGGAGAGTGGCATGGACATACATACACTACCAAACGTAAAATAGATAGCTAGTGGGAAGCAGCCGCATTGCACAGGGAGATCAGCTCCGTGCTTTGTGCCCACCTAGAGGGGTGGGATAGGGAGGGTGGGAGGGAGGCACAAGAAGGAGGGGATATGGGGATGTATGTATACGTATAGCTGATTCACTTTGTTATACAGCAGAAACTAACACAACATTGTAAAGCAATTATACTCCAATAAAGATGTTAAAAAAAAAACAACTGACAGCATTGGTTTGCATTTGAAGTTTGTCAATTCTTTCTTACCATCTGGTCTGGGTAGCGCTTTGTCTGCTGTACTATTCCAGAGATCAAAATGGCCTCTGAGACTAGGTGGTATATTGTGCAGGGAATGGATTCAGGCACAAAAGAATGCTCAGCTGAGACCCTAAGTGCCCACCTAACTCCTGAGCCCAATCAGCCTGTGAATCCACAGTGAAGGCTTGGAGGGAAATTCTGCTAAGGACCAGGGGTGCTAAAGCATCACTGCCTCTGAGTTGTACCTCGTATTCCTTGGATAGAAGGTAGTTGGAGTCGGCCTGCAGCTTCATGAAGTGTCCTTCAAACTGGTTTACTTTTATGGGGCTATAGTTAAAAATATAATAGAAGGAAAAGAAAATTACTGAAGAACAGGGAAAATGCCATACCCAGCCCCAGTTACATTTCAAAAGCAGATAATACAGTAACTAATGAGTTCTCTCTCTTACCAAGAAGTCTTCCGGTTACTGTGAAGAAAAGCCAAAAGGAGAAAGATCTCATTAGCAAATGTCACGTAATACAGTCAACTCATCTTTCAATAAATGAAATGAAGGAAAATGTGCTCACCCTTTTTGGCCCAGGTTCAAGTGGACAGACAGTGGTCGATCCCGACGAATACTCAGGCGGGCAGAGGGCCTTTCTCGACCATGGCTGAAACCCAAGGGAGAGGACTTATATTCTGATTATGAAATAATTTAAACAAATTTCTCCATTTATGGTAAGGCTGTGCATGTTTGTGCAAATATGGATTTTTCAGTACGTGTATATTTTACACTCAGCCAACATCCCTTTGAGGGAGGGAAAAGTGAGGGAGAACATAAAGAAGAAATAGATTTTTCCCACTAGGAAACCATCCTGCAATAGCTGGAGATTTGTCTTCTGGTTTTTGGCTACAGGTCATAATCACTTCCCACACTCTCAGTAAAGCTTTCTATAAACACACACACACACAGAGTAAACCTTAGAGGCAAGACACGACTGGAAGAGAGAGGACATGCCAAAGAAAAGAAATTCCCTAAGAGAAGAGGGCATGGCACCGGGGCCACATGCTGTTTAGTTCTCTTTGGTCCCTTCTTAAGTTAGCATGGCAGATATGAGCCACAAAATGGAGATGTCAACTATACTTTTCAGCATATTTCAGAAAAGTATTTGGGCACACAATATGCAGACATCTCTGTCTTCGTGAGGTAACTGAACCACACACACGATTTTTTTTTCCTGTGCCAAAGGAGCTATTTCACATCCAAATGAGGCTACAGATGGCCCCTCAGTCATTTGGTGAGGGCAAGACTCAGCAGTGGTTACGTAGAGAGGCTGAAAAAAGTGAGTCATGGTTTTAGGGTTTGATTCTTGTTTTTCTGAACAAACAAAGGTGATTTAACCTGGAGAAATTAAATGATTTTTCCCTCCTTACTTTTCAGGCTAAAGAGCATTTTCAGTTGCATCTTTAAAATTGTGGACCCAATTGCCAAAGGGATCTTTGTACTCACCTGGCTTTCTGTCTGCAGATTAATAAGGCAACAACAGCTACCAGCATGCCAATTAAGAACAGACCAGCACTCACACCTTCAATAACTCCAAACAAAGGCTCTACAATAATCCAGAGGGCAACAACAAACCCAGGTGGGAAAATTAGTGTTAAAGAACCAGTAAGATAGCTATTGGAACCCCATCTCCCTAGGAACGTTATTACAGAAGGATTCAAACGATGGCCACACTAAGGCATTTACTACCGAAAGGCTAAGCGGTACGCAGCTGAACAGATGAGACATTGGCTACTACCAAGTGACAGCAGGTTGGTCATTATACTTTTGGAGTCAATGGTGTTCCGCGTATAAAGGAATTTGGGACTTCATCTATGCTTGTATGTAAAGCTTTGGGGCACTTGAGATAAAGGCCAGCAGTTTGCCACCAAGGTAAAGATGCTATTTCACTTGTATGAAACGTGTTTTACAGCATCTGGGACATTGGCAAAGCCAGTGAATCGCTCAGAATTATTTTAATGAAATTCCATTTTTATTATCTGGTTCAATACTGGCACTGGGAGTTTTTGAACAGGTAGCCCATTTTAAAAACAGTCTATTGAAATATAATTCACATGCCATACTATTCACTAATTTAAACTGTACAATTCAATCATTTTACATTCAATTTTATAACATTTTCATCACCCCCCTAAAAGAATCCCCAATGCCCCTTAGCAGTCATTCTTCATTCCCTCTCCCTAGACCCTGGCAACCACTAATCTACTTTGTCTTCATAGATTTGTCTATTCTGGACAATAAATTGAGTAATAAGTATGTGCTTTGTTTGTGATTGGCTTCTTTCACTTAGCATGCTTTCAAGGTTCATCCATGTTGTGGCATGTATCAGTATTTCATTCCTTTTTATGCTGAATAATATTCCACTGTGTGGATATATCACATTTTGTTTATCCGTTCAGCCATTGATGGACATTTGGGTTCTTTCTATTTTTTTGGTTATTATGAATAAAGCTGCTATGAATCTCCATATACAAGTTTTTATTTTAATTTCTCTTGGGTATACACTTAGGAGTGGAATTGCTGGGTCACAGGGTAACTCTAGGTTTAATATTTTGAGAAACTGCAAAACTATTTTCCAAAGAAGTTACACCATTTTGTTGATACATTCTACAAGCAATGTATAAGGGTTCAGATTTCTCCATATCCTTACTAACACTTGTTATTGTCTTTTTGATGATAGCCATTCTAGTGGGTGTGAAGTAGTATTTTATTGTGGTTATGATTTGCATTTCCCTAATGTCTAATGATGTTGAGCATCTTTCCATGTGCTTATCGGACATTTATGTATTGTCTTTGGCGAAATGTCTATTCACATCCTTTACCCATTTTTACATTGTGTTATTTGTCTTTTTATTATTGAGTTGTAAGTGTTCTGTATGTTCTGGATACTTGACCTTTATCAGATATATGATTTGCAAATAGTTTCTCCCATTCTGTGGGTTGTCTTTTCACTTCCTTTATGGTGTCCTTTGAAGCACAAGAGTTTTGAATTTTAATTAAGTCCCATTTACCTAGTTTGTTGTTGTTGTTGCTTGTGCTTTTGGTATCATAGCTAAGAAACCATTTCCTACGTCGAGGTCACAAAGATTTACTCCTATGTTTTCTTTTAAAAGTTTGATCATTTTAGCTCTTACATTTAGGTCTGTGGAGTAGTCCATTTCTGAAGTTGCATTTTAAGCCCTTGGATTTGTTTATTCAATGTGCTTTTCAAGACTTACCAAATCAACACAGTCATGTTCCTTTTACTGTGGTTAATATTCTTTTTTGGATATATGTTTACTATCTTCCTTTACTGGACTACATACAATTTTTGTTGTATAACAATAATTTAAATAGGGAAGAACTGTGTTTACAAATCCCTTACTTAACATTAAATTATAAGCAAACACATCTAAATCCTCCTGTGTTCTGATCCCTTTTTGGTTTGAAAAGTGGGAAATTATCCCTATATTTGGCATAAATAGATGGGAGTGTTTGTGAGGCTGAGTCATCTTTTGTCATACAGCACGAGAGACTGTTTTAGCTATAAAGAAGAACTTCCTGAGACCAAGCATTGTGGAAGGCTGGGTACAGGGAAAGGCTGGGCAGATAATGGTATCAAAGAACAATGTGCTAAAAAATAAAGCCATTCTCAGCATGTTGGAAATATTCTGAATCTGAGCAGTGCCGAGGTTAAGAGGTCAGGCAGAAAGTACCAGAATTGCAGCTCTGCTATCTTGGGCAAGTTACATAAACTCTTGGTATCTCAAATCCTCACCTTTAAAATGGGGATGATAATAGGATCTACCTCGAAAGGTGGTAGTGAGGATCAGGTATATTCTAAGCACAATGCTGAAAACTGCTGCTTCACAGGATGAAAAGTAAAATTAGCTACTATTATTACTCAGGCTTTCCCTCTAACATAAATGTATGTAAAGCCAAGTTCACATTTTGTATCATGTGAAAGCAACGTATAATAAACAAAAGGAAAAAAGTCACCTGTAATCCCACTACTCTGAGATATTCATCATTAATACTTTGGTGTTTTTTCCTTCGAGTCTTTTTTTCCTATGCATTTCTATGTATACATTTCATATACACATTCCCACTAACGACCTGAAAGCCTTTTGTACCTACTTCTGTTTTGGCCTGTGCAAGCTCTTGATTTGAATGTTTTTTTTAAAAATTCATGTTTAATAGGAAAAAAATCTGGTATTTCTTTCTAACTTCTTTACACGATTAATCCCCTTTCACTCCATTCTGCTACAGAAGTTGTGAAATTCCTCTAATCCACATCAATCCATGATCATATAAAGATTAAAACCCAAGCAAAAATAAATGTTCCCCTTACCACCATCAGCCAAGTCCCCAGATCTCCCCACTAGAGGCTCTTGTAGGTGACATGGTGTTTGGCAGACTATGTAAAGTCGATGGAAAGGTTAGCCTTACCTGACTCAGTGGTGATGGGCAAAGAGAAAAATGTGTCTGAATAGAGTGGCTTTGTGAATTCCTTCAGGTCCTCATCAAATAGCTGGGTAAAAGCCCGAATGCTGATTCTGAAAAGAAAACCACAGTAAGGTCAAGGAGAAACAGGGTGGTCACCTGGTCAATATGTATGTAGGGTAGGGTATGAATTATGAAATCAGATAGCCCTGGGTTCGTGCATTCATGCATTCATTCATTTATTCATCAAATATTTATTGAGCCCCTACTGTGTGCCAGTACCTGGCCAGGAGCTGGATATACTGCAAAGAATAAGTCCCTATCACCTCGAGGTTTACATTCTTGAATGTAAAACTAAGCTTAGTAGGCTGAAGTCATAGGGCGATATGGGAACAAAAAATCACTTTCTAACATCTAGAGTATGAGCTGCCTCGTAGGTAGTGAGCTTCCAGTCATTGAGGGTGTGTAAGCAGACACTGGAGAACCAGCTCTCAGGGAATCTGTAGAACAGCAGCCCTGCACTAAGTTATAGATTGGCTTGGGTGACCTCTTCAGTCTGTTCTATCCTGAAGTTTCCTAGACTATAGGTTTACTGAGAGTATGAGGATCAGTTTATATGGGAAAACTTTTTCTAGGGTTAATTTAAATCATAGGAAAAGTAATGGACGATTCTTTTTTCCTTAAAAAAAAAATCTAGATTTGCTCAACCCAAAAGTATCTGGGCACATCCTGTAATAATGCTGAAGTAGTACCAACATTAGTACCAGCCAGGACAAATTGTTCTGACCTTTTGCCCTCTCCGTCTCACTCATGCCCAGGTCCAGGTATCATCTTCAAGCTGATACTGATCAATCACATCTATAATTTCCATCTCTAAAAGAAACCTTCCAAGTCAAAAGTTGTACTTCCAGGAATAACAGACTGTTGATGGAGGTATTGTGCAATGTCCCCAAAGGGTAACAAGCAGTCAACACACATTAAGTGGGAGGGGAGGAGTTGGTGTGTGTTGCTAATGTATTATACCTTTGGACATTGAAAGGAGTCTCTCCCATGAAAAGAGTTTCCTTTACAACCCTCAGAATGGGAGAAAATATTTGCAAACGAAGGAACTGTCAAAGGATTAATCTCCAAAATATACAAGCAGCTCATGCAGCTCAGTATCAAAAAAAACAAACAACCCCGTCCAAAAATGGCAGAAGACCTAAATAGACACTTCTCCAGAGAAGATATACAGATTGCCAACAAACACATGAAAGGATGCTCAACATCTCTAATCATTAGGGAAATGCAAATCAAAACTTCAATGAGGTATCACCTCACACCAATCTGAATGCCCATCATCAAAAAACCTACAAACAGTAAATGCTGGAGAGGGTGTGGAAAAAAGGGAACCCTTTTGCACTGTTGGTAGGAATGTAGATTGATACAGTCACTATGGAGAACAGTATGGAGGTTCCTTAAAAAACTAAGAATACAACTACCATATGACCCAGCAATCCACTACTGGGCATATACCCTGAGAAAACCATAATTCAAAAAGAGACATGTACCACAACGTTCATTGCAGCACTATTTACAATAGCCAGGACGTGGAAGCAACCTAAATGCCCATCGACAGATGAATGGATAAAGAAGATGTGGCACATATATACAATGGAATATTACTCAGCCATAAAAAGAAACGAAATTGAGTTATTTGTAGTGAGGTGGATGGACCTAGAGACTGTCCTACAAAGTGAAGTAAGTCAGAAAGAGAAAAAGAAATACTGTATGCTAACACATATATACGGAACCTAAAAAAAAAAAAAGGTTCTGAAGAACCTAGGGGCAGGACAGGAATAAAGATGCAGACATAGAGAATGGACCTGAGAACACGGGGAGGGGCAAGGGTAAGCTGGGACGAAGTGAGACAGTGGCATGGACATATATACACTACCAAATGTAAAATAGCTAGTAGGAAGCAGCCGCATAGCACAGGGAGATCAGCTCGGTGCTTTGTGTCCACTTAGAGGGGTGGGATAGGGAGGGTGGGAGGGAGATGCAAGAGGGAGGAGATATGGGGATGTATGTATATGTATAGCTGATTCACTTTGTTATACAGCAGAAACTAACACAACATTGTAAAGCAATTATACTCCAATAAAGATGTTAAAAAAAGTTTCTTTTATTTGTATAGTGATTTGTAAGTGTGAAGAACTTTTATAAATATGATTCTATTTGACCATCTCCAACCTCTCCAATATAAGAAGGTTATGATATTATTTCAGAGATTTAGAACCTGAAGCTTGGGGAGATTCCATTTCTCACTCAAGATCATAGAGAAAGCTGGTAAAAGAAAACCAAACTCAGTACTTTCTGACTCTTAGTCCAAATCTCTTTCTCTTATTTCCTCTTGGCTTAGTTTTGGTTTAACAGCAGTGACTTCTGTTGGAGGGGTGGCAAAAAGAGCCTGGGCTAGGAAGCATAGGGTTTGAGGTCTAGCTCTCACTGTCACTGATTAGGTGAATGGTTCCCAAAGTTCTTTATGCCTCAGTTTTCTCAACTGTGAAAATAAAAGCATTGGGTATAACAAACTTGACAGGTCCTGCTCTGGAATTCTGGGATTCATAGGTGCAAACGCAAAGTACAAAATGGATCCAGATGAATAAGGCCTTTAGGAACCCTGGAAGGAGATAATGACTTACTGTAGGCTTGGCTTAAAACTAGCAGGTCCGCAGGAACTCTGCCCTTAAACCCTTCCAGTAATGGACACCACAACCACATTTCCTAGCCCAGCAATTAGCACCTATTCAGAATCCTGTCCCATCCTATCTTCCTGCTTTTGTCTTCCCCAGTACCCCTCTACATGACCCCCACTTTCAAATGGGAGTATTTGCTCTTCTCTAAACAATCTGTGTATTTCTGCCTCTGCACTGTGAATCTCCTCTTGCCTCTATCTCCATAGTTTCAAATTCTTCCCTACTTTTCAGCGCCCAGCCAAAATGATACCTCCTTCAGGAAGCCTTTTGAAACTTCATAGCATTTATTTACCTGTACCCCTCTTATGTCCTTCAACATTTCTGCCCATATTTTACAGACATGTCTTCTGTTTATAAGATTATTTTAATGAACTGATATCTGATAGTAAGTTTTTCAACTTTAAATGTGTCCAGAATCAGAATTCTATAGCACAAAGTTACAGATCATGTGGTTCAATTTCCTTCATTTGAGGAAAATGAGGTCAAGAGAAGCTGAAACCTGATCGTGGTCACATTGCTATTCTATTTAGAATAGAAACAAAAACAGATCAGCACTTGCCCAACCACCAAACTGCTTCTCACCTATCATGATCCGCCCATTCTCTTCCCATATGGAACAACGCTAATTATATACCCGGATAGTAGGAACCCAACAATGAACGGAAACACATTATACGTTCGTTGACATAATAAACTTGCGTATCAGCTAAACCTAGCATTTCTCATGTCTTTTCAATCCTAATTTTTCTTTTTCCATGTTCCTTCCTGTCTACCTATTCTCTCTGAAGAAAAAGATGCCTGAGAGCATTGAGGGTCACCATGGTGATTATCGTCGTGAGACAGGCAGAATTCTGCCTGCACAGAGCCTGGGTTCAGCAGCTACCACACGGGGGGTCACTCAGCATGCGGTTCTCTGTGCTCGTATCAAGCATTATCTGCGTGGCATGCTGTTCACAGGAGTGAACGAAATGTGGAGAAATAGAGGAAAGCTGTGTCCTAGAAAACAAATTAGTACGGCAGGAGGTGATTAAGCTATAATAAGAATGTGTAACTCTTCACAGAGCATCTTGGCTCATTTCCTTGTTTGTTCATAAACACTTAGTGGCGTCTCTTTTGTGCCCAGTACTTGCCATATTGTTTTGTGACCGATGTCATGTCTGTCTCCCCTATTGGACTGTGAGCTCTTGAAGCCTAGTGAAGAGGGTAGGCTATTAAACAAAGGGCTAAAAACCACTGCTAACTGGAGGATTAGAGGGGTGTAGAGACTGGGTGCTGTGGAAATGTAGCTGAGGGCCCTACTGCCCAGCTGTGGGTTAACAGGGGTGGCGCGGGCTAGTTGCAGATTGAGCTTTTAAAGTGTATGAGGCAATTCACCAGTCAGACGGGAGAGTGGAGGGCATCCCAAATAGAGTGAAAAGGATGTGCAAAGGCTCAGGGGTCTAAGAGAGCCAGATTTAAGGGAACTCAGAGGAACAGGGCAAAGCAAAAGGGCAGAGTGTACTTGGGGCAAATGGTGGGAGACAAAGCTGGCGGGGCAGGCAGGAGGGAGGAGGCGGGGGCTTTGTGTGCCCTGCTCTGGAATCTTCACTTGCTCCTGGAAATGAATGGGAAGCACTGAAAGACCTTAATCTAGAAGGGCCATGGCTAGGTTTGATCTGTCATCTACATGACTCCCCAGGACAGTCCTGTGATGTTTTGCAGATGAGGAAAGTGAGAATTAGAGAACTGAAAGGCCATTTACAAGGTTACACAGCTGAAAAGTGGCAGTGCTGGAACTCCAATTGCAGGGCCTCTTGCTAGGACCTTGGCTGCTGTTATGGACTGGAAGGAGTGTGCTGGGAGATTGGGGGCCTGGTCCACACATGAACTTTCTCTAGCTTCTTGTTCTCTTTCTTTTTTTTTTTGCAGTATGCAGGCCTCTCACTGTTGTGGCCTCTCCCGTTGTGGAGCACAGGCTCCGGACGCGCAGGCTCAGCGGCCATGGCTCATGGGCCCAGCCGCTCTGCGGCATGTGGGATCTTCCCGGACCGGGGCACGAACCCGTGTCCCCTGCATCGGCAGGCGGACTCTCAACCACTGCGCCACCAGGGAAGCCCCTTGTTCTCTTTCTTAAACATAGTAATGAGTCATCTTCTCTCCTTCTCTTTCAAAAAGCAAACCAGAAAACAAACAAAAACAGCCTCAACTTTCCAACCCACAAAGAGAAAATAGCCCTTAGGAGACTTTTCCTCAAATTTCCTGGAGCCCAAGTGACCAAGGAGCTGAGGCATCTCTTGATTCTAATAGGAACTAAAGGATCCCGGCGCTCTGATCTCTTTTATATTTCTCCTTTGCTCTGTCTGAGATCTCATCTCCTTCAGGTAGGCTCCTATGGCCTTTTCCTCAAGCAAATATCACTAATAAGTTTGTGTGTGTTTACTTTGGAGGTGCCAACCTTGGCTGTGTGGCAGTAGCACTTTTGTGGTGAGTCCTGGGCAGAGGTAGCTATACAGAGTTCCTGCTCAAAGTGAGTCCTCTGTTTTAGGGAAACTGTTGGCCTGCCTTTGTTGATACAAGGGAGGGGCTAAGAATGACATGATGCCGTGTCACTGTCTCCTTTTGGAGCTGGCAGAAAAGTTTCTGCTGAAATTCAGGGGTGATACTCAAAATATGCAAGAGTTAATAAGACCTGGACACTGCCAACCAGAATGGACACTGGCCCATAGAGAACCTGACTGACTGCCATACTGGCTGGATATCAGCTCTGCCAACACCCAACAGAGAAGGCACATCGTCTGCAGAAGTATTAATCTTGGATGCCTGTGGCCTTATATCCAAGATGGAAGCCTAGGTTCTCTATCTCTTGGGGATCCTGGTTTGGGGGGCTGTGTACACTTATACCTGCTTTCGGGGAGCATAGTGTAGATGAAGGGCACAGACAATTCCGACAGATGGAAGGGCCTGTTGGCTGTAGTAGTGCTCCCTGGGGCCAAACCAAAGATCTGCTCCTTTTCATCTGCCATCTTACTGGGAGGAGAGGGTGCTTCCACTCATTCACGGGCCTTTCCCTTCAAGGGTTCTATCTGGACCAAAGAGCACTTTCGTCTTTTACGCCTTAGAAGGTAAATTCCAACTAAAAGTGGAAGATAAAACCTCATATGTCTTGAGTCTCCCTGAACTCAATCTTTCTATTTGGACATTTTCACAGTTGTTAACATGGTAAGTAAATTGTCTGATTCATACTAGAGAAGTTTTAGGAGAAAGGACAATCTATTAAGAACCTTCAATTCTTCACATAACGAATTGGAGCTTTTGCAAAATGCGAAAGCCTTCTTTACACAATGCGAAAGCCTTCTTTACACATTACCTGTGAGTGCAGGCAGGAACACAACTTTTATAAATTACCTAGTAAAATGTAGAGCACTCTTGTAACGCAGGTTATTAATCTACAGGAGCTCGTGTGAATCAGAGGCCCAGACAGCTGAGCGCCCAGTGATGAAGCACGTCCCTTCTAGCAAAATGACGGTAATACATCTAACCTGTAGGCCGTGCGTGGCTTCAGCGGTCCGTCACAAAATTTTTGCTGATTGGGATCACATTTTCCACCCAGGCTCTCCATCTCTGCACCAAGCTTAATGTTAAAACTCTTAGAGTTGCTGTCAGGACTTTCCGCACATTTGCTGGCAAAATAATCAGTCTGGTACACCCGAATGGAGGCATTGTGCCTGTATTCCAGGTAGGAGGGCAGAGGGTGCTGCTGTTCTGGCTTCAGCTCATCACTGCCTGGAGGGAGAAAACCCACAGTGAAGCACTGACTTTCTTGTGACTTCAGTCATTTCTAACCAGGTTTCTGAGGTTACCTCCTCACCCACTATCTCTAGTCATCCCTGGAGTGCAGAATCTGTGATCTCAAAGGATGCTATGAAATTCTCCCAATGAAATGAATTTAATTCACTTTTTCTAAAATAAGTAAAAATTAAAAATAAATAGTGTATATACAAAATTTTATATATGCATATTCATCTACACCGACACACACATGGACACACACACACACACACACACACACTATCATTTTTCTAGGAAAGAAAATATGTGTGAACGAGAGGGTGGCTCATGCATCAAATGATAATGTGTCCCGTAACTCCAGAAAGTTGGACACTCCCCACTGTGAGAGTCAAGCCACTCAAAAAGGTCTCTACCTTGCCAATAACCATTGTAGCTGAGCGAATAAGGAGATCCCTATGACCTGGGAAATGGGCAAGAGATAAGAGGAATCAGGTCTGAGGCCAGAGCAGTCGCCTCATAGGCACGCTCCCCGTGCCGTGCCCAGTCTGATAATTGCTCCGTGTCCTGCTCTGTTATCTTGAGTACAGCTTAATCCTGGCTTGAATTTGGTCCCTCATGCAGAACACTTCCCAGAACTCTTCCCCTGTCCGCCCAGCCTGCTGTGTGTTTTGGCA
This sequence comes from Phocoena phocoena, assembly GCF_963924675.1. Classification (NCBI taxonomy): domain Eukaryota; kingdom Metazoa; phylum Chordata; class Mammalia; order Artiodactyla; family Phocoenidae; genus Phocoena; species Phocoena phocoena. The sequence goes on along the minus strand of NC_089229.1, from coordinate 46,572,390 downwards.
CTGCAAACTCGTTTTGATGTTGGCTGGAGGAAAGCATAATTAGGAAGGAAAATATTATAGAGATTGGATACCATTTACAGTGAACTTTAAGGAGTGGTACTGTGGGGCTTCTTTGTGTCCTGGACTCAATCTCAAGTTATTAAACTTTTATTGTTTAATAAAATTTGCTCAAAAATGAATGGATCTTAGAAATATTATCCTGTTGGCAGTAATTAAAAGGAAGGTTGCCTTTAGGAAGAGTATATATGCTCTAAATGACACTTATGTGAGATGGCTTGTTATCTTAGACCACCAGGGAGAGCACAGCCCATCTCCATGGACATCAATAATTGAAACCCACCTGGCTGGAGCACATGAGGCTGAATTCTGGGGTATTACTTTTTTTCAGCTACTGCCTTATATTCAGGTAGGAAAACACTGTCTTCAGGGCAGCCTACTTAAATTTAAAGTCTCTCTACAGTTCACTTATTTATCCCCAATTAGGATGTGTGAGGAAACTTGGAATGCAGCACTGACCCTTGAAATTATTGAATTAATTATGCATAACGAGCTCTAGTACAACTAAATAAAATGTAAAAATACACAGTGAGAACGAAATACTGTTTAGCTCCAACATTTGTCATGGCAGGTTTAAAGCTTCCCACTGCCCACAAATGGGTTAAAATAGTCAAAATAGTCTGGGATGCTTAAGAAACTCCAGTGCAGCACCTTAAACAATTTTGAAAAATATAAGACATGTAGAATATATTAATGTCATTCCAGACACAGACATCTGTTTTGGAGAAATAACACACAAGACCTCAGTGGCAAATACACATATGGACATGTGTGTCCCCAGATACAGCACTCCTGCAGATGATTTGATAAATGCTGATGTAATAAGCTCTAAAGATCATACCGGGTGGTTGTATGGAATGTTATTATAAGAATTACCTAGTATTTGCCTGATCCATAAGAATTGGGTAACACTGAATAATTTAGTGGACTAGATAATGAAACATATTATTGAAAATTCAGTAGAGAAAGGAGGAATGCTCTTCATGATCATTTTTTCCCCTCTTTTAAGCTTTTGAATATTTTTGTGAATTGGTGCGTGGTTTGGGAGTGTATGATTGGTGCAGGTATTGAGACAGGAAATGGAGAAGGCAGATGAAGCATATAGCTGCTTAATGGCAGAACAAGGGAGCTGAACGGGACTGAATAAGTAGCAAAGAAGACTGAATGAGTCAATACATGCCATGCACTTCCAACAGTGCCTGGCACATAGTACGGGCTCAAGAAATGATGGTTACTGTTATTACTGATGTAGTTGCTATTAATATTACTCACCCATTTAACAATTAAACCCAGCAGGTAATAGGCTTTATTGCGGAAAGAACCTTTGAGCAGTTTTCTGTTACATCTCCCTGCATCCAGCAGAGAGAAAGTGAAATGACATAAAAATTCAGTTTTCTTCTTTTAAAAACTTGTCACAAAAGGAGCTCCCACAGTGACTTTTGGGAAAGTAATCCTGTGTCTTACAGCAGAGTTAATTCGTGATCACTTACCGTCAGCCTCTCTCACCACCACTGTGAAGTATTTCACAGCTCCATTGGTGTCGCTGAACCAGCTGCAGTTGAAAGTAAAGTTGATGGAAGATTTGCTAATTAGCACATCCTTTTTATTCACCCGAATATGTGGAGGTGGAGGAGGAGGGCCTGGAAGAAGGGTGGGGAGGGAACCAAGAAGGGTCACAAGTATGCTTTTACGTATAAACTATCAGTGAAATGAAGATCTCTACTCACCTACATCAGACTCTGTGTGTGTGTGTAATGCTTGGAATCAAGAAAACCTCCTCCTCTCCTGAAGGGAAGCAGGCAGAGGAAGTGATTTGCCAGTAGCACATTAAACATAATGAAAGAGGCAGCTCCTCAGCGGGATTTCCTGGAGTTGTAGCATCAAACTGCTTAAAAGCTCCATTATGGCTCTAACTGTGTCAGGCAAAGAGATGTATTTAAATACTAACTCATTCAGGTTCTTTAAGATCATTTAACTTGTTTGCTGCCAGGATGTGTGACACAGAGAAATGTTTCTACCTCCCAGAGCCTTTCAGATCCTCTTCAAGTGACAACAAGACACACTAATGTGGGTGAGCCGTATGCACGTGAACCGGGGTGGTGGATACCACGGAGAAAGGCACACGCCCTGTGCGCGCCTCCAGGGACACTTACGGTCTATCATGGTGATGGTGCTGTCTTCGACCACCTCACTGCTCATGCCGGCTGACTGCACCTTGATGGACACCAGGTATCTCTTATGGGGCACTAGCATCAGGATGGTAAGCAGAGATTTTTCTTTCTCCAACTTTCTGGAGAACTCAACTTCTTGAGTGTCCATTTTCCGGCACTCGATGCTGTACCCATCGAAGTCAGAATCGGGAGGGATCCAAGAACAGGCAATGGCCGTGGAGTTCTGAGGACGGCAATGCAGATTCTGTATCTTGTCTGGCTCTAAAGGAGACGGGAAGAGACACTTTTCACAACTCTGTGAGACATCCTTTTAGCTCCTCTGGCTCCAACTAGCTCAGAGACCAAAATAAATAATTCTCAATCTTCGTGTGAATTGTCTTTCATAGATGTCCAAGGGGATTTCTGCCTATGAGACTCCGCTTTGAGAAACACTAAACATTAAAATTCTGTCCCTTTAGAAAAATCACCGGCTGCCATTGTGACTGGAAACACGTGGGCCCTGAAATCAAGTGGCAGAAGTCAGATAGAAGGTGGGGCAGAGCAGCCGAGAGGTGCAGCTTGATCTGCCTGAATTTAAATTCTGTTTGCCAGCGACTCACTCGTGGGCAAGTGATTTAACACATCTGTGCCCTATCTGCAAAGTGGGGAAATTAAGAATACCTACTTCCAATGGTTACTGTAACGACTCAATGAGCTGAAACATGCACAGCCACCCAGCACAGTGGCTGGCGCGCTAACTGCTCAATAAATGTTAGTTCTTAAAATGAGGAAAGAAATGGCATTGCTGACGTTTTTACCCTCTGCATCTGGCTTCTGTCCCTGTCTTCCATTTTTTGCCTGCCCCTCCCTGCTCACACGCCATGCCCCAGGGACTGAACTGCTGTGATTCCCCACAGATGCCAGACTCTTCCATCCCCCCGTTTCATCCCCCTGTGCTTATGGTCGTTCACTTTCTTCTGCCTGACAGAGTGCCTGACTCAGTAGGGACTTGAATGGCAGCTCATCTTATTTGTTCCTGTGAGTGACACAACCATGAGTCTGAAAGAAAAGCAGTCACGTGACCGTGCAAGTTAACAACCAAACCGTGTAGGTTACCCCGTTATATATGCTCTTCTGGGAACTATGTGTAGACCTACTTGGCCCTCCCAGCGGCAGCACCTGTTGCTCTGGTTTGGAGCACGACCCCCCTTCCCCTGACACGTGCTTTGTTACAGGAGTCACCGTCCTCACCAAACACTCGGCATCTGCGAGCTCCTGAGCGAATTCCTGTTTCATATCAAGGTCTATAAATGTAAGCTAAGTCACAGCAGGTTAGATGAGGATGATTTAGGGGAAAAAAATCAAGCTGAGGATTTTTCAGGATAGAGGAAGAATTGGCCTTTGAGGCAGACAATAATTGTGTCTTTTCAAACATTAGTTGCGTGTTAATCTTTTGAGCTCCCTTCAAACCAAGTCACAGCTGAGACCCAAAGACACCTCCTTTTTCAGCTTTGGAGAAATTCTTTGAAAACATCCTGCCTCATCCATAATTCTGATAATTTACACAAAGTATAATATGGAAATTTGCTTTGATCTCTTCCCTCAGTTCCTTCTCTCTCCTCCTTTTCACCTCTAAATCCTGCCTGTTTTCCAAGACTCAGGTTACATCTCCATTCACTAAGAAACAAGTACCTACTGTGTGCAATGTGCCCTTCTAGAGACTGTGAACAGTACAGAAGTGAACAAGATATTAGCTGTAACCTCTAGGAAGGGAGGTGAGTCCAAACCAGTCATAATACAAGGTAGAAAAGAGAATGTACCAGAAGAAATGGGGAAGAGGATGCTGTGTGAAGTGACAGACAACTTTCTGCTTCCAGCGTTAGCGGTGGGCAGGAGTTAGCAAAGCCTTTCTGGCAGAGATGACACCTCGCCTAGATACTGGGAGAGGGGCATTTTAGGCAGAGAAAACCACGAACCTGGGCACCAAGGGTGGTGCTGGGAGGAGTGGGAAGGTGGCTGGTGGAGCAGTGCAAGCTGTTCAGCATGGCTGGAGTGTGTTTGTGAGAAATGGGGCACTGGAATGATTTTACATGAGAATTCTCAACTTCTGTTTTGTTTAATCCTCTGGTCTTCTGTTACCCACAGCCAAACCCAATCTGAACTAATGCAACCCTCGAAGTTCACTCCGCCATTCCCCGTAAAACTCAGCACCGAGCCCCTCTTGGTGCCGGCGCTTTCCTCTGGGGCACGCCCCATCTGGTAAATGCCTCTCTTAAATTCTAGCATCCAGGACCAAATACAACATTCCAGATGCGATCTGACCAGCCCAACCTCAACTGAGCTCTCAGATTCTAACACCTGTGATTCAATTACACAGCCCACAATATGCCACTGCAAGCCCCTCTTGATCTGGCTATAAACTAAAACTCTTAGTTCTTTTTCACATATTTCTCTTGACACACACCTATCTGATCCCAAACTGCTCTTTGGATACAATATCCAAAGAGTTATAATTTTTGTAGCATGAATGTTTGTTGAATGAACAAAACAGCTACTGGCTTAAATTTCTAATTTTCAACTTCATAATTTATCAACAACCAATAACTATTTGATCTGATCTCAGAAACTACATTTACTGGGTATTATTGAAAAATAAATATTTGGATTGAGGTTCCTATACCAAAAACTTCTGTTTCTTTGAGGTCTGTGGTATTTATCTCAAAATGCCTTGTGTGGGGGCTTCCCTGGTGGCGCAGTGGTTGAGAGTCCACCTGCCGATGCAGGGGACGCGGGTTCGTGCCCCCGGGGGGGTCCCACATGCCGTGGAGTGGCTGGGCCCGTGAGCCATGGCCACTGAGCTTGTGCGTCCGGAGCCTGTGCTCCGCAACGGGAGAGGCCACAACAGTGAGAGGCCCGTGTACCGCAAAAAAAAAAAACTCTTGGGGAAGAAACTGATATGTACTTTATTGTTGAAGTATTTTCATCTTCAGAATTTACAGCAATATGTTCTAACCAGTCCCTCTGTTTCTAGTTTGCCCCTTTCGATCTGTTCTCTGTTCCACCCCCATAGTGACTTTCTAAAATGCAAATTTGATTATATCTCGGCTGAAAATCCTTCAGTGGCTCCAATGGACTGAGGTTCAAAATCATCATCATGGCTCACAAGACATTTTATGACCTGATTCTCCTAATCCTCACCTATTATCCTCTGGCCAACTAAACTCCTTTCTATTCCTGCCTCCTGCCTGGTTTTGGAATCTTTTATTCTCTCTACCTGGAACATTCTTTACTTCTTTCTTCATCTCCACCCAGTGAGTCTTACTCTTTCCTTGGTTTTTTTTTTTTTTTTGCGGTACGCGGGCCTCTCACTGTCGTGGCCTCTCCCATTGCGGAGCACAGGCTCCGGACGCGCAGGCTCAACGGCCATGGCTCACGGGCCCAGCCGCTCCGCGGCATGTGGGATCTTCCCGGACCGGGGCACGAACCCGTGTCCCCTGCATCGGCAGGCGGACTCTCAACCACTGCGCCACCAGGGAAGCCCTTTCCTTGGGTTTTGATTTGGATGTTTCTTCTTCTAGGAAGCTCCCTTTTATTGGGTCAGATGCCTTTACCCTGTGTTTCTCTAGTGCCAAATACTTCCTTCATCACACCCAAAATGTCTTGTTAATGATAGTACCTCCCACTCGACTGTAAGCTCCATGAGGGCAGAGATTATTTCTTGTTGTTAAAGTTGAACAAATGAACAAATCTATATAGAACTTCTGTCTGAATTCAAATCTAACCTATTTCAGGTAAAAATGTGGATTTAAACCAAGCCCCATTGGAATAAGATGTTGCAACACATACTTCTTCCCCACTTCATCTGAGAATCAAGACATGTCATACTTGTCCTCACAGATCCAAAAATTGGTTTGCTGTAGGTTTTCCAGGAATCACCACTGACAGTCTTGACACTGAATTGATAAGATCTCCCTGGACGAAGGCCATACACGATGCGTCCTTCTGATTTTCTGTTGCTGTAGGGGTTGAAGACTGTGATGGCATCTCTGGGGAACCACTGCAGCTCAAAGTCATCATAGTCTGTCCAGTCTGGTGGCCCTTTCCAGGTGATGGCCAACGATGTGTTCGCAACATCAGCAAATGACATAAGACTGGGAGGACTTGGGGCTGTATGTATGAGCAAGTAAAAAATCATGTAGTCACTTCTATGCCATAACATATATAAATAAGATAGCTGAGCGACATCAGACATACGTTTAACGTACTTCATAGGAAGAGGTAATATGATAACATAATAGTAAGAGCTTCCATTTACAGTGTTTACTACGTGTGAGACACTGTCCTCAAGTGTTTTATGTACATTTTCTTTAATTTTTATAACCAGAGATTTTTTACCAGGGTGCTATGGAGCATGAGTGTGCCCTGAATGGATTACAAGTATGAGAAGATATTTATTCCATCAGATTTGGGGATGTGAAGGCTAGAGTCCACAGACAGTTACATCCAATTGCAGACAGCCTTGTTCATTGACCCCAGGGTGGCACACAGATATCAATGTTATCTGTGTGTGCCCAAGAAATAAGAAAATTTAGAAAGCGCTAATCATAGTAACACAATGATGATGTATATGACTATCCCCATTTTACAGATGAGAAAGCTGAGGCTTAGAGATGCTCGGTGACTTGCCCAGCTTCACACAGGTAAGTGGTAGAGCTGAGCCAAGGACCTAGATCTTTTCACCCAAAGTCTGTCTCCTTTACCCATTCTATCACAGAGCCTTCCCAAGTTCAGGGGCTAGCACATGGTACATCATTACCGATTTTATTTCTTATTAATAAGGCCGTAATTAAAACATGCCTGTGGAAGCTACTTCCCACCAACACTTGGCCATTGGCAACTGGGCTTCTTACCTGTTCTGCTCTCCCCCGTGACCTTGTTGCTGAGATCTCCACTATGAGTTATCACACACAGCGTGTATTTCCTTCCGGGAACGAGGCCATGGAAACGCCACTCCGTCAGGTCCTTGTCTTTCCAGTTTTCCTTCTTTGTGCCATTTGGGTTGTAGAGAATCAGCTCATAAAAGTCGAAGTCCCCAGAGGCTGGACTCCAGCTGAACCAGAGACTGTCTGTCATGTTTCGATTGGATCCCTTGAGGTTACTCACAGAGGCTGGGACTTAAGAGAAGGACAACCTTTACTAAAAACAAGACAGATAGAAACAAAGGCATTTTGGCCCACAGGTGAAAACATGAGCTATGTTGGGTGTACGGGTGAGTAGTGCTTATTGTAGAGTCAGATCTTGCTTCTACTTCAGGTCACTTGAGTTTAGGGGCATGTGGTCTAGAGACCTGGCACAAATTAAAATAAAACAAAGTACAAGAGGTGGTGACTTCTGTATGCTCGTTACATGTCCTCTGATAAACATATAAAGTGAAATCTTCAGAAATGACTAAGACTGGTCAAATAGTTCATAACTTAGGATATAAAAAGCCCTGAAAGTTGTTCATAAAATGTTCCTGCCCCTTCCAGTCTGGCCCATCTCACTTGGGCCACCATCCCATAACATCCCTCTCTGGGCCTCTTTACTTCCTCTCCATCCTCTCTTAGGTTCTCAGTTCTCTCTCTCAGCCCTTTCTTCCCCCAAAATCTATACTGATGGAACCTCACTTGGGAAGGGAAGTGTTAACAGTCATTTCTACCATAGTATAAATTAGGCTGGCACCTGTCCCGTGGGTATGTAAGCTTCATGATTCTTTGGAGAGTGAAAACTGTTGTCCCTTGTTGGAGGAATTTTAAACATTAATGAGCAGATAAGGGAAGACGTGCCTAGGGCAGATGGCCCTGAAGATGGTAACATCTAGGAAATTCCACTCATGGCTCATCCGCTGCTCTTTTTCATTCCCTCAGAAGACAAGCTGAGAACTCCTGCTGAGTGACTAAAATGAGCTCTTCCCATGGCTCATCTCACCTTTGGGTCTCAGCTGAAAAGCCTTCTCTGTCTAAAGGGGTCTCTAAGTCTTGTCCTGCCAAGTCACGCTGTGTCATAACATAATGTTTATTTCCTTCAGAGGATATAAGGGGTTCCAAAATCATCACCCTTTAAAATCTGCCGTCCCGTCCCCTCCTCCTCTCTGCTAGTGTAGAGCCCTGTGAGGTCAGGGGCCCTGTGAGTCTTGTCTACTCTCCTAGTGCAACAGTGAGCCCAGTGCCTGGCACACAAGAGCACTCAAAAACAACTGTCAATTAAGAATAAAAACTGGGGACTTCCCTGGTGGTCCAGTGGCTAAGGCTCAGCGCTCCCAATGCAGGGGGCCGGGGTTCCATCCCTGCTCAGGGGACTAGATCCCACATGCATGCTTCAACTCAAGAGTTCACATGCCACAACTAAGACCTGGCGCGGTCAAATAAATAAATAAATAAATATTTTAAAAAAGAATAAAAATTGAATAGAAAAAATGAGATAATGGACTCAAATTATGGAGAAAGAGTAGATTCAGTTTCTTATTTGCAAAACCCAGAGATGTTTCTCTCTCTCATTTTCCTGGAACTCTTGTGTTCACTTCATCTAGTGCTGTGTTTCTGATTCACAGCAGTCTTTGCTTGTTGGCCCCATTCGTAGCCGCCCTTCTTTGGACCTGCTCTCCACTCCATCTATTTCCTGTAGAAAGCTGAAAGGCACAGCTTGAATTGAGCCCTGATGGGTTATAACCCTCGCGTAGCAGTTTGCTGGCAAGTAGAGGAGCCAGATTCATTTTCTTCACTAAACTCTATGAGGTAAGCACGTGTAGGAAACAAAGCAAAAACCAGTGCAAAAACTATTCTGATATATAATCAAAGGTCTGATTTAGGGTCAGAAATTTCATATAAAGGTCACAAATTTCATATAAAGCTACACCCTGGGTAGAACAGGAAACTAAGGACAAATCAAGGAAAAGCCGGTGAGTACTGTGACAATTTCCCTGCTATTCATTACAGCTTGGGTTCAGGTCTTACCTGTTCTACCGAATACGGAAGACTCATTAGACAGCTCCCCACTGTGAGTTACAATCACCATTTTGTACATTCGACCTTGTAGCAAGTTCTGGAAAGAGAAGCTCTGGACTTGCGGGCCAACTTGAGCTCGCTCCTGCAGGGTTCGATCTGGGTTGTACAGAAAGATGTTGTACCATTTGAGCTCCCCCTCTGAGGGGGTCCAGCTGAAGGACAGGTGTCTGGTGGCGTTCTCTGTGATCCTCAGGTTGGTGACAGCTGCTGGGACTAGAAAGGTTGAGGAGAAAGAGAATGAGACTGAGTTTTGGTACAGCCAACCCTGACCCAGCCCGGGGTTGGTGCCTAGATGGCCACACTCCATCAAGCAGCTCAAAACACACCATCCCTGCCTTTAAGAATATTGACTACATGGAGACCCCAGAGCAAAGAAATCCAAATAATGTGAATTCGCGAGGCTGAAGCTGTTCATGTTAAAAAGCAAAACCACAAGAGAACAACAACATAAAACCCCCACTAATGGAAAACTATCTTTAAAGACATTTTTTTGCATGTAAAATAAATGTTAGTCTGACCTGTGTGACTAAATGTTTTTCCAGTACTAGGAACTAGATCAGAGACCAGCAATCTATCTCTGAGTGCCCTCTGAGAGCTAAGAAATGACCATTGGAGGGAAGGGCAGTGGGAAGGAGAGACTAGGTATGAAAGAAAGGGAAAATCAGGCAGAAAGAGAAAACTAGATTCAGAGACATGGGAAAGAGAAGGAAGAGGAAAAGCCAAAACCATTTTTTAAAAAAGGTTTACATTAAGATTTTGGAACCGTTTTGGCCTTCCGTGCTACCTGCTGGCAAGGTGAAATGACCTGCTTCCAAACTGTTGGCACAGATGCTGCCTGATACCATGGAAGTCTTAAGATGCCAGTGGAAATAGAACAGGACATCTGTCTCCTCTCTCCTGGGTTCTCTTCTCCAAACACTTTCTCAGGCTCCTTTGCTTTTCCCCTCTCCTTATGCCAGATCCTTAAAAGTTGGTATTTCCCATGGTTTCACCCTTTGTCTCCTTCATATTCTATAACATTAGCGAAACAGTCAGTCTCATTCACTTTATGGCTCGCTATGGCCTGCATGTTTGTGTCTCCACCCCGACCCTCCCGGAAATTCATGTTGAAGCCTAAAGGCCAAAATGATGGTTTCACGGGGTAGCGAATGGAAGATGATTAGGCCATGAGGGTGGAGACCTCATGAGTGGGATCAGTGCCTTATAAAAGAGACCCCAGAGGGCTCTCTCATCCTTCCCACCATGTGAGGACACGGTGAGAAGATGCTCGCTGTGATCCAGAAAACGGGCCCTCACCAGACACCAAATCTGCTGGAGACTTGACCTTGAACTTCCAGCCTCCAGAACTGTGAGAAATAATGTCTGTTGTTTAAGCCACCCAGTTTACGGTATTCTCGTTATAGCATCCTGAACAGACTAAAACATGGATCTAACTAGAATTTTTGTCCAAATCTTTATCTCCAGCTCACTTTTCTGAGCGCAGGGCCCCTATTATCAATAACCTGTTGATCACCTCTCTCTGCAAGTCATTCAGACATCACAAACTCAGTTCAGAACTGAGCCCTGTATCTTTTTCCTTGACACTCTCTCCTCCTGCTTCTCTTATCTCAGTTAATAGAATCATCTTCTACCAGGTAGAAACTGTAGAATCTTCTTCTGTTCCTCCTTTTATACTCTACTCAGCCACCAAGTGCCATCTTATCTAATGCAGGACTATTTCTTGACTATATCTACTATTCTTCATCAGGGCCCCTGCATTAGTTTTGCTTTGGACCCTTATCGTTTCTATGACTGCCATCACCTTAGGACCCCAGTTACCGCTCTGACCACCTCCCCTCACTCTGCCGTCACCCACTGTGCTCTACCAATAGTGGCCTCGTTGCTGCTTCTCCAACGCTCCCACCTCAGGTTCGTCACCTTGCTGTTTGCTCTGCTTCGGGATGCTCTTCCCCAAATATCTACACGGTCCTCTTTCTCACATCGTTCAGACTTTTACTCAAATGTCACCTTCTCAACAAAACCTTTCAGGACTGTACTATCTAAAATTGTTAGCGTCTGGCACTTGCTAACCCACTTCCTGCTTTAATTTTCTCCTATTTATTACCATTTAACGTACTACATTTTTTACTCCTTTATTTTCTTCATTGCCTTTCTCCCCTACTAGAATATAGGCTTCATGACTATGAGGGCTGTTTTATTCATTTCTGTGTATCCAGCATTTAGGACAGTGCCTGGCACACAGTAGGTGATCAATAACAAGTTCATTTATGAGCCTGTCTCCCCACCTTTGGTCTCTTCTCCATTCAATCTATCCTCCATCGCCATCTGATTTACCTTTTTTTAAAATATTTATTTATTTATTTAGAAGCATCCGTTTTATTTATTAGCAACAACAATTATTATTTACGTGCTTAGACTAGTTTATTTAGAATAATTCTGAAGTTGTGGGCCATTTTTTTTTTAAGAAGATGTTGGGAGTAGGAGTTTATTAATTAATTAATTTATTTTTGCTGTGTTGGGTCTTCGTTTCTGTGCGAGGGCTTTCTCTACTTGTGGCAAGCGGGGGCCACTCTTCATCGCGGTGCGTGGGCCTCTCACTATCGCGGCCTCTCTTGTTGCGGAGCACAGGCTCCAGACGCGCAGGCTCAGTAGCTGTGGCTCACGGGCTTAGTTGCTCCGCGGCATGTGGGATCCTCCCAGACCAGGGCTTGAACCCGTGTCCCCTGCATTAGCAGGCAGATTCTCAACCACTGCGCCACCAGGGAAGCCCCTACCTTTTTTTTTTAAAAGTACAAATTTTTATTACAGAACGTTCACTGTCTGGCTGAAAAACTTTTATTGTCTCCTTTTATTTATTTTATAAGATGAAAAATAAATTCCTGAGGAAGGCACGCCAGGCACTATCTAATGTGGCCCGAACCTGCCTTTCCAGCCTCACGTCTCCACCATGTAACACACACTTCGGCCACCGCAAAATCTCCCTGCTCCTTCTCACACCTCCCTGTCTTGGCACATGGTCGTCTGTCTGCACTGGGTGTCCTTCTAGCTTTTCTCCACGTGGAGAATTGCTTCATCCTTCATGACAGTACTGAAAGGTCACTTTCAAGAAGACTTCCCAATTCCACCTGACTCCATGCTCCCCTTGATGCTGGACATCCCTCTCTTACAAACAACCCTTATCACAATGCATTGACATTATTTGTCCCTGTGTCTGTCTCCCCCAATTGTCAGTCACTTCTTCCAGGGCGAGAAGCATGCCTAACTTAGCTTTATGTCCCTATCGACATCAAACCCCTTTCAGACCTGGGTGCTTAATAAATAAATAATCAGTTAGACCAGTGGTGCTGTCTGAATAATGGCCCCCAAAGATGCCCATGTCCTAATCCCCGGAACCTGTGACTATGTTACCTCATGTGACAAAAGGGACTTTGCAGATGTGGTTAAGTTCAGGATCTTGAGATTATCCTGGATTGTCTGAGTGGTGACCAATGTGATCACAAGAGTCCTTAAAAGATGGAAGAGGGAGGGCTTCCCTGGTGGCGCAGCGGTTGAGAGTCCGCCTGCCGATGCAGGGGATACGGGTTCGTGCCCCGGTCTGGGAAGATCCCACATGACGCGGAACGGCTGGGCCCGTGAGCCATGGCCGCTGAGCCTGCGCGTCCGGAGCCCGTGCTCCGCAACAGGAGAGGCCACAACAGTGAGAGGCCCGTGTACCACAAAAAAAAAAAAAAAAGATGGAAGAGGGAGGCAAGAGAGCAGAGAAGGCGATATGGTGACAGACACAGTGGTGGGAGTGAGGCCACTGCTGGAAGGAATGTGAGTGGCCTCTAGAAGCTGAAAAGGGTGAGGGATGGCTTCTCCCCACGAGGTCTCTAGAAGAAACACAGTCCTTTTGTGACCTGACGCCTTGATTTTAGCCCCATAAAACCTATTTTCAGATACTGATCTCCAGAACTATAAGATAATAAATCTGTGTTGTTTGAAGCTGCAAAGTTTGTGGCAATTTATTACAGCAAAAATAAGAAATGAATAGAGCCAGTTTTGATGCAAAATCTGAATTGGAGTGTGGTGGGCTGAAAGCTGTGGGAATAGGCCGACTGGCGGAAGTGGCAAATCACGGTGAATGTCCCTGCTGTGTCAAGAAATATGTATCATCTCCCAGTGTTGCTTCATCCCTTTGGCCCTACAGTTCTTAAGGAAGAGCAGACAGGGAGGTGTTGTACGAAACAACAAGCTGTGCGAATTACCTGTCCGGCCTTCGGTCTGGGCTTCCTTGCTAAAGAGGCCTCCGCTGACGGTTAGGATCTGTATCTTGTATTTCTTTCCTGGTGTTAGGTCTTCAAATTTGTGCTGCTTAGTCGTGGCTGCCTCTGATGTGTTACTTAGGAGGATCCCATTTTCACTTAGAAGCAGGATATCATATCTTTCTGCCACGCCAACAGCTTTCTGCCAACTTACTATTAAGGAGTGACTACTGTAGGCATTGTCTGCAGTTATTCCCTGGACGGATGCTGGGACTGCAAAGAAAAGAGACGCCAGTTCCATCACTTAGGGTTAAGTAACCAATTGAGAAAAACATCCCTACATCAACTGCAGATGGAAGATGATGCCTCATGGTTGCATCATTGACACTTTCCATGTGCCCTTAGGAGAAAGTATTTCTTGGTCTGAATTATCTGTATAACTGCTTAGATTCTCTCTTTTTTTTTTCCCTCTGATTTAGACGGATCTTGAAGTCGAACAAGTAGAAAAATTAGTGGAAGTGACACTGATAAATATGCAGAGTGACGCATATCGATGTATCTAGAAAGTGGAAGAATGCTGAACTAATTTACATTCAGTGAATACAGTTTGGATGACTGAATGGTGTTGCTGGTTTAGACTTTCATTCCCAAGATTAACTCAGGTCAAAGCTTTAAGCCTTGACCTAAGCAGCAGCATATAACAGTGTTTGTACTACAGCTCCTGATGTGAAAGGCCAGATGGTATTATTTGTTAATAATATTTTATGTCCTAAGCTTATATTTTTTCTCATTCTACATAATATCCTTAAGAGATCTCATCCACTCCCATGGTTTGAATTGTTAGCCATGTGGTGATGATTCCCAAATTTAAACTCTCAGTTCAGATCTCTCATCTATTTTTGCAAATGACATCCCTCTCTGGATGTTCCACAGACACCGCCCCCCCAACCCTCAAGATGCCCAGACTGAACTGCTCATCTCCCTCCCACCACCTCCTCATTGCCCTTTGTTGGTCCAAGTCTTGGTCCAACTCTTGATCCAAGCCAGAAACTTGTCACACTCACCTTTCTACAGAATCAAACACGAGTCTTGTCATTCCTGTCTCCTAAATCTTACATCTCTTGGGTCTTTCCACTTCTCTCCTTCTCTTCCTCACTAGCCTAGGACACCATCATCTCTCACCCACAGTACCGCAAGTCTCTTGTTTCCTCACTTCCCACTGTTTCTAACTGTACACAGTGTCTGGCAGATTCTCATAGCATGCCATGCTGATGGCCCTTTAATCGCTATCCACAATTCTAAACACTTTAACAAGGCACACAAGGCCCTTCGAAATTAGGTCCATCTACCTACTTGGCCACGTGGCTCATATCGTTATTCTAGCATAAGTAGCGTATAGCTCCGCAAATGTGCCATGCTTTCTCTTCCGTCCAGGCCTTTGCTTTTCTGCTAGAACCAGATCAACACATACTTCACCAGGATCATTTCTTAGTATCTTTTTAAATGTTACCTCCTCCTGGAAGCCTTCCCTGACTCTTTTTGTTTGCTCCTATAGTATCCTGACATTACTTTTATTTTAGCACTTATCATGCTATACTTTAGTTGCCTTTTACCTGACTCCACTATATTGTAAGTTTCTTTGGTCAGGGGCTCTATCTTGCTGCTGAATTCCCATTTTCTAACATAGTGCTTGACATATAGTTGGAGATATACGTATATGAAACAGACACAGAGACAGAGGCCCATGCCCCACAACTAAATAAGCAGTCATGAGAACGGAAGCCATCTAGTACATATTGTATCACAGTAGAGAGAGCATGACGCTTGGAGCCAGATAGACCTAGATTTGAATTATAGCTCTAGGTCTTATTACATGTGTCCTTGATAATGTTTTATAAACTTTCTAAGCCTTACTTTCCTCATCTATAAATTGAAGATAATGATCTCTACCTTGTAGTATGGTTAAAGATCATTTTAAACGCCTGGCATTTATAGTGGTGCCGATAGCTTATTTTTGTTTTGAAAGTACTATGTGAATAGTGATATTAATATAAATAAACAGATACATTATTAATTCATCACAAATGAAGGAGATGGCATAGGTGTGTTTTTCTTTAAAGAATTTTGAGAAAGGGGTAAAATTTTGAAACACGCAGAGTTAGAGAATCAACTATTTATATCCCTTAGCAAGTATAAAAATCTATTCACATGATTTCGTTTCTACTTACCTTTCATCTGTTTTTGAATCACTCTGTTCAGAAACAAAAATGCAAAAAAAGAAATACGAGAAAGGCTCTCGGAACCACATTGAATTGTGCGAACTTAGTGGTTTTGAATTTGGGTATTTTCCAGTTGTGAGTGGCCAAGCCCATCCATCGTCCCATCATGGAGAACTATTTGGCCCTTCTCCAGGGGGGCGCTTACCCGTACGCCCGAGCGCATCTACTTGGTTCTTCTGGGACCCGCTGACAGAGGCGATCACGATCCGGTACTGCTCCCCAGCCTCCAGCCTGTGGAACGTGTGCTCAGAGACAAGCTTGGGGACGGTCTGAGACTCAACCTTTTGATTCTGCCTGAACGCTGACACCGTGTAGGAATCCACGTCCCCCCCACCTGGAGTCCAGTTCACCGTCAGGCTATCTGTCGCCCCGTTGGGAGAAACGTGAATATTTTTGACAACACTAGGAACTAAAAAAAGAGAATAAATTTAAAAACCATCACTTAGAGAATGAACTGTGGAAATTTTCAACTAAAAGTTTCGTGCTTCCTACCTTTTGGCATCTACTGAAAAAATACGTATGAAAAATATTGGTATCAATCTACCATTTTTCTCTGACTTTTCTGCTTGAGCTGAAGTTGATGGGGGAAGTTTAGAGGGACATCAAGGCCAGTGAGTGGAAATGAAGAATGCCAGTTATATAGTGAGCGCTAACTAGATCGACTTGGTCCGAGTCTTGGTTTTCTTATCTACTAGTTGTGGGACTATAGGCAAACTGCTTAAGCCCTGTAAGTTTCAGTCTCCTTATCCGAAAAACAGCAATGATAATAATAGCGACCAGCCCACGAAATTGTTAGGACTGAACAAAATGTACATATAAAGTACTTTGCTGTGTGTCTAGTTCACAGTAAACTCTTAATAAATGTTAACTATTATAGCAACACTCCTAATAGAGTTCCAAAGAAGGAATATCCAACCAACCAATCAGGTTATTTACATTTAATCTGTAAGCCTCACAGGCAACAGCTATTTATATCAATTCAATGTTATTTTTCAGAAAGCTTTTCTTTCTCCCCCTACATCATACTTCAGTTTTGTTAAACCAGCTCGGACAACATTATTGTCACTATCAAGATAACCTTCTCCCTTCTTGCCACCCCCCCAACCCCTTAGCCCTTTAAATCCTCAACCAAAACGCCTGGCTACCCAACATGCTAAATACACCACACTATCTAGTCAGGTTCTAGAGCCAGATTTCCAATTACCTGTGAAGCCCTCAATGAAGGCTGACTGCTGTACATCTCCACTGATCGTCAAGACAAGAATTTTATACTGGCGCCCTGGTGTGAGGGAGGTGAATCGATACTCAGTTGCGGTATTGACAAGGTGAAAAGGAGGAAATACTTTCATATCATTGAAGAGCAGTTGGATCTCATACTGGTCGACGTCCCCATCAGCTCGTGTCCATGTCACCTGAAGGTCCTCAGTGGTCCTGTTGTGCAATGTGAGGTCCTTAACAGCCTCCGGGACTATGAGAAGACATTTCAGGAAAGTGACTGATCAGAGGTTACTACACAATAATTTATGAATCACATTCACAGACCTGGCAAACATCTCCCTTTCCCGAATAAACCACTTCAGCTACTTCATGCATAATTAAACAAGAAAAATTGGAAGCAACTATTACAATTGTAATTTTTTTTCTGGCATAAATCTTATATGCTAAGTATTGGTAGAATATAATTGTAAAATGAGTTTTGATCTCAATCCTAGGATAAAACAAGACATCTAGAACTTTAAATGCCACAATGCAGGAGGACAGGGAAGAAAAATGAGAAATTTGGTGTTCCTGCTACCCCACTATGCTTGCTTTTATCTGCCAATAAATATTCTGTAATTATAGGCCATGGCTTGGCTGAACGATGTTGGCTCCAACTGAGACTAACCGGGAATGTAATTTACTGATCAGTAAGCAGAGAAAATTCAAGGTTCAGATAAATTATTTACTCGATGACCTTCAAGTCCCAACCAACTACCAAATTTTGCAATCTTTCCACTTACTTGTTCTTCCATTCCCTTGTTCACTGGCTTCATATTGTCCACTTTTTGTAGTAACAGTGACACTGTACAACCGTCCAGGGACTAGCTTAACAAATATACACTCGTTTTCAGACTTAGGAATGCTTTTCGTCTGAATGAAGTTATTTTTGTTTTTAATGGTGACTTCATAGTGATCAAAGTCTCCGGTGGCATGTACCCAGGATACCTTTAAATAGTCGCTCCTGGCTGAGTTGCTGATACTGACTCCCTGGACCTTGTCAGGCACTGCAAAAGAGAACAGAAAACAGCTAGAGATTTAATGGTTCTGAGGGAGCAACTGATCACAGATGACAACACGGGATGATAAAGGAAAGTGAGTAGATTTTTACTGTGTGCATTTAAAAGAAAAATCTTAGACCTTCAGATCACAAATTTCTGGAGGGGAAAGATTGTTATCAGTTAAATCAGTTTGGACTGATTAAATGGATCTTTTTACAGACCTGATGAATTAATTCTAATCCCGTTGTTAGCCTACACAAAGTGTCATGTACAAAATGGAGCATTAAACATAATAACTGATGATTAATATGAATGATGGCAATGATATTAACAATTCTAGCATACCTTGGTGACTCAAGATATGATACTAAGTTACCAAGAAGAGTATACACAATCCAAAAGAAAAACGGAAGATGAGGAAACACATATGGTAACTAATACGTGAAAAGATGTTCAACATCATTGGTGATCAAGGGAAATGCAAGTCAGGGCCGTGGCACAATACCATTTTACATCCATTTGCCTGGCAAATTTAAAAACTTGATAAAACCAAGTGTGAGAGAGGATGCCCATCTACAGGAAATTGGATGAATGAAATGGTATATGAACACAGTGAAATACTATACAGCAGTCACAATTTTTCTTAACTCAAAACACAAAACTATGGATTTCGCCCTTAATATCAAAACACAAAATATGGATGAATCTTATCAAGATAATACTAAGTGAAAAATCTTAGTCCCCAAAGATTACATACTGCATAAAAAATACCTTTTTTTGTATTAAAACAACTAAAATTTTAGAAATATAATTTTAGGATTACATAAATAATAAAACTGCAGGATGGAAGGCAAGAGAGAAAAATAAGAGTGAAGATGATGGTAACTTTGGGATGGACCAGTGAGGTGTGAAATACATGATCTGATATAGATTATTATCAAGTCCCTAGCTTTTATTTTGGGTAGTGGTTTCTCAAGTACATATTAAATTACTAAAAATTATTAACTAAATGTCTAAATTTAATTAAATGCCATAAAAACAAATAGCAGTGGCAACTGATGCACAGGATCCTGAACCAAGAATTATGATTAATCCAACTTTGTACACCTGACATTCCCCATAAACATATAAACAAACGAACAAACAAATCTGTGTACCCATGGGTTTTTTCTCAATTGATCAACCAATCAGTGCTCGTTAACAGGAACGCTGTAAAATAAGGCAATTCTGTATTTTGAGCATGATATTAAGGATATTCTATTTTTTCATTTGGGGCTGTATTTTAATTCAAAAGTAGCCCCCAGATTCATTACTATTTGGCTATAACTGGATTTTATAAATATTAATGAGAAGGAGCATTGAAAAGAAGTATGAACTCAATCAGATCCAGGGCCCTAAATCTCTATCTTAATACTAGCATGTTCTCTGGATTGGGTAGCCTCTGTCTGTGTCTGGTTTACGTTAAGGGATTTCTGCTCTGACCACATGCCACGCCTATGTCCAAGTTTTCTCTTCCACTTTCTTCCAAAGCATGAAATGACCAGAAATTTCAATATTTTGGTATCTAAGCTACATTTTTCATGAAACTTCTTAACACCTACAAGTTGCATTACTATCCTTTGTTGGCTTATGTGTGCTGGTTTTTGTACTGGAATATATCTCACCATAGATACGGAGCAAGGGCAGGTGTGCTTTTTTTCAAGATATTTATCTGGAACCAATCAGAGTGTTGCTAGCATTTAGTCATCACAGACTTGTACAGAAGAAATTCTGAAGTGACACTGTAAGTGTGGGCTAAGAAAGGTCAACGATCCAGGCAATTTACTGAAGGCAAAGCAGGAAGAAAAACCAGACTGAATACCATGCTAAGTCAGTAAGGGGCTCTCCAGGTGGAACTGCGGGTAATTTGTGGGACTTGCCTTGCTGTATGGTGAGATGATGTGATACGGAATTAGAAATATTGACACTTTCACCCGAAATGTAGAAGGCATTGAGACAATCGGCCAAAATAAACAAGGCAACAACTCAGACACGACTCTCCAGTTAAACTGACTTGTCAGGGGCAGTGGTTTGCCTTGATTAGTCACGTGCCAAATTCAAGTTCATGTTGGTAAAGCATCAAAAGGGTGCTTTGAATAAAGGATCACTTTTCTTGCATTTAAAATCAATCCTAGCACAAGGCCTTGCAATATGAAGGTCATGTGAATAGGAAACATTCATGAATTGACACCAAGGGGCAGCAAGGGGCTAGTGGTTGGATGACATATCCTTTAATTTCTGGCAATTTTTAGGCTCCAAATTAATCAACAGAAGACACTGACATAAGGCTGCTTTGTAAATAAAAATCAGATCTCAGTCAGTATTGCGCTTATCAGCACAATACGTAATAATTTGAGGGTAGGGACTATCTCTTTATATCCCTGACTAGTGCTTTCAGGGAGAGCATGACGTAATGGAAACAGCCCTGGAGTGCGGTAGGGCTTGGCTACTGCTCAACCGTGTGACCTTGGAGAAGCCACAGTTTCTCTCTGGGACTTTAACTCAAATGAGATGGGATTAGATCATTGTTTTTTTTTTGCGGTACGCGGGCCTCTCACTGTTGTGGCCTCTCCCGTTGCGGAGCACAGGCTCCGGACGCGCAGGCTCAGCGGCCATGGCTCACGGGCCCAGCCGCTCCGCGGCACGTGGGATCCTCCCGGACCGGGGCACGAACCCGTGTCCCCTGCATCGGCAGGTGGACTCCCAACCACTGCACCACCAGGGAAGCCCGGGGTTAGATCATTCTAAGGACACTTTCAATGCTAGCATGCTGTAACAATGTAAATCAGTGGTTCTTAACTTTCTGAGGTCACAGAAGCTATGAGAATCTGATAAAAGCCATTCACTCTCTTTCCAAAGAAATGCACATACCTGCCCTATCCCCAACAAGTTCACGGACAATTTGGGGGTTACTACTTTCCTAAGGTCTACCCACGAAGCACTGGGTGAAAACACCTGATCTAGGTGATTTCTGATTATTCATTTACCAAACATTCATTACTCAATGAATGACTCTGGAGCCTACTAGGCTCCAGACCCTGTGCTGGGGCATTGGATGTTGTCAGTTGTCCCAGATTCTCATGGAAAAACTGACATTTAAAAATGCAAATATCAAACCATAGATCAGCAGGAAAGATTTGATAAAATATTAATCTCACCTTAAGCAGAAATCTCAGATGTAAACCCCAGGAAGCATAAGTATATTGGGAAAACGGTAGTTGTCTAAACTTAGCTCTTTCCAGCACATTGAAGACCAACCAGGCCTTCAAAGCCTTTGCTAAGAGTTTGCTCTTAGTCCCAGAATTATAAAGGTTCACATCTTCACTTTGTGTGAAAAAGGATGAACAGTGGTCTTGACCAACAGACATTTCAGGAAGGATTTCAGGACAGAGAGCTTTGTAGGCTCTGGAGTCATTCAGAACTGGGTTCAAATCCAGGATCTGAAGTGCACCGGCTCTTTAACAAGTTAAACAGTTGGACAAGTTACCCTGAACCTTGGTTTTCACCCAGTGCTTCGTGGGTAGACTTTAGGAAAGTAGTAACCCCCAAATTGTCCGTGAACTTGCTGGGGATAGGGCAGGTACGTGCATTGGAAAGAGAGTGAATGGCTTTTATCAGATTCTTATCAGAATCTGTAAAATGGGAATAATAACCACAACTACCTCAGTAAGGACTTTATAAGGATTAAATTAGTGAACATCCATAGAGCCAGGGTCTAGCAACCCTAAACAGAAAGACCTGTTACTATATTTGAATATACTATGAATTCTAGCCACGAAAATGGTGTTCATCTTACTTTAAAGGTAACATCTGCTCACATAAGGAACTTCTTGCGTGAAAATATGAAGTCGCCATAATAATGTGATCTCAATGGTCTTTAATCCCCTCATTACAGAATTGCTGCAGATCTGTGATGCCCTGAACCACATAGCCGGCTGGCTCTCATAGAGCCTGAACCTCCTGAGATCCTCACCTGTCCGCTCTTGGCCGAAGGAGTGATTTTCATACTTGCCACTCCTCGTCGTTATGGTCACATTGTAGAGGCGACCTGGGGTGAGGGAGCTGAAGGAACATTCGCTGACAGACTTGGCAGTCACGAGGGACTGAACCACCCTGCCATCGTGGGAGAGTGTCACCACGTAGTTATCCACGTCTCCAGGAGCAGGCAGCCAGGATATACCGAGGTAGTCATTGCGACCAGAGTTGTTCACCCTTACTCCACTCACACTGGAAGGGACTGGGATTTAACAGGGGGAGAAAATTTAAAAAGAAAGGCACAGTCAAAAGTCTGAGTCATCTATTGCGCTGGGCAAAAACAGTGTGGACTCAGGAGATCTGATTACCTATGAGGTCAAGGAAGGGTGACGATTTCACTGTAGCTTCTGGAAGCTGAGAGTTCTTACATCATAAGATTAACCAAGACAAAAATCCAAGGAAGCCTTTTGGATGCCTCTTAAATACAAGGATGCTGCTACTGCATTTTTATGGTGTGGTTGTTTGTAAAGTATTTTAAGTGGAGGTTTTTTTATGTGGACGTGTCAGGAAGTCCCCTATGTAGGAAAGGGAACAGACATTAACTATCTAAATGAAAGAGCTTGAATCAAACCCATCAATAAGGAAAGGTTTTTGAGGGGAAAGGTGAAGAGTGCGATAGCTTTTCTAAAAGTCTTAGACATTGGGATAGCTTCAACCTTCTTGTGATTAATTTATTTATTCCTGGGGAGTCTAATGATTTACACAGGTGAAGGGGTTGTATTTCCCTTCGCAAAGCATTTCCTGCCCTCTAGTGGTGAGAAATAAACCTAAACGCCTATCCTGGAAGCAATAAGTCTGGAGACCGGACTTGAGGGCAGAAAGACATGCTGTGGCAATAATGGCCTTTCTGATGTCCACCATAATTATGTGCTTCTCTCAGTTGGGGGTTTAGCGTCACAAGCATTTACTAAGAACCAACTATTTTCCAAGTATACAAAAATGGAAAAGATGTGGATGACTGTAAAGAGTTCCCTGCCTAGAAGTACAGTCTGCAAATTAATAATCATGGTATTGAATAATAGTTGTTCCATGTATTGGAAATAAACGCATGACAAATAGTACTGTCAGTAGTGAATGTAAGAATAAAATATATAGTATATATGAACTGCACTACTGTTTTCATCATTGGTCGACTGACTTCAGCTATATATTTTCATATAATTGTCAATATCCCTACATCACATATAATGGACGGGATTTGGCTAGATGACCTCTGAGAATCCTTCTCATCTAATATGCTCTGACTTTGCGGTTTAATCCCCAAAGTCTTCTGTGCATTTACAAGCACTTATCCATCACCAAAATTATAAACAGCACTCTACTAAATAATTCTGCTAATGCTGTTCCATGCATATGGACATTTCCCAGATATAACATTGAACTTTTAGCCATACTATTTATGTATTGATGCCTTCTGTCCTTTTTTTACCCTTGTCCTTCTTTCATCCATCTAACCATCTGTATGTCTCTTGGTTGTTCTCAGAATAACTATGCTTGTTTTTCAAAACTGCTGGGAATATTTGCAACTATTAACATTTTATTAGAAAAGATATAATTATTAAAAGTTTCACCAAAAATATAAATTCATGTTTAAAAAAAGATATTTTTTTTCTTTAGAATGAGCATTTTCTCAGGTTAGAATTAGATTTGTTAAGCACATCTGATATCTTCAATTTTAAATATTTTGCCACCTTATCTAAGCTGGGAGGGTTTATATATATGTTTCAACTCTGTGGAAGTATAAGTGAATTATTTCAACCTTGACTAATACTTCAGTAATTTGAGTAGATGGTAATGATTATCTAGGTTTTAGCCATTGAATTTTTTTACAATCTACCATGTACAGAATTTACTAATTGAGGCACCTTTCAAAATCTCTAGTTATTGTGTTTCTATAGTAATATCCCATTTTTCTCTTTTCTCATGATAATGTCTGCACTCAATGTGTTTGAATAAAATAACTGATATTTATATTTATTCATATCTTGTCCTCTCCTTAAGACTTTATTATCATTCTTCAAAGAATTTCTTGTCTCGTTTTTGCATACTTCTGTTATATAATGGTCAAATATTGATACATCTGTTGCCATTAAAATATAGGTATAAAAATAATTACAAGTCCCACTTATCAAGTGATCTCAGATATCAAACTATTTTAGTATAGCACCATACGCTGGACAGCCCTTGTGGTATTTTAAGATAGAAATTAACCTGTGTGGCGGCATGTGACTACTTGCTCACAAAACCATTTCCTTTTCCTCTTGGACACACAGCTAGACTGTATTTCCCAGCCGCCCCTGCAGTTAGGTGTAGTCATACAACCGTGTTCCCGTTAATGGAATGTGGGTGGAAGTGATGTGTTTACTTCCAGCTTTAGTCGTCTTCCGCCTCCCCATAACCTCCATTCTCTGAAGAAAGAGAGACCTCTGAGAACCTAGAGGAAGGAAGAACCACAGATGGTAGGAGCCTGGGTCCCTTAATTACTGCTTAGAGAAGAACCAACCAATAGAGTTGTCCAGTCAGGAACACCCACATTGTACAGTTGTATAAGCAGGAAATAAGTCAGCCTAATCTGACTAATACAACTGCAAGTCTCTGGGAAATGGATGCAAGATCCTTTTCAACTCCTCTCCTCAACTTGTTATTTCTCCTTCCCCACTCTGATACCCGGTGTTGGGGTGACTTACTGGGGATGGAAGAGAAAATGAAGGCTTAGATAGATAAGTGAATGGCAGAGCTAGGACCAGAATCTAGGCCTCTTGATTCCCCAACTAAGCTTTGCAGTCCCTCACCCCCAATTATGCTACATTGATGGATGGTGCCAAGAACCATTAAAAGAGAAGAAGGAAGGTATCAGGAAGAACACAGGCAACAGTATCAGTTGCCACAGAATGACAGAAATGGGCAGACATCAGTGAATTTCTACCTAGACTATGAAATATCTTTTCAATGACTTAGTTGCTCTTTTGGGAGAATTAATGAAGTTAATGGTCCTTGGGTTCATTAAGCAGGTGAGATTCATGATTTTGGAAAAGGATATATCTATGGATACCTGACGCTGATACTCAGAATTTGAGCATTGGAAACATAGAGGGAGGAGACTGACATCCAACTTAACATAATCATATGAAATTAAATGGGCAAAGTCACTGACCTGAATTCACTAATAATTATTAAAGCTTCTATTGGATTTATTTAATTGTATATCTTTCTAAGAAACTGGAACATACATTTCATATTGTTTGTTTATGTTCTTTCTTTGTGTTGTGTAGAAAATTGTATTCCCTTCGGTGCTGCACCTCTGCCTGACACATATGACCACATGACATTTATTTGATTACTTAGCTCTCTGCCCTATTTGACTATGAGCTCTTTAAGGTCAAGGAACATTGTTTAGGTGGCGTACAGTATTAAGCACTGTTTAATGTTGCTTTTGAAAATATATGGGATTGGGTAATTTTATTAGCTTAACTTTTTTTGTTTGTTTTTGTTTTTTTTTGTTTTGTGGTACGCGGGCCTCTCACTGTTGTGGCCTCTCCCGTTGTGGAGCACAGGCTCCGGACGCGCAGGCTCAGCGGCCATGGCTCACGGGCCCAGCCGCTCCGCGGCATGGGGGATCTTCCCGGCCCAGGGCACGAACCCGTGTCCCCTGCATTGGCAGGTGGACTCTCAACCACTGTGCCACCAGGGAAGCCCTATTAGCTTAACTTTTGACCATAGAAGTTGGAGATCATTTCTTTTTTCTGTGTCTTGAAACCAAGAATATGAAAGAGAATGGAAGATACTTTTTTTAAAAAGTTCATGACTTGTTTACCTTAATCGGACATAAATATTTCAAAGAAAATCAGCTAGATGAAGGAATAAGCTTAGGTAGCAGATGTCTATCATGTCATCGCAAAGGGTTTTCTAGGAGTTCTGACACAGGTATTGGAGATTTTAGAAAATTTAGAATTCATTCTCTCCTACTCTCTCCCATCATCCAATTTCCATTCCTGGGAGATCAACATGTACTGTCTGGATAGCATTGAAACTTGGCTTTTAGGAAGATCAGAGTTGGGTCTGTCTTTAGGATGTTTTAAAACACCTAGGATATACCCTGGAGGTTCCACGTGCTCAGATCGCCGTAGGTCACAGACACTCTTCTTACCTGTCCTTCCCTCCACCACCACTTGTCGGGAAGAGATTCCTCCGCTTACTGTGGTTACCACCATGGAGTAGAGGCTGCCCGATTTGAGGGAGTGGAAGCTGTATCTGCTGGTCTCACTGGAGACGCTTTCATTTTTGATGACCACGTTTTCATGGATCAGTAAGACTTGGTAGAAGTCTATGTCTCCCGATGCTTGGGTCCAGTTAGTGAAGAGACTGCTTGTTGTCCCTTGGTTGGCCACATGCAAGCCGGTCACTTGGGCAGGCACTAAAACAGAGTAGACAGGGAAGAAAAAACAGATGATACTTCGTCACCCTAAGGAAGTGTAACAAAAATGAGTAAAAAATGGAGACAGTCTTGAAAATGCTAAACAAATATATATTTTTTGATATAGACACTCAGCTTTATTTCCTGTGAAATATGGAGAACTATTCCCCTATAGAGACTCTACCATTCTGAAAAAGCTGCTTATATGGGAAATCAAAATTATTTCAGATCCAAGGATAAGATGATGCACGCCTATTATGTAGTCTTGATTTAAAAATTTTAAATAATAAAAGGCTGCTATTTTTTTATTATATGATATCGCTTATATGTGAATTCTAAAAAATAACACAAACGAACTTATTTACCAACAGAAACAGACTCACAGACATAGAAAGCAAACTTATGGCTACCAAAGGGGAAGGAGAGGGAGGGATAAATTAGGAGTAGGGGATTGGCAGATACATAAAAGGCTGTTATTTTTGAAGATTGCTTACTTAATGTTATTTTATCTGTCCCTACCCCGTGAGAACTCAAAGCCAAATGATCTACTGGAGCTAATGGTTGTTATGGGGTGGTATTGGGAAATCCCTTTAACCTGATGATTAGATTGTAGTCTAGGAGACTGGTAATTCTTTACTGGCACATTCCCAAGAGGACTATTCTTACACATGAAAATGCTACAATGCTATATGTTATAGTATTATATAATACTAATAATGAAAATGAAGATGATAACAACTGATTGCCTGTTATGTGCCAGTTATGGACTCTATGCTTTATAGATGTTGTATTATTGGTTACTCATTCAAAACTCTATAGAGTTGATTTTTTTTAATTCCCTTTACAGAGGAGGAAACCAAGGATCATAATGTAAGTAACTTAGCCTATACAACAGTGCTAACAAATTGTCATTCTGGCGTCCAAAGCCTGATTTGTCTCACCTGTGAGCCTGTACCCTTTACCTAATTAACAACTACTGTGATTTTTAACCTGTCCATTGACAAATCTTTTACACAGATCTTGAAGTTGGCACTTGATCAACATACATCTCCTTTGTGCCTCTTCCCAGAATTATGATAATCAAAGGGAGTGGAACCTTGCACAACCCTTCTCAGAAATCACTGACTTGTGGATTTAGGTACAAACATACTTATTAAAATACATTACTGTACATGGATCAAAAGATTCAATTCCAATTCTAAATTTCATATGGAAAGCAAAGGAATTAATATGCCAAAGCAGTTTTGAAAAAGAAGAATAAAGTTGGAGGACTAACATCATCTGATTTCAAAACTTCTAGAAAGCTACAGTAATGAAGACAGTGTGATACTGGCAAAAAAGTAGACACATAGACTGATGGAACAGACTTGAAGGTCCAGAAATAGACCAAACACATATATAATCGATTGATTTTTTTTTATAGAGATGCAAGGGCAGTTCAGTGGAGAAAGGAGAGTCTTTTCAACAAATAGGACTGGAATTACTAGATATGCATAAGCAAAGAAATAAACTTCCCCCCATAGCTCACACATATACAAAAATTAACTCCAAATTGATTATACACCTAAATTTACAACCTAAAACTATGAAGCTTCTAGGGGAAAATTTTGGTGACCTTGTGTTAGACAAAGGTTTCTTAGGTATGACACCAAAAGCATGATTCATGAAAGAAAAAACTGGTAAATTGACATCAAAATTAAAAACTTATATTCTGCAAGATATACTAATAAACTAATGAAAAGACAAGCCAGGGGAGGAGATCAAGATGGTGGAGTAAGAGGACAGGGAGCTCACCTCCCTGTCACCAAAAATATATCTACATGTGGAGTAATTATCACTGAAAACTAATTGGAAACTGGCAAAAATACTCTTGTACAACCAAGACTGTAAGAAATATACACACGTAATAGGGTAGGAAGGGAACAGAAGCGATTGGGTCAGGACCTGTGCCCCTCAGAGGGGACTCAGAGGACAAGGGAGATACATTGGTGGACACTCAACCTGGGGAGTGAGCAGGTTAAACCAAGTTTGGGCATCTCAGTCCTGGTGTCCTACATGAGGAGACAAGCCCCCTTAGCTGGTTGGAGAACTGCTGGGACAAAGAGCAGAGCTGAGGAAGTCTGGATTCCACTGATGAGGGGCATACACATGCTGGCTAACCCCCAAGGCAGAGTAGAGAAAGGTCTGCTCTAGTGGCTGCCGAGTTTCCCATGAGCACCTGGCACACGTACCAGCCCAAGCCAAGCAAACATTCTGACCCCACTCACTTCATGCCACAATGTGGCGCTGGATCTGGGGCAGCCACGGCTGGGGAAGAAACTTGACTGTGGGACCCAGAGGTGACAGGGAGCAGCTCCACCCCGGAGTGGAGGCTGGGTGGGGCAGCACGTCTATACTTGGTGCTTACTCAAGCAGTGCCTCAGACTACCCAGATCTCTGACGGGGTGGCCACTCCACCACAGCTAACCTCCGGATACATGTAGAGCTCACATGGGTCCCACTTGCCCTGTAGAGCATTTCCGCAACAGGGTGGGGGCAGCGGATGCAGGCAGTAGTGATCAGCTGGGAGAGACAAAGGGGACCTGCACCAGAGGCTGCATCTGAGTGGAGCCATAGACACCTACACGGGCAGCGCATTGGAACTCTGTCTGCACACAGGCCCCACTTGCTTCAGCACTCCCCTCCTCTGGGGTAAAGGTCCTGGTGCTGGGAGAGGGAAAAACACACACTTAAAGTGAACAAAGTCAGCTCGAGCCTGATCCTCAGGGTTTCTGCCCAGCAACTTGGGATCAGACCCCACCCCTGACAGGGCAATGATGGCCACTGAACAGAGAGGAAGTCCCACCTCAGACCTGGCACCAGCTCTAGCCCCTCCACCTCCAGCCCAACCTCTACCAAGGTGACAGCTGCCAGCTATCACCCTAAAACAACACCCTGAAGAAAGATGTAACTTGCATTCATGTCAAATCCAGCTCTCTCACCAAAGACACTGGGCGAACACAGCCCGTACAGGGAGGCTCCCACATAAGAACACCCCTTTAAGACCACAGTAGGTAACTGTTTCACCTAAATTCATAAAGGCAGAGATAGTTAAGCAAAATGAAAAAGCAGAGGAACTACTCTTAATTGAGAAAGCAAACAAAACCCCCTAAAAAAATAAATAATGAAACAGAAATAAACAATTTACCAGGTAAAGGATTAAAAACATTGGTAATAAAAATGTTAACTGAATTAGGGAAAAGAATTTATCTAAACAGTGAACATTTTAACAAGGAACCAGAAGATATAAAAAAGATCCAATCAGAAATGAATAACTCAATAGCTGAACTAAAATAAACGTACTAGAAGGAATGAAGAGCAGACTAAGTGGTACATAAGTGATCTGGAAGATAGAATAATGTAAATCACCCAATCAGAGTAGCAAAAAGAAAAACAAATTTTAAAAAATGAAAGCAATTTAAGAGATCTCTGGGATAACATTAAGTGTACCAACATTTGCATTATAGGGATCCCAGAGAAGAGAGAGAGAAGAGGACTGAAAATGTATTTGATGAAATTATGGCTGAAAACTTCCCAAACTTGAAGAAGGAAACAGATATCCAGGTTCAGGAAGTGCAGGGGGTCCCAAACAAGACAAACCCAAGTACAGCCACACCACATATCATAATTAAAGTGGCAAAAGCTAAAGAGAGAATTCTAAAGGCAACAAGAGAAAAACAAAGAGTCATATACAGGGGAATCCCCATAAGGCTATCAGCTGATTTCTCTGCAGAAATATTCCAGGCCAGAAGGGAGTGGCATGATATATTCAAGTGCTGAAAGGGAAAAACCTGCAACCTAGGATACTCCACCCAGCAAGATTATCATTTAGAATAGAAGTAGAGATAAAGAACTTCTCAGACAAGTAAAAACTAAGAGTTCATCAATACTAAATCTACCCTAAAAGAAATGTTGAAGGGTCTTCTCTAAATAGAAAAGAAGTAAGAATCTAAATGAAAGGGAAAAATCTCACTAGGAAAGGCAAATATATAATAATGATGGAGGATCAACTACTTAAATAAGACAGTACATATGTTAAAAGACAAAAAATTGTAAAAACAACTATAATAGCACTATACAGTTAAGGGATAAGCAGAAGATGTAAAATATGGCATCAAAACCACAAAATGTGGGGGAGGAGAGTAAAAAATGTAGGTCTTTTAGAATGTATTTGAACTTAAATGACTACCAGTTTAAAACAAGTAGATATAATTGTAGGTCAGCATATGTGAATCCCATGATAACCACAAATCAAAAAGGATAAAATATCTAGGAATAAACTTAACCAAGGAGGTGAAGTATAAACTCTGAAAACTATAAAAACATTGATGAAGTAAACTGAAGACGATACAAAGAAATGGAAAGACATTCCATGCTCTTGGATTGGAAGAATTAATATTGTTAAAATGGTCATACTACCCAAAGTAATCTATAGATTTAATGCAATCCTTATCAAAATACCCATGTCATTTTTCACAGAACTAGAACAAATAATCCTAAAATTCACATGGAATCACAAAAGACTGTGAATTGTCAAAGCAATCTTGAGAAAAAAGAACAAAGCTGGAACTAACATATGCCCAGACTTCAGATTATACTACAAAGCTACAGTAATCAAAACAGTATGATACTGACACAAAAACAGACACATAGATCAATGGAACAGGATAGAGAGCCCGGAAATAAACCCACACACCTATGGTTGTTTAATCTATGGCAAAAGAGGCAAGAATATGCATTGGAGAAAAGACAGTCTTTTCAGCAAGTGGTGCTGGGAAAACTGGACAGCTACATGTACAGCAATGAGATTAGAACATTTCCTCACACCATATACAAAAATGAACTCAAAATTGATTAAAGACCCAAATGTAAGACTGGAAATCATAAAGCTCCTAGAAGAGAACATAGGCAGAACACTCTTTGACATAAATCATAGCAATATTGTTTTTGGATTTGTCTCCTAATGCAAAAGAAATAAAAGCAAAAATAAACAAATGAGACCTAATTAAACTTAAAAGCTTTTGCACAGCGAGGGAAATCACTGACAAAAAAACAAACCTATAGAATGGGAAAAGATATTTGCAAACGATATGACTGACAAGGGGTTAATATCCAAAATATATAAACAGCTCGTATAACTCAGTATAAAAAAACAAACAACCCAATCAAAAAATGGGCAGAATACCTGAATTTTTTCCAAAGAAGACATACAGGGGGCTAACAGGCACATGAAAAGATTCTCAACATTGTTAGTTATTAGAGAAATGCAAATCAAAACCACAATGAGCTACCACCTCACAGCTGTCAGAATGGCTATCATCAAAAAGTCTACAGATAACAAATATCGGGAGGATGGGAAGAAAAGTGAACCCTCATGCACTGTTGGTGGGAATGTGAATTGGTGCAGCCACTATGGAAAACAGTACGGAGGTTCCTCAAAAAACTAAAAATAGGGCTTCCCTGGTGGCGCAGTGGTTGAGAGTCTGCCTGCCGATGCAGGGGACACAGGTTTGTGCCCTGGTCCGGGAAGATCCCACATGCCGCGGAGCGGCTGGGCCCATGGGCCATGGCTGCTGAGTCTGCACATCCAGAGCCTGTGCTCTGCAACGGGAGAGGCCACAACGGTGAGAGGCCCGCGTACCGCAAAAACAAAAACTAAAAATAGAACTCCCATATGATCCAGTAATTCCACTCCTGGGTATACATCTGGAAAAAATGAAAACACTAATTTGAAAAGATACATGGACCCCAATATTCATAGCAGCACTATTTACAATAGCCAAGATATGGAAGCAGCCCAAGTGCCCATCAACAGACGAATGGATAAAGAAAATGTAGTATAAGGACTTCCCTGGTGGTGCAGTGGTTAAGAATCTGCCTGCCAATGCAGGGGACACAGGTTCGATCCCTGGTTGGGGAAGATCCCGTATGCCACAGAGCAACTAAGCCCGTGCACCACAACTACTGAGCCTGCACTCCAGAGCCCACAAGCCACAACTACTGAGCCCATGTGCCACAACTACTGAAGCCACAGAGCAACTAAGCCCGTGCACCACAACTACTGAGCCTGCACTCTAGAGCCCACAAGCCACAACTACTGAGCCCATGTGCCACAACTACTGAAGCCCGCACGCGTAGAGCCGTGCTCCACAACAAGAGAAGCCACCACAATGAGAAGCACATGCAG
Source organism: Phocoena phocoena (assembly GCF_963924675.1). Taxonomy (NCBI): domain Eukaryota; kingdom Metazoa; phylum Chordata; class Mammalia; order Artiodactyla; family Phocoenidae; genus Phocoena; species Phocoena phocoena. The sequence goes on along the minus strand of NC_089229.1, from coordinate 46,539,645 downwards.
TGCAGTGAAGAGTAGCCCCCACTCACTGCAACTACAGAAAGCCCAGGTGCAGCAATGAAGGCCCAAAGCAGCCAAAAATAAATAAGTAAAATAAATAAATTTATTTAAAAAATAAAAGACAATTTACCTTTGAAAATACTGTTAATGAATGCATGCCATTGTTAAAAAACAAACAAAAAAAAAAGAAATGTGGTATATATACACAATGGAATATTACTCAGCCATGTAAAAGAATGAAATTCTGCCATTTGCAGCAATGTGGATGTACCTAGAGAATATTATGCTTAGTGAAATAAGTCAGATGGAGAAAGACAAATACTGTATGATATCACTTATATGTGGAATCTAAAAAATAATACAAATGAGTGTGTGTGCAAAACAGAAACAGACTCACAGATATAGAGGACAAACTAGTGGTTATCAAAGGGATAAGGAAAGGGTGGAGAGGTAAATTAGGGGTATGGGATTAAGAGATACAAACTACTACATATAAAATAGGTAAGCAACAAGGATATATTGTATAACATAGGGAATTATAGCCATTATCTTATAATAACTTTTAATGGAGTATATTCCATAGAAATGCTGAATCACAATGCTGTACACCTGAAACTAATATAATACTGTAAATCAACTATACTTCAATAAAATAAAAAGACAAGTCATAGACTGAGAGAAAACATTTCAACACACATTTTTGACAAAGGACTTATTCTGGAATAAAAATTCTCAAAATTCAATGATAAGAAACAAAGAACCCTATTAAAAAAATGGGCAAAACATTTGAAAATATCTTCTTCCACAAAAAGATAAGTGGATGGTAAATAAGCATATGAAAAAAATGCTTGAAACCATTAGTCATTAAGAAAAGGCAAATTAAAATCACATGAGATACCTCTACACATTTATTAGAATGGCTCAAATTTAAAAAGCCAAACAAACTGAAAATACCAAGTGCTGCTGAGAATACAGAGGAACTGGAAATATCATACATTGCTGGTGGGAATGTAAAATTTTACAACCACTTTGGAAAGCAGCTTGGTAGTTTCTTACAAAGTTAAACGTTCACTTACCATATGACACAGCAATATGAGTGGTGGGAATAATGAAAATGATCTTAAGTCTAAAACAATGCCTTGGACTTTCATTGCTGGCACAGACCATGAAAATCCCCCCAATACACGCAACTGCACATGTTGGATAAAACATAAAAATGTAAATGCATGAATGAGTTGTCAAGAATGTAAGGAATTCTCAGAGACCTGTAAGAAAGTGACAGAGAGGTAACTGGATCACTGAAGCAGACTGTCACCATGAGGGCATCTTTCAAACATAAATTTAAGCTTTGATTTTACAGCTTTGCAAGAGCTATGAATAGGACTTTCCCAGGGTGAGGAACCTCATAGGTGACTCTGCATAATATTGGATCCTGAAACTTTATATTCTAAGCGTAAGTGAAATAAATATTTCCTCTCTATTCCCCATATACTGCAGCCTCCTTAATACTAGGTGGAGAAGAAAAAATTTCCACTGAGAATTCATAATGTCAGGACAGCTTCAGTGAGTTTGCAACCCAAATTCATAAAACCCTGGGTGATCAAAAAACCTCAAGTTGACAATTGAGATTGAAATAGGTCTGGGTTGATAGAAATCCTGTGCACCTGAAAGAATCAAGTGAAAAGAAAATTCTTTCTGAAACCCACCTTCAAGAAAGGCCCCAAAGAATTCCCACAGAATAAAATCCCAAGGTATATGGGTTTAGAATAAAACATCACGAACATTTAAGGAAGTAAGCACCATGAGCAAAAGGCAGAAAACTCAGTAAACAACAGCACTGAACTCCTGAATATTTCAGATATTATACTGATCAGACAGAATGAAAATAAAAATCATTAATTTGCTTACAGCGATAAAGGAGGAGAATGGAAAGAGCAACAGAATACTAAACATATTTGGAAGAGAACCAAAGAATATGTTTAACAATGAAGAACATAACAATTAAATTTTAAAACTCAGTGGGTGGATTTTAAAATAGATTAGATAGAACTAAAGAAAGATAGATTAGATAGAACTAATGAACTAAAACTAAAAGCTGAGGAAATTATCCAGACTATAGCCCAGAGATCAAATACATGGAAAACATGGGAAAAAAAATGTATACAATGCCCAGTACAGAACAGGCTTTTAATGAACATTTATAAGTTGGATGTTAGACAATTCAGCAGACAGGATACTTTTAAAGCCTAAAATTTATAGAAAATGTTACCTGTTCTTCCTTTGGTTGAAGATGAATTTTTTAGGTCTCCACTAATACTGCTGACTGTAGCTATGTATTTTCGTCCAGGCACCAGGTCAGTAAAAGTGAATTCTTTGGCATCTTTGGGGAGCAACTTGTGGATGAGTAAAAGGTCTCTGTCGATTAGTGAAATGATGTATTTCTCCCATTCTGCTGCAGGGGTCTGCCACATGACACCCAGTGAGGTTTCATTGGCATGTTTGACACGAAGCTGAAGGACGGCCAGGGGGACTGGGGAAAAAGCAATGGACATTCGGGTCATTGATTAACTTGGATACACTCCAGTATTCTTTAGAGATATTTTCTCTTCCATCCACAGGAGTGTTCTAGTTGAGCATTTCTCTTCTGAATGCTTCTGAGCATTTAGAAAAAAAAGGCTAATCACAAAAAAATCTTTGTTCGTGTAACATAACCAGAAATAAGGACTCAAAAGAATACTCTTGGAAAATACTTTACTGGGCCATTTATCTTTGATCATCATCCAGCAGATATTAATATTTGGAAAATGAAGAGATAACTGGAAGACACAGAGGGCAAGCTAAAGCCGTTTCTTGGTCCATTCCTTTGACGTTCTTCTAAGAACATTGCATCAGTGTAGTTATTTCCTTATTATCAGGCAAGACTAAAAGACAATATATTTGAATTTCACTCCAAGTATGGAGCATTCCATGTCACAGGGATTTTCACAGAAATGTTGAGTTTAGTAGGTCAACTCTCTTATTTGAAAGTTGAGGAAATGGACTCAGAGAGGTTGTGACTTGCCCAAGGAATTACAGTATAATCGTGACAGCAAGAATACTAAAACCCATGTTTCAGTAGCCTCCCTCTCCTCTGCCCTAAAATCTGAATATATTCCTGTCCACTTTAACAACACTTCCTTGGTACCTGAAAACCCACCATTAGTCAACAGTGGGTCACGGCAGTGGTTCTCTAACACTGATCACCAGCAAAATGTTATCAACTATCTACTTTGTGGGGAGGATTCTCTCAGATTGTTTCCTTCCTGTTCTTTTGGTGTTAGAAAGGTCGTTCTTTTAAAAAACAATGAACCTACTAGTGGAAGTGATTTCTAATACTCTAATTTGACAAAATTAAACATTACCAACCTATTTCAGTTTGTCAGTCTATAATGTCTCAAATACAGGGAACCCTGGGGTATGACATTGACGGTTACCTGGGTTACTTGGAAGAAGGACCGAATTAAGGTTCCATCAGTCATTAACGCCTTGATATTTGCTTACCTGTCCTGCCATGGCAACGCTTAGAATTCTTCAGATTTCCGCTCTCAACAGTGACTTCGACCTCATACTGTCTTCCCGGTATAAGCCCCACATCACGTATGACGTAGTGTGTTTCCTCCTTTCCCACGGTGGTGTTGAGCAGCACCGAAGAATCATTCAAGAGCAGGATACGGTACTGCTCCCAGTCTCCAGCAGGGGGCGACCAGCTCACCACCAGGGACCTTGTAGAACCATTGCTGTTTGCCTCCAGGTCCCCAACTTCCTCTGGAACTAAACAGTGAAACGATGTCAAAAGGAGATACTAAAATCCAAAAGTAAGGATGCTCATTCACTTTTCATGGGCAACAGCTGATAAGAGACCTAATAGCTGCAATTCAAAACATTTCTATCGAACGGCCTTGAGCACGCGAGAAGGGGGAAGGGTAAGCTGGGACGAAGTGAGAGAGTGGCATGGACATATATACACTACCAAATGTAAACTAGATAGCTAGTGGGAAGCAGCCGCATAGCACAGGGAGATCAGCTCTGCTTTGTGTCCACCTAGAGGGGTGGGAGGGAGACGCAAGAGGGAGGAGATATGGGTATATGTGTATATGTATAGCTGGTTCACTTTGTTATACAGCAGAAACTAACACACCATTGTAAAGCAATTATACTCCAATAAAGATATTGAAAAACAAAACAAAACCCCCATTTCTATCCCCTCCTGATGTTTGTGAATTGCAAATGAGCATTCTGGAGCCATTGGACACTCAAGAAATGTATGTTAAAATCATTTTAGTAATATATCAGTAATGTGATCTTCTGTAACAGTGTTAATAACCTAGTGATACAAACACTGTGTTTTTCTGATTGCATACCAGCCCTAGAGACAATACTGATGTTGCTTATAATGATGGTGACAGTGATGGATGTGGCATCTTTTGGAAGAGACCCTGGATGTTGTGGTCACAAAACATGCCTCTCTTCCAACGGAAAAGATTAATCTCCTTGCAATACAACTCTGATCTTATTATTCTTTGCTCAAAAACATTTAAGGTTTCTCCATTAACTACAGAATAAAACATCAAGTCCTTGGTGTGGTGTTTGTAGCCCTCCCAAATCAGACCCCATATCCTGCCAGTCTTCACTCTGACTACTCCCTGCAGCCCCCCTCCCTCACTCCCCACTCTTGAATGCTGGCCTCCAGTTTCGCGTTCTGTAGACCTGTAAGTCTCCTGGTCTCTTCCGCCTCGGTGCCTTTGCTTGTGTTATTCCTTCCACCTCAAATGCCCTTCCCTCTTTTCCCACTCAACTTGCCAAGAGCTTCATATTTTTAAAGTACCAGTTAAAGGCCATTTCCTCCCAGAAGTCTTTACTGATCTTCTGAAAGAGAGTTTGTTTCTCTTTTCTTTCTGACCATATATATGGCTCTTACTTGGGACCTCCAATAGCACTGACAATGGACTCTGGAATAGGACAGCCTGGTTTAAACCCCACCACTTATTGGCTGGATGACTATGGACATGTTATTTGACCTCTTCGAATTATCTATAAACTGGTGATAATATCAGGACCTCTCTTGTGGTTTTGGTGAGAACTGAATGAAATAATGGTGTAAACTGTTTAGTCAGTGCCTGATCCATGGAAATATCAATATCATTACCATTATTAAAATATAATATTTTTATTTCGTGTGTGTGTGTGTGTGTGTGTGCGTGTGTGTGTGTATTCTACATTTGTGTGATTAAAATGTAACTTCCTTAAAATCGAGGGTCGGCAAAGTAAACATTTCAGGCTTCTTTGGCCACATATGGTCTCTGCATCATATTTTTCTTTCGTTTTCTTTCTTTTTTAAAAAACTCTTTAAAAATGTAAAAACCACCCTTAGTTTGGGGCTATACAAAAACAGGTCACAGGCCATATTTGGCTGAAGGGTGTGGTGTGCTGAACTCTGCCGTCTTAATAACTCTCAAAGCTCATAATATGGTAATGTACAGGAAGAAGGCACTGGATAAATGTTTGGTGACATAAATAAAATAATTTATGGGAAACATGGGTAAGTGCTAACTGGCCTTCATTATAAGAGTTGATCAGAAATGGTTTATTCATTAGTATCAATGCTAATTCATTTATGCTCCTTAAGTGGTGTGACATGAAATAGCACAGGGCATCAATCCAAATACATTTGCTTAAATAATCAGACGAATGCAATTAACCCTCGCTTGACTCTGTATAGCGGGGCCTGGCCCATAGACACCCTGAGTCATGTAGACCATACTTCCCAGGTTGGGAAAGGGATTTTCCTTCTAACTTATCCTGTTCTAAGGTGGATCAGAGAGTGATTTGAGCCAACTAAGGAATTTCTGGAGCCTTAGACTCACCTGTTCTGCCCACTGCCATCTTATGAGCAGACAATTCACCAGAGACACAGCTGATGGTGACTTGATAAAGTCGTCCAGGGGCTAAGTCTTTAAATTGAGTTTCAGTAATCTGGGGTGCTAATATTCTGGATTCTTTGATGGTCCCTTGGTGAGACAGTGTAATGTTATAGAAATCCACATTTCCAGCAGGTCTTTGCCACTTGACTTTTAAAGAGGTCAAAGTGCCATCATTTGTCACCTTCAGATTTGAGACTTCCATGGGGGCTAATTAGGAAGAAAGGGAAAGAGACTTTAACTCAGGATATCATACCACTCTTATGGCCAAATTTTGACCTGTGTCTTAATCTCTACAAGCCACACTCCCTGCTCTGAAGAAAACAACTTCACAAGGTAAAAATAATACTGCAAAACCAAAGAAAGGTTGTCTGGCTAGTGGACAGAGGACAAACATGGCAGTCAGGAGCCTAGATTCTGCCTCAAACTTGGCCATTGGTTGGCTGGGCAACCCTGGGCAGCTCTGTCTATCTTACTAAGCCTAGGGGTCCTTACTGCCTCATGATGGCTTGATCAAAAAAAACTTAAAATGGTCTTTTCCAGTTCTGAAAATCTTTAAGTGGAATCCTCAAAGAATGTCATCTGCCTAATTTCTTCCTGTCTTTATGTATTTAATAATAGCAAGTACATAATAAATAGATTGGTTGACTGATTGGCCATCATAAAATTGTTTGTGCTGAAAATAGTTTCTTTTTCATATTGAATCATGATAAAGTTAAAGCTTAGGAGTTATGTCATTATTTCATCAGAGGAAAATGATTACAAAGGAGAGACACTTTGGTGAATATATTTTCTACCTTTTGCTTATGCTATAATTTTGGGCCTCACTAATGGCATAATATAAATTCACAATGTTTCATCAAAATAATGGGCGTGGCACATTGCTTTTGCATATGCCAGTTAGAAGTGCAATTTGCTCTTGATATACATAAATAATTCTTAAAACATATGGTACATTTTTGTTGGGAATATATATATGTTGGGAATATATATATCTTTGAGGTGTGATATGAAAGGTATGTAAATATATAGGTGTCCCCAAATATCTTTCCCACCAACCTCCTATTATTTCAGGAACTCTCCTCCCTAGAGTAATGTCTAAGGCACTACATATTTTAGAGTTTCTCTTAAAATTACATAGCTTCCCAAAGGAGGGGATTTATTAACACATTAGACCCACCAGAAGCATTAGAATGCACTTGAATGTAAGCTCCATGAGGGGAAAGACTTTGTCTCTCTTGGACATTGTTATATCCACAATGTCTGGTATATAGTTTACACCTAATAAATATTGATTTAATGAACTAATGAATGAATAATATGTATATAAATGATTCATTAAAACTTAGCACAGATTAGTTTTCTGGCTATGTTAGGCTATGAGAATAGGTTCTATAGAATTGGGTCTCAGGAGATGTTTTGTTGGATAGAGGGTTTGGGCAATGGCTGTTTCTTTATACAAAGACCTAAGAGTAGGTCTTTGTATAGCACTGAGAAGAGTAATCCTGGTTCATTGTGAGTGATGTCACGAAGGCAGGGGATGATGCCTGTTTAAGCGAAGGAAGTAGGAATCCTTAACTAAAAAGAGAAGCTAAGATTATATCAGTGATTAACTCTGCTATTTCACAAGGTTGTCAAGGACGAGCCTAAACTTTAGAATGAAAGGGAATCCCTCTTTCTCTAAGTAGAAAAGTGGATACATATTAAGGTCTTCTACAACATATGCATTTCAATTTGTCCTATACTACCATTATCCAAATAATTTAATAAACCTTGTTTATTAAACATTTCCTTGATTTGAGTTTTATTCTTGTTCAGAATAGCTAGGGAAACTTACTTGTCCTGGCTGGTTTCCATCTGTAGTTTTGCAGCCCTGCAGCCTCGGTAACAATGGTGACATTATAGAGGTGACCAGGTATCAGTCCATGAAAAGCAGAGGAAGTAGTAGCTTTGTCCACGGCAAAGCTATGAACTAGAATTCCTTTATCCATTAGCATCAGCTGGTATCTTTCCACGTTCCCAGAGCCACGTGACCAGGAAATCAGGAGAGAATTCGTCTTCGCTGAAATACCAATATCTTCCACTGGCGATGGCACTAGTGGGATACAATGCATTTCCAAACTGTCGTTCATAATTTCCTTATAGAAGGTATAGACACGTTTCATTTGAAACCACACATCCATTTATGCTCCTCTGTACATCTAACTTGTGTAATAACTAATGAAAATAGCACTCTTGAAATTTTATTGGAACCTGGATTAATGCTCTTTTCAAAGTCCACAGCCTAAAGCTACATCATAGTTTATCTGTCTCCCCCACTTAACAGGTATCAAGGTAGATCTTGTCAATGATGTGGCATAGCAGTAAAGGGAAAAGAGAAAGAAAAGAACTGTAGACGTTGAAAAATGGAAAGAGAGCAACAGAGCAGGAGAGAAAATGAGGGCAGAGTGAATGATAAGAAAGTAAGTTAAGGAAGGAAATGGTAATGTGTCATTGATATCGGGATGCATGGGTGCAAGAAAAGACTGGTTCCAAACATAGGAATATTCAGGAAACACCATGACTTGATGTTAAGAGAAGAATATACAGGGGAGGGAAAACATTTAAAAAATAATTTTCATTTTGCACAAACTCAGAAAATGAGGCTGAAAATCCTGTTGCCTAACATTTGAGTTAGAAGGGCCATTAGGAAACATCTTCCTCATTTTGGAGAAAACTCCAGTCCCAGAGAAGTTCCATGACTTGTTCAAAATCACCCAGCAAGCTAGCAGCACAACCCCACCTCCTTGTTTCCAGTCCAGTCTTTCCTCTGTATCAAACAGTATTTATTTGTCTGTCTATCTATCTATCTACCTACCTACCTATCTATCCACCTATCTATTTATTGTTGATCTTGGGGCATTCTTACTCCCATTTCCTGAATGTAATATAATTTCAAAAGAATCATAGACTATTAAATACGCAACTATCCGTAAACAGGTCTTACCTGTTGATCCATTGGCATAAATTGTAGAGGAACGTTTATCCCCAGAAACAGCTGTGATGGCAATTTTGTATTTACTGCCAGCAGTGAGATTAAAAAATGTATATTCATTCTGTGAAGTTCTTTCTTGAATTTGGGCCCCCTGTGTCTTTTGGTTATCATCAAGTAACTGCACCTCATACCAGGTGACTTTCCCGGAAGAAGGAGTCCACCAGACATGCAAACTGGTGGAAGTACTTTTCTCTTTATTGACTTCAAACCTAGCAGGAGGTAAAGGATCTGCAGAGCAAAAAACAAAAAAGAGAAGGTGGCTTGAAGAATTTTGCAGATACACGCTTACCTTGCTGTAATCCAGATGCATTTTCCTTCAAACCTTTAAGAATCGGCAGCTCATGATACAAATGGGCATTTTATGCCACTCCTAAACTTACTATTTTACTTAAAAAAGAAATCCACCTTGGCTACTAGTCATAGAAGCTCCTTTTTTTTCTAATAAAACTTTTTTTTTGTTACGACAGCTCTGAGCTCAGAAATCCAAGCAAGGTTATATTTTCTTTGGCTTGCAAGTTTTGCACTTTTCAAACACAGACAAACATCCAGGCTCTGCCTGGATAAATACTGAAAATCTCAACAGAAAATACAGATATTAAGAAATAATTTAAAAATTTGTATTTGTACTAAACTTTCCCCTTTTTTAGGTTGTGGGGTTTGCGGGGGTTATGTATACAAAACTTTGGGCTGTTTTTAGATATCGGAAAACCACGAAAGATACAGACCTGATTATGAGCCTAGGCGAGGTGTGCTCACCAAAATGAATTCTCCCAACAACTGGGATTACCTATGTCCCTAGATTTTCTAAACTTGAGTTCTGGGACATTTTGGAGCTGCCAGAGCTCCCAGAGCAGGTGGGTTAGTCCTGTACCTGGCTGTTTACTTAGTTTCAATTCTCAAAGCCATGGGTCAGTTTGAGAAGTCCTGTTTCCCATGTATTGAATCTTCACTGTAGAGCTTGAAATAGGATGAATAGCACGTCTCTAGGTTAGGAGCTAAATCAATAACATTTGGTGAGCAGATGATGCAGTGGGACCATCCGAGAAATACGGCTCTCCCTACCCTGAATGTTGGGAGTAGAAACGTTGACATTTACATATGAGTAATTTTCAGAAGTCCTATGTGGTTCTTGGTCTAGAAAGTGAGATCAAGATACTGGAGACTAAATTTCAGGAGTCAGGTTAGATGTTTTAGTGACATGGCTATAGAGATCTCAGTTCTTTACCTCCTGGTAAATTATATCTTACTCATGAAAGAAACTGAGGAACTCCAGCATCTACTTAGAACAGTATATGTTTTAAGAAAGTCTTCACTTGTGACTAACATTAGTACAAATAGGAACAAGGTAATCTTATTCTATATTCAGAAGGCATTTATAGCCAGACAGCTCAGTAGACTACAGGTCACCTATAGACTCCATACATAGGCTAAATAAGGCCAAGCCAAGACAGAAACTTTGAGAGCCCAAAGCACAGGTGAGCTTAGAGGATAAGGTTGTGTGGTTTATATCCTAGCAGCACAGGTTCACCTGAAGAGTGTAGGCTCTAGAGTCGGGTGGCCTGGGCTTGAATCCGGGTCTCCCACTTTGTAGCTGGGTAGCAATTCCTTAACCTCCTCATGCCTCAGCAGTCTCCTCTATGCAATGCTGCTAGCAACGCTATCTTTTCAGTAGAATTGTTATGAAGATTAAGTTGAGTATTTTATCTAGAGCACTCAGAACAGCATCTGGCACATAGTGAGTGTTCAATGTTAGCTAGTATTAGTATTCCGCCTATAATTGGGATGATCTTGTCATAGAGGCAGGGAGGTGAAGTGGCAGAGAGGATGGGCTTTGGAGTCAGAACTCAATTCAAATTGCAGTTCCCTCATGTATCAGTAACTTGGGGAAGTTACTTAACCTTCTAAGCCTCCATTTCCCCCTCTGTCTGGGGAGTATAATAATAGTACTTATATTCTTGGATGTTTAGAGGAGTAACAAGATATAGAGGAGACTTTACATGGTACACAGTGGGCACTCCGTAATATAAACTTATTCTGTCTACATGATCATAAAAAGAAACTTCCTCTGAATCACTGACAAAATGGAGGCAAAAATGGAATACCATTTTTTTGGAAACTAAACTGATAATAGCTTTAATTGCCTTCTTCTTCAAAAAAAACACTTGGAAAAATCTTATCAGTTTATTCCCATGAACTAACATTCTAACCCTTAAGATAAAATAAAAAAAAATTCCCAAGATGATTTTCATTTATGGGTTCTTGAGGAAAAACAGTATGGGTATTTTTTTGTGTGTGTGTGTTTGTGTGTGTGTGTGTGTGTGTGTGTGTGTGTGTGCGGCAATATTATTTAAATTTTCTATCCTACATAACACTTTATAATTAAGGACGTCATCATAAAAGGAAAGGACATAATTTCCCCTCACAGAAAGTTTTCTTGTTACCATGCGATTCTAATAGCCAGAGAAACTCAAGAGCAACCTTGTCATAGCCAACTGAGGTGACAAATTTTTGCTGAAGAGGCATTTTAAGGACAAGGATGAGAGGGACAGCTGCTTTCCAGTGATTGTTCAAAAGGGATCAATACTATCACTTACATGCACAACCCAGCCAGATAAAGGTTAAAGAAAATGATCTCATGATTGGTATAATCTAAACATATATAATCTGCAAAATATGATCTATAGAAAATGAATTTTAAGGTTGCGTGCCTAGAGGGTGAAGTTCAGAAATGCAGACTTTATCTAATCTCTCTGAGCCAGAAAACAAAACAGTCAATCCTTTGTACATCCGCTAGAACAAAGGAACAATGAGATTGGGAAGTGCCTGGGCTGCAAGAACCTGCACTGGAAACAAACACTTAAAACCCCATTTATGCTGTGATAAAGCCCTTTGCTGGCAGTGGTCCACTATTGCTATGCATACGGCAGGAGTTCAGTCGTTTTCAGACTTTGTTTCAATCTAACTAAGCCCAAGGAAAACTCTGCTGTATTAAAAAAAAGTTTTCAATATTTTATTAGAAATAAATTAGATACTTCCATCAGGGTGCTATTTTCATCTAGCATCTATCTACCTATCTATCTATTTATCTATCTACCTACCTATCTATCATCTACCTATCTAGATATCTAGACAGATATATGAAAGAGAGTTTTAATGCTATTTGAAAATTTAGTTATAGGTCTGTAATCTTCTGATCGTGTGACAGGTCATATGTAATTGGAAAACCCTACTTGACTTACATAATTTATGCTGATGGCTGGAGATATCAATGCACACGTGTGCATTTATAGCCTTTCTGGTTTTCCCACCCACTGCTCTCATACATACAGTAACCAGTGAAGTATTATAAGCTTTGAGAACTGTTGAAAACCATAAATCAATAATTTAATCTCAATCAATATATCAAAATTTATCATTAGCCATCAATTTAAGACATCTTTGTTTGTATTTATTTCCAGAAGGATCTGGAATATTGAATGCCAAATGCAAAATTCCATAGCATTCAGCTGCTGTATTTCAATGAATCTATCAGTATCAGGAAGCCCCAGAATTTCATAAGTAGGTTTGCTGTCAACCCACTTTTTCTGATAAAGTTTAGCTAAATTCCTGAATCAAAATGGATTCTTCCTTTCTTCCCTTTTAAAAAAATCTGACTTAAGAAGAGGGAGACACCCCTATGTATAAAATGGAAGTGATATTTGCTTTAAAAATTCTTTTGTATGGTCATCAAAACATTATTATCTACTGCTATAGGAATTTGCAGAGTGTTTAGAATTCAAAATGATAGTATTTATTTTGGAAATAAACTTAGCCTTACAACAAGAGAGCAGGGAATCCATAAGTTAGTGCCAAAAACTTTTTTTGAAGTCATAATAGCACACAACATATCTGTGTAGGATCTGATCGTTTACAATGTGTTTTCTTAGTTGTAATAAGGGTCAGAGGCATTAAGTGACTCATTTACATCACACAGGTAACAAGTAATTCAGCTGAGCTTCTAACACTTGACTCCAAGTCGTGAGATCTTTTCTATCACACCTTAGTTGTCCCAGGGTGGAAAATGATGTCATGAGTCACACAATCAGTATAACAACAAAAAAACCAAACCAGATCTCTATGAAAAATAACAGACAAATTTACAGGACTTTCATTTGACGGTTTGGAGAGTGTAGCATAGGTAAGTGAATAACAACACTAATAATAGCTAAATCTAATCCTGCCGCCAGGAAAGTTCCGTTGATTTTTTAAAAATAATGGTTTTCTTCTCCGTTTCTTTTTTTCCCCTAATCTTACTGCCTTAACCTGGTGTTCCATCACCTTGTGTCTGGATTACTCTGAGTTTTCTGGGTGTCTGCCTTATTTTCTGTCTTTTTTCCACTATTGCCGAATAACTGCTTTGTATCTCTCCCATCTGCCATCCTCATCCCCTAGGGAGCACCAAGAACTTTTCATGAGATGAAGTCTGAGTTCCTCCATAGGAACTCAAGGTCTCCTCAACCAGGATATTATCCTCCACCCACCTCTCCAAAACACACCTTATCTTTCAGCACTAACTCCAGGACAAGAGATCAATTTTTTATGGATTACAGATTCAATTTCTGTACCTTTACAGGAATTAGGATACAATTCTAGTTAAAAACAGGGCGGCTAGGAGACTGGAAGCTGCATTTATGTAGCACTCTATATAAAATGGAGTGAACATCAACTATTCCTATAAACTAATTGCGAATTTTCTCATGGAAACCAGGGTAAGGGTGGGGGGGAAAAGCCACAAACCATTCCTTGGTGCAGGTTTTTTAAAATTGGCAGAAGGAGAAAACGAGAAAGTGATTGCCCACAATCTGTAGTTAATTAAATAGATCTATAGAGATGTAATTTTCTTTTACTTTTGTAATTGTTGCTGTTTGACTATAGTCAGCTTTCTGGCTTATTATAAGATGATATACTATACTATGCTAATATATCAGATTAACATGCATTTCATTTATCAACTTTATACACTAAATATAAAGTTCAGGTAGCGAGGAACTTTCAAAGTTTTAACAGCATCGCAATTAAAGCAGCTTTGACAATCGTTTGCATCATGATTAACACGAGTGAGGAATGCCATGTTATTTTATGGGTCATCATACTTGGCTTCTGAGAGTCTACAGTTTACTCGGGCATTTAAGACATATGTGAAAAAGGTAAACACAAAGGTAACTTATCAGAGAGGCTGACTTTGATGTCAGACTAAACCTGGTTCAAATCTCAACACTATCACTTCAAACAGTGACTTTAGGCAAATTGCTTAACCTCCCCGAGGCTAAGTTTCCTCATCTGTAAAATGGGACTAACAATACTTACTTTACAGAGTTGTAAGTGTTAAGAGGTACTGGAGCCAAAGTGTTAAGTGCAGCCCTGGCGCATGGTGGGGCCTCAGTAAATAGTTGGTGTGAGTATTGCAGCTGTTCTTGCTGTTAAGGGTAACACAGGTCAGCACCAATGCTGAATATGCAAAAGGAGAATGATATCCAAGGGGAAGGTCTCAGAGGTGGGCTTGAAATGAACTTGAGCAAGTTGGAAGGTCAAGTAGGACGCAGAAATCAGAGAGAAGAGAGGCCATTGCAGAATGAGAGAGCAGTTTAAGCAAAAGCACTGAAAAGCTCACTTCTGTCGAGTATTAGAGAACCACGTCAGCACGGAGGGGACGATGACAGCTGACAGAGACTTTAACACCCTCATGCCGACATCCTTCAGCAGCCCTACTCCTCCTCTCTTTGATATTAACAATAGAGGTTTTCTTGGGAATTCCCTGGTGGTCCAGTAGTTAGGACTTGGAGTTCTCACTTATGGGGCCCCGGGTTCGATCCCTGGTCCAGGAACTAAGATCCTGCAAGTCACGTAGCGCAGCCAAACAAACAAACAGGAACCAATTGAGGTTTTCTCAATATTATTTAAATGCTACACAAATGCAGTACAAAGGGAAATCCTTTGGCCTCCTCTTCCAGACTGTTGCCTAGAAGCCGCTCTCATGTAGAAATTCATGAGCTGTCGCTTGATGTGTGCTGCCGAACCTGGACATCTAGATACTAAGGAATTACTGTCAATGTTAGGTACGATACGGATATTGTCGTTATGTTAAAAATAATGCTTATCATTCAGAAATGCATACTGAAATATTTATAAATGAAATTAAATGATGACTTGGACTGTGTCAAAATGATACTGGGTGGGGGAGTGAGTGAGGATATAGATGAAGCATGACTGTCTGTCAGTTGGTAACTGTTGAAGGTAGGTGATGAGTACATGCTCGTTCCTTATACTATTCTGTTTACCTTTTATGTATTTGAACTTTTCCATCTAGAGGAAGAAAAACAAAATCAAAACCCCAAATCCCTGGAAATCTGTATGTATACCTACCATGTTAATTTTAGTTGCATAGATTCATCTTTGTTTATACACATTCATACATTTCGAATGGGTTTGACCTCTCCTACAAGGTCAGAAAGTCGTATTATCCTTTATCCCCCAGGGGGATTCCAGGGAATTGGTGTCCGGGAATGGAAGGTGAAACAAATTTTCTTCCATTCTGTCTGGACAAATTAGATTTTATTTCTTGCTAATCTGTAGAATGCCAGGCCCACCTACAGAAGTCAGACAAATGGAAGAAGCTTCCAAACACACAAAAAGTCAAGTGCAGAGAACTAGGTTGGTTGATTCCCTACACAGAGCTCAGCTTGATCTTAGAATTCCTGAAATAACTATACTGCAAATGGCTGATTCCTAAATACTGAAGTCCATCACCAGAAGTTCAACACAATCAAAATCAATATTATTTCACCACACTAACACACATTAATCATTATTCTACCCTTGTGTAGGCTAAGTAACTATAGATTTAAAGTATTTCATAATATATTATTTTCTCTTTAAAAGTTGAATTGAAAAGTAACAACAAACTATCATATGTAATCTGAAAGGACAAAAACCAACTTAAAAATTGTGTCCATTCTACAGAGTAGTGGAAAGAATTGGAGTTGGGGCCAGTAAATCTGGGTTCAAGGTCTAGGTCTACCATATATTAGCTCTATGGATTTGTGATTAGTTAATTCTTATGAATGTCAATCTCATCTCCAATCTGAAAGTAATAACAGGAAACTTACTACACACTTAGTATGTGACAAAAACTGTTCTAGAATTTATGTATGAATCAATTAAAACCTCAAAACGACCCTAGGAAGTGAGCATTCTCTTTATTATTGTCCCTATTTTATAGATTAAAAGAGGTGAGGAACTTGCTCAAGGCAACTTGGTTAGTAAGTGATGGAGGCAGCTGCTTTCAGAACTTAACACTTAACCACCTGTGCCTTCATGATACTCCCTCCACAGGATTGCCATGTGGCTATAATTAAACAATATATGGTCAGTATAATATATATTTTATACTCTTACCTACTAAACAAGGTAGGTGAAAGTATTTTACATACTATAAAAGCACAAGACAAATATCAGAAAATATTATTTTCTTCCTGGGAAAGACAACAAATATTCCTAGGCATTACAGATTTAACCAGGCATAAAAAGGAATGGTACCAAAATCTTAATGCCAATGAATAATAGAAAAACGATGTCAACAGCTCTTAAACTTCAGTGTGCATTGATTCACTTTGATATTTGTTTAAAATCAGATACCCTAGGCTCCACTCTTTCTAAATTCATTATATATGAGGTAGAAGCCAAGAACATGCTTTTATAACAAATTCTGCAAGAGAGTTTAATGCCAGTAGCTTACAGACATTATTGAGAAATAATGGCCTGTGTTTAAAGCCATGTAAGTGTTATGGACTGAATTGCATCCCTCTAAAATTCATATGTTGAAGCCTTAACCACCAATACTTCAAACTGCGACTGTATTTGGAGATAAGACCTCTAAAGAGGTAACTGAGTTAAAATGGGATCTTTAGGGTGGGCCCCAATCCAATATGACTGGTGTCCTAAGAAGATTAGACACAGACAACACAGATGGACGACCATTGAGGACATAGTGAGGTGGTCATCTGCAAGCCAGTCAGAGGAGCCTCAGAAGAAACCTGCTGACAACTTGATCTGGGACTTCTAGCCTCTAGAACTGTGAAAAAATAAATTTGCTGTTTAAGCCACCCTATCTGTGGTGTTCTGTTACAGAAGCCCTGGTAAACTAATACAAGAAGCAACATTTTGAGGTGGAAATAATAGCTGATATGGTGATTTGGTAATTAAAGCTCTTAAAATTTTTTTAAATTAAAGACAGAGGAAGGAGCCATGTATAAAGAGCTAAATTTTTTTTTTTGCCTTTTGCTCTAGGCTGATTAATAAGTACCTGAAACTGACTAAGAAGTCATATGCCACTAAGGTATTCTTCCTGTAGGTAAAGTTCTCTATGACTAGACTTCTTCCCTGGGCTCCATAACTTACCCATAACCCAAGGAGAATAGATCATATTTTTAAGTACACTCTCCCAATAAAATATTCATTTTATTTATTAATATTTGTCTGTTATCATCTACCTATTCATCCATAGATCCACCCATTCATCTCCCCATTCATTCATCCATCTACCCATCCACTTAATATTTATTGAACACCTACCATGGGTTAGATGCCATTTTAGGTACTGAAAAACTACTTCTTACTGGTGGGAAGATAAAAATCCCCCCAAATTTCTAAATGAGAACTCTACAGTTTCATTTAAACAAACTCAAATGTCCTTAGGATACATTCAGGTAAGGAAATAAATGAAGTGGTCCAGGGGGATTCCAGTGAATTGGTATCTGAAAAGAGAGAAACCACAACTCAGCTCTAGAGAGTTCTAGGCAGCCTGGCTGAGTTTTGCCAGATCTTCCAGTATTTTAAGAGAATCCATACATCTGGTATTTATGTGAATTTTCTGCTCAATGCTGGTGAAATAATCTGAATTTTTCACAAACATTATGTGAGCCAAACAAAGCACGTCTATTATTTAGACACCCAGACACCCCCAGGGGCCACTCTGCAGCCTCTGCTCTAGACTCTGAGGACACAGTGTTAACAAAAGTGTTGAGGTCTTCAATATCTGTTACCTTCATAATGTATTTCTGATGAATGCACAACTAAATAATTTGGCTTTCAATTTATTACAGTTGTTGCATTGACCATTTATGACCAAACACACCAGAGAGAGGCAGGCCAAGGTCTTCACCCAAGAAAGAAGTGGTAAAGCTCTGTCACCACTTTCATCCTGACCTTCTGTCACCTCCGTACAAGACTACAAGGGCAGAGACCATGCTTTGCTTGTCATCTTTATAAGCTCACCAATCACTGCCTGGTGTAACTCCCTACAGTACTCATGCCTGATAAATGTTTGCTGGACTGAACTTGAATCCACACAGGTTTTTTCAATTCTGATTTTAAATCTGGAGTGAAAACTGATTGGTGCTGAAATAGTTCTGATTTAGTTGAAATTTTTGATCTTTAAGGTCATGTCTACATTATGTTATTTTAGATAATTTACCAGGGTAAACAACCAGACAAATCACACTTGGAACGATACAGAATGATTACAGAGATAATCTAAGCAACTGTGGTATCTCCAGCCAAATCATGCCTTGCTCTCACTCTATTTTACTCTATACTGATAAGATAGGCATAATGGAATAAGAAAAGCACAACGTATTTGAATGACTTTTTTTGTTTGAAGTTATATCTCAGACTTAATATTATGCTACTAGTTGATCCTGCTTTAATAACAGTAAAATATGATTTGTGACACTCATCTTTGTAGCTTAGCAGTTAATATAGAGGAATACTAGTACTTTCTCTTGACTTAAAAGAAAACTCACATATATCCTTAAAATATAGAAAGCAAAAGAAAAAAAAAGTACTGACAAAAAAATAACAACCAACCAAAAATATTCTCCCTGAAACATTAAAAAAAAAAACTTAACTTAAAGAAGTTTATTTAAATAAAATTATTTTAAAAATATAGAGAGGGCTTCCCTGGTGGCGCAGTGGTTGAGAGTCTGGCTGGCGATGCAGAGGACACGGGTTCGTGCCCCGGTCCGGGAAGATCCCACATGCCGCAGAGCAGCTGGGCCCGTGAGCCATGGCCGCTGAGCCTGCGCGTCCGGAGCCTGTGCTCCGCAACGGGAGAGGCTGCAACAGTGAAAGGCCCACGTACCGCCAAAAATAAATAAATAAATAAATAAATAAATAAAAAATATATATATATAGACAGAGAGAGAGAGAGAGAAACCCAAGTAGGGTTATACCATCACACAAATAAGTTTGAAAAAATTATTATACAAACATCACTTTTGGTCAAATTTCATTCTTCACATTTGGCATGGAGCTCATAAAATTTGTGATGAAAAGTATATTTGTGGTACTGTAAAAAGTAACTCCTTAAGAAAAATGATAAGACACTGAACACTAACAATTGGGCATGCTGACTAAGTCTTTTTTAAATTAAACATAGTCAATAAAATGCAAACATTTCTTACATTTCACAAATGTCTCTGGACTTGAAACACCTACATGCATAATTAAACTCAAAACATATTCTAACTAGTAAAACCCACAGTGAGTCCTTTTTCATCAATGTTTTTTCCAAAAAAGTAAAACCTCTGGGTTAAATCAGTATATTCTGGCTTAACGTCTTCATCTTTTCTCCCAGAAGCTTCTGATGGCTCACCTGTTTTTAAACATCATTCTGCCCCATTCAATACAGACACCTTATCAAATGTAAAGAACACATCTGAAAGTTCTATGTCATAAATTTCATATTATTAGCAATCTGAGTGTTCACATCTTCACATACCAAGAAACCAAGAACTTTATAACTAAAAACCCAGCCACTTAAACTCCTGAAAAATGTTCTAATTATGTGGTTGATTTCGGTCTCTTTGACTCCCTGTAAAACCACAACCACATTCTTAACAAGTGGTGTCTCTTTTCAATTCAAGTTCCTGCAAATCTCAGAAATTATCCAACATTCCTCTGAAGTAAGTCAAGTGATGTAATTGGGCATTCTTAATTAGTAAGAGAACAATTCATTGACTTATTACCAGGACCTAGTCACATTTCCTGACCTTACTGTAACTGCCCTGATAACGGACTGTTCTCTCACCTCTTCAAGGAACTATAGCTAAAGAAGTGATCTTTGTTCAGGTTGAATGTGAAAGAATAGCAAGGACGGCACATATCTAAATTTAACTTCTGGAATTTTTCAGTTAAATTTGACTTTCTCCATGAAAGTAAGGCTTCTCTATTGCAACAAATACGTTAAAAGGAAGACTAATGAAGTCATAAAACATCGAAGTCATTAGAGAATTCCGAGCACATCTGAGGGTGGCTCTGGGGATTAATGAGGTAACAAGCATTGCAGCCCCTACCTAAGTAGGCACTTGGTTGGAACCTGGACCTGAATGCCCAAGTCTAACACTCTCATTTTACAGATAAGAAAACTGAGGCAGGAAAGACAAACTCTTACCACATACGCATGGAAAGGTTTACCGAAAGTGAACAGAAAATGATTGACTTAAGGTGCAGAGTAACCAAAAGATGATCTGTGATATTGGTGTGGTTTTAGTTACACAAGTGATTAAAAAATAACTTTCATACCCTCATCTCAAGGGACTTTCTAATTTCCCCCTAAGAGTGACTCTATTCCTGATGATTTTATGTCCTGGTTCCAAAAATAAAACTAAGTTGAGGAAAGTCATATCCCTAATCATTGCACTTCCATTATTTATTCTAAAAACATTTACTTAAAGTTATTCCAAGGCTTGACAATTTAATGCGATGGAAGCTCAAACCACATCACTTTAACAAATTCCCTCCACAGCCCACAGTTTCTCTTTGCTGCTCTCCCCGTTTAAGTGGCTAGTCCGCTGTTTTCAGCACTAAGGAAGTCTCTGAAAGTCAACCAAGCTGCTTCTGGCCAGATCTGAGGAGACTAGAAATCTTTGTCAATAGTTATCTTCACAGGTGTTTTTACCTTTATTATTATTATTATTTTGTATGCCTGGAACTCAAGTGAAACATCAGCTTGAAAAGGCAGGGCTCAGCTGGAAGTGGCCTGGCCGTCCAACCGCACCTGTCACTTTTTACCTGTTTGCAAGACCACAGTTTTCTCTTCTCCATCCAGAGACATAATACTGAAATTATAGATGGTTCCCGCTTGTAAATCCTTGGGGTTACATCCATAGGTGGTGTTGTCTATCCGCACGGGGTGGCAGCACGCGACCCACGACGTGTCACTGCTGCAGATGAGGCTAAAGTTACAGGGTGACGCCAAAGTTCTCCACTGGAGAGACACGGACCGGCTGGAGACCCTGGACTCTGTCAGGGTGAAGTTGCATCTCACTGGCTCCCCCAGTCCAGTCTGAAAAGGAAGCAGAACAACAGCTGAAGCCCGCTGTCAAGACATGCCCAGAGACGAGTCCGTAGCAAGCTGCTCAAACTGCTCCACTCACCCCTGGCCCCCAGCCTGAGCCCATCCATCCTTTGGCCCCCCGGCCAGAGAAGAGGCCCGCAGCCCAGGAGGGTGGCCACCTTCTCCCTAGCTGCTTTTTCTCCGGAGCAGCTGGAAAGAGAAGGTGGCTTGTTGCCTTTGGCAGTGGCACGAGCTGTCAGTCTGGCTGGGGGCTCAGAAGAATATGGCTCATTCTTCCCCAGGGAGAGGAAGAAATTCCGCCCGCGGGGACCTGTTCTCGGGCCCCTCACCTGCAGCAGGCTCAGCGCGGTCCACAGGGCCAGCCCGGCTCCATGGCTCCGCATGGCGCTCAGCGGTTCCCCCTGACTCGACCGCTGGGCTGGGACGCGGGGCGGCCCCGACGGCCTGCGGAGCGGGGACCACTTGTTGCGCGCGCTCAGCGCGCCCCGCGGGCGCAGAGCGCTGGCCTCCGGGCTGACGACGCGCGGGGGCCGCCGCCGCCGCCGCTGATGTTGCTGCCGCCCCGGGCCGGCTGCGGACGGGAGAGGCGGCGGGGGCCTGTAGCGCGCCGCCCTTCCCACGCTGCCATTCTGACCCGCGCTGCCTCGCCCCGAGCCCCGGCCGCGGACTTCCGCAATCAAAAGGCAATTTCCTCGTCTCCCGGCAAAGGAACAATGCGCCGGCGAGGGAGGGAGCCCCGAGGAGCCAACGCCTGAGGCTGCCAAGGGAGCCCGAGGCGGGCCAAGATGCCCCCGCCTCTCCCGCCGGGGGTCCCGGCCGGGTCTGCGGAGCTCTGCCTCCTTCTCCGCCTCCCCGCCCGACTTTCACTTTTTCCCAGTCCGTGGTCCTCAACACCACCTTCTCAGCCGCAATAAGACTTGCGCCCTCTCACTTTCCATCTCCGCACCCCGCCCCCTCCCTCCCTCCACACCCTGCGCCTGCCGCTCCCTATCTGCCTCATCTGCTTTCTCCAGGGCCTCTTTTCCCAGGATTAAACTTGACCACAGCAGATTTCTCTAGGTCGCCTCACTCTTTCCTGAAGCCTTTTATTAGAGTGCTTTTGCCCTTCTCACCTCAAAGCATTCATTTGTCCCAACGTGTATCCCCCCTGACACCATCAAGAGAAAAAGACCCCGAAAGGATGGTGTCCATTGTCAACTTGACCTTCATTTTTTCCTGCCATTCACTTTCCCCTTTCTCTTGTGTAGAGGTCTGTGCCCTCCCTAAATCTTATGCACATGGTGCTAACCAAGAACAAGTATAATCACCACCAATCGTCCAGCCCACAAGCAAAGCAGTTTCATCACTGACCATCCAGTAGTTAAAGTCATTTCATCCATAATTGTCCAAGCAATATAAGAAAGCAATACGAGCTCTCGTTTGTGGAAAATACGCTTGACGGCTCAGCTTCCCACATATTACAAGAAAGTGAAATTCACTTAGTTTTTAGCACTAACTTTATGCTAACTTTTAGCAACTGCCTCAGTACCTGAGTGATCATGTATCTGAAAATGGATTTTAAAAGAGTTCCTGATAACCGAAGAACAAAAATGTTTAATTGGTCGTAGGTGATAGTAGGAAAATATTGCAATAACCTTAATAATGTTTGACTGCTTTTCTTTGGGTGTCATCCCTGACAACTGCCGGAAGAGAGGAGATTTTTCAAAACAGAATATTTGAGCTACATCAATGGGACGGATGGCATATTCTTTTCTTTTTCAAATAGATTATACATAAAGCTATATTATTGACTGCTATATCAAAGGTACCTACGTAGAGGAAAAGCAGAAAAAAATGAAAAAGTGAAAATTATTTCAATTCTTTTAGAAAACTTGTGTTTAAAAAATTTTTTTTTTAATGAAAAGATGAAGTTTCTACTCCTTCGAAGATTCTATGGACTTTTAATCTGCAGCCAGACTAGAGATCTTAAATTTCTTTTTCAAGTTAGCAGACACTCAAAGAAGTTCAAACCTAAAACACATGTGTATTTCTGGGAAAATGGAATCTTTCTTATTTCTCTGCCCAGGTCACTTGTCTTACCAAAGAACTTTTGCCCTCCATATTTTGCCCCCAAGTTCAATGACTTTTCACAGCCTGGCATTCCTTCCGGCATCATCAGAGATACTCCTCTTCTCTCCCCCTTAGAGACTGCAATCCTACAGGCTGCCTCCAGCCTTTACAGGGGTCTTTTTCAGCTTTATTCCTTTTTAACATTACCGTTTTCTTTTCTGGCTATATTCAGAAGACAATGTGATTTCCTCGTCTGTAAAACTGGAATAATATCTACTCTAAATACTTCCCAGAGCTGTTATGAAGAATAAGATCACATATGTTAAAGCACCTTTGCAAACTTTAATGTGCTATCCAATTGTCAGTTTGCCTAGTGATAGGTTGCATCCAAATCACACAGTTTGCTCTCTTTCAAATTCATCCATCGCATAGGTCCCACTTACCTAACTTCTGCTGCCCATCCTTCTCTTTGTCAAAAACCAAAGAGGTTTTTACATTTTTCTCATAGATAGCCCCTCAGATTTGAAACATTCCTTCCCAAATTCACTAAATATCCCTCTGTCCTTTGCAGAAATCTTCGATAAATCCTGTCTTTTTCAAGTTCTCCAAGGTTTCTCACATATTTTTTTAAAAAATTACATGTTACCAACCTACTATACCTTGACAGTTAATTTTAAAATAGTATTTGATATCCAATACACTGTCTGACTATAATGCAGTATACTGCCTTATAGTAGAGGCAACTGCAACAAAAAGGCAAAATGTGAAGAGGACTAATCAAACAAGGCAATAACAAAATATCCTCATAACACTCTTCAGATGCTTCCAAATTCTGTTATTAACAGTGACCTGCTAATAGTAACCCTGGGAATAGGAATTAGAAAAAGAAGGAGCAATTTCTTCAAATACAATTATTTAATTTTTGATCTATCAGAGAGACATATACATTTAGGGTCTTGTGCCTTTTATCTATTTTGATACCAATGTATATGAAGAATTATAGCAATCTGTGAAGGAAAGGACTGGGAGTCAGAGATATTTCTTTCGCAAAGGTATATAACTGCTGATTCTTTTTTTGGAGAATCTTAAGGCTCACAGCAAAGCTCCCAATTAATTAGTGGGTCCTAAATAACCTATAGGAATGAACATACTATGAAACAAGGACAGAAAGTTTAAACTCAGGTTTTTACTGATTACATTTTAAAAGCTGATTTACCTTTTAAAAACACTTATATTAATATGAAAAATTAGAGAGATGTGTAATAGATTCAAGGCAGTAAGAGACTGGGAAAAGCTGCCAGATAACATCTCTTCCTAGAGGAGTTTATTTGAAACTACTGTACAAAGTACAAATAAGATGATTCATTTTATTCTTTGTTCTCATCTTTGTTTGGAATTCCTCAACTTCTTTTGAACCTATTTATCCTGTGTAATGACACTACATTTGCTTTAGAAGTTACTGCATTCCAGGAATTTGGAATCAGCCTCTCTGTAACTTTTCAGGGGACAACCTCTTCTCTTTGCCACTAGGAAACCTTTCCCAGACAGCAGGGGAAGGGTGGGACTGCTTTTGGTTAGACATGAGTCCCTAATGTTAAACCGTTGGTTAAACAACTGCCTTTTAAACAAATAGTCATAACAATTAATGAATAATTGTTCTAATTTATATATTCATTAATTATGATTTCATGGATGAAAGCGTGGCTCGTATCATGTCATGAACATACATGTTGAGTGATACAACCGATCATCAGGGGCCCCAGGGTCACACTTTGAGAACTGTTACTTTACATCAGGGTTTGAGCTGGATGCAGAGAAGGTTGGGGGATGAAGGGAGAGTGGATTGGTAAAGTTGATTGGTTAATTCAAAATCCTCACTCATGACCTAAAAGGCCTTTCATGACCTGTCCCCTGCTTACTCCATGCCTCTCTCCTGCTTGCCTCCTATGCTCCAGTGGCCTGGGTCTAATAATTCATTTACTCATTCATTCAGCAAATATTGACTGAGCACCTACCGTGTGCCAGGCCCTGGTTTAGGTTTTGGAGACACCCCCAAGAAGCTGACTCTTTCCTGCCCCAGGGCCTTTGTGCCTGCCATTTCCTTTTCTTGGACCACTCCTGCCCAGGAGGTCTGCTTATCTGTCTTTCTCCCAATCTTTAGGTCTCAGCTTAAACACATCCCTATGGGGCCAGGCCCTTTCTGACCTCACAGGGGAAAAGTGTGCTGTTATCAATCTTCATCTCAGCAACCCATTTATTTAATTCTGAACATTAGTGACACTTGGTAATAATCCAGTTATTTATATGTTTGTATACAGTCTGCCTTCCCTAGCCATATGAAGAACCTTAGGGCAGAGTCTTTGTCTGTCTTGCTCTTCTTGCACAGAGTTTGGCATACAGTGGAGTTTCAACAAATATTTGTTGAGTGAGTAGATGAATGAATGAATGAATGAGTGAATCTTTGTAGCTGCTCAATAAATATTATTATCTGAATAAACACTGTAAACAAGTCCTTCTAGACATGTTCCTGCTGGATGCCTCAAATATCATCTTGAAAGGGAGGGAGGGATGGAGCAGAGGAATAAAAGAGGGAAGGGCAAAGGAATAAAAGAGAGGAAGAAGAGAAGATTGATTTTGAAGAGGAAGAGGTGGGAAAAGATGAATGGGAGGGAAGATGAAGGGAGGAAAAGGAGAAAGGGGAAGGAGGTAGTAACCTTTAGGACAGTGGTTCTCAAAAGCTAGTATCAGCATCATCTGAGAACTTGCTAGAAACATAAAATCTAAGGGTCCTACTGCAACCTGAGGAATTTGAAATGTTCTGGTGGAGCCAAATAATCTCTGTGTGTGCCTGTGTATGTATGTGTGTGTGTGTGCGCGTGTGTGCCTATGTATGTGTGTGTGTGTGTGTATTTAACAAGCCTTCCTGCTCTAGTTGGTGAAAAAGAGCTATCCAAATTCCAAACAAAAGCCTTAGATTGTCAATCCCCTACTCTAAACTCTGATCCAGTTGTCATTTTTTTTCTTTTTTTTTTTTTGCGGTATGCAGGCCTCTCACTGTTGTGGCCTCTCCCGTTGCAGAGCACAGGCTCCGGACATGCAGGCTCAGCGGCCATGGCTCATGGGCCCAGCCGCTCCGCGGCATGTGGGATCTTCCCAAACCGGGGCACGAACCCGTGTCCCCTGCATCGGCAGGCGGACTCTCAACCACTGTGCCACCAGGGAAGCCCAACCCCCAGATATTTTTAAAAAGAAGAAAGCCTAGCAATTAGGGAATGTGTCAGTTAAAAACAATTACAAGATGGCAAAATCCTTTTCTCTGTTTCAATCTGAAACTGTTTCAATAGTACATTACAGCAAAAGTGAATACGATTTTTAACCTGCAGCCGGTGTTATGCATTTAAAAAGAGATTTATTAAAATTTAAGGTAAGATAATTTTGATAAGCAATTTTTAAAAAAGGACTGTGACTTTTGTGTTTAGAGATACTGTTTTGGGATATTTATATTTCAAGGAATCTTTCTAGCTTCCTAGGTTGTAACCTTCCTAGGTCATAGCTCTCCTGGAAAATGGAAATCATACAGGCATTTGGGGGTGGTTTAATGAGGGGGTGGATAAAATGAGAAGGTGCATGTTATATTTATAGCACCTCCCTGGCTAAAGGATGATAGTATGTTAGATAGTATGATTATTAGTACTAATAATAGTAGATGAATAACAATAAATCATGGATTTTGAGCACCCAGCAATGCTAGAGAGAATGACAAAGTCCACGGACAAGAATGTCTTTCTGAGAACATCCAAATAATAATAAATTACCATTGCTGTCAATCCCATACTCAAGAGAAATTCCTCAAGAGATCAGCACAGAAGACATTTACCGGCTGCTCTGACTGGCGGCAGTGCCAAGATTTTTTTAAATCCTGGAAGGGAGGGGTGGGAGTGCTGGATGCGTCTCTAACAGCAGCTCCACCATCTCTCCCAGACACATCTCTATGGTTTCTTGGTATTTTTTTTTCCTACATCAATTTTTTACCCTCTTCCCTTCCCCCACTTTTTTTTTTTCCTCTTTAAATCTGGAGGAAATGAACTTTGCATAGCTCTTGTCAGAGCTTTGTAACTGTACACAGACGAATGACTTAAAACCAGATGTGACTGTAAACGAATCACTTTTTCAACCTCAAGCACTTCTGCTGCATCTTCATTCCCACGTTTCCGGTGCTACTACCCCACCCTCGGAAATGAGTCGGCCCACACACGAACGGAATCAAGGCGTTAATGCGGCCAGTGGGGCTGCCTGTATGGGCGTGACCGCTATACATTCTGGTTTCAGGAGCAAGGTCATGATCCTCGTGACTATCCAAGCCCTAGGATAGTAAATAAACAAAACACGGCTAACATTGGCTTTAAGGGAAAGGAGAATAAAAACAAAAGAAATGATCACACATCTCATCTCCCTTAGTAGACAGTGATGATTGGAGGGTAAAGATTCTGTCTTCTTTTTTTCTGTGTATCATGTCGTTAGAACATCATTTCCCATGAATTCACTGGAACTCGCAAACAGAGGGCTCCCTATTTGACCAGCACGTGCGCCTTTTCTGGCTCTTATAGTGTGATCTTAATATAGTTTTTAAAAAATGGGATAAGCAGGTAATGTTGAGAAAAACAGGAGATTTTAAAGGGGAAAAATATCTGGATTTTTCACTTTTCATTAAAAAAATTAAAAGATGGAGGCATGCTGGGCCAGCATTCTGCCCACCTTATCCACACAGCGCATCTCAGACTCCCCTGAATGTTGAGGCTGAGAGTGATCAAAGTGGAAGATCAAAGGATCTTACCATGTTTTTCAAAAATATAATGATAAAACCATCAGCTAGATTAGAAACCTCTTGATGGAAGGAGTCATGGCTCTTCGTTATCTCTCCCACATGTCCAGGTTGTGGAGACTCAATGCCTGTTCATCTATTGACAGTAAATATTCACAGCTCACCACTAAACAAGGACATGGCTAAGTACTGGGGAATCTTAAAAGCAATTGTATTCTTCAGTTGCTCCAGTGCAGACCTGTAACCCTTAGCATCACAGAATCCAATAATACCTAGCACCTAAGCCTTAGGATAGGCTAGTGCCCAAGCAGCTTCTGACCCCATGGAAGACCAAATCCTTCTAGAATAATCCAGAGGTCATTGGATTCAGGCCACCAAGGTCAAAACTCTTAGCAAAGCATCTACTGCGGTATCCTCTCCACAGCTTTGCTGTCCTGGGCTGGAAGTACAGCCTTGCACAAAGAGGAGCAAACAACAAATGTTCACAGACACACAGATGAAGGGCAAGCACCTGGTAAAGCTACACTGGTAGTGTGTGTTCATTGGCCCAGATCTATTAGAGATCCAGATCAGAAGAGCTTTGATGAAAAAACAGGTACCTCCTGTGTACTTTCCAAATAAAAATTACCCTAGTGGTGATCTCATCTGGATTTAGCAATGGTAGGATTCTGTTGCCAGTTCCCCCAAAGGGTGGGAAGGATGAAAAGGATCTTCCCTTCAAAGACAGCCCCTGGAATTCATAGCATTTCCCCTTTCAGTGACTTTTCACTGTGTTTCATAACTGGTTTTCAAAGCTGTTATTCTGTGAGTGGAATGAATATGTGGGCGCAACCAATATGTAACTGGGGTAAATCACAGGGATTTAAAGTACTTAGCAATCTTTTCCAGAGTTTATTTATCTTATCTTCATACTTATCATCCAGCTCATCCGCCAGTTCTGACCCTTGGATTTACTGCTCTTTCTTGCAAACTCATCATCATTTCTCATGGTGTTTGCTCTCCTCTCCCCCCATCCACCCCCTCTCTCCTCCTGGTCCTTGAAGAAGATGGACGGGTCTTTGTAAGTCTGAGCCACTGGTCTGCCCCTAACTCAGGAGCATCCCTTGGATTCTACCCTATAAAAGCCCTTAAGCAAAATACTCTTTTTATTTTTTAAACATTTTTGTTTGGAAATAATTTCAAACTTACAGATAAGTGGTGAAAATTATATGGACTGCTACGACATATCCTTACCAAGACCCACTCATCTTTTTTCTTTTAGCATTCCCCCACATTTGCTTTATTATCATCTCTTTCTCTCTCTCTACGATACTTTTACCTAAACCATTTCAGAGTGGGCTGCATATCTTCTGAATTAAGTTTGTAATCTCAGTAAAGATATCAAATTTAAGAAATGCAAAATTGATACAATGCTTTAATCCACAATCCGTATTTCAACTTCGCCAGTTGACTCAAGCATGCCCCTTTAGCATTTTTTGTTGTTGTTGTTTTTTGTCTGTTAAGGAGCCCACCCAGGATCCTGTGTTATATTTAGTTGTCAAGTCTCTTAATCTTCCATAATCTGGAACAATTCATCAGCCTTTAAAAATGATTTTTATGACACTGACTTTTTTGAACGATACAGGTTAGTTATTTCTATGGTACGTGTTTTCCTCCATTTGCATTTGTCTGATGTTTCCTGATAATTAGATTCAAGTTATAGATACATCTCCAGCAGAACTGTTCCTCTTCTCTTGTGTTCAATGGTTTTTTCTAACAGGTTGGCTATTCAATTATTCTCCAATGGATCATAAACATAATTGCACATTAGAATCAATGGGGAGATTTTTACACTCCGGTGCTGATGTCCTGTGTCAGTAAATTCTGATTCAGTAGGTCTGAGGGAGAATTTTGGAACCTGCATCTTCAAAAAGCTTCCCAGGTGATTCTGATGTATGTAAGACCAGGGCTGAGAGCCACAGACTTCCTATCTCAATTTGTACATCCTGGTTTCTCCTTCGATCTCATTTCCCCTCCTTTGCTATGTTCTCTCCTCTCTGCATCAACCCTCATCTGGGCTTGACCTCATCTGCTGAGGGAAACCCATGTGTCAGAGAAATACTGGCAGGTTAAAGAGCCCATTTCAATGCACATATTCTGTTTTATGGTTGCATTTTATGGGCATGTGATTTATATTGTGACAAAATATGAACCCAGTCTTTTGGTGCACAAAATGGAGAGTCAGGCAAATCCCCTATAAATAAAAGAAAATGAAAGAAAAGAAAAATCCTTGAGAGTTTAAAGCCAGAGAGGGTCGAGCGAACTGTAAACCATATTATGCTGTTGGCACATAGTAATACATATTAGTGGGCCGTCTGAGAGAACTGCAGCCCTTTGTCAGAATTAGACTTGAATGATGCTAATTATAAATTAGGGTCTTCAGGAACACATCCCTCCCGCAATATCGTACCCACTAGAATGGACTTCCTGTACTAGGGGCAGTCTCAGAAAAGTCTGTTTATCTTTCATCCCATTCACTCTAGACAATCTAAGAATCTACCCTCGGTCCTGAGGAATCATTAGGAGATGGTGTGGGGTGCTTTGTTTTGCTACATCTTTGTACTTCTCCTTCTAGGTGTTTGTCTCAGTGAAGGGGAATATTGTCTCATCTTTAGTTCTGGCCACAGGGCGGTGGTGGCAGTGGAGAGACTCCCCTGTGTTTAAGTAGCACGATAAAGGGGTCTGGGGTGGGAGGAGGTGGAGGTGTTTTGCATTTGCCACCGCACTTATTTGGAGACTCACGTTGGTTTGTGATGTCTCTGAGGGCCAACTGGAAGGAAGCACAGAGCCGTTAAACTCAGACCAGCACCACAATGGCTATTCATGAACTGAGGAAATGTGGTCCGTCTCCCGGGCCCAGGCCAGGGCAGGGTGGGGAAGGGAAGAAGGGGGTGTGCCTTCAAACCAGATTGAGGGATGTTGAGTAGAATCAGAACCAGCCAGTAACATTTTTAATGCATGTTCAAGGCTTGATTCCTTTGAAAGCAGTTTCACATAATAACGCTGGTCCACCTGGTTCTTAGAACAACCCTGTGATGCAGGCAGGGTAGGGGTGATGAAACAACAACAGGAGGTTAGTATTGCTTGCGAACATTATTGAGTACTTATCGTGTATAGCCAAGGCACTAAGCACTTTTCTTAATCAGATTTTAATCCTCACAACTGTTTTATGAGGCAGATACAGTACCTTAATTATCCTTATTTTAGAGAGGAAACAAGTATGACGAGTAACTAGTAGAAGACACCACTTGTGTTTACACCAGCTTTCTCTGACGTGAGAGCCCTAGCTCTTTACCGCTTTATCAAACCGCCTCCCCCGAGGTCACATGGCTGAGAGGGGATCCAGACTGGACCTCTCTTGAGAGTCCACTGCTCAAATGATAAATGGAGGCTGCTCAGATTTTGATGCTAAACAGAATTCCAAGGCCTGGCTTCCCTTCCTTTGGAGGACACTTCTGCACATTTAACTCTTCCCTTTGTATCTCATGCTCAGGTCCCCAAAAGATTGACTTCCGGCTTCCTCCAGCCCTGCCTGTCTCTCCTTGCCCATAGGGAATGGCTAATACATGCAGGGTACACTTCTCACACCTACCTCTGGCCTGATCTACAACTGGGCTTGTGCATAAGAACACAGTATACCTCTGTGGATGTAGTACGCAGGGATGCCTGGCTGAGGGCGTGCACAAGTGCTGAAATCCAGCTGATGTTCCAATACAGAGTCTCGTGCATTCCCGGTGGAACCATGTGCCTGGAACCCCCTTTTTCTAGAACACAAGAAGCCTAGAGTCTAGCAGCAGTTCTCTATCTCCCCAGGCTCCACTCACCCACCCTGGGCCCCATTCCTTCAATGTTGTACACTCTGCAAAGTCACAGCAGGAGGCTGGAATTAGATACATTAATTTCTGCTACTTGATTATTTAGCTTTTATGTCACCACCCCCTCTCACCCCCTCATGACACACGCACAGAAGTGCCGTCAGTGGTGGGAAACTAAGGTGTTTAGAAGTCCATGGGACAGATATTGTGGGTGAAGGACAAGATTTATCTCCATCAGTGGTTCTGGAATTTAAAAGTACACCTCTGTGTGACTTAGAGGGCTTGTTAAAACACTGATTGCTGGGCCTTACAGCCAGAGTTTCGGATTCAGTTGGTCTAGGGTAGGGTCCAAGTGGTTGCATTTCTAACAAGTTCTGAATCTCGGTCCATACTTTGAGAACCACTGAGCTAGCTATTTCCTGACTCATACTGTAGACAAGCTTCTTGTTCCACCAACTTTGCCCTTGTAAAGACACACACTGCCACATAATACTGTGATGGTAACAATAATAACAGTAGTAGCTAATGTTAATTAAACACTATTTTTCCAGGCAGTACTGTAGGCACGTGATACATGTTGATTCATTTAATTCATGTCCAGGTTGAGAGAAGGAGAGTTTTGAAGCCATGTACTGGCTCGGGTTCACAACCTTCCAAACTGGCATAAGACAATGTGAGGAAAGAGAAGGAAAAGGAAAAAGGTAGGGAAAATGCTCCAAAGAGAGTCAACTTAGGACAACTTTGCAGTAGCATTGAGTGATGCTGGATTCCAAATCATGTCCTTTTGGCATTTACCTTCATTAATAAGAGCTCTGTGCAAGAGAATAAGGTGACTAGATGTGCAGGGTGTGTGTGTGTGTGTGTGTGTGTGTGTGTGTACTCTCCTCCTTGCTCTGCTATTCTTTAATCATTTGACCTTGGGTGAGTCCTCGCCTCTTTACGTTTAAACTAGGCATCTACAAAATAATAATAAATTAATAAATACTACGGTAGATTGTTTAATGACCACAGATTCCTCCCACCCAATATGTATGCCCCTTTTCAATGTGACTTTGCAGCTCTTCCCATCAAGAAGTGGGGTCTGTTTCTCCACCTTATGAATCTGGCCTGGTTTGTGATTCCGTTGACTGGTGGAATGTGGCAGAAGTAATGTGTGGTTACAGAGCCTAGGTCTCAATAGGCTTGTAGCTTCCACGTTTCCTCTCTTGCAAAGCTTTCTGAAACCATCACGTAAAGAAGCTGGTAGAGTCGAGTGGAGGATGAGAGGCCAGGTGGAGAACCAAGCCTGCTGCCACCGTCAACTGCTAGCCATGCAAGAGAGGCTACTGTGAAACTTCTAGCTCGACGCTGAATGCAACTACAGGGTGAGCCCAGGTGAAACCAGCGGAGGAACGCCCTCGCTCCCTGCCCCAACCAACAAAACCGTGAGAAAAATAAGCTGTCATTGTTTTAAACTACTAAGCTTTGGGGTAGTTTGTTACACAGTGATGGAAAACTACATACAGGTACCCACCCCCCAGAGTATATGAAGGTGCTTTAGCATAGTTGCTGGCACACAAATTTTAGCTATTATTTTTATCCCCTAGATCCTCTTCTTTGCAAATGGTGTATAGCATCTCTTCATGTTTCCTTCCTCATAACTCAAAAGAACTCTTGATGGAAGGGAAAACACAAATACATTCCACTTTCTCATTGAAAGTGTTTTGTGATATCCCACCCTCCAGTCCCAATCCTATGTTCCAATCCTAACTCACCCTTTGCTTGCAGATCGAGAACACTGGTCACTTCATAAATGTGAGTTAGTAGTAATGACACTGCCTTTCCAAGTAAAAGGTTCTTAGTATTTCAGTTCTTTTTCTTTCTTCTCTCGATTTCTCTTTCAGGTCAAGTGTGCTAAATTCTACGTAGTTGCTACATATGTATGGGGACAAAAGGATCGACAGATAATCTAATAGTGTCAGTGATTAAAATAACAAGTAGGAACTAGTGTCTGTTTCTGGATGAAGACTGCATTTCAAAACATGTGTTTGAAGTGTTCATCGATATATGTTCAGTATCTGTATGTGTGAGAATTATTACAGGACTCTTATACTGTCTAAGTCTTTTATTCACTCTTAACAGATTTTGCTGATCCTATACTCAATGATTCTATGTGCTTCTGTAACGCCAGCTTTATTATTTATTTTTCACATCCCCCACAATGTCTGGCAGATAATAGGTGCTCAAAAAACAAGTATGGAATGTGTGATTGGATTGAAGTGATAAAATTCCCAAGTTTCTTAAAAAATACTAATTTTAGGTGAGAGTTTAAATCACTTCTAACTTTCCATCCTGTCCCATCTCAGCTCTTACACATCCCTCCCTCCCCACTCCCCCACCTCTTATTGTTTTAACTCCTGTACTCCGTGAAGCTCAGTTCAGATATTCCCTCCTCCAGAAGACATTAACCTACTGCACACCTACTAAAACCTCCACACTAGTCAGGAACCTCTCTTTTGTATTCCACACAAGCCCGTGTAATCTCCATCTCCCTCAACACCTCAGCAGATGGTGAGTTCCTTCAGGGCAACAACTTGTCATTCATCTTTGTGTCCCAGTAAAAAATAGCAATAACAGCTATTCCTTCTTAAGTGCTTACTAAGGATCAGGTACTGCGGTAAGTGTTTTACAGGCATTGTCTCTCCTGGCCCTCACTACAGCCCTAAGAGTTGGAGGTTCATTTTATAGATGAGGAAACTGAGACTCGGTCACCAGCTAGTAAGAGGCAGTCAGACCTTAGACCTCAAAGCCCGAGTTCTTAACCACTCTGTTCTGACACTAGTTAAGTTGTCAGGAAATATTTGTTGGATGCATGAACATTTTCCAAAGTCACTAGACAGTCATCATTGCTTCATTCTCCTTTTTCTTTTACACTTTTTTTCCCTTTTTGGTGGTGGTGGGCAGTTGAAGGGCGATTAAGAGATGAAATGGGGGAAACTAGAAAGGAGAAAAAGGAACTGAATAATTAGCCCCTGAATGAAACTCTCTCTCTCTCTCTCTCTCTCTCTCTCTCTCTCTCTCTATATATATATATATATATATATATATATATATATATATACACACAGTATTAGATAATAGAAACATATTAAATACTAGATACACACAAACTTCGAATACTTAGGCAATATAAAAAAACATGGTTACTCAGCATGACCATCACACCTTGGCAGTAGATGGACATCGGCAGTAGATGTGTCATTTGTTACCCAAGTGTTCAACAATTCCACCCACTTCTATATCACTTCAATCAACTCAATACCCTAGCACTCCATCCCATTCTCCCCATTCCATTTCACTCCCCTCTGCTTAATTTCACTCCACTCCATTCCATTCCATTTCACTCTCCAGTTCCACTCCATTTTGCTCCATTCCACTCTACACCTTTCTTTCCCTTTCCTTTCTACACACCTTTAGTAAGCATTAAGCATTATTATGTTCAGGTGCTGGAGCTACAAAATTGAATAATTACAGTCCCTACTCTCCAAAAGCTCACATTCAGATTTTTCCTATCATCACCGATAACAGACCACTCCAACTCATGGCCCAACTACAGTAAGTCAATCCAAAATCCTCCCAAACCAGGAGCTAGCTGATAAAGAAAATAACTGACACACAAAGATTTTCTTTACACAAATCCAAGCGATTAAGTTGAACAATTTTATTCCTCTCTAATACTCTTCTAGGTGTTGAGGTAGAGTACCTTTCAAAATTACTTTTAAAGGACAGGGATTTTACCTCCCAAGTGACCCATTTTTACTTTTCCAAGTATTTCACTACAGCTGTTTATAACAGACTGTTATAAAGTAAATGCTCGCACTAAATCAAATGATGATCTAGCAGGGGTGCCTCACCTAAGGCATGAGAGTCATGGAAAACTGCGGTTTTAGAAACTGCCTTTGGAAAGAGCATAGCTTTTATACATTCAGCTTCCGAGGACATAGTTACGGTTTTGCCTGAGCTTCAAGAAAAAAATGGAACATGAGATCTTTGGCTGCAGTCATTCTGGTGCTCCATCTGGGAGCTCATGTAAACTTTAGAGTGAACTTCACTTTAGAAAAATACGAAAAATCAAAAACCAAAAAACTCTACAGAGTAGTTGCCACAGCCCAAGGCTGCAAACCCAGCTCTAGGGCTGGACCACGTGGGCTCTGTAACACGGTGCTGGGTCGGCCCCCGGGACTGGTATGCTGGCGACAGAGCTCTAGGGCTGGCTGTCCTTGACTCATTGCAGTGAGCCTGGCCATGTCTGGGAGCTTTCTGTGTCTTTGTTTCACAATGGTCCGACTTGGGCAAAGATGGGGAAATATTCTTTTTGCTAAAAGACAATGCTTTAGTGTTCAGGCAGATATGTTTCTATTGTAGTTTTTATTCAGCATGTTTCTTATTTGACACAGTTTTTGTTTTGTACTAGTATCTGTCTCCGTCTCTATGTGTATATCTGTATGTATACTGATAAAAATTAGTACATATATACTGATACCACTACATGTATACTGGTATGTATCAGTACATATATATATATATATATATATATATATATATATATACACACACACACACACACACACACACACACACATCAGTACAGAAAAAATAGATATAAATTTTTTTTTTTTTTTTTGCAGTACGCGGGCCTCTCACTGTTGTGGCCTCTCCCGCTGCGGAGCACAGGCTCCGGACGCGCAGGCTCAGCGGTCATGGCTCACGGGGTCCAGCAGCTCTGTGGCACGTGGGATCTTCCCGGACCGGGGCACGAACCCGTGTCCCCTGCATCGGCAGGCGGACTCTCAACCACTGCGCCACCAGGGAAGCCCTGGCTCTATTTGTTTTGTGATCAATAATGAGGTATGTGTTCACTAGTCGGGAGTCATGTGCAATATTCATTTCTGCACAATGCAAAAGAAACCAGAGCAGTAAAATGCATGTCATATGCATAGTGTTGGGCTTTTACTCTCTAAATTATTTGGATTGCTTATCAGGAAACAGCTAAATATTGCCAAATGAAACCTTAGCTTTTAAATTTTGTTTTAATTACACTGTTACTGTCTAAAATGATAGCCTAAAACCCTGAGTGGAAAGCAAAACCGAAGAGACGAACATCTGAAATGGAAACACTATGTGAACAGACTCTATGGCTGTGTCATTGCTGCTTCTCAGCCATTTATCTGTCCTCTTGTGGATGCTGATGTGAAATTGCTATGAGACTCAGCTTATCCTCCTCCATGTTCACAAATCCATTATAGTGATTGCTGAATCTTCCATTGCTTTGTGACTCTCTCCCCTCTCTTATAAGCATAAACGATTGTGAAATATATCCAGGGGGACCTGCAAGGGACTGATTTCAAATTCTATTTCCTGGTTTTAGGTTATCGTAAGCCTATGAACCCTGACGTCGGTTCAGAAATGTGGCCAACCTACAGGAGTGCAGTTATAATTCTCTTCAGCTTATAAAGGTGTAGCAATTTTAATTCTATCCCAAAGATTTTCTCATTACACAGAATGCATTCATGTACAATTAGCACCCAGGACACAGAGTGCCTGATCTCCCGCTTGAGTAGCAGTATTTCCAGCAAAGCAAAACTTTTCAACCAGTGGGCTTTCTGAGACCTTACCAAACCACACTCCCTCCCCTCCCCTCTCCCCTTACCTCTTCAGTGGTGCTGGAGAAGGGTTGAGTAGTCCAGGGAACCCAAGATGTAGTTCCAGCCATCTGCAGATTGGGGTGCTGCCTCTGGCTGCTGTTTTGGCTGTAGTTTTCTGTAGTACTTCTGGTGAAGGTCTCTGTGGTATTACTAATAAGGTGTCCCGGGCTATATGGAAGTGCATTAAAAGTAGTGGGGATTTGGGGAGGAGTTGTGTTTCTAGTACTCCTTACTGAGACTTCTGCTCCCAGGCCAGCTGAGGTAAAGAAAGGACAGTTGCTAAAATTACCCTCATGTTTTAGGGATTCTTCACATAAAAGCAATTTTACTTAGAAAAAGACCGCTTTAACAATGGGCATGTAGATAAGCTTCAGTTATATGAAAAATAGAAGATACTTTGAGTATGACCATACTCATTTGCCCTATCCATTTCACCCATCTATCAATTTTATCCATCTATCAATTTTACAGGGTGCAGGGAGAGTTGTGGAAACTGTGCTATCAGGGCTATAACTGTGCTATAAGCATACAAAGAGGCTCAAAATGGAAACAGTATTTTTAAACATTTAGCAAGATGTAAATATCAGCTGTTCTCTTAAATGTAAATAAAATAATCATCACCGTTAAGCACCTTTTCCTTGAGATGTGGAGGGTTGTGCAGAGTACCCTGTAAATAGTGTTGCCAAATTTTAGCAAATAAAAATATGTGATGCCCAGTTAGATTAGAATTTCTCATGAATAACCAATAATTCAGTAGATTTAATAACCTCCCCAATATACATTACATTATATTATATTGTATATTAGGAATATGCTTATGTAAAAAAATTGTCATTTATCTGAAATTCAAATGTAACTGAATGTTGTATATTTTATCTGGCAACCCTACCTGCACATCTACCAGATCTAGGCTTTGATAAATGTTTAGACATTCTCCCTAGTTTCTGTTTGCTTTTATCTTCTTGAATCCTGTGCCACTATCACGTCCATTGTGCCTGGCAGACCAGATTCATTTATCCCTGGGGTGTCTTCTACGGGACAAACCCAACTGTACTGTTAGCAATATGCCTTTACAATATGCCAAGAAGCAGTCTTAAGTCTGCAGTCTTAATTGAGTTAGGTGTTAGAATGTCCTTTTACATAGATATTGATCTATTGTTGGGATGGAAACATTTCTGTATGTGGAGATTAGTATTTTGGTCATTTTGAGCTTTGGCCAATGCCAATCCCCTGAGTTGACAGGGGATTTCAATTTTAGCTGTGACCATTTTAGCTCTCAGACCCTCAAAAAAAAAAAAAGATTTAATGATGAGGTGAGCACAGAGACAAGCTTCCAAATACCTAGCATGTAATTATATGTCTTAGCATGTCAACCTATGATTACTCTTCTTCACTAAGGAGCAGTTGGTAAGTTCTCATCCTGAGAACTATTTTTTTTGTAGTCAGCTTACAGAATTAATTCAATGGATGAAACAAGACTTCCCCCAAATTCGGTAAATGATCAAAACACTCTTGAAATTTCTTCTGCAAATAAAATGGCTTATTGCCATTGCGTGTAGCTTTGGAATATCTTCTGGAAAAATTTTTACTCTTCTGTAATTGTCTTTAATTAACCTTCTAAATGTATTTTTAAAACCCTCCAAACCAAACAAGTCCATTTTCCATTTTAGGCCACCACTATTTTTCCAAAAAAAGGACCTACAGAATATTCAGGTCCGGTACCCCTTCACTTTGTGCCTATGTTTTTAACTTGTGCTATTTAAGAAGCAGGAAGGAAACTTTAGTCTTAACATTTGATTTCCAAATTTCATGAATTTCAAAGCAGTGATCTGCAAACTTTGCTAGGCATCACCTTTGGGGCTTGTTAGACAACTGAAGCCTAACCGCCCTACCACCCTCCACCCCCGAAATTGTGATTTAGTAGATCTGGTGTGGGAACTAGCACCTGCATTTCTAATAAGTTTCTCAGGTGTAATATACATCCAAGTATATAATTTTATCTGTATATACGATATGAGGCAAAGCTGAATTCTAATCATTTCTTATGTGGACATTGAAGGATTATAAAGTAGATGAGAGGAAAGAAAATCCATCATAGAAATATATAAGGTGATGAAAATAAGTTCATCTTTCCATTGCCTGAACTCTTTGTTGAAATGGGTGCTATGAAATTATACTAAAAATAGTAGATCTTTGGATGTTTTGGGTTCTATAATTCTTCTGATGTTCTTTGAAAAGGTATATACATTTTACAGTTCATGAAAGAACAAGATATATTTTGACAAATGCAAGGAAAAGTTCTTACACAATGGAACAATATGTTGAAGCTATTTTTAAAAAGCTTTATTGTACCATTGCCACTACATTGTTTCCACATTATACACAATTCCTCTTAGAACACAATTCAAAATAAGGCAGACCATCCTGGGTCCAATCTCAGAAGTTTTAGCACTTAATGTGTGAAAAATAAAGTTTAGCACTGATAGCTCACCTATAAGATGATTTGCAATGACTGCATCATATCAAGCCCATATTTCAAATACATTTTTTAAAAAAGCAATATGTATTTTAGTTTATTAATTCATCTATGATTGCCTCAGAAAAAATCAATAATAGAAATGGAATTTTTGTATGATGATAATAAAGACAAAACACAATTTGTTAGTTTCCCTCTTTTAAATGATACAAAAACTTTCGAGCATATTGAAAGAAATAACTTGAATAAAGCTCATTTTGGAGAGAGAACATTTTAACTATATTGATACTTTCCATTCTGTAGGAAGACACCAAATGTAATGTGCCCTTTAAAAGTGGGAAAATAATCTGGAAAAGAGTTAGCAAATGAAACAGAAGATACCTTAGAAAAATGATGATTTGTGTATATATATATCTATACATAAATATTTACATTTAATATATAAAATATTTTAAACAAGATTGGGATAGAATAAAGATAAAGTGAAAGGTCTGGGAATTATAATAGTCTAAATAATTATTAGAAATGGTAAAATGAATAATTAACATTTCAGAAAATGTAGTCAATGAAATAAAGGATACATTAAAAAATACACATGCCTAAAATTTGAAAAAGTGAGTAAGGAAGTGAAAAGTTGTTGAAAAGAGTACCAAAGATGGAGAATTTACAAACAATGGGAGGCACAACAAATGAGAAGGCATACATAATCAGAGGTTAAATTTTTTTTTTTAACAGACCTTAAAAATTTGCAAGATTAGAAAAAAGTAAAATTAATAAATGGAAATTGATACCAGGACATAGCATAGTAAAACATCAAAGCATAGCACAGTAAAAAAATTAGGTTAAAAAAATAAATGAAAGCTTAGCCAATCAAAGAAATACTTTTCAAAAGCCAATTGCTACTCAACTACTGTACTACGGGTTGCCTTATGAAGATGTGCCTGGTTTATCCTAATGCCCCATGTTTTCTTTTGGGAAGGTACAAACACATACATTGGAAAAGGATAAGATGGTGGGGTAGAAGGATGGAGGGGGAAGAATGGCTTAAAAGTTCATGGCTACCAGGCTGTGGGAGAGACATGCTGAGCCAGAGGCTACGTAAACAGGGTCAGGGCAAGGGCAGATGGAAAGTGGATGAATAACTTGGTGTGTCCAGGGCTGGCTCATCCATTAAGCACATTGGAACATTGCCTAGGGCCCATGATTTTAGGGCCCATGAAATGATTTAATTTCTTTGAAAATAATTTTTCATAAAGAACTTTCACGGTCAAAAAAAATGTTAAAAATTTTTTTCACATATCATGAAAGAATGAGAATGTTAGGACACACGAAAATCTATTAACTTATTTTATTTTTCCCAGTGGAGAAAGGGACCCACAAAGATATAAGAGCACATATGAAAGTCATTTGTGGCCCTGGTTACAGGGCCCTGATAAGTTCATTGATGTGTCACAGGTTGAAAATCGTTGGGAGACTCTGGATACTGTGTTAGATATTTTTTAATGATCGTATAAAGCATGTATTAATAATCATGACCAGATGATTTTCAATGATCATGTAAATAAATGGCTAATTGCAAGACCCATGTTGTTATAATGATGCTAGGAGAAAAACTCTAAAATGGCTGTGACAGCCAATTTGGTCAAAGTAGAGTCTGTATATACAAAAGACACTTTCGGTTTTGCTTTGTTCATTTCCCATCAAGCTCTCTGTATTTACAAGCACTCCAACAATCCCTAAAGGAAATAAGTTACTAAAACCCTGTCTCCCAAGAGCATACATGATTGTTTACCTATTACAATGCTTATTCCCTCACCTGTATGAATACAATTAAACAATTACTTTAACCAACAGGTATATCAAGCCAGCCAACAGTATGATTTACTTCAGCAGTGAAATCTCTTTTAACGATTTTACTAACTCAGCTATATCAGGGATATTGAAAATATGTCTGCAAAAATTTGCCTGTCCTCAGATAAATATGAGAGCTGAATGAATGAATCTGTGGTAGACGCTGAATAAATGTTGACTGGTTGGCTGACATATACAA
The DNA here is from genome assembly GCF_963924675.1 of Phocoena phocoena. Classification (NCBI taxonomy): domain Eukaryota; kingdom Metazoa; phylum Chordata; class Mammalia; order Artiodactyla; family Phocoenidae; genus Phocoena; species Phocoena phocoena. The sequence goes on along the minus strand of NC_089229.1, from coordinate 46,497,328 downwards.
TGTTTCTCTTCATACAATATGAAACATCTTAGTGAAAGTAACAATTTTAGACAATCATCCAGGTGTTTATACTTGTAGGGAGACTTGGCATTCCTTGGAATAGGTATCCAAAGGCTAGATGGAATTTTGTACTCTTCATCCAGAAGACCTAGAACTACATGAGCATAGTCTACCTGCCAATAGATTTGTGCCGGTGCTGTGGAAACTTTTCAAGTTTAGAATGCTTTTATTTCCCTCTCCTAAGGATTATTTGCTTAGATATGCTTGCAGATCAGTAATATCCTTTGAGTAGATTTCTCTGTTACCCATATAAAAGAGGGGGCCAATGAATGAGTTATTTTCCAGATCATGTAGGTCCATAAAACTTCAATGATTCGGCCACTGTAACATTTGTTGTCTGCTTGTGGTGTCAAGACTATTTCCCGTTGGAATAGCTGCAACTGTAACTTTTGATTTAAAAATTCTTCTTAACTTGGGAAGAAGAGAAAAGCAACAGTCATGACTTCAATAGTGGCATAAAGTAGTCCTTAGCTTTCCTTTATTGTTCCCAATAATTCTGACATTCAGCACCTTTTAGAAATTGAAACATTTACTAATTTAGACAGCATTTATTGACCAAGGGAACCAAGATTACCTTTAAAGGAGATGAAGATTTCTAAGTTATGATCCCTGTTAACAGGTTTATAGCACAGTAATTTAGTTTTTCTAACTCTTTTCCTTTTGCATCTCCTGTATATACAAAAGACTTGGTCATGGAAAAATGATCTTTTCAATTGAATTTCTAGTGAACTTTCCTAGAAATGTACAAGGACCCCCCAAACTGTAGACCAATATAGTTTTCGCTTTAGCTTATAAGGTTTTTGCTACGCAGGAAACCCTTTACTTAGGAGTGCTATGTTTTAAGAGCTTGTAAATTAGAGATTTGAGCCTCAGAATGCATTTTTACTACTAAAGTAATAATAATCCTTAAAAAAGTCAAATGTGTGATTATTTAAAATTGCTATACTGTTGAACAAAATACAGTTTGGTTTTTCCTTATTGCATTATTGACCACTGCCTTGTGTGAATTTATAGAGACTGAGAAATTATACACAAAATATTTCTAAAAGTCATACTCTTAATACAGTGACTCTAAGGATGTAGCTATACAATATAACACCAAAATATAGGGAGGAAAAATTAGAATCTGTCAATCACTTGTTTTATTGACACCTTGCTAAAGGTAAGATGGTTTCCAGATAACTGGATATCTGGCAACTGATTGACAAAAGAATATACGTGGAGAATGAAATTTTGTAATTTTTAGCCAGATGTGTTGGCATTTTGGAGGCAATGCTTTTTATTATTACTGTTACTATTCAGAATAATAGCTAGAAGCCTCTAATTTTTAAAAAAATGATCTTAAAAGTTTGATTTTTTATAAAAGAGTCTGTCTACCAGGTACACTTTTTTTTTTTTGTCCAGAATGAAGATGTGTAATATATTCTTTAAGGGTAAACTTGAAATTCAGAGGGAATGGCAAAAATCTCAATCCATCTTTTCTTTAATTTGGTATTCTACTACGTACTGGTGATCCTGGTTCTACACAATCTATATATTCTTTTTAATTAGATTCCCATTAATTAGGTCCCATTAAATTCTATTTGTCCATTAAAAGCTTGTTTTAAGGGGTTTTATTTATTTATTTTTTAAGTCTTTATTGAATTTGTTACAATATTGCTTCTGTTTTATGTTTTAGTTTTTTGGCTGCAAGGCATGTGGGATCTTAGCTCCCCAACTAGGGATTGAACCTGCACCCCCTGCATTGGAAGGCAAAGTGTCAACCACTGGCCCACCAGGGAAGTCCCAAGGGGTTTTAAAGAAATATAAATTATATGAAAAATTTTAAATACAGGTCAATTTTACATTCTTCTCCTAATAAAAAATCATTGCAGTAGTGCTGATTGAGGAAATCTGACCCTACCTAGTATAGGTCCTTCTCTCAAAAACCTTCACCTTAACTTTTGAATTGAATTTTAATCCACTTTGGAAGCCTATTCAATTCACCCTCCCTGTATAGAGGGACTCGAGTAAAGGAGAGGTAGAAAAAGAAAAAAGGTGTCTTATTGAGAATGAAGCATAGCTAAATTATGACAAAATCCAGTGGGCACTCAAAGGATTGTTTAAAAAATATCCAATTTAAGAATTATCTTTTAAATGAAAAAAAAAAAAAACCCCACAGTTGCTTAATGTGACACACTGGCAAGAATATACATTGGAGGGAGGGGTATTTTTTTTTTTTCCTACTTACACTCTATTGTAATTAATTATTTACCTATTTGCCTTCCCCATTATCCTAAGAAGCAAAAGACATATTTAGTGATTCTCAACTTTGGTTGCACATTAGAATCACCTTGGAAGCATTTAAAAATTATAATGCCTGAGTCAGTTGGCCTAGAGGATGAAGCCTGGATATTAATACTATTTCAAAGGTCCCATTGGGATTCTGATGTGAAGCTTGGGTTGAGAATCACTGGTGTAGAGTACTTCAGTTACTAGCACGAGCTCTGGCACCTAGTAGGTAATAGAGAAATATTACTTAGATATTTGAATGGCATCATGAATGTTTCCTCTGTGAAACAAACATGAAATGTATGGTTCAGATTTTGACCTTCACAGGTATGCTTTTACTGAAGAACCTAATTTTATTTTATTTTTTTTTAGTAAAAGGCGAAAGATTTATTCGATATGAAGAGAAACCAGAGTATGAAGAACCTAATTTTTAAAATCACATCCTATGGATTAACAACATGTATATTTGTACTGCTTAAGAGTATAATATTTAGTTATCAACTCTTTAAGAAAGGACATTTGGAATCATTCATCACAAACATCTGCATGCAATTTAATTTTTCACAATGGATTCTCTAGAAAATCAGTGAGTGTTCATGCTATGAGTCAACCAATATCATTCTGTGTGGATGGAGAAGAAAAATGTGTCTGTTAGCTTATAACCATGTTAAGGCAAAAGTATACATTGTACATATGCATATTCAAATATAAGATTTTTTTGAACTAGAATCATACAAATTTTAGCTCTGCATTTTCTAGAAGTCCATTTTTTTTCCAACACACATTATCAGGCATTTTTGGATATGGCATGTTCAGTGGTTAACTGTAACTGATATATTGTACTACTTTACTTTTGAAGTGAAGTCTGTCACTGGGCATGTTTTGTATGAAGGTCAAAGGAGATAGTTTTTCCACGAATTATCTTCTATCTTAAATAACCCATATTTTTTCCATGAATTATCTTCTAACTTAAGTAACCCATATCTACTGAATCCATACGTGCTTTTAAAAAGTTCTAATGAAAGAATATTCTTCTAAATAAGGTTTGATTAGGATTTGGGGAGGAATCTCACTTCTTGTGTATAACCATACACCTTACAACTGAAATATTTACAATGTTTCTCTGTTGTTTAGGACAGGCCTAGTTAGATGAACTACAGGAAAGGAATTGTATGAACTGGTGCTATATGCTGTATACTCTCTGATAAAGTTGAATTTTCTAATTAACTTTTACATGTTTTTTATCTTACTCTCATATCAGAAATTTTATAAGAACAGGGACTCTTCTTGTATTGTAGAAGAGCCCATGCATTTAATTGGCACCTAATTAGATGTTTGTCTAATTTTTGAAGTGAATGAATGACAGATAACTGTTCAAAGATCAGTGTGGTGAAATAAACCCATATAAGCCTCAAAAATCAACACCTAATAAAAAGATTTAAAGGTACAGTGGATGTTGATCCCCAGATGAGGTGAATCAAAATTATTTGGGGAACTTTTAAAAAAATATCAAGTATCATGCCCAAATATAGTTTTCTTGGAATCAAATCTTGGAGATGATCACAGAGGAAGAAATGATGGCAATGATTCCCTCTACTCTGTCTCCCCACCAGATGATTCTGGATGTAGCCAATTGGGCAAGAGTCTGTGTAAGCATTTGGGAAGTACTATAAAATGGAACATGTACTGGTTGAAGAATCAAGAAACTTGGGTTCTAATCATACCTCTGCCACTGAATTATCTGGGACAAATCCCTTAACCTTGACAAATTTTAATCTTAATGAACGGCTTCATTTCTACAGAATTCCTCCAGTGACTTATACCAAATATGTAATAATTCTTTTATCCTTCATGACTTCCTAAAGCAAACCTCTAATAGAGGAGTAAATAAGCAATAAGATGATTCAATAAAATAGAAAATTAAGCCGTATCCACAAATAAAAATTCCTAGTCTAGGACTGAACTGTATGTTGTACCAAAAATGTATGCACGTGTATACAAGTTTTTATATGTGTCCATCAGCTAGGTTATATCCATCAAAGATCAACAAATTAGAAAACTCTGTGGCTGCCCATTGGTTCTTACCATTTCAAAATATGTTATCTCCAAAAAATATCTACCCTTAAACATTAGTACAAGAGATTGTCAAAAGCATAATTTATTATCTTCCCAGTCTTAGCAAGCACCATTATGATGTTGTAATAGTTCCTCATAATCAGAGAATAGAAGTGTCTAAATCAGCAAAAATATTAATTTCCTGATCATTGGTTTTAGTCATTGCATATACATATGTACATAGAGCTACATACCCACATTTAGTAGTACTTAATCAAAGTGCTTAATGTCTGGAACAAAAGAGAAGCTCGAGAAATATTTGTTGAATTAACAAAAGAAGCAAGAAAAAAAGGAAGGAAGAATGAGAGATAGACAGAAAAAGCTGAGCTTATTTTAATGAAGATAATGAAGTTTTCCAAGTCAGTGGGTACCACGTGATCCATTTCCATTAGCTTATGAATCTTCCATAGGAATTTTGTTGGGGCATGTGGACTTCCCTTGAATGTGAAAAAACAAGACATTTAGCAGAAAAACTTTCAGAATCGATTCTGAAAGGAAGAGCTCACCTTTTTTAGAGCAGAGGCTTTCATTGACTGGTTTTCCCTCTTCGTTGACATCTATTTTCATCCAGCTGTGGAGGTACTTCCTGCCCTTCTTGACCACTACCCTGAAGCCTTGTTTCTTGAGGAAGAGAGAGGCATTTTCCACCTCAAGGAACCCTTCCGTCTCATAGCAAGTCCATCGAGGTGCCCGGGAGCAGGGGGCAAAGATGGCGGATCGGGAAGGGCCACCAGAAGAATCAGAGATGCCCAGGCACAGAGCAGATTTAACATGAAGCAGCTTCCCATCCTCAGTCCACATCCACTGCTGGTTCTGGCTGGTCCCATTGCACGAGTCCATGACCACTCTCTCATTTTTGAAAAGGCACTGTTGTTTCTGGACATGGACAATCTGAAACCCCTCTGGAAGATGAGAAGCTCATCAAGTACTACGTAGCAAATCATAAGGCCCACCAGAAAACAAAAACAACCCACCCACAAATCAGCCAGGTCAAAATACGAGGTTTACTTATCTTTTGCAATTGCTATCATTTCAAGTGACTATTCCCAGATTCAACACATGTGATTTAAAATCCCAAAGCAGACAATGTCAAAATGTCACACTTAGCTCCCTTTCTTCTCCTTTCACATGGCTTAGGGAAGAAAATACACCCCCATTGAAATAATGAAAGGAAGCTTGGAAAAGAAACAAAACCATCCAAAGAGTATGGTGCGATATTTTAGCCTAAATAATTAAATATGTTAAAGTTATAAAAAACCCAGCTCCTGTTTTAACCATTTCACTCCTTCCACCTCACCTCCATCCCCCACTCTAAAAAAGCAACCCTTTTTCCAAACCTTAAATTACTATTGCAATAAGTGTTAGTATACAAATGGACTAGTTTGAACATAATTTTTAAAAATTGGATATATTTATCCACAAATAAAATTTCTCATTCCTCTTAGCACACCCTCCTAGCTAATAGCAACCAAATGAAAGTATTAATTATCACAAACTAATTTTTTTATAATCCTAGGGAGAAGCATTTCTCTATTTTGTGACAGTATCTACAGTCTTCCTTCAAATGCTAATAGATTAAAAAAATCACCTCTTCTCCATGTAAGGAAACTAAATACCCAATTGTTAAACATCAGGATAAAAAAATGAGATATTCAGGCTCAAAAACCATTTTCAAGGTGCTTTTACTTAATTTTCTCAGCTCGCCCATGAAAATATTCAGACGTTCCAAATCACAACTTCCAAATAAAACACACCACAGTTCCCCAACCCCCTTTAATCATATTTCTTATATTTTCTTTCTTTAACACAAAGGAAACAAAACTATAGCCTGACAGGGAAAAAGCATGGAGATGCCACAGACTGTTACATAATGATACATTCTTCCCCCCTCAGGGTTGCTTTACTCTCTGCTGTAAGGATGCCATTTCAGGAGCTGCCTGAGGCATTTGGAAGACACAAGAGAAGGCCATTTATTTTCTTTTGGAGAGAAATCTCAACTGTGTGGGCATGGCAGGCTCATTTTTATTCCCCCTCCTCATTGTCTTTGGCTAAACTGCCATGGAGACCCGGCTCCATTTCCGCCTTGTTTCAGACACTTTTCAAAGGACAGAGACTCCACTACAGGCTGTTGGAGAAATGCCTCAGGAAACTGAGGCAGACCCACTCACCTGAGTTCCCGAAGATGAAGCAGGTAAGAATCGCCACGTAAAATTCAGCCTCCATTTTCCACTTAACGACTGTTCATGCTTCGCTTGGAGGAAAAAAAAAATCTCCCAGATAAGAGAAGCAAAGACTAGGAAGGAAATGTGCCTTCATGGTGGGGGGAAAAGTCAGTGACGAGCACTTCCTCCTATTGAATTGTTTGGGGGAAGTTTTACACCAGTTGTCCTTTTCTGTTTCCTTAGAAAGAAGGGATTATGATTGCCTCTCTTTTTTTTATGTAGAAAATATTCCAGCCTTCAGGAGCAGAATAAAACTTGTAAGTTTTCTTCTGCCATCCCTGTGGCACATGACTACGTAAGCTCAAGAAGGAAGAAAGGAATTGTAATCTTAGGTAACTGAATGTTCCTACATTCCGTCTCTTCAGGTGATGTGATTCTGCTGAACAAACAGAAATCGTGTAATTTATGAGAGTCTGCGGTAAGTGATACAAAGACATAAACATGTACTGTTTGTATAGTGATAGCTGGGAGCCTATTGAGGAAAACCACATAATGATGGCACTTCTAGATCATTATCTCTCAAGTGTTGACAATACTACAGTTTGAAATAGCCATCTCCACTGGGGAGAGGCAGACTAAAATTAAACCCATCCCACTATCGACTTCAGGCTTTCCCCAAAAGATAATGGTCTCTCTTCAAACAGGAAAAAAAAAGTCCATGCCTTACTCAACATTTAGTATTAAGAGTAGTTTATTGGCAGTAGGAAACAAAGTCAACATTAAATGCATTAGCTGCATGAAAAATTCATATTTGAGCAGAACATCTAGTGTTTGCTGAGTGTAGTTTTATTTTTTTTTAAGCTTTATTTGTCTCTTGAGGATTAAATCCTTTCAGAGATTTAAGGATATCCATGGCAGCATCCTTTTAAAGAACCTCTGGAAATGAGACAGGTTACATCATTCCCAAAGGCATCTGCCTTTTGCTGGGAGAGAGATTTCAGGTAGACAGCATATTCAAAAATTCTTTCTTAGTAAAAGAGAGACAAGTATTTAAAATTCTTAACACATCATAGTTGCTACAAATTTGTTTTTCCCTTTGAAAGTAAAATGACTCACAATGTAGAAATACAGTGGGTAGAATTCTGGAGCAGAAACCACCTCTATGCCCAATAGTAGAGAGTAAATACATACATCCCCAATGACAATCATTGTGCTCTGTAATTGA